>NC_136858.1:32568112-33302081 GCF_951799975.1 Gobius niger
CCTCCTTGTCAAAAAAGTCACTTTTGACACTGGTCCTTTTTTTGGTTGAGGCCATTTCCAGCCCATTAGATACTGATTTACACCATTGTATTTGGTATCATTGTAACGAAGACATTTTCATGTTTCATTTGAGCCCAAATGTACTACGCTTTGACCATTACCGTGGTAACCATAGCTCCTCAAACACAAACCTGAGGACATTTTTTCACCATTTTCATAAAAACAGTTTTACTATGTTTAACGCTGTTTCTTCAAAGAACATCACAGAGACAAATGTTTGATACTCGGCAACTCTCTAGACTCTGAGGATTCTGGAAATGTATAAAATGTCAGTACTTTCTCAGCTCAAGGCCTCACAGTGAGCCACGAAGTAAAAGAATGTCCACCTCACATGAGCCTCTCCCATTGAAATAAGCCTATATCTGCCATTCTAAGGTTGGAACAGCTGGTGAGACTTTCTGTCCAGGACAGGCCAATGCAACTTGAAAATACATTTGTGGAGAAGAACAGCTCTGTATTTTCAGCAAAAAGTTGTTTATCTATTTTATATATTGTAGATATTTATCATATTATATGCTATATACACACAATGGCATTCTGTTTCTTTCACTACTATACGTAGTCCTGTACATTTGTCTAAAATGTCTCAATAATCCAAGATAATTCCAAAAGTGTGTCTTTGTAGACACCACATGGTTGTGCCAAAAACACCATATTTTACACTAGATACTAACTTAGTTGTTAATGTATTTGCTGTAGAAAGTTTGTTCTGAAGTTGAATTTGCCATAAACCACACGTTTGAACAACATCCTTTTTTACTGATTAGTAAGTTAATAAAGTAACACATTTTGTAAGGTTATTTCAGTAAAGTTGTTTTATTTCATTACAAATAAATAAAATATAGTAGTATAGAGATGGTGAGGTGTGAGGTGTTATAGATTATAACCAGGACATGAAGAGTCAACTCAAAACTAAAGCTTAGCCTCATCCAGAACTAAATCACAGAGGAATTTCTCCAGCTTTTCTGTTTTTTTGTGTATGTGCTGTATTAATATATTGGAGTTTTTTTATGTTGTGTAATTTATTTATTTTCTTCCCAGGCATATTGAGTCTGTGCGCATGAAATATGCTGTATAAATGAATAAACAAAAGTTTACTTATTAGTTTTATGGACAGAACTTAAAGACACAGCCAGGAACCGGAGGGTGTCCGGTTTGGGAACCCCAGGATCTCAGGTGTTGTTCTGTTGGTTTCATCAAATCAGGACCTTCAGCTGCCCTGGGGCGGTTTATCTGGGGAGCTTTATCGAAGTTGCAGCCAAGTGTGAAGTGGGATGAGTATCAGCACCTCCAAATCCGAGGCCATGGGTGGCTTTCCCTCTCCAGATCGGTGGAGAGGCCTTGCCTCAAGTGGAGGAGTTCAAGTATCTCAGGGTCGTGTTCACGATTGAGGGACGGATGGAGCGTGAGATCGATAGACAGATCAGTGCGACATCGGTAGTGATCGTTGTGTCGGACTGTTGTGGTGAAGAAGGAGCTGATTTACTGATTGATCTATGTTCTGCCCTCACCTATGGTGATAAGATCTGGGTAATGACCGAAAGGACAAAGTCACAGATGCAGGCGGCCGAAAGGAGTTTTCTCAGTCACCTAAGAGGAGCTTGGAATAGAGCCGCTGCTTCTTCCCATCGGGGGGAGCCATCTTAGGTGGCTCGGGGACACACTGTCTCTATGTGGCCTGGGAAGCTTCGGGATCCCTTCAAAAAAGCTGGAGGAAGTGGAGAGGGATGTCTGGAAATCTCTGCTTTGCTGCTGCCTCCATGACCTGACCATGGGTTAATTATCTTACCACCAAGTGTGGACTGAATGAATTCGTTTGGGCGACTTGTCTCATGTGAAGAGTATTCCTTATACTCATACTCTATCCTTTCTTCCCTAGTTATGAACTATATCTCAAGATATTTTAACTTGACCACTCAAAGCATGCCTCCTCTAAAACCCCAGACCTCAGACTTGCCGATGCCAATCCTTGGTGCCGTGTACAAAGTTCAAGGGCCAGATCTTGTGACTGGCACAGTCCGTGCGCAACTCTAAACGCAACGTGGTGCACGTGCAATCTTGCATGTGGCGCAGGTTTTGCGCTAAAGGCTGTGCTGCTAGGGAGAGGGCGTTGTTTAAGAAAAAGAGGCCGACTGAGGCGTGGTTCATTATAAGCAGCACTCGCGCTGCTCTTCTATGGCAACCTTCACATTATGTTCCTCTTTACATCGCGCTGCCTTGTCTTCTTCTACGTCAAATTGAAAACAAAAGCGAAATTGCCTTGAAAAGTCTGTTTGAGCGTCGGTTACGCACGGCCTACTTTGATACAGTAGATCAACACACACACCCCTAACACCAAACACACCCCAACACCAAAACAACAGTTTTCCATAAATAAACCACACACGCCTCAAGTGCCACAACACCAGGTCTGATCTGAGTTTTAATGAGACATTTCCATCGTGTGTCAGTCTTTACCTCCTGATGATGCTCCTTGTGTAGCCACAGCTCAGTCCAAAAGAAAGAAGCGCATTTTACAGGGGGCAGAGCAACTTTTTTTTTTCCAATTCAGCCGCTCCAAGAATCCTGCAGCTGTAGTGCAAATGTTCCAATACGCTTCAGTTTTCTTGCAACTGCTGCATAACTCTGCAACTCCTCCACAGCCGATGTGACAGTTTCTGATCAGTTAAATCCTGTACATTTCGTAACTTTGCACATTCGAACGGTGTCCAACGTGAGGCTGCTGCCTCTCTGTCCCGCTGGCTCAGCTTGGATCTGCAGCGAGTGGCTGCAGCAGTGGAGGGACACTTTTATTTCTTTAATCTTTATTAAACATTGCACGCTGCATCATGCATGTTACGCGTTTACAAGAGAACCCTCCCCTCGCTGAGCCACCTCTGCAGGGCTCAGCATCCCCTCGGGCTGACAATAGTTATATCGAGCTCAGTCAAATGCAACTAGAAAACTGTCTCTTGGGAGCTCAGCAGGCACCACCTCTGAAAGCTCTTGTTGCCTCTTGTGCACATTTTATCTCAATACCAGCATCTTTTATGTTAATGGAAGAAACCAAAGCATCCAAAGAAAATCTGTCCACACAGACAGAGGATGTAAACTCCACACAAAGACACCTACTTTGAGCTTCATACTGAGAGGCAAGACCACGCTAAGCACTAAGACTAACCACTGGGGGCCTGCAATCTCTCCTGCGCATTCAATAATTTTTGGGCCAGATCTTCCACCTGGCGCAAAGACAGCGCTGCTCCAAACAAGACAAGACCCACATTATTTTCCTAGCTTACATCGTGCTGCCTCATGTTCTTCCTTTAGTGTTATGGGCTTCTATAAGCTCTATCAGGTCAAACTAAAAACTTGAGTTAACCACTGTCCGTGTCTGAGAGAAAAAGATGTAAAGCCGGTCCTGCTGTGGTTCCAGTCTGTACTCAGCCGAAATTCACCCCCACTTCTCCCTTGCCCCTTCACAGTCGCAGAGTCTGGTTGGAAGAAAACATAACATTGCCAATGGCCACAGGTCGCCATTGTCAACTGTTGCAGGAAAAGCTTGGTTCTTGCCTAACCAATTGTCTAACCAACTGCAGTTTGTGTCTCTGGGAGACAGCTCTCCTAGGTCTCCTACAGCTGCAGGAGTTATGCAGGACACAGAACTGTGGCTGTGTTTAAGCTGTAGCTAATCTTACAATTTCCACAACTTCTTGGACATAAAGGTATTCCCTTCACCCTTTTCTATCAGCATAATGTTTTTTGTACAAGGGGATTCAAGAGTGACTGAATGTCTAGCTGTCACCTCACAGCAAGATGTTCCTGGGTTGGATATCCCAGGCCATGTGGGACCTTTCTGCGTAGAATTTGCATGTTCTTCTTTTTGTTTCATGTCCCCTGAGTCAATTTTCTGTAGAATCCAGTTCTAGTACGGTAGAACACCTTGGTACTTCTAACCTAGCTTTTGGCTCAAAATCTAGCAATAGTTAACCCCCTTTTGTCTTTCTCCCGAGGGCTATTCGACGGCACAACTCTCTGGAAGCAAAAGACAATGGTGTCTGCAATGTTATATTGCTAGAAACTTTATTTATTTGCCAATTACCAATGTAGAATTATGTGGTTTCAGTAGTGATTTTTTTTTTTACAATTTAGGATACAGATTATATAATACAGAATAACTGTAATTTTTATAAATGTATTTTCAAGTTGCATTGGCCTGTCCTGGACAGAAAGTCTCACCAGCTGTTCCAACCTTAGAATGGCAGATATAGGCTTATTTCAATGGGAGAGGCTCATGTGAGGTGGACATTCTTTTACTTCGTGGCTCACTGTGAGGCCTTAAGTTGAAAAAGTACTGACATTTTATACATTTCCTGAATCCTCAGAGTCTAGAGAGTTGCCCAGTATCAAACATTTGTCTCTGTGATGTTCTTTGAAGAAACAGCGTTAAACATAGTAAAACTGTTTTTATGAAAATGGTGAAAAAATGTCCTCAGGTTGGAGTTTGAGGAGCTATGGTTACCACGGTAATAGTCACAGCGTAGTACATTTGGGCTCAAATGAAACATGAACATGTCTTCTTTACAATGATACCAAATACAATGGTGTAAATCAGTATCTAATGGGCTGGAAATGGCCTCAACCAAAATATGGACCAGTGTCAAAAGTGACTTTTTTGACATGGGTGTGGTTCACTTCAACAGCTCAAAACTATGACAAAGCTGTAACTCTGAAAAGGCTATCATACAAAAATATAAACCTCAGACATGGACCTACTTAAAAATCAACGATAGCCTTTGCCACCTTTTCGGTACCGATTTGCCAGATTTTGGGGTTTGGCCCATGGACTAAAAAGGGCAAAGAGGCTTTGCTTTAAACTCAGGGCGGCAGCGAGCCTCCACAGCTCTCCAAAGGCTGAAGCTCAAACCTTTCCAAATGTACAAGACAAAGACCAGCGCCATGATGCCTCCCACAGTATTGTCACGGGAAAACTATAACTATATATTATTATAACTACCCAGGGACGAAGGCTGATGAGTTCAATCCTCGCCCACTGGTTGAACCTTATCAATATTTTCAAGGGATCAGGTCCACACGAAGCCTATGCTTTTAACTCCAGTAATTACAGACACATCAAACATGTCAACTAGGGTTTTCTGGAAACTTTCAATAGGAACTTTAGCTCGGGAATTTGGGGACTTTTCAAAAATTAAAAGCTGTCAAAATTATGATTTTATTGCATTTTCTGTTGAATAAATAAGAAGTGAACTATTAGCTATCCATTAATGATGTTCTTGAAACATAAAACTTTTAGTGATGGCCCGTAAGTGTGAGCATCTTATCGTCAGGTCAGAACATAACAGAACTTTCCTCAACCTAAATTCTGCCTAATTCTCTTTCAAATAACTGGTGGGACAGACGCCAAAGTTCCATGGAATGAATTTGTTTTATCACACTGTGATTGGTTATTGGTTAAGTTCACCTGTCTGTAACTCAGATCACGACAGACGCTTATCATTACTGTACGAGGAGTGGCAGGGCCTGTGTCTGACACAGAGCTGCATTAAACTGACCAAAATTATACACTTTTATATCGATATAATATTGTAATACTGTATGCACTTGGTGAATAAATGAAAGATGGATAGAGATGTGGACTGAGTCTATTCCATTCTCAAAAGCTCTTCTTTGTATCGGTCACAACCTAAACACTGTCTATAAAACCCTGGTGCTCAGACACTGCAAAGATGACTCTTTTGAGACTTTTTCTCTCTGCTGTGATATTTCAGTGTATAACTATCAAATAAATGTTTTATGCTTCTGCCTGTAAAGACGCAACCTTCAGTTTTGTTAATTCCCTCTTAATTCCCATACATTCCCATTAATTCCCATAAATAAATCAGGCTTTTCAAGGCTTTCGAGAGCAAATAGAGCGGCCTCTTTGAATACATATTTTTTTACTGTCTTTTACTGTTTGTTTTAGTTGCTGTCCACTGTAAAGCACTTTGTGACCTCTGTCTGTGAAAAGTGCTATATAAATAAAGATTACTTACTTACTTACTTTTGGCAAAACAGACTCTACTTGTTATGAAGTCATGTGAAAGTGCCTTTTTTCTTCCTCCTCTGCGCACTCAAACCTCTTTACCTCAACGATACATTCGGCCATTCGTGCACACGTCCAGCACCAGCGTAAGCAGACATGGGAGGCTGACGCGGGTCAAGAGACCGGCTCAAGGACACAACATTTACGAGAGCGCAAAATGTAATTATTGGGGCTGTACCCACTTCTCACGGTAGACTAAAACTAAATTGAGGTTAAGATATACTTTTTGTCACCTTCGAGTTTATTGTGTTCGCAGCCATTTGTTAAAAAAAACAACAAAAAGAAATAGTGTTGTCAGTAGGCTAGTTTTTGTCAGCATTACTGGTCACGTTTTACTCCCTGAAAGTTGTAAAACTTAACTAGCTTCCTCTATCACAGTTTGAAACATAATGTGAAAACAATCCTGCCCTTGTTGTTGGACACATGTTAATGCACAGTAAAATTATCCCATATTCTCTCCCCCTCGGTCCACACGCTTCCCCTCACACCGATTTGAACGTGTGTAAAACATGGGTATGTGGTCACGGAGGAATGGGACATGTGTGCTCTGGGTGTGGTGCAGTCTGGTGTTGTGTGGCATGGAGGGTCTGCTGTAGCATATGTGTGGTTTATATTTGTGGAGTATGAGCTCACCTTCCCCGCCGCCATGAGGGACAGGCCCAGCTGGTGCCAGAGGTGGAACTCGTTGAAGGAGAACTTCATGGCTCTCTCCAGACACTGAAAAACAAGACATAACATGACCCTCGAACATGGATACTACGCACTAATATCTTCAGATTCAGTGACAAAAATATGACCTGACAAACAAAAACTACTGCTGAATAGAGATTGATGATGTGGGTTTTCTCAGACCGATGCCGATTTTGTGGATTCTGATTGGCCGATGCTGACAAGCGATGCCGATATTTTTGAGTGACTTTTAAAAATGTCTCATCTATAATCCTGTGTATGATGCGTCTAACTGTGAAATGTAGGCTGGTTTAGTCAGGATATTCATGTTTCTCAGCTCTTCTGAGGCCTAGGAAGATGTGTCATTTAAAGAGGGGGTATTATGCTTTTTTCAATCACATAGCACCAGTCTATAGCACACTACAATGATGACCAAACCTTCTGTTGGTCTGTAAATGCATTAAATTAGAATAACTGCCTTGTATAAAATTGCTCTCTCAAAATGGCTGTAGCGAATGTCTTGAAATAGGTCTCCGTCTCTTTAAGAACCTCTGACCCTTTCCGACACGCCCCCTCCACACACTGTCTGTGGCATCAGTGGGGAGGGGGTTCTGCTGAGGAGCAGTGGTTGGTTACTCGGCTGATGACGAAAGGTTGGAGGCGTCTCCAGGAGGTGGGGGCGTTCCTAGGAGGACTCAGGCAAACCTATCCCTAAAATGGCTGCCATCAAAGTTTTTACAGATTACTCAAAAATACGTGAATGTGCCAAGGCAACACTTCAGGCATGTTTTTAATGAGGGAATGATATAATAACATGATGTAAAGCTTAACAAAGGCGATTTTGCATAATACCCCCCCTTTCAAGGCTCTGACTGAGCTCTTTCCAATGCAGAAAAACTGGACGTTTCTATCACTTCCGGTTCCGGAGATATCGGCCTTTTAGCAGCGTGATATCGGCTAATTGCCAATATTGTAAAACACCCAGATATTCACCCAAGATATCAGTTGGAGTCTGTTGTTGGATACATGCCAGTAAAGTGTGTTGTTACATGCATGGAAGTAAAGTATTAACTCGTTGCAAACTCCCGACCCCTCCAAAAAATTGTGGAAAAACAAGATATTTATATAAAAATGATACACACGATACTGTAAAAATGTCACACCAAGCATCTCCATCCATTGTCCAGCATTTGCTCACACAAGCAGATTCACATTCATCCTATAGCTCTAGAGCTGACGTCGCCAACCTCTTCCTTTTTCATAACAAAAGTATCAGAGAGCTGCTTATACTTCGAAGACACTTTGAGGAGTTCTCCTTGGAGAGTTAGTCGCCAAGATATTTCAACAAAATGAAAGAAAATACCTTGAATGTTGTCCCTATCCTTTACTTTCTTTGCCTAATTGCTTTGCAGATTATGTTAAAAATGTTCAGAACAAAAAGAAAATACATCTAAAATGTGACTTATAGAGAGAGGCAGAACTTCTTTAGCGAGCTCCCAGAAAAGAAATGAAGAGCTACTGGTTGGAGATCCCTGCACAAGAGGGATTTTTTGTTGTGCAGAGAAAGCAGTGCACGGAGGGGAAACCAAAGCAGACACAGGGAGAACATGCAGACTTCACACAGAAACGCCTGGCCTGGGGATTCAAACCTGAGACCTTTTTTCTACGAAGCATTTATAGAATGTTATATTTGACAAAGATCTGTTGGTATGAAGGGATGCTTTTACGTCACTGCATATATCTACAAGTTTCTTTAAAGACTGTTATCTTAAGTTTACATCCTTTGTAAGCTGTTACGAGTGCGATTAGCCACATTTGGGTATTGGTTCAAAACGGTTTCTAATGCCTGTCAGTCCCCACTCACCACCCGCACTGCTCCATTTGCCGCATAAAGAGGTGATTGATGCGTTTGAGCAGCAGAGAAAGTCTATAGAAGCAGCTTACTGCCACCAACACCGTGTGACGGGAAGAGTCAATGAATAATGCATGTAGAAAGCTTGCACAGGGCAACAGAGTTAGGAATGATATATTATTGATTTGCTTAATAATATGCTGCAAATGTAGGTTGAGTCGACAGGTCAGGTTGAAGCCGTTGAGAGATCTGCTCAATCAAAGCAGGAGCAGAGCCGTGCCCTGATTCAATGATATGCGCTTACTGCTGCCTACGAGGGCTGCATATATCGGCAAATTATTGTTATTGCAATATTAGGAGATGCAATATCCATATCGCAAGAGGCAACGCCGTACAGCATGACAAATGAACAGCATAAAACAAACCATAAGAAGACAAATGTTTAAAATTAATTGCCAGTGATTTGAGTTGAATTCAATGAAACCTACTGTGTTGGGATGGTAAACTAATGCAGTTATACCGTTGTAATAATGATGTCCCAATTTTTAATCTTCTCTTGTGCAGCCCTGACTATTTGGCGCAGAGACCATGATGACTTACGGCGCAATCCATCAACAACCTCACGAATAAACAGGAGATTGTCAATCAAAACACTCACAAGAATCATAGGACACAGAATCATTGCAATGACTGTTCTGATCTGGGGTTGCTGCAGTTGGTCAGGTTTGATTTCAGCAATACTATGTTCCCAAAAGAATGAGAACTGGTAAGGTAAGGTATACTTTATTGATCCCCGTTCTCTGCATTTGAACCCATCCTCGTTGCTGACTACCTGAACATCCTGAATGGCCATGTTCTTCCACCAATGGATTTCTTCTTTGCTGATGCACGGGCATTTTACAAGATGACAATTCCAGGATTCATCAGGCTCACATTGTGAAAGAGTGGTTCAGAAACATGCGGCATCATTTTCACACACAGATTGGCCGCCACAGAGTCCAGATCTTAAAGGAACAGGCCAATGTTTTTCCATACTGAGATATGTTCTTCAACCGAGTTGATACGTACCTGTCTAGTCTTTGTGCCCGTGGAAGAGCTTGGTCGCGTCTAACTTCACCCCTGTTTGGAGCTATAGGAATACATTGGGACAGGCCAGATGCTAACAACATCTGGGGGTATTATGCTTTTTTCAATCACATAGCACCAGTCTATATCACACTACAATGATGACGAAAGCTTCTGTTGGTCTGTAACTGCAGTAAATTAGAATAACTGCCTTGTATAAAATTGCTCTCTCAAAATGGCTGCAGCAAATGTCTTGAAATAGGCCTCTGTCTCTTTAAGAACCTCTGACCCTTTCCGACACGCCCCCTCCACACGCTGTCTGTGGCATCAGTGTGGAGGGGGCTCTGCTGAGGAGCAGTGGTTGGTTACTCGGCTGGTGACGAAAGCTCGGAGGCGTCTCCAGGAGGTGGGGGCGTTCCTAGGAGGATTCAGGCAAACCTATCCCTAAAATGGCTGCCATCAGAGTTTTTACAGATTACTCAAAAATATGTGAATGTGCCAAGGCAACACTTCAGGCATGTTTTTAATGAGGGAATGACATAATAACATCATGTAAAGCTTGAAAAAGTCGATTTTGCATAATACCCCCCCTTTAAGTCGTTTTGCGTGACTGTGGGCACACACAAAGACCAGACAGGTACGTATAAACTCGTCTAAGCTCAGGTAAGAACATATTTCAGTATGTAAAAACGGTGGCCTGTTCATTTAACCCATTGACAATCTTTGGGATGAGCTGGAAAAGGCTTAGTGCAATGCTCACACTCTCCGAACAACATCGTTGCTCAAGACGAAGTTGGTATCTTGAGTACAAACAACGGTGCTTAGGGAAAAAAGGAGTTGGCAGAGGCATTGTGCGCTACCAGCAGCGCTGACTACAACAAGCTAGCCATTATATTCTTTACTAAACAGATACAAAAGCAGCAGTGGATGGCTGGCCATGCAAACTACGAGCACGTCCTGCTTCCTCTTCGCGCTCCTCTTCTTTACATCGTGCAGCCTCACATTTCTTATTAAGCGCGGGGCAAACTATTAATTCTCCCACTGTGAGTTAAACACTGTCTAGCTCCCGAGAGAGAGAGAATATATTGATGGGTCCCGCTTTAGCGTTAGTATTTAAGAGTATGGGACCAACTCCACGCCGCAGAAACGTGATCAGAACACCAGCACAAGGGGGTGGGTCAGCAGTACGCAGCTGGAAGATTAGCCTGTCGTGTTCATGTTTTTCATGCATTGAGGCTACATGCACTTCTTGTTCTTAAACGGCAAAACAACTGCACAAACTAAAATGAATTACCTAAACAACTCACCCACTTAGGTTCAGTTTTAAACTCAGAATTGATCAAAATGTCTTGGGGCGGTGAGGGAAAAGAGTGTGGCAGAAGAGAGAGATTCGTCTTTGAGCAACTTTTAATGAATGTCCTTATCACTGAGACACAGGGATTAAGTTTCTCCCCTGATCGTTCAGTCTTACACTCATCTTTCCCTGTTCCTTTGCTGCCTCAAAAATTCATTTCAGCTCAGCTTTATTTTGAACATCTTTACAGGCAAAGCTTCTATTATTTATTATTACAAATCAATAGTTTGAATAGGGTGGATTGCCTCTCAAAAATCCCTTGTAAACCACTCAAAAAACCATCAACTTCTCCATATTTTCCTCCCCAAAAAGGCCAATGTTAGTTCCCACGGAGGAGATATTTGTCTGTCTGCCTCAATCTCTCCTTCTAGCTCTTGTGGCGTATACCTGGAATGTTCCGCAGTGTGGTTTTGCTCAGAAATAACAACTTAAAAGATGGCACAAGGAAGTGAATTATGCAATTACATGCATAAAAGAGACTCAGACTCATCCAGAAAGTATTCATATTATTTGTTTAGTCTCGCGTTGGACACAGGAAAGGCTCTGGCCGGGTCTAAATTAGGTTAGTCGTGCTGCAGTCTGGTCTCGGATAGCATCGGTCTCATAAACCGGACCACACATGGATCTGGCTGCAGAGTCGTGACCAGTTACAGCGGCTTATTAAAATTTAAATGTCATCGAGTCATCCATCTCGCCGTGATGGATTGCATTCGCTGTCATCAATCACGCCCCATAAACAGACACAGGTTCTTGCAGCATGACTGTCAGGAAGAGCACTTTGTTGAAACTTTGCTTGTCCTTTGGCGACATTGAACGATGACTGATTATTAGATTGTTTTGCAGTGCAAGTTCAAGGCAGGTTGGAGGTTTGACCCCTGCAATTATGGTATCCTTTGGCAAATCACTTGTTGTTGCCTTTACTAATGTGCACATGAGTCTGTGTTCGACGTTGTTCAGAGAGTTTGTGAAGGCTCTCATTCATCCAGGGATTATCCATCGCATTAGAGATTTTCAAAATCGTCGACTGCACTGAGTTGGTTGAAATGAGGATGTTTTGCTTCACTGCTAAAAGTCATCTTGAAATAAGTACATTTGTCCTTGACCAATCTGTACATGGGAGGGCTGGGAAACATGTTTTTATTTTTTATCTTTTTTTTTGCTCTCTGCCCTCTGCTCAAAGGATAAAGGTCATACTTTACAAATGTGCTAAGAAGAACTGAGCCCACCTACAGATTTTTTGTTGTTTCATTAGCTCAATCCAAATACAGTATAAATAATTTGGATGTTTGACAATCTTTGTTGCACTGTGACTTTTCAGTTAGAGCAAGGGTTCGCCTTTGCAATTTTGTTTATGTTGATGCACATTCACTAAATACACCAAATATATATAAGCAAAATATATTTGCAGTTCATGCTTATTTTGTTTTAAATGGAGGGGGACCATTTTTTAACAAAAAAACACTGAAATGAACAAAAACAGCAATTTTATTTCAAGAAAACTATGTTTTTTTTTTTAATCTAATCTTCTTCTAATCATTAAGATCTTTTTTTCTTCATTTATTTGTAAAAAAAAAAAAAAAAAAAATTGCCTGAACAGACACATTAGTTCAATTCCTTTCGAGACAATTTGACTTATTTCTAGATACTTTTTTTTACACTGACTCGTCATCAACTCAACCAACCCAGTCCCAGTCCAGTCAGTGATATTGTAATTCTCTACAATAGTGTTCAAAAGGGGCAAATGATTTACTTTACTTTCAAAGCCACCATTTTTCCATACTGAGACATGTTCTTACCTGAGCTTAGATGAGTTGATGTGTACCCGTCTGGTCTTTGTGCGTGCCCTCAGTCACGCAAAACGACCAAAGATGTCGTCAGCATTTGGCCTATCCCAGTGTATTCCTATAGCTACAAACGGGGGTGAAATTGGAAGCGACCAAGCTCCTCCACGGGCACAAAGACCAGACAGGTACGTATCAACTCGTCTAAGCTCAGGTAAGAATATTTTAGTGTGTAAAAATGGCGCATTGAGTTGCCTTGTGTTCGAATTGCTCGGTATAAATAAAGTTGCCTTGCCTTGCCTTGCCTCAGGTGAGAACATATCTCAGTATGGATAGGCTGGGATACAATAAGTGCCACGATACAAAGGGGTAGATGCAATTTGTATTGTTATCGCAATTTCAAAGCATTTCGATGTAGTATTGTGTAATGTTAAAGCTGCACTACCTCATTTACTCCGTTATCAAACCATGAAAGACAGAGGTGGTTGAGTAAATGCTGCCTAAATGTGTTCCCGTCTCTCACAGACCCTCCCGCACATATTCCAATTGCTCACTTGAGTTAATTAGAAGCACGTCTCAGCCAGAGTTCACAGAGTTGAGAATTTAGCCTTTGACTTAAGCTTTTGCGAGAGAAGAAAATGTGCTATATTTGGACAAAGAAAGCTTACAAAGTAGATCTAGGCTGCCAAAAGAAATGTCCTCAACTACGAAAAGATTAATTGATTCCTACAAAGCATTTCCCTTATAAATAAAAAAGTAAGCATCTAAAGAGGGAAAAAAATGTGACATGGCTAAACATCTCTACAGAAGTATTGTAAACCCAAAATGAAATGCAGTGACATTGCCAGCAGAACCATAGGCCTGCTGGCTACGCCGGGACATAATGCTGACTGTGTGCGTCTCTGTTTTGTGGCATGTCAGTAATGCGTCTGCTGAAGGAGGAGCTCTGACCCCGCATGCCGCTCACATACCAGCCTCACACCAACCCAACACCAGCAGTGACTTCACCGGGAAGAGAGTGGACTGACACAAAAACAGCAAGGGAGCGACAGACGAGACCACAAACCTAATTGCATTTCGGCCCCTTTGGCTCGGGCCACTTTTCATTTGGCCGTTTGTGTGAACTTTAAACTTCCCATTAGCCCCTCAGCAGGGATTATGCGGGATTTGAAATGAGTGGCACAGATTTAACACGTTACAAGGGTCATGGACTGTACATAGTGGCCCACAAAGAGCCTATTCATGTCGCCTGTTCTGTTTCCATGTAAAGAGTGTTTTCTTTGTTGTTTTCTCAAAGCGCCCTTTTCTTCAGAAGCTGTGGCTGTTTATAATACAATGTGAAAAGGTGCAACTTCATTCTAGATTTTATACTTTTTAATATATTACTGATTACAAATTAATTAATTGAAAAGTAACTTTACTTTACTGATTGCTTGATTGTATAAATAACAAAGCTAGATTACAAGTTATTTTATTAGGTAGTTACATTCAGCTGCGGCCGACAACATCTCCACCGCTTCAACACACTAATGACAAACCCTTTTGCCAATACTCAATTTGCTGGAAGTGCATTTTAACATTAACATTTTTGACTAAGAAAAATGACGTATTTCCATCTCTCTTCCCAACCAATGTTCATGTCTTTAGGCTGAATCCGTTACTTGTCACATTATGTTACGTCACTCGCCGAGATGCAGAAAGAAATGTATTTTTTCCAAAAGAAAAAAAACTAAATAGTAACACAGTGATTTGGAAAAGTAACTTAAATCTGATTACTTATTTGGAAATACTTACTGAACTAGTCACTGAAAAGAGTGATCCGATAACAGTAATACGTTACTAAGTAATTAGTTACTGGCATCACTGGTCAGGACTAGGGCTGTGTAGGTACTACCGGTATCGAAAAAACAAAAGAAAAAAAAATCTTGTATCTTTAGATTCAAATTTTGATGCTGTTGGTCCTGGGACAGGATCACAGAAAGTGACTTGGTAGTTTCAACTCAAATAAATTATTTTTTCCCAAAAAATCTTTTCCCCATCTAGCCCAATTTTTTTTTTTTTTTTTTTTTTTTCTCTAATGTTGACCCAATGTTTACCAATTTTTGTACACATTTTTTCCATTTTTTTCTTGTTTTTACCCTATTTATTCCCAATGTTTCCCTATCTTTGCCCCTTTTTCTTTACACATTTTTTCTTCATTTTTGCCACATTTTTGTCGTGCAGATCTTTCACACATTATTGTTCTGTTTTCTGGTTCTAGACGACAGATATTTTAGTGTACGTATCGGAAAAAGGATCGTTCAGGCATCGGTATCGAAAACCAAGTATCGATAAAGTACTGGTTTTGAACAAACTGTAACAGTGCCCAGCCCTAGTCACTTTTTTTTCCCATTATTTCTTTATAAGGACTTTTATAGTGAGGGAATACAGATATTTCCATCTTTTAGTTGGCTTCAGTGCCATCAAGTTGTCCTCAGTAATATTGTTTATATTTTCCTTAATATATCCAGAATTTAGTATCGGGACAGGCCAAGGTTTACATTCACTTTTGTCATAATTAGATAGAATCAATAACATCAGCGATGCATACAGCACAGTTGGACACAAAGTCACTGCACATTGAATAATTTATCTGCTCCACAGTCGGTGGTGGTAACTGATGTAGGGCAGGGACGGTATAATGTACATAAAAGCAGGACTTGGGATCAAACGTCAACCGTGGACAAGTTAAAGGTTGAACATTTAGCAACCTGACCGACTGTGGCCCGCTCAGTGTAATTGTGATTGGTTTTCAGCTGCATCCTTACACCTACACCTATACTCTCAGCTAAAAAGTGGGTTATTAGTTTTAAGGCTCTCAGCACTAAAAAGGGCTTTTCTCAAACCAAGGGCCAAGATTTTTATCCGCTTATCACTGACAAAATAAGACACGAAGGTGAGTGCTGTGTGAAGAGAGCAAACATGGCTCTTTTTGTAAACAGAGTTGGCAACAGACAGGATTTTCCCTGCGCACACCGAGGCAGGAGTTCAGACGATGCTTTCTCTGACTCTGCAGCACTCGGCCTCTCACTGGCCAGAAATTGTCTAATGGTGCCCAGCAAAAAACTAGACCAGGTTTTGATGCCTGTTTGGTCCACAACATTAAAGGAAGTGACTTTGCTGTTTCTGGATGACAAATATTTTAGCATATAGGTATTGAAAAAAGTATTGTTAAGGGTATCAGTATCGAAAACCAAGTACCGATATATAAAAAAACACGCAACGGTACCCAGCCCGAACAGTCTTACAGAAAAGAATGGAGCATCAGTAAATACTGCAATTGTGGTTCCATTTGCAACATGCTTTAACCTCTTAACTCCCGCCTGAACCGAGAGCATTTTCTCCAGTTCAGCTTTACCCAAATCCTGTAGGCCAGTGTAACACCTCATTTGAAAGCTAAGACCTACAAAACTAAATTGATCTTTTTGTCAAATTTTTCGATTTTTTTTGGTCCATTTTTTGGTCCATTTTTTGTCACTTTTTCGTCAAATTATTCGCATTTTTTTGTCAAATTCTTATAACTTTTTCGTCCATTTTTTCTCAATTTTTCGTCAAATTTTTCTCACTTTTTTGTCCATTTTTTGTCAATTTTTGTTTTTTTTTTGTCAATTTTTTGTCAATTTTTTGTCACTTTTTCGTCAATTTTTCCTCAATTTTTTCACATTTTCATCCTTGTTTTCGTCTCAGTTTTGTTGCTATTTTCACACCTTTTCTCCAGAAGCTTTTGGATTGGGGTAAAGCCAAACTGGAGAAAATGTGCTCGGTTCAGGCGGGAGTTAAGAGGTTAAAGCAGTACTAAGTAACTTTTGCCCCTAGAGGCCATAAGCGCAACCGCAGGTGTCTTAAGTTGGGATTTTTTAACTTATTAATTGTCTTGTAGAGGAAATACTACACTGACAGAAAAGACAAAGGGAGAGCGTGATATTGTACATCCAATTATACCTTTTTTTTTCACTTAAACTTGGCTGTAAATACTGTTTAAAGTGACTCTAGCCCACAGTTAGCTTTGCCCGCTAGCATGTTAGCATGGCATGGCTTTCTGGCCAGAGACACCGGGGGAGATGAAAGACCCTCCAATCATCCCATAATAATCTACAAAGAGGATTTATTATGGTAAACACGTTACTTAGTACTGCTTTAAAGGGACGAGATGGAGTTTAAAAATGCAATTATGTATTTTCTACCCCCTACATGCTCCAGCAATGTCCTAATGTGCAGAATGAACCCAAACCTATTCACCACAGCTGCCTCTAAAAGCCTGCGCTGTCACTCAAAAAGTCGTTCAATGGAGTCCTAAGTACGGTTATGCACGAGCTTAAAGAGTACTAAGTAACTTGTTTCGAAAACCGGAGGCGCAATACATACTCATGGAATCACGAATAAGAAACTAAGGCTTAAGGGTCAAAGCTAACTGTGGGCTAGCGCCACTTAAGCAGTATTTACAGACACGTTTGAGTGACAAAAATTATCTCCATTGTGTAATTGGTTTGTGGCACAATGTACAATATCCCTCTCTCCCTTTGTCTTTTATGTCAGCGTAGTATTTACTCTCACGGACAATAATGAGTAAAAAAAAACACAGCATGCGCTTATGGCCTCTAGGGGCATGAGTTACTTAGTACTTCTTTAATATAGAAACTGCAGCTACGCGTAAGACGTGAGGTGGCAGTAGTGAGTATAAAAATTACAACTTCCCTTTAATCCCTTTAACTAAAACTAACATTGCACACATTGTAAGATGGCTGAAATATGAGCCACCAAGTCTCAGGAAGACTCCCTCGAAACACATGTAATATATTTAGTGTTTCTCAAGCTTTCACTCCAAGACGTAGGAAATAAATGACTTCACGAGTACCACCAAAACTATACTCGCTTAAAATTGTGGCTCTTACAATCTTTCTGAACCAGGACTTGTGTTTTGACTTGACATTAGTTTTAAATGCAGAAAACATGGCAGCTCGGCCTGTAAACATGTCTCTCTATGTGGGAGTGTGTGAGAGTTGAGCTGCTGGTTTTACGGTTTAGAGATATAGAATTTCCTTTACTGTTGGGTCAAGGTCAGGGTTGAGGTGTTAGGTCCATTTCAACGTCAGATGTCATGCTAAAACCAGCTTAAGAATGCATTATGTCAATATCTGCTGCAGCCATTGACAAGCAGTGAGGTCTGTGATGTAGATCAAATCCTGTATTTACAATCTGAGTTTTTCAAAGCAATTTGCAGCTAGTCTCTAGTCTCACTTTCCAAACATTTTGTGATGCACAGAACATAAAAAAGCACATATTACTTCAGTCAGCAGCACAATGATAAAAGTAAAAAATATTGTCTAGATTTTGACTGTTTCCTTGAAAAAAAAAATGAATATGAATGATGATATAATGAATATGACATCACCTAATATTGCAGTAACCCTAATATGGACATACATTGTGCAGCCTTCTGAACAGACCTAAAACTTGTAGTGCCAGTTTTTACCTCAGACAGCATGCCATACTGCCCCCTCCTGGCCATGCCGATGGTGAGCAGGTCATAGACGGAGGAGGCGTCCTGCAGGCTGGCCTGTCGGGCCTCCGCCTGGTCGGGCATCCGGCTGATCACTGCCTCTGCGCTCGTCTACAGGACACAGGGGAAAGGAAAGATATACAATCAGCAGGTTTGAATCATAAAGTGAATCTCAGTCCTTGTCCCTGTAGAGATGGGGAGTGTGTCGTCTCACTGCTCTGAAGTTTCAGTTAATGTGGCAAGAACCTCTAGAAATGAGTAAAATGCTCTTGGAATCAGTATATTTGCCCTTTATTTGAGTAGGCAGTTTTTATTGGCTTATTTTCCGTGCATGTTTGTTCATCTGGCAGATTTATTTTACTTGGCAAGTCAGAATCAATCAATATTCTTTATTTCTGTCATTTCAACTTGTCTACCTTTTCCTTTTGTTATTCTCTGGACGTTGTCTGCAAGTTACTTACAAAATGGCTCATTTTATATCAATCAGTTCTTCTCCAGTGTTTACAACAAATGCACTGTATCTACTAGGCCATGTTCAGGTTTTTGTCATATAGAATTGTTTTAGTTTTATAATTTGCTCACAATCTTTGCAGCAAATTTACAGAAAAATCAACAAATAACTACATTAATAACATGTAAAAAATGGACAGCAACCCATCTAACTAAAAAAAGTAATTTCAATGTATCAATTCCCCATTTAAAAGTTGCCATTTACGACTTAACTACTTCAATGTGTCTGAATGTGGGCCTCACCATTGATTCTGTGATGAGCAGCAGCAGCACGGCCTCCTCCACCACGTCCTGCGGACAGAAGCACCTGCGCAGAGGGGAAAACAGGAAGTACATTTAAGGAACAGGAAGTGGCCCAAGGTCCGGTCAGGTAGACGGTCAGATTAGGAGACTCGTGTTTCTGTAACTGAAGCCTTTTCTCCTGCAGCGGATCTTATTCAGTCTCCGGTGTCGGGCTGAAATACTTCGTTCCCTCTCGCTTTTATCCGACACGTGTTCACAAAATCTGTTGGGTCTCGTTTCCTCTTTTACTTTTCTGTTTAGGGCAGGGCGATATGAGAAAAAAAAAAAAATGTCAGAAGAAAAAAAGCTTTCCAGTCCAATCCAACTAACACCAAATATTTCCATTTACTCCTCATTTACTGTAGTTATTTCCTCCATTGAATTGGCAGCCGACCTGACGATAAACCTCTTAACTCCCACTTGAACCGAGAGCATTTTCTCCAGTTCAGCTTTACCCAAATCCTGTAGGCCAGTGTAACACCTCATTTGAAAGCTAAAATCTACAAAACTCATCTAAATGGATCTTTTTCCTCACATCATCAGATTTTTTTTGCAACATTTTTGTAACTTTTTTGTCATTTTTTTTGTCTTTTTTTTGTCACTTTTTTTCTTCTTTTTTTTCATTTTTTTGTCACTTTTTTGTCACATTTTTTTTAATTTTTGTCACATTTTTGTTGCATTTACATCCTTGTTTTCGTCTCATTTTTTGTGGCTGTTTTGGTGCTTCTTTCCCCAAGGAGCTTTTTGATTAGGGTAACGCCAAACTGGAGAAAATGGGATCCGTTCAGGTGGGAGTTAAGGGGTTAATCCCTGGGCCGTACCCGTCGGTGCTGTAGCGCTGCGGGGGTTTGACCGTGGGGTAGATGGCGTCTTTGGAGGCGGCTGCTCCCTCTCGGTGGAGCCAGGCCGAGGGGGGCGGACCCAGAGGCGGCCAGTAACTGTCCTCACTCACAGAGGTCAGCAGCACCTCGGCCAGCTTCCTCGCTGCAGACTGGACACACAGCAACAAGACAACGTTTTGCACAGGGTCAGTCTTAAATGCTATTGCATAGAAAGCTGGTGCTTAAACAGGATAGAAAGGAAAGAAAATCCTTGTATTTTTCTTTAATTAAACCACAGCGTACACAAAAGAAAACGCCACAAAATGTCATTACATGCTCAAAGTAAATCCCATATTCTTCATTTGAGACACTGACCTTCCTGAAGTTCTGAGACCCTCGGGACTCGATCACCCGCAGCACCCTCCGCAGCTGATGGGCCCCCTGTGCCAGGTGCCTGCGACGTACAAGGGCAGTGTAAGTTTGATATAGCAATAATATGATCAAGTACGAGCTGTGGAAAATGGTTTGAAGGAGAGATACTAAAGTCTACTGCTATTACAAAAAACAACAATTCAGTAGGAGAAGTAAAAAACAAAAATACAAAATCATCTAATAAAAACTTCTGAGCTTAGCACACAATATAATATTAGGGGCAAAAACTGAGATCAGATTGCATTGCTCTCATGAAGTTGTAAAAAGCTATCTTGAGAGCTGGCATGGCATAATAAATGTAACAAACATTGAAGAGGTAGAAGTTTTTTGTGACTGACTACACAGGCCAACACTGACATCTAGTGGCTTGAAAATGAAATGCACTTCCACAGTTTACCCTGAATAGTCTTTCGGAATCTTCATCTCACTAGCATCCTAAAAGCAGGACTCACCCTCTGTGCAGAAGGCAGAGGTAGGCGCTCTGCAGTGCGGCCTGGAGGAAGTATCCCAGCTCGAGCTCTGCTGGAGGAGGCAGGGGGCTGGATTTAGGTGTTTTGGAGTGGGGTGTGGTTACATTCTGCAAATACACAAGAAATGTTGTTTTGTTTCTCCCACTCAGCCTGCACTTCATCCAGGTACTGTCCAATGTTTAGAGATTGGCAGTGACTCAAGGATCAGAGCAGTTGGAGGATATACAATTTTAGATATCAAAATGTACACAATGAGCTAAATGCACACACGACATGCTGCTTCACCATCAAATGCTCTTCGACCTTCCACCCCTTGTTATACTGGTTTGCATGTTCTCCCCATGTCTGCGTAGGTTTACCATTAAAAACATGTACAAAAGGCCATGATGAATGAGAGTGTGTTTGAGTGTGCGACTGTACAATGGATGCAAATTAGCCCAAAGCTACAATCCGGTGTGGTGTGTTCATTAACTCGCACTGTCCATACCAAATAAACCAATAAATACATTTTAAAAATAGTTCTGGCTTGGTCACAGTTAATAATCTGTACATTGACGGTAAATTTGCATCATTAAACCAACTGAAGGAAAAATATAATCTCTCTAATTCCCATTTCTTTCGGTATTTACAGGTTAGACATTACACCCAATCAAAAATGGAAGTTTTTCTAAATCTACCCCTGGAGAAATTTATGATATTTGTAAGAGCCCTCCTTTCTCCAAGCGTCTTGTTTAGAGAACTGTACGTCTATTTGATGATTGTATTATTGCGCACACTGTAAAAACTAGGGATACTTGGAGAGAAGAACTAAGTGTGGAACTGTCTGAATCCATGTGGAACCCCTGTTTGTCTAATATTCATTCCTGCTCTATAAACAGCAGGCACCAATTAATTCAATTTAAAGGTCCTATATCATGCAAAATCGACTTTTTGGAGTTTTTTGCCATGTTGTTATGCTATTTCCTTATCAAAAACACCCCCAGAGTGTTTTTTGGCTTCATTCACGCAGTTCTCAGTAATCCTCCTGAATCCTGCTCTCTGAGCAGCTGCGCCTCCCTCTCCTGGTGAACGACTGACTCAGTTGTTTCGTCACAGCAGAACGGAAGTGCTCGGAGTCTGTAATGTAATGTCTTAATTCTATGCTTACGGCCTGATTTTAATTTGTAAACCAGCTTTTTCATTATTTCTGTTGTAAGAAAGAAAAAAAGGATGTGCCCGAGGTGCTTCCAGGTCAGCTGGGGCCAAAACAAACGCACGTGTGTGTTAGTATGTTAGCTTGTGTGTTAGTGTGTTAGCATGTGTGCTAGCTTGTGTGTTAGCGTGTGTGTGAAGCTGTGTTGCAGATGCCAACTCTTTATAACTGCATCGTGAAGTAACTTCACTTATTGCTGTTAATTTATATCACGGTAAAGTTGTATGTGCGGAGAGAGAGGGTGGAGTTAACTGAATCGAAGCGTTGTGTCTTCCGGGTTTGAAAAATACCTCCAGAAAACACTTATATTTGTCACAAAAATGAGTGCTGCATAATGGTAGAGGTACAATATATCATATAAATGCCTATACTTAACTTTGGAATGGCTAAAATAGCATGATACAGATCCATTAAGATTGTCCATCGCTTACATTATTCCAAAGTCAGATTACATAGAATATATCCATCAGTTTCCCCAGTGTGTGACAGGTGTAATATGTCAGAGGGTACACTGTCCCATGCTTTTTGGGCCAGCTCTTCATTGACAAACTTTTGGTCTAAAGTATGTGACTGGTACTCCAAAGCATGTCAGAGGCCCCTCCAGCCTGAGCCCAGACTTGCTATTTTTGGCTGTTCACAAATAACAAGGCCAATTCCAACTATAATGCGGCAACCATTGGAGCTGGGATTGATAGTTGCCAAGAGACTGATATTGAAGGAATGGAAGTCTCGCACTCCTCCTTCCTTTCAGGTATGGGTCACTGATATGTTATCCATAATACAAATGGACCAGTCAAATGGACACGTTTCTTAACTCATTTTGAAAAGGCTTGTGCGTAAACCTTTAGTCTGACAAAAAACACAAGTATTCCACTTTGTACCAGTCCTTAGTTTTTACATTTGCTATTTTGCATTTCTAGTGCAGTACTACCTAAACATTTAGCCGAACCTTATCGAGCTCTTGTAGGAATGAGAGCGCGGCGTCGCAGGCTTTGAGGAAACAGGACAGACTCTCCTCCTCTCGCTCCGACAGACGAACACGGGACACTCCTGTCACAGACTGATGACCCAGAGATAAACCTGGGGAGGAGAGAGGAGACAATACAGATGAAACTCCACATCAGTCACGGAAAGGTAAAATGTGGAATGATTTGATTCACCTTGTACTTTGGTATGAAGGTTATTTGTCTCTAGACTGTTTTGCATATGTTTACTCATTAAGCGAATCTAGTCCATGCAAACAAGGTGAAATGAATGTTGACATGCAACATAAACTCTGCTATATGCGGTCCTTTTTAGAACATAAGACTTAGCGATTGGTTTTGAAGCAATTTTAACCTGTCAAAACAATAAATTATTACTGCTTAAATTTGTTTATGTAATTCTATTTTATTAGTAGCTTTTTTTTTCTTTTTGACAGGGAAAAAGCCACAGCCAGCCTTAATGAGATAAGCCACAGCCCAAAGACAAGACATCAAGGTCCGAATATTCATATCTGAAAATCACGTGACCATAAACTATTGATAAAACCATAAAAAAGTACTTTTAAACTATCTACTGTTGCAGTTGAAGCCACTGTAACATTCAGAGAAGTCAAATAAGATGATTGTGGTTTGATGTGGAGGCTGGAGCTGAGCTCACGTCCGATCATCAGGAAACAGAGACTTGATAATGACGAGTCTAACCAGATTATGCAACGTCCTCAATACCATTATGACTTTAATGCTCTGGAAATGTGGCCCATGACATCATATAATAGTAGAGTTTCAGAAGAAAATCAAATTTGCTGGGAGGGAATGGTTGTTTTGTAACAACAAGTTGTTTTTGGTGTATAACTTGCATTGAGGTGTCAAATTTCTAGCTCATAACTTAAATGTTCTGCAGGTGTGTTAGCGTGTTACGTGTGACGGGTATTCTTTATTCTTTTGTATGTTGTTGTATAACAATATATGTATGGACTTTGCATGTTCTCCCCATGTTTTTCCGGGTGCGCCGGATTCCCCATCACTAAAAACTTGTACAATGGGTGAATCTTTCAGCCAGGTGACTCTGACCAATAGCCTGGTTCCACATCTGGAGATGGGTCCTGGGAGGCTGCATTGCAGCTGCCCCGGCGGCATTGAAGGATGGGTCAAAAGCAGAAAATTCATTTTCCTACAGGGATCAATAATATTTAACTTAAACTTTACCTTTACCGTTGTCCCATATCTGTACTTTCTAAAAGTTTGTTTTATGTATTTATTTAAACAGGGACAATATACAATATACATTAACCTCAAGAAGGAGAGATGCATTGTACCAGGCTGAAGCACTTGTGCTAGTTTCCACCTGTAGTCCCTGACACTTATTTTTCCTACACTTATTCGTCCTGGCCTATTGTACATGGTTTTAGTGAAAGGGGAAACCGGAGCACTCAGAGGACACCAGCTACCGAACACACAGACGGGAGGTTAGCTCCCAAACTCTGCCTGTGCTACAGATTTAGTTCAAGCTCGAACACGTTTGCAATCCAGGAATAATTATCTCATGACAAGGTGCTCATTAACCTGGTAAAAAAGACCCTTTATTCCCCCAAATGACCAGTTTCTTGTCCCCCAAACTCTCCTTCCAATTGGCCTGGGCTCAGTCTGTGCTGAGGTCTCTGTCCACTCAGCCTGATCCTGTCCAGCTGCGGGACATTCATTTAAACAGACCCAATTTCACACTCTGTGTCCACGTCAGCGCCATACAAGGTCATTGTGATTTCAGGTCTGCAATATCTCCAACCAGAGACACCAGGAGGAGACAGATCATTCGGAAAGGAAAGGCTTGGGGTATTTTGATGCAGTCAGCAGCACCATCAGCACGACCCTTGGGGGGAGAGTTCAGCCAAGATAATTGGTCAACTTACAGTTCAACGTAATAACAATTGACAATACTTTTAAGGGGGGCAAAATGTATAACACCTCTGTTTTTTAGTGGGGAACTTTTCCTTATCCAGCAATATCACACCTGCTATACAGTCGCTGCGTTGTGTTCTTACTGCTGTGAAGCACTTTGTCAGCCTGTCTATGAAAAATGCTACATAAACAGACTTAGCCTTCCTCACAGACGCACCTTTAATAACGAAGGCCTCGGCCAGGAGCCGCAGGTGGTACACGGGCTGGTCGTCCTTGGTCAGCTCCTCCAGTCCCACTCGGGCGCACATCCCCTGGGCGTCTCTGAACCTGCCCTGGACGTAGTGCACTTTCGCCATCAGCAGCAGCGCCTCGTTCAGGTATCTGGGCTGCAGACAGACGGGGAGATAAAACCTGCTCATACTGCTTGAAAAGTAACATAAAAACATTTGCAGAGTATGTTTTAAAATTCCAGATTTTGTTTCCACACATTTTAAAGAGAACGGTGAAAAGAAGGGCAAACCTAATACAAGAATTACATTGATTTACGAACAAGTTAGTAGAGGTCTAAACAGGCAGGAATTCTACACAATTTTGACAACCTTGAGACTGGATATCTTGTTGTGTGCACCAATTAAAGCAGAACTAAGTAACTCATGCCCCTAGAGGCCATAAGTGCCACTGCAGGTGTCGTAGCATGTTGCGATTTTTTACTCATTAATTGTCCGTGAGAGTAAATACTACGCTGACAGAAAAGACAAAGGGACACGGGGATATTGTACATCCAATTACACAATGGAGATATTTTTTTTTCTCTCAAACTTGGTTGTAAATACTGTTTAAGTGGCGCTAGCCTGCAGTTAGCTTTGCCCGTTAGCCTGTTAGCTTCTTCTTCGTGATTCTATTAGTGTGTATTGCGCCTCCGACCCCGAGGCAGGGAAGTTGCAAGGGTGGTTTTCTGGCCAGAGACACCAGGGGGAGATGAAAGACCCTCCAATCATCCCACACACTTTTACTACCCTCAGAGGGATTGGGAAGGATTTATTAAGGTAAACAAGCTACTTAGTTCTTCATTAAAATCTAATATCGATCCCACATTGTGAGTTCGATTAGCTCGCGCTTAATCTTAGCAACTCTAGAGTAAAGCCACTGGTACGAGTGGACGTACGGTGAGGCGGCCCCTGCTCAGGATGGCGTTGAGGATTCCTTTGGCGCGGTTCAGTTTGGGCTGGCTCTTGTCCTCTAAAGGTTTGAATCGTCTCAGCAGCTCCATGTTCTCCTGCA
Organism: Gobius niger; assembly: GCF_951799975.1. Lineage (NCBI taxonomy): Eukaryota > Metazoa > Chordata > Actinopteri > Gobiiformes > Gobiidae > Gobius > Gobius niger. The sequence continues at coordinate 32,594,379 of NC_136858.1, forward strand.
GACACTCCTCCAGCAGACACTCGGCCAAGAGGAGGGTCCCATAGTCATCTACAACAACACACAGGGTTAAACACCGTGAATATCTTGGCCCAAATATCTAAACGCTGCGGTAGTTAGATATTATTTTGTATTGGAAATGTTTGCAATGAAAATGTTAAAATATCTACAAAACGTTATGATACTACTGGAAGAAGGCTGGGAAAAATGGTTTCAAAATAATGATTTCAAAATGAAGTCAGCTTTCTTCATTCTCAGACTGAGTGACAGCAGTAAAGTGGGAACTCGCAAAAGATCTGGTAACATGTGCTCAAGAGAGAACAGTGTACTTGGTCAAAAGATCGCATTTTTGTGGCTTTGTTGTTGATTTTTCTCTGTTGCTTTTTCTTCACTCTTTAGTTGTGTATTTGTTGCTTTGTTGTTGTTGTTGTTTTTCCAGCATGTTTTTGTTGCTCTTTTGCTGCGTTTTTGTCACATTTTAGAAGTGTTTTTATTGTGTTCTGGTCTTTTTGAACCGCTTTCTCGTCGCTTTTTTTGTTTTTTCGTTGTTGTGTTTTCGTCACTTTTTCTTCTAATTTTTGTCACTTTTTTGTGGCTTTTTGTTGTGTTGTTGCTTTTCCGGCATGTTTTTGTCGCTCATTTGCCACCTATTTGCTTTTAGATTTGGGTAAAGTCGAACTGGAGAAAATGGGGCTCAGTTCAAGCAGGGATTAAGAGGTTAACTTTGATAGCCCTAGGCGAAACGTTAGCATTTATTACTCGTGCAACACAGCAAGAAGGTCCTGGGTTTGATTCCCACCTGGACATTTCTGTTTGGCGTTTGCATGTTCTCCACGTGTCTGCGTAGGTTTCCTCCGGGTACTCCGGTTTCCCTACCAGTAAAAACATGTACAATAGGTGAATCCTCCAGCCAGGTGATTCTGACCATCAGCCTGGCTCCACATCTGGAGACGGGTCCCCGGGCACTGCACTGTTGTCGCCCACTGCTCCTTACCAGTTTCTGACTTTATTTTATTGGCTTTGATTTAACTAAACTTGGCCTAGCTCTACTACCACTCTGGGTACCATAGTGACTGAAGTACAGTACCTCTATTATATACAGTATCTCACTGCAAAAGTGTTGCAGTGAGTTAAGTCCTTGCCCATCAAAGAAGCGCCAAGTGCCAATGAGCAAAAAACTTCACCCTCACAACAAAAAGGGCATCAGCCTAAAAAAAACAAAAAACTTTGCAAGCTACAAGAGAAAATAAAAGTAGTAAAATGTATTGCAAATTATTTGTTTTAGCATTTCTACAAATACGGCTTTTACTCTCAACTTTGATGATGCACAAACATGTTTTTCTTCTTCCAACCCAAACAGAGTCCCAGCTTGGGGTCACGGGTCACTTGTGTTTGTGGCCAAAGCAAATTCATCTCAACATTTCCCACTGGCGCGAGCTCTTCAGATCAGGAGGTCCGAGGGAGGGTTTCAGACTCCGAACACTTTCCTTAAATAGCCCTGACTGGCCCTCCCCATGTCCACCTACGATGAATCAAGAAGAGTCAAACACACAGCCCGCAGCTCTGGCCCCAATCACAAACTGTATCAAGTCGGCAGCCGAGGAAGAACCACCTTACAAAAACCCAAATTTTTACTCATTTACAAAGCGTTTGCTCATGTGCAAAACGAGTAACACGCCCAAAAGTGGACTAATGAAGCATTCTGTCATTTACATGTCAGATTTAGAGCACGAAGACAGTAATACACACAATTTCAAGTGGCAAATTAAGGTGCACCAGCCCACAAATGGCTATTTTCCATCTTGCACTTGCTATCCAGCACTTGTCTTGATAAAATACCTTCTTTGTGAAATGAGGATTTCAAAAGTCTTCCTTCTAACTATGGCTATGTACCGTTGATTTTTTTTCAATACCGGTATTTCTTAGTTTACGATACCAATACCTGAGCAACGCTTTTTTCCAATAACTGTACTAAAACATTTATAGAACTAGGCCTGCCACGATAACAAATTTGAAGTTCGATATATTGAGGCCAGAAAGTATCGCGATAAACGATATTATTGACTCTATTGATACTGGAAAGTGTCGACTCTCAGGCATAAAAATAAATTATATCCGAAAATATCACACAAGCTGCAATAAACATGAAATATAATGTAGCTCAATTTGCTTCAGTCAAAAATCAAAGTTTTACAAAGAAAAAATAGGGCGGAAATGTTAATAAATACAAAGATGATAAATATCGAGCACAAAAATATATCGTTTACCTGTTATATATTGAACAATAAGTCGATATAGTAATAAGCATGACAGCTCTATCTAGAACCAGAAAACAGAACAATAATGTTAATGTATAAAAGACTCTTTCTTTTTAATTTGTATCATTTATTTTAGCTGAAACAACAAAGTCAGGTCCTTTAATGCTGTCCTTGGACTTAAAAGGCATCAAAACTTGTCCGCTAAAGATATATAGTATTTGGGTACCTGCTTTCGATACTTTTCTTTTTTCAATACCATACTTTATTCTCTTAACTCCCGCCTGAACCGAGAGCATTTTCTCCAGTTCAGCTTTACCCAAATCCTGTAGGCCAGTGTAACACCTCATTTGAAAGCTAAGACCTACAAAACTAAATTGATCTTTTTCCATCATCAGATCTTTTTTCGTGACTTTTTTGTCACTTTTTCGTCAAATTATTCGAATTTTTTGGTCAAATTCTTATAACTTTTTTGTCAATTTTTTGTCACTTTTTTGTCCATTTTTTCTCAATTTTTCGTCAAATTTTTCTTACTTTTTTGTCAAATTTTTGTCCATTTTTGTCATTTTTTTGTCATTTTTTTGTACATTTTTTGTCACTTTTTCGTCAATTTTTTCTCACTTTTTTCACATTTTCATCCTTGTTTTCGTCTCAGTTTTGTTGCTATTTTCACACCTTTTTTCCAGAAGCTTTTGGATTGGGGTAAAGCTGGAGAAAATGTGCTCGGTTCAGGTGGGAGTCAAGGGGTTAACAGTACCTAGTCCTCTGTCTAAGGCTGATCAACTTCACAAAAATGTGAATGAAAAATTGTGGACTGAGGTGCTTTTCTTTCTGAGATGTGACGGTTTGTGCTCATGTGCTTTCGTCTCAGAAATGTCGGCACATAAGACTGATTAGCATTTAACAAAGCTAAAGCAAAGAAATGGTTTTAGCCTCCTCAAAACCTAAACATAGAGCTATGTCATGGCATTTCTCTCACAATCATGTTACTCCTTCTCCCCAGTACTTTTTACCCCCTGAGCTACTTTTACAGAACACAAATGGCTGAAAGCTACTTCTGCTTTCATGGTTGGTAAGTCTAAAGAAAATGCCTTGAGCTTCCAATTTATAATACACTATATTTAGAGAAATGTCTGCAGATTGTGTACAACATATTCATAACAAGATGCATCTACAATGTGGCTTTAAATACTTTTTTCAACATTTATTTTTCTAATTAGTGCTTCCAGTAGCAGTCAATTTACTCAAGTAAAAATGCACAGTTCCTCTTCTGTTCATCCATCTCACTTTTGTGCACACGCCCTGCCGATCAAAGACTTCCTGTTTAGCTTCAGATTGGGTTTGTTTTTGCTCTTTGGCCAAGACTGAGACACGTGTTTACATCCAGAATCAATCCACATTTTTTCACAATCGCTTTTATCACAAGTGGAGGACACTACTCTGGAAGTGGGGAGGCACACATTATAGGACGAATGTGACCCCGAATTAACCCTAAAAAGACTTGAATTGTTATCCATGAAAGAAAAATGGCTACCTTGTTATTTTACGCTAACCTTGATACATTGTACCAACCAAATTTGGTAGAAGGCAATGTAAGAATCTGTAATAACTTGTACCTATGGGTTGCATACACAATGAAATAAAGTGTATTAGAACTTTGGAGGTATATAATGTAATGACCCTTGGACTTAGGGGTTAAAGGAATATTTTTATTTTTTGACAAAGGGCCTCATTATCCTAGTTATCCAAAGTGTTTCTGGAGATGTTTTAATTCATGCAGTCCTTATATTTGAAGAGTTTAGTAGTGATGCTAGGCTAGTGCTAGGCTAGTGCATGTCTATGGTAACTAGTAGCCTGCATTAAAAACAGTCTGACCCAAGCACAGTGCACCTGAGGCAAATCACTCATAACACCAGACCACCGATATAAATGTCTGTGTTGAGTGAGTAATTTTTGAAATATAACTATTTTTCATTTAAAAGAGCTCATATTTGAGCAGCATCAGCTTCCTGGTTGTAAGCTACGCAGCGGCGGAGTGATCTGCTCGGTTACCGGATCTACAGTAGTTTGTTTACCTGCGGCCGCCATTACTACTCGTGGAATTCACAAAGGAGCTTTCGACAAATCAGATATGGCAACATTTGGAGGTTTTTAATGCAGGCTACTAGTTACCATAGACATGCGCGAGCCTAGCACTAGCCTAGCGCCACTAAACTCTTCAAATAAAAGGACTGCATGAATAAAAAAAATTAAAATCTCCAGAAATCAACAACGCTCTGGATAACAAGGAAATGAGGCGCTATGTTAAAAATCCTGAAATATCCCTTTAAGGCTAGGGTAAGACTTATTCAGATACCCTCTCCTAGGGCTGTGCAATTAATCGAAATTCGATTACGATTTCGATTACAACAGTAAACGATTACAAAATTTGCATAATCGCAAAAAAAATCGATTATAATTTATTTATTTTTTCAAAAAAAAAATGGTTTGTTTTCAATTTTTTTTTTTTGCAAAGCAGACTTGCGTTATTTCATGGCGCTGGGATTGTTTTCCCTTCGCTTTTCACGTGCCATGGCTCATGCTTTTGTCTGACATAGAAAACAAACGGCGCTGTGTGATGATGTCATCAGGCCGCACTGCTTCGTTTACTTGTGCAGGTGTGAGGGCTGGCCAGCAGGGGGCAGGTGTGAAACAGGGACCTCTCTTTAATCAAGGCGTACTTGAAATCATTTGTACTTTTATGACTGTCCAGAAAACATAAATTGTAGAGTAGTGTTTTGATTAATAATTAAATAAAATAAAGATAGACTTTTTTTTTAAAGGCAACACATAATCGTTTGAATAATCGTGATTTCAATTATGACAAAAATAATCGTGATTATTATTTTTTCAATGATCGAGCAGCCCTACCCTCTCCTGCTCTTATCTATCTCCTCGATTAGCGACATGTGAAGTGGCTAAAGCACCCGCCTGCCCCGCTCACGTCAGCAGAGTAAACTCACGGCAGTGCTCTCTGCGTTTCTCCCTGAACGAACAGCCAACCCGACTGTAAAATCAATCTTTATGTGTGCGTGGACCGAGCTGACATTAGCAGATCTGATGATGGGGCTGCAGTGCGCCATGTACTGTATCTCTGAGAGTATTGTGGATTAGCGACAAAGGAACTTCATGCCAGCTGAGGCAGTAAAAGCAGAGGTCAGGCCCACCATTAAAACACAGGTACAGAGAGATGAGGGGCTATAAACACTTAAAGATATAACTGCGCTTTTGTAAATACTGTACAAAAGACAAGCTGTCGGCTATGGAGATGCCAGTAAGGAACACGAGGAGACATGCATCAGATAGAAAACATCACAATACTGTTAACAATGTATGACAACTTCTTTAACAATTCATTCTGGGCAAAATATTCACAATTTCTTATAATATGTAATATTTCATTGTATTGGCTAGTGTTGTATCTGGACAAAAGCTCATGAATCACAAAGGCTGAAACTTTTTACTTAATATGGGTTTAAAAAATGACTGAATATTCTGTTTCCATGGGGATTCACTGTGAATAAAACCTGCTAACCCTGTAAATCAGACCTCCGCAAACAACAGATGCTGAAGTAAATTGTGCGTCTTGGTAAATGGTAATGCTTTGCCTCCCGGACATGTTTAAAATGTTAAGAGAAGTCACATTGCATAGCTAATCAGAGTCGCAAAGCTTAGGAGAAACATTGCAAATAGATTCATTAATGGGTAACACATAAAGTAATGGAAGGTCAGTGAGGTTTGGGCTGAACTCTGACTTATCTCTATGTTGCATTTCGTCAAAAGCCCTTGCAAAAAACATCAGTGTTCATTCAGTGTATTATTGTCTATTTATAATATGATTTCCACTTTTATTATGATATTACTACAACTGCATAAATTAAAGGAACAGGCCACTGTTTTTCCATACTGGGATATGTTCTTACCTGAGCTTAGGCGAGTTGATGCGTACCTGTCTGGTCTTTGTGCGTGCCCTCAGTCAAGCAAAAAGACCAAAGATGTTGTTAGCATTTGGCCTCTCCCAATGTATTCCTATAGTTCCAAACAGGGGTGAAGTTGGAAGGTGCCACGCTCTTCCACGGGCACAAAGACCAGACAGGTACGAATCAACTCGTCTAAGCTCAGGTAAGAACATATCTCAGTATGGAAAAACGGTGGCCTGTTCCTTTAAATCAGGGGTAGGCAACGTCAGAACCGGGGGCCAAATCCGGCCCTTCTGCTAAGAACCTGTGGCCCTCGGGATGTTTTTAATGATTTTGAAGAAGATATTATGACACAAATGAGAGATCAAATGCCTGTGAATACTCTAAAAATGTGTGAAATACAGTCAATTCTTTATAAAATCTTCAAACAGAACCTGAATGATACTTTTTTCAATACCTATAGATACAGACGGCATCTCGAGGGGGAAAATAGAATCTTTAGAGAAACACAATTTTCCACTCTTTTCAGCCATTTTCTGGTGGAATATGAACTTATTTATCGCACATAAATAAAGTCAAGTGTAAATCAGGACCATATGGATATTTTCTCACAGTAGATTGTTCAGTAGAGGTGAAAAAACGGCAGTTGTAGCTAGTGCTAGCTAACCGTTAGCACTAGACCGACAATTAAAGAAAATGTGGCTCAAAATAAGGAAAAATTGTGTGAAGAAATGGGACAAAAATAAATGGGGAACGAACACATTGGGGAAATATAGAATATATTGTATAAAAAAATGGGGAAAACAACCAAGTCACTTCCTTTAATGCTGTCCTTTGACCAACAACATCAAAACAGTATTCCCCCCCCCCCCCCCCCGGTAAGAGGTTAGATACCGGTAGAACCTAAACTTTTTTCCCTATAGCAGACTATCGTTTAATGGTTGCCCTAATCATACACATACAAACGCTGGCATTTGTAGAAAATGGTGCTTTACATTGGGCTAAAATTGGCAGATCCGGCCCTTGGTCTTTTTACAATGAAGAAATTCGGCCCTCCAGGGGTAGGCAAGCAAACTTGCCTACCCCTGCTTTAAATTTAAAAAAAATGATTCCTTTTAACTCGCATTACACTAAATGTTTTATCTAATCAACACTTTATTATCAAAGAGAGTTCACCACCAAGTAACAAGAGCATGCTATAACATAGGGATAGGAAGTGAACATACCGTCCTGCTAAAAGCACAGTGTTAAATCACCTTCATATCAGCAAACACATCACATTCTTAAAGTCTCTAAGAAACTTAGTTCATACTTTAACCAAACAGAAAATACCTATAAGGCGTTTTGAACTCGTCCATTGCTAATTACTGCAGATTAAAACACTTTCATCACTGACCAGTCGAGCTCTAAACCTGTGGCATGAGTGATTTTTTTTCTAGGTGAAATGAGTCACAGAGAAGCCTTCATTTCAGCTGGACTTTATCTCAAGGAAAGTCCAAAGTCCAGCTCCGTTCAAGGTTAATGTAGGTGTGAACTACGACACGCTGCTGTTAACGCTCTTTTAAAGGGTAACTGACATGTGCAACATTTCATTTCAAAGCAGCCAGACTTGGCAATGCTTTGTTTTCTTTTCAAACAGGTACTGAATCGTCTGGTCTACGGTAACTCGAATGCCCTTCTCTTGTCGGGTTTTGCTTAAATCTAATCAGTAATTTAGAGTTATAAATTAACAGACTGAGAAAATGCCCTTCCATTGCAATCAGATGATATTTTAAAAAGGAAGGAAGGAAGGAAGTTGACTTACATCAGTGGCTTAAGAAAAGAGATAGCGCTCAAAATTGTTTGCCTACAATATAATATGTCTGCAGTGTAATATGTTTAATTGTTTTCCCCAATAACAGTACTTTTGTCCTCCTTTGTAAACTCAGACATTTTTGCAACAAATTATAAAACATTTGTATCAATTTCATGAACTTGCAGACTTAGTTTCTGTAAAAGTGACCCTGCAAGTTATGAAATGTGCCTGTAAACAGAGATGCTTTGAATAATATGGGAAAGTTAGGAATGAGTTTTGACCAGAACTGACATTTTTATTTAGTGGCTTCCTCTTTCATTGATTGCTATAAACAAAACAATCAGGTAAAGGGCCTTTATATGCACTGTTCCAATGAAATAAATGAATAAATAGTCACAAATAAAGTTGTTTTTGTATTCACTTTAAAAGATGTGCTGTATTGTTAGGGTTTTCCCGTTGCCCCTGTCAGTCATTCACCATCAGACCTTTCATTTATTTCATTTATTTATGTGTTTAATATGGACATAGCAATTACATTGGACGAACCAGATGCACCACCCGCCTGAACCAAATGCATTCTGTCCTCTTTGGCCATTATATAGGTCTGTGTAACACCTCATTTGAAAGCTAAGACCCACAAAACTGATCTTTTTCCTTGTTGCTGTGTTGTGTAACCTTTTTTATGTTTTTTTTCTTTTTGGTCACATTTTTGTTTAATTTTTCGTCATTTTTTTTGTTGAATTTTTGTTGAATTTTTGTTGAATTTTTGTCACTTTTTTTTCTTCTTTTTTGTCACTTTTTGGTTGAATTTTTGTCACATTTTTGTTGAGTTTTTGTCTCTTTTTTGTTGAATTTTTGTCACATTTTTGTTGAATTTTTGTCACATTTTTGTTGAATTTTTGTCACATTTTGGTTGAGTTTTCGTCACATTTTTCTTGAATTTTGGTCACATTTTTGTTTAATTTAGGTCACATTTTTATTGAGTTTTTGTCTCTTTTTTGTTGAATTTTGGTCACATTTTTGTTGAATTTTTGTCACATTTTTGTTGAATTTTGGTCACATTTTTGTTGAGTTTTTGTCTCTTTTTTGTTGCGTTTACATCCTTGTTTTCTTCTCATTTTTTGTGGCTGCTTTGGTGCTTTTTTCCCCAAGAGGCTTTTTGACTAGGGTAAAGCCAAACTGGAGAAAATGGGATCCGTTCAGGTGGGAGTTAAGAGGTTAACACCTGTCCATAGGGGGCTACTTTTTGATTTTCGACTATTGTAAAGATGTTAAACCTCTGCATTTATCCAGGATTGGCTCTGGCAGAACAGAGAACTACGATTGTATAGTGACTCTGGAAGAAAGACTGTTGTAGCAATGATTATGGCGACAAGACTATTTGTATAATATGGCAGAGACCAAGTGTGTCAGGCTGTAGCCAGTAGCCATGTGTAATGTAGAGGAGGTAAATACCTAGGCTACCAACTACAATAAAAGCCAACTGCCTTAACAAAAAAGGAAACATGACACCAAAAATAACCTTAAGCTGTAATAACAATGGATCAGATTGCACAAAATGGGTCAGTGAGCCTTTATTACCTCGACTACTCTGAATTTGTTTTCTGCACCTCATTTCAAATAACGTTGGCGTATTTACCTTGGCTTCCACGCGTACCTCGCCAGAACACCAGCTGATATATTGCAGATTTAATCACAATCACGTTTATCAGAAAATGAGAGTATGGTTGTTGGTACATTTTGGATTCTACTGTTCAAAACATGCTCCTAATGTCCAGCTCGACATCGAAAAGGCTATTTCTGCAATGAGTTATCAAAGAATGGATTTGGATGAGATGAGAACCTATAACCTATTTAATTCTCATATTTGGCCAATGTCTCCACGGAAACCATTAAAGTTACAGTCAGGTGTGAGGAGCTGAGCCGCTCATCGCAAGCACACATCATTTTTTTAGGTATTTTTCAATGATAGAAAATATATATATAATAAAATCAATCAATCTTGTGTGAAATGTTATGTGGAGTAGCTTTAAAGGCACACCGCGTAACATTTTGGCCTATATTGTTGCCGTTGCCATCAGTACAAAACACGCTCCTAATGACCAGCTCAACACAGAAAATGACATTACTTACTTTTACTTTATAACTATTTATTTGAGACTACAGTACTTTAAATAAGGGAATTTGAGTTGAATGGATATCTAATGTATGTGTGTATATGTGTATGCATGTGTACGTGCATGTATGCGCAGATGGGTATATGTATTTGTGTATCTATTTGTATGTGTATGTACATAAATGTGCCTATGTGTTGTGAATGCATGCATGTATATGTGTGTATATATATATATATATATATGTATATATGTATGTATATGTATGTATATGTATGCATATGTATGTGGGTGTGTATGTATGTATGTATGTATGTATGTATGTATGTATGTATGTATGTATGTACGTATATACATATGTTTTTTTATCTTATTTTATTTAATATATTTTTTAATTATTATTTATTTATAGCGCACAAACCCATAAATTACAAATAAATCAAAAAATTAGCAGGTTTTTCCACTAATAACAAAAAAAGAAAAAAAGAAAAGAAAATGCCATTACTGCAGTGGGTAATCAAAGGATGGATGGACAACTAGGGCTGAAAGATATTTCATTATCGTATCGATATCGAGATAGGAAGATTCAAGATATCAATATCGCAAAAGACCTCTCTGCACTCTTTTGTATTATGTATTATTATTTTATTTTTCTGAAAAATGTCTAGTTTTCATCTAACCCATAGTTATATTGTATCGTATCGATATCGAGATATCGGGCATGATTATCGAGATATGAAATTTTGTCCATATCGTTCAACCCTAATGAGAACCTAACCTGTTTATATCTCAAATCCTGCTGCCTTTAATCGACATCTCCATGGAAACGAGCAGGAGACGCACCCACTCCCGGTAAAGTTACAGTCATGTCTCAGGAAAGCTGAGCCGCTCACAGCAAAGGCACATGTTTGTTTGTATGTGTTTTTGTTTTTCAATTATGAAAATATCTGTCATAAAATTAAAGCTTGTATTTCAGTTTTATTTATCGGGGCAAAACTCTGCGCGGTGTAACAGGTAAAATATTACTCCAATTGGTCTGCAAGTAAAAGTTGCTCGGTCAGATTTGTTGTACTCAAGGATTCACTTTTGAAAGTCCATTTAAAACATGCAAATTGCACACAAGTGGGAAAAACCTTCTTCCTCGTCCTGTGTCAAAGGCATTTAATTGACAGCACCGTCCTGACAGCCTCCTACTGTTCTGCATCATCCTGGGGCACACGGCCAGTTTTATACCATTTACATAAGACATTATAGAAATGCAGTCGAGTATTAGAGTAAAATAAGTTCTCAAAAAACATGTAGATTCACAAAAACCCATGGCAAGAATTACTACTGTAGCTACACTGACCACTTCTGCCTTTATAGGTCACTGGCTGTCAGTAGTTCTCAAACTTTTACCACCTAGTTTAAATCAAGACTAAACCAAGCTTAAAATAAACCTAAATGGTGATAAGTTATGTCTAAACTCTAAACCACGTCCAAAGCAGGAGAAAAAAAACGCACAATAACCCCTAATTAAAATGAGTCATTTCCAAAATTGCAGAGCCCAAGTCAACAGCCCCATCAAAGTTATCAGTTTGCGAAGTTTGACAGCCACCAGGAAACGCCTACACTAAAACTCCGCTAAACTTCACTCCCACAGGTAAAAGGTTTGGTCCCGTCCCGACTCACCGTCCTCGTGAATGCGCGCCGCCTGCATGTGCTCCACCGCCCCCGGGATCTTGTCCCACTGGCACTCGGCCCGGTACCGCTCCAGCTCTGCCTCCATGCGGAGCTGCGTGAACGACACCCGGGCTGCCATGGCCGGTTTGTCCCGCTGGTGCAGCCCGTGGTGGTGGTGGTGGTGCAGGTATCCGTGCTGCTGGTGGTGCGAGTGTTCCCCGGACACGGCGAACTGAGGCAGAGGAGAGCGCGCGGCCAGAGAGAGAGAGAGAGAGACGGAGAGGGAGAGGGAGGAGGAGGGGGTGAGTCAGTGTAAACAGCCTGGAAATGTGGCAAACTACTTCAACAGGCGAGATAACACTAATGCAGCGCTTTGTTCTCAAGACTAATGTACTTTGACAGGATCTGAGAGGTTCCTTGTGGCCGCTGACACACGTGCGATCACTTTCTGTTCACCAAGGTTTGTGATTAAAGTTTTGGCGCGCAGATGTTTAGGTAATTCAATGTTTTTTCGACTGTCAATCAACTCGAGTCAGCCATTAGCAACTGCCTAGCGTATCGATTAGTCGACTTGTGCAACAATTAGCGTCTTTTTTTTTTTTTGCCTTTTAACCTCTTACCTATGGAGGACCATGGCTGCCAAAACTATAAATATATACATAAATAAATAAATAAATAAATAAATTTAAAAAAGATAAAATTTGCAAAGAAATGCGTGCAATTATGAGAATAAGTGCATTTATTTCTGTATTTATTTATTTATATATTTATTTATTTCTGTATTTATTTATTTATTTACATATTTATTTATTTTTGTATTTATTTATACATTTATTTCTGTATTTCTCTATTTATTTCTCTATTTCTGTATTTATTTTTGTATTTATTTATTTATTTATATATTTATTTATTTCTCTATTTATTTATTTATTTCTCTATTTATTTATTTATTTTTGCATGTATTTATTTATTTCTCTATTTATTTTTTTATTTATGCATTTATTTATTTATTTCTCTATTTATTTTTTTATTTATGCATTTATTTATTTATTTCTGTATTTATTTATTTATTTCTGTATTTATTTATTTATTTCTGTATTTATTTATTTATTTCTGTATTTATTTCTGTATTTATTTCTGTATTTCTCTTAATGAGATGCAAATCATGGGGTGGGTCGGGATGCCTCTGCTGTAAGCTCATTGGTCAATCTTTTTCCTTGCTCCAGAGCTTGTCCAGCATAGACGGCCATGTTGAGATCACTGTGTTCTCGCTATAGCCATGTCAGAACGAAAAGAAAAAAAAAGCATTCTTCCATATGCAGCAATTGCATTGTGTGTGTGTTTTTTAAACAAATAAGTAAATTATCCTTTGCTCTGTGTCGCTGAACAGCCTCCATTTTGGAGTGGTGAACGGTTGCATGTTGGACCTCAAGCATATCTAGTTGGGGACTGCTGTGCTATGTTACTACCCCTTACAACAACTAGTGGCTTGCCAAACAAGTCGGAGACTCGAGATAGAAATGGATTCGCTTTGGAGTGAAATTTCTAATGAGCTGAGAAGACTGGCGGACAGGCATACGAGAAACTGTAGCGTTGACTATATTATTTTCCGTTTGGATCAGTTACGTAAAGTCCCGTCGCCAGACGTCAGTCTTCAGGGGGGCATATGAAATCAACGCAGGGGCACATTTAGTATTACTATAAAGTACATATTTTTCGGTATTCGCGTAGCCCTGGCGCACACTGATCATTACATTAAACATAATCAACAGCAAATATGACCAGACCAACTACAGCTGTAACATCAGTCCTCGTGGAGGAAACGTCAGTAGGCCTACATGCGTTTCTCCGAGCTGAGCCTCCTCATCAACACATCCTTCTACTCAGACTTGAACTTATGAGTGAGGTCCTTTTCAAAAGCAGCTGAATGAGCTGGGCTTTGCGTCTGTGCAGAATACTGCGCCGATGCAACGAAAACACGTTTCTGAGCGTGGAAAACGACCGGACCCTGGGGCTGTAGAACGAGCGCCTGCACCCCCACACTCCCCCCCACACTCCCCCCACACACACCCCCACACTCGCGCCACCGTTTGTACCATGAATATGGCTCGGTCAGTGCTGTGGCCGCGTCCACTTTTCAGTCTCTCTCAGCCTTCACTGAAAGCTCCAGTGTCTGAGTGTAAAACGCACACTTCGAACGCGGGGACTTTTCGGCGGACTTCAGCGCTTTGTAGTAAAACACACACGAGCACCTGTCACTGCCTTTGCCTCTCACGAGCATCGTGGACTCTCAGGGCGGAGGATGATCGTTGATGCCCCTCTATCATATCACCTATATTTAATTTTGTGCCCAGACAACACGGGAGCCGTGCGCAATCGCGCACGAGCGCAGCTTGGAAGGAACCGTGCCAGAGAAAGAGAGAGAGGGATGAAATGCCGCCTCCGTGCTATAGGAGGAAATAGTTCGGCTACTTGTTGTGGAGTTTGGGCTGGTCTCTAATCGGGCAGAAAGCGCGAAAGTAACACTGTGCAAATGAGTGATCTTTGCCCAATTTGTAGTGGTTTGTAGTGGGCACGCGCATCTTGACAGCATGGCGCTTCTCAGCGCACGCCTGTAATGTACATGTACGCACTTTGCGCGAGAGCTCGTCGCGTGCGGTGTATTAAACCGATTGAAAGCGCAAAGTAACACTTCGCACATGAGTGATACGTATCTTGGCCCGGTTTGTCGTGGTTATCCGGCAATCCTGCATGTTTTCTAGTGGTTATACCCGTCGCTATGGGCTGGCCATACGGGGCCATGCCCGCCCCCCCGACACAGATGTGGTTTAGTAGACTACGTGATACGCAGACATACGCCGTATAACCACGAGAAGGCCTGCTGTATAGCCACTACAAATTGGGCAAAGATCACTCATTTGCACAGTGTTACTTTCGCGCTTTCTGCCCGATTAGACCAGCCCAAACTCCACAACAAGTAACCTAACTATTTCCTCCTCACGGAGAGAGAGGACCGGCGGCATTTCATCACTCTCTCTCTTTCTCTGGCACGGTTCCCTCCACGGGAGCCGTGCCCGTGTTGTCTGGGCACAAAATAAAATATAGCTGATATGATAGAGGGGTATCAACGATCATCCTCCGCCCTGAGAGTCCACGATGCTCGTGAGAGACTTTTGGCAAAGGCAGTGACAGGTGCTCCTGTGTATTTTACTACAAAGCGCTGAAGTCCGCCTCACTCATAAGTTCAAGTCTGAGTAGAAGGATGTGTTGATGAGGAGGCTCAGCTCGGAGAAACGTATGTAGGCCTACTGACGTTTCCGCCACGAGGACTGATGTTACAGCTGTAGTTGGTCTGGTCATATTTGCTGTTGATTATGTTTAATGTAATGATCAGTGTGCGCCAGGGCTACGCGAATACCGAAAAATATGTTCTTTATAGTAATACTAATGCCGCCTTAAGACTGACGTCTGGCGACGGGACTTTACGTAACTGATCCAAACGGAAAATAATATAGTCAACACTACAGATTCTCCTGTCCGCCAGTCTTCTCAGCTCATTAGAACATAGCACAGCAGTCCCCAACTAGATATGCTTGAGGTCCAACATGCAACCGTTCACCACTCCAAAATGGAGGCTGTTCAGCGACACAGAGCAAAGGATAATTTACTTATTTGTTTAAAAAACACACACACAATGCAATTGCTGCATATGGAAGAATGCTTTTTTTTTCCGTTCTGACATGGCTATAGCGAGAACACAGTGATCTCAACATGGCCGTCTATGCTGGACAAGCTCTGGAGCAAGGAAAAAGATTGACCAATGAGCTTACAGCAGAGGCATCCCGACCCACCCCATGATTTGCATCTCATTAAGAGAAATACAGAAATAAATACAGAAATAAATACAGAAATAAATAAATAAATACAGAAATAAATGAATAAATACAGAAATAAATAAATAAATACAGAAATAAATAAATAAATACAGAAATAAATAAATAAATGCATAAATAAAAAAATAAATAGAGAAATAAATAAATACATGCAAAAATAAATAAATAAATAGAGAAATAAATAAATAAATAGAGAAATAAATAAATATATAAATAAATAAATAAATACAAAAATAAATACAGAAATAGAGAAATAAATAGAGAAATACAGAAATAAATGTATAAATAAATACAAAAATAAATAAATATGTAAATAAATAAATAAATACAGAAATAAATAAATATATAAATAAATAAATACAGAAATAAATGCACTTATTCTCATAATTGCACGCATTTCTTTGCAAATTTTATCTTTTTTAAATTTATTTATTTATTTATTTATTTATGTATATATTTATAGTTTTGGCAGCCACGGTCCTCCATACTTACCACCCGCCTAAACCAAATGCATTCTGTCCTCTTTGGCTAATATATAGGCCTGTGTAACAGCTCATTTGAAAGCTAAGACCCACAAAACTGATCTTTTTCCTTGCGTTGTTGCTGTGTTGTGTCACTTTTTTTTAATGTTTTTTAGTCTTTTTTTTTTGTTTTTTGTTTTTTTGTCACATTTTTGTTGAGTTTTTGTCACATTTTTGTTGAGTTTTTGTGACATTTTTGTTGAATTTTTGTCACATTTTTGTCACATTTTTGTTGAATTTTTGTCATTTTTTTTGTTGAGTTTTTGTTGAACTTTTGTCACATTTTTGTTGCATTTACATCCTTGTTTTGTTCTCATTTTTTGTGGCTGTTTTGATTAGGGTAAAGCCAAACTGGAGAAACTGGGATCCGTTCAGGTGGGAGTGGGAAGAGGTTAAAGGGGGGGTGTTATGCAAAATCGACGTTTTCAAGCTTTACATCATGTTATTATGTCATTCCCTCATTAAAAACATGCCTGAAGTGTTGCCTTGACACATTCACGTATTTTTGAGTAATCTGTAAAAACTCTGATGGCAGCCATTTTAGGGATAGGTTTGCCTGAGTCCTCCTAGGAACGCCCCCACCTCCTGGACACGCCTCTGAGCTTTCGTCACCAGCCGAGTAACCAACCACTGCTCCTCAGCAGAACCCCCTCCCCACTGATGCCACAGACAGCGTGTGGAGGGGGTGTGTCGGAAAGGGTCAGAGGTTCTTAAAGAGACAGAGGCCTCAAGACATTTGCTACAGCCATTTTGAGAGAGCAATTTTATGCAAGGCAGTTATTCTAATTTACTGCATTAACAGACCAACAGAAGGTTTCGTCATCATTTTAGTGAGCTATAGACTGGTGCTATGTGATTGAAAAAAGCATAATACCCCCTGCCACCTGAACCAAGAACATTTTCACCAGTTTGGCTTTACCCAAATCTAAAAGCTAAAGAAAAAGAAAAGCATCTAAATAGTGACAAAAATGATAGTGAAAACGCAACAAAAAAGTGACAGAAGACCGATGAAAAATGTGCTGGAAAAGCAACAAAAATGCGACAAAAAGCGACAACAACTGACAAAAATATGACAAAAAAGCAACTGCAAAGTGAGAAAAATGCAACAAAAAGTGACAAAAAACATGCCGGAAATGCAAAATAAAAGCAATGAAAAAAGGGACACAAAAACGTGGCGAAAACACAACACAGAAGAGACAAAAAAAAAGAGACGGAAACGCAAGAAAGAAGCCACAAAAAGTGACAAAGGAGTGATGCAAAAACGTGCCAAAAAAGCAACAAAAACGCTAAAACACGACAAAAGAGATGAAAATGCAACACAAAAAAATGCAACACACACTTTTGTAGGTCTTAGCTTTCAAATGAAGCATTGCACTGCTCTTCAGTTGAGAAGCTTTTAGATTTGGGTATACCTGAAACTGAAGAAAAAAATAAAATAATAATAATAATGCATTGGTTTTATACAGCGCTTTTCTGGACACTCAAAGACGCTTTGCATTGCACTATTCATTCACGCCATACTCGGTGGTGGTAAGATACTATTGTAGCCACAGCTGCCCTGGGGTAGACTGAGCTCGGTTCAGGAGGGGAGGCAAGAGGTTAAACTGTATACAGACTGGACCCTTTTTATCAGTAAAACAAATTTGATTTGGCTGCTTTGGGACACTTTTAAATTATAGGCCTACTGGTAAAAACAAACAAACACGTCGCCATTGTGGAGGGTGTATTATATTAGCCTATATAAATCTATGCTATATCATCACACGATTGATACCACCATTTCAATAAACCATGGCGACGTGTTGTTTTTTCTGACCAATATAAAAATGTTCCATCCCCTACCTTTAATTTAGCCTTAAGCCTTTGTGATGTAACACATGTTAGAGACTGTGAGTAAACTTTAATACTGATCAATTTAAAATTTTGTGGATTATTTGGGTTGGGTGTTCAACTCATTTTTGAAACTTTTTTTGTAACTTTTTTGTCATTTTTTGTCATTTTTTTGTCATTTTTTTTGGTCATTTTTTAATCACATTTTTGTCATTTTTTTGCAGCATTTTGTCACATTTTTGTCATTTTTTTTGTCACATTTTGTCACATTTTTCTCCTTTTTTCGTAAATCTTTTGTCAATTTCTTGTGACATTTTTGCCACTTAAGGGGTTAAATAGGAGACAATACATTTTTGGGCTGAATATTTATTGTCAGTACATTTATTTGCATTTTTCCCAATTTTTCTAATGTAATACTGGCTGGGACGATACACTTTAGTCACAATCCGATACGTATCATGATACTCCGGGGCCGGTGCGATACGTATTGTGATCCAGTAAGTAAGTTGCGACACTTGATAAAGTATTGATACTTGGTATTGCAGCAAAAGTGTTGCGATCCGATATTTTGCTCCAGCCCTCCAAAGTAGCCTAAGTTGTGTCTCATTGCATTTCATGTTCATTTTTAAGCTTTAGAGTTTCTGTTGCATAATAACGTCTTCAATAACATCGCTTATCATGATAGTTTCCTCCCTCAGTATAGCTTTAGATTTTGTTTTTGTGACAGACCTGGTTACAGCCCCTCTGTGCTGTAGATCCGTAGGCTACACTGAATAACGTTTTGTTTGGCTGTTGAAGGCTGACCAAGCAAGTCGTGTTTATTCCAATACATTAAGTCAACATAAGCAATTCCTATAAAG
This sequence comes from Gobius niger, assembly GCF_951799975.1. NCBI lineage: Eukaryota > Metazoa > Chordata > Actinopteri > Gobiiformes > Gobiidae > Gobius > Gobius niger. Next base: position 32,613,265 of record NC_136858.1, read on the forward strand.
TGTTCAAAGGACACTGAGCATAACTTTGAATAATGATGTGCTTCTACCAAACGCAGTACACTTTGGAGAAGATGACAGATAGTCCTGTATTGACACATTCTTTCACTATACAAAAAAAAAACAGAAAATCGAAGTTTGTTTATCTTCATAAATATTCCCCCTCAAAGTCATATCTAGCCTACAGCTCACACATTCTGTCAATGGTTAAAACTACAGACCTATAGGCATTGAATAAACTAAATGGGTTCTTCTGAAGATAATGACTTTGACACAATCTGAGAGATTTCTTGTGACATGTATTTGATCATTTCTAAAGGTTTTAGGCAGCATACAGTATCTTTCTGTGCTGTAGGTCTGTAGGCTAAAGCATAATGGTTTGTTTGGCTGTTGGCTGAATGTGGGCTGCAAATGACCTGACCAAGCAAGTTGTGTTTACTCCAATACATTAACCCATCGTTCACAATGCCTTCTAGCTACAAAGAGTATAAAAGAATGACTTGAGCCTTACTTTGAAATCTATATATTAATCCTCAAAAACATTCCATTTCAGATTACGATTAAAATCCCCTTCTCTAGATGTAAACTTCCTGGCATACGTTGCTTAGCTGGACTGGGTTATTGGGAAATCTGTGGTGGTCAAAGTACTTCACTTCATTACTTGAGTAAAATTACAGATAGTACAGCTACGCCAATAAAAGTAAAGCCCGAACGGCAACAAAACGGGGATAAAACTAATTGGTGGGGTGCAGGTTCTTGAATGTGATGATGTCACAGGACCCAGTGGGGGGCAGGAGCCAGTTTTCCCCATTAACTGAATTACACTTCCACAAGTCCTATCTAAACAGAAAATGTATGAATTACAAAAATGGTCATAATATCAGTCACTGGGTCCATGGTCTCTCTGTACAAGACCAAAAATGTCCTCAATAACAAAATAATTTTACCTCTATATAATATTATAGGCCTTTAGCACAGCGGCCTTTAGCACAGCGGCCTTTAGCACAGCGGCCTTTAGCACAGCGGCGGCACGGTAGCACAGCGGTTAGTGCTTGTGCTTCACAGTTAGAAGGTCCGGGTTCGATTCCCACCAAGGACGGGGCCTTTCTGTGTGGAGTTTGCATGTTCTCCCCGTGTCTGCGTAGGTTTCCTCCGGGTACTCCGGTTTTCCCTACCACTAAAAACATGTACAATAGGCCAGGATGTTTGAGAGTGCGCATGGGGGACGACGGATGAAAATTAGCCTTGTTCATTAACTTGCACTGTCCCTACCAAATAAACCATAAATAAACGCTGTGATGTCACCTGAAACCCAGCAATTTTCGGTCATGAGTCTACACAGCGCCACCTACTGTTCTGCACCGTGTATTTTAAGGTTTTTACAAGAAACACTTGGCCAAATGTACTTTTTGCTATGGAGTTTTTATACAGATGCAGTGGAGTAGGAGTGTTGAGGAGTGAATGTAATAAATTCACAACAGGAAAAACAACTCAAGGGAAGTACAGATCCTCAAAAACTCTACTTAAAGGGACTATGCGGAGTTTAAAAAGGTTAAAATTATTTTCTTCCCCCTACATGTTCCAGCCGTGTCGTAATGTGTAGAATGAGCCCAGACCTGTTCACCACAACTGCCTTTAAAATCCTGCACTGTCACTCAAAAAGGTGTTCATTTGGGTCCGAACTGCCGTCATGCACGAGCTTAATATAGAAGCTGCAGTTACACGTAAGACCTGAGGTGGCAGTAGTGAGTATAAAATGACCAACTTGCATCTAATCTCTTTAAAGAGGGTGTATTATGCTTTTTTCAGTCACATAGCACCAGTCTATAGCACACTACAATGATCCTTATGTTGGTCTGTAAATGCAGTAAATTAGAATAACTGCCATGTATAAAATTGCTCTCTCAAAATGACTGTAGCGAATGTCTTGAAATAGGCCTCTGTCTCTTTAAGAACCTCTGACCCTTTGTGCCAAGGCAACACTTCAGGCATGTTTTTAATGAGGGAATGACATAATAACATGATGTAAAGCTTGAAAAAGTCGATTTTGCATAATACCCCCCCTTTAAGTACTTCAAGTAAATTTGCTTTGTTACTGACCACCTCCATGTCAAGTGTGAGTATGAAAAAAACAAAAACACAATTAAACGAAGAAGCCATGCCTCTCATTGTCCCAGTGCCAAACCTGGATAAATTATATTAGGGAGAGCTTCAGCAGTAATGCCTCAAAATCAGAGCGAAAAGAAACCTACAGAATAAGTGGACAGTGACGCTGTTGGTTTAAGCTTTAGGCCGTGTCCTCGATGTTATGCTTCCTGTCTAGCCATTCTCCCTCTTTCCAATAATAAGGGATGTGAAAACTACACAAATATCTGTGTTTTCGAATCGAGTGCGCTTCACTGGTAAATAAATGAATACACTAACCTTCACCAGTCTTTTGTTTACTCCTCCACAGGTCCATTAGAAAATGCCAGGGGAGAACAAGACAGTCTGACAGCACGAGATGACTTTTAAAAGTGCCTTCTCAAAATGTGAAAAAAGTGTTTTTATGCAAATATGAAATGCTGTCTAAAATATTGAATGATATTTGGAAAAACATCAAATTGTAATTCTTCTGACGAGTAGTGGCTTGTGATTTATTGGTAAATGTGTTCAGTTCACGACACGTTTTTGAACAACTGAAACTGATACAAGGCTCACATGGACTGTGCACATTCAGATGGGACTTTTGCCAACACTGACATTATGATTTTAATTAGATTTTTATTAAACTAGAGACCTCAATGTAAAAACTACTGTCAATCTAGCGCACCTTGTCCCTCACAACACCTAAAATACAGGCCTAAAGGCTGTAAACCATTCAATACACTGTGTTCTAAACTCTTTCAATCACAACAAGCCTTCACATGTTCAGTTCTGTGTTTTGGATTTTACTTTTGAAAGCATTGCTCAGTGTCCACAATTAGCTCCCCTCAGTAACTTCTCTTCGTTTATTGCAGAACATGCGCTGCGACGTATTCATTTCATCTGTCAGCGTCCGTAATCTTACGAACAAAGCACTGCGGTAGATTCTCCATGATTTCTTGTCCTAATCCTGAAACCAATTGTAATCTCACTGTCAGTCCATGTTGACACATATCCCAGCCCTGTGCAAATATCCCAGCCCGTATTCAAAGCAGATTACAATGGCCTTCAGTTTTCTGTAGGTAAAAAAAAATCAAAATGCATTTCTCCACATTTAGACTTTGACTGTGGTCTTTAGATGAAGCAAGAAGGTTTGAAATACTTGCAACACGTTAAAGAGGTTTATATTTATCTCTATTGTTTAGCGGTGCCCGGCCCTAGGGAAAACTATGGGCCTTAACTCCCACCTGAACCGAGCACCTTTTTCTCCAGTTTGGCTTTACCACAGTCCAAAAGCTTCTGGAAAAAAGCTGTGAAAATAGCAACAAAACTGAGACGAAAACAATGATGGAAATGTGACAAAAAAGTGAGAAAACATTGACAAAAAAGTGACGAAAAATTGATGAAAAAGTGGCAAAAATGTCACAAAAATGTCAAAAGAAATTGACAAAAAATGACCAAAAAAATGACCAAAATGTGACAAAAAAATTACAAAAAATGTTACAAAAATGTGACAAAATGTGACAAAAAAATGATAAAAATGTGATAAAAATTTGACAAAAAATTACAAAAAATTGACAAAAAATGACCAAAAAAATGACAAAAATGTGATAAAAAATTGATGAAAAAATGACAAAAATGTGACAAAAATGTGATAGAAATTCGACAAAAAAAATGACAAAAAAATGACAAAAAAAATGACAAAAATGTGACAAAAAATGTCAAAAATGTGACAAAATGTGACAAAAAAATGACAAAAATGTGATGAAAAACAAAAACAAAAATGTGAAAAATTTGAAAAAAAAATAATAATAATTTGACAAAAAAATGTGTTGAACACCCAACAAAAAAATGATGGAAAAAAAAATCTGATGACGTGAGGAAACAGATCCTCTCAGTTCAGGCGGGAGTTAAGAGATTAAATTACATTTTAGCCAAAAGACTAAAACTAAAATAAAATATGTTGTCAAAATTAACACTGATGGGACCATTTGCCATTTACCATTTTAAAAAGTGGTTGAAATAGACTAGTCCTTAAATCCCAGTCTGACAGTGCCTTGGTGGTTAGTGGTTCTCACACAGAGGGGCGGGGCCTGAATTGAGGTCATTATGTTCCCCTTCTGCCCTGCACTACTGCACAGTGGAACCGTTTTTGACCCTAAATGGATTCGCTTCATCGAATAGCCATGGGATGCTACTGTAGGGCCCCCGTGTAGATTTTTGCTTCGGTCCCCAGAAGGGCCAGCACCGGCTCTGGCACTATGTCTTTCTATCTCAAATCACCCCGGCAAAGTTTACCCAGTGTAGAAGTTTAATTCAGCTGCTCTGCTACTGTGTTGAGTTCTTAGGCAAGACACTTCACCCTTCAGCTCATCACCACCAAGTATGGAGTGAATTAATAACGCAACACTTCTGAGTGCCGTTATAGTATTACTTCTACCACTTCTTTCCTTGTCACCTGCAGCTGACCAGCACTTTGGCCTTGTCCATTTACAGCAGATGACAGAATCCGACAAAGCAGTGCCGCATCCCGCCGCATTTCGCGTTTCGCAGTGAATCTGAACCTGCCCCGTTTGGTTTTTTGCCGGCCCCTCCGGTGGGAAAGGTCAGTGTTTGAAAAGCGTGTGGCATTTGGAGAGGGCTTGATCTGCCGCTGCTGCTGAGAGTAAAAGAGTGTCTTCCTCTTTAGCCGCGCTGCTAATCTACTAACACTTTAACAGGATCACACCGAGCTCAGGGGCCGCGGGCGAGAGCTGCTGCAGTCAATATAGGAATCTTTGTGGTGAAAATCTGCTACTGTAAACCCTTGGTTCTCAAACTTTTCAGCTTGGGACCCCTTAACCTCTTAACTCCCACCTGAACATGTTTTCTCCTGTTCTCCAAATTCTCCAAATCTAAAAGCTTCTTCAAAATGGCGACAAAAAACGAGAAGAAAATGAGGATGTAAATTGACCAAAATGACAAAAATCCAGCAAAAAAGTGACAAAAATCCAGCAAAAAAGTGACAAAAATCCAGCAAAAAAGTGACAAAAATCCAGCAAAAAAAGTAAAAAAAATCCAGCAAAAAAAAAGACAAAAATCCAGCAAAAAATTACAAAAATGGAGCAAAAATATGGCAAAAATCCAGCAAAAAAGTGACAAAAGAGGTGCAAAAAATGGGACAAAAAAGTGACAATAATCCAGCAAAAAAGTAACAAAAAAGTAACAAAAGTGCCATTAAAAAAGTGACCTAAAAACACATAAGGGAAATATAAAGTGACGACAGTGGCAAAGAGGAGAGAATGCATTTGGTTTTGGCGGGTGGTAAGAGGTTAAAATCAACCTTTGAACAAACCAGAGCCCGAAAGTAAAACATTAAAGATCTAGTATACTAAAAAAAGGTGACCACAGTGTCATTTTGGAAATACCTGCTCGAAACAACCCAGCACAGAGGACGACTTTAATCTTTAGAAAAATTTAAAAAGGCTGAGCACATTTTCTCCAGTTTGGCCTCACCCAAATCGAAAAGCTTCTTTAACGTCTTACCACCCGCCTAAACCAAATGCATTCTGTCCTCTTTGGCCATTATATAGGCCTGTGTAGCTAATTTGAAAGCTAAGACCCACAAAACTGATCTTTTTCCTCGCGTTGTTGCTGTGTTGTTACACCTTTTGTATGTTTTTTCTTTCTTTCTTTTTTCCATTTTTGTCATATTTTTTGTTGAGTTTTTGTCACTTTTTGTTGAATTTTTGTCACTTTTTTGCTGAGTTTTTGTAGAACTTTTGCAGATTTTTTGTTGAAATTTGTCTCTTTTTTGTCTCTTTTTTGTTAAGTTTTTTGTCACTTTTTGTTGAATTTTTGTCACTTTTTTGTTGAGTTTTTGTTGAATTTTTGTCACATTTTTGTTGAATTTTTTCACTTTTTTGTCACATTTTTGTTGAATTTTTGTCAAATGTTTGTTGAATTTTTGTCACATTTTTGTCACATTTTTGTCACATTTTTGTTGCGTTTACATCCTTGTTTTCTTCTCATTTTTTGTGGCTATTTTGGTGCTTTTGTCCAAAGAAGCTTTTTGATTAGGGTAAAGCCAAACAGGAGAAAATGGGATCCGTTGAGGTGGGAGTTAAGAGGTTAAAGCTACACTGCGTAGAATTTTACCCAATAAATAAAATTGAAATACAAGCTTTAATTTTATGATGGATATTTCCATAATTGAAAAAACCCTCATAAATGTCATAAATAAAAAAAAGTGACAACAACACGGCACCAATGCGAGGAAAAACATTAGTTGAGATTAAGTTTGTAGGTCTTAGCTTTCAAATGAGGCGTTATGATGATAGCCATTCAGATTTCGGGTAAAGCTGAATTGGAGAAAACACACTCGCTAACGGTGGGGGTTAAGAGATTTAACATACATCTTGGCATATATTGTGTATTTGTCATATTCTACAAGCATCCCAAGGCATGTAATAGATAGTATATATTTTAAAAAGCAAATATAATGGTTCTAAAAACATTAAGTGGAAAGAAAGAGTATATAATATAACACAACACGTAGTTAAATCTATATGGGTGTAATACAACAATAGCAAATGATTATGTAGGTCAGGATCAGGGTAAACTACCTGGTGTTCATGACAAGAGGCTACAGGTTGTAAACACTGGGATTTGGCCACTATGGAGGCGACGCTACAGAGCTATTTGGGGGCTCTAAAACTTCAAATTAAAGCAAAAATAACCTCCAGTCGCTTGAACAAAGACTTGTGAGCTTCATTTTCTTTCGGGGCGCTTGACATTGGGTTCATAACCGGTGAGTTTTCCCGCTCGGAAACAGCAGCACTCGTCCCGTTCACCGCAGACGGTTGTGATGCGAGGAGCGTGTCTGCGTGAACAGCTGAGCCACGAGCGCACGCCCCCCTGCTGACGTCAGAGAGGCACGCAGACAAAGAGTGTTTAAAGGGACAAGAGAAGTAAGTGCTGATGGTTGTGGTTGTAGTCTTTATTCCTGACCTCATACTGTCATATTGTCAAATGTTTTGTTTGTTGTGTCATTGATTTTGCAATAGTGCACAACCAGCGGGGGGCCCACAGTTCAGCGGTCAATTTGAATTAATAATAAAAAATAAAGGAAAAAGGTCAACGGTAAACAAAACAAAAATGCTGCAAAAATAGGCTAAAAGACAGTTTTTTCTATTATTAACCTCTTAACTCCCCCTGGACCGAGAGCATTTTCTCCAGTTCAGCTTTACCCAAATCCTGTAGGCCAGTGTAACGCCTCAATTGAAAGCTAAGATCTACAAAACTCATCTAAATGGATCTTTTTCCTCAAGTCATAAAATGTTTTCCATCTTTTTTTGGGGGGGTATTGAACTCATTTTGTTACTTTTTTTGTAATTTTTTAAAATACATTTTTTGCCATTTTTTTGTAATTTTTTGTTGTCTTTTTTTTGTAATTTTTGTCACATTTTTGTAATTTTTTTGGCTTTTTTTGTAATTTTTTTTTAATTTTTGTGACTTTTTTTAAAACTTTTTTTGTCACATTTTTGTCACATTTTTTGTCATTTTTTGTCCATTTTTTGTAATTTTTTCGTAATTTTTTCGTCACTTTTTTGTCAAAGTTTTCTCACTTTTTTGTCACATCTTCATCATTGTTTTCGTCTCAGTTCTGTCGCTATTTTCACACCTTTTTTCCAGAAGCTTTTGGACTGGGGTAAAGCCAAACTGGAGAAAATGTGCTCGGTTCAGGTGGGAGTTAAGGGGTTAAATAAATGCTATTCTAGAAGTAAAAGTAAAATGTAGGCTAGATAGAAATGACATAGGCCTACATTATACAGAGGTGGGTAGCACTCAATTACATATACTCAAGTACAGCCTACTTGAGGATCATTTTGAAGAAATTAGTTTTATCATACAGTAATTTTTACTTCTACTTGAGTCAAATTATTATGAAGCATCCTCTTACTTTCCACTGTGAGTAAATATGGAAAATGCTTCATTTCGATCTATAAAATAGTTCATCCTGTACTCCTTGTTCTTTAGAATTATTTCATTTTTCTGTATTTTCATGTCATTTACAAGGATTTTTTTTTTGGAAACATCACAATTTCACACACGTTATGGTGTCATTGAAAATAAATCAGACTTTCTCACTCAATCAGAGGGCCTCTCTGCAGCTACTCAAGCAACATTCTGTCCAAATATATTTTTTACATGTACTTGAGTAATTGTTTGGGTCATTACTCTATGGACAGCGAAAAACGATCTGAAGTATTTTTATTTTATTTATTTTATTTTCTAACCCCTTAACTCCCACCTGAACCAAGCACATTTTCTCCAGTTTGGCTTTACCCCAATCCAAAAGCTTCTGGAAAAAAGCTGTGAAAATAGTAACAAAACTGAGACGAAAACAATGATGGAAATGTGACAAAAAAGTGAGAAAACATTGACAAAAAAGTGACAAAAATGTATGAAAAAGTGGCAAAAATGTCACAAGAAATTGAAAAAAAAAATTACGAAAAAATACAATAATATGACAAAAAAAATGATAAAAAATTTACAAAAAAATTACAAAAATGTGACAAAAATATTACAAAAATGTGATACAAAAAAATGACAAAAAAGCTACAAAAATGAGTTGACTAAAAAAATTATGGAAAAAAAATCTGATGACATGAGGAAAAAGATCCTCTCGGTTCAGGCGGGAGTTAAGAGGTTAATATAAAATAATAATTAAAAAAAAATCTGAAACAACCGGACCCTCTCGCGCGCAGTTACGTTTTGTCAGTTTTCATCCTCTCCGTTTGCTTTGACCAATCAGAGTGAGCTGTCGTGTCCAAGTTCCCTACGGCAAAGCGCGAGGTCCAAAACTACCCGTATCGCGCGCAGTCCTGCCTTCTAGTTCAACAACATAACTGTCTCTGAGCCAGGTAAGAATAACATCATTTACAGCGACTTTCACCGCCTTTGAAACCACCATTGTAACAGCATGGTCGCCTCTCTTTGCAAATGGACGCAGGGAGAGAATCGCGATGTAAAACAAACAGTGGAGACTGGAGCAACACACAGTGGTTTAGAGGAGCTTGAGGCTAATTTTCCTGACTGTTATTTAGTTGTACTTTATCCTATGCTTTGCAACACTGCCATTCGTCATTTCTCTTATCAGCTACAACGTAGCTTTATGTTATGTTAGAAAGACAATGTCAAAGGAAGCTTAGTGATGGAAAAGAGGCTTATGTTGCACTTCCTAAATGTTGCAACTGCAGAAACAAATGTATCCCATGATTCCGAATATGTTTGTGCAATGCAGATACAGTGAGTGTAAATTACAAAAGAGTCACTGTACTTCTGGGGCTATTCCTGTGCTTTTGTTTTTACTGTGTGGATGCAGCAACATAATAACTTCCTTTGACTTTTGCAGCTGGATGAGCAAAATTGTTCCTGCTTGATGACAGATGATTTATTCGTTAATATTTACTTTTTTCCCCTTGTTTTTTTTTTACATCTAGTTCTACTGTAGGATTGGGCAACAAGGCTAAAAATGTAAAAGAATAAAATAAAATAAAAAAGACCCTTTAATCTGTATTTTCTCTTGCAGAATGAGGGGGTCCTCTCCGCAGTTTGGACGACTCCTGTTGGTCCTGTCCTGTTGCCTGTTGACGGTTCACTCTCACGGGGATCAACATGGTCAGCAGCAGCAGCAGCAGCAGCAGCAGCAGGGGGAAGCGGCTGGGGAGAATGCAGCCCATGTCTCCGGTCACAACCGCTTTGACAAAAACATGGTGCAGGACCAAGAGTGAGTGACCCAGAAAGGCAATGTGCTCGGGCCCAGTTTAAACAAATCAGTGAACTTTGTAACGAGGGTGAGAGATTCAGGTGATGTAGAAATGTTGTTGACCAGGGCCAGTTAGATATTTCAACACACACACAACAAAAATTAGCTTCTTCTTAACACTTTTCCAATTTTACATCTAGGGCTGGGCGATACATCTAATTAATTTGATCAATTCATGCTTTTGAAAATAAACAATGTGGGAAATGGCAAAATTGTAAAATCAGGTCCGTCACTTTATGTCCACCTCACGTGAACCGTGCGGCCAATTTAGCAGCTTTTCAGACTGCTCTGTAGTGACTGTTTTTGGGTATGAAGCCAGTGGAGAACCCAGCGCCTTTCTGGTGGTCTCTGCTACTTCACAAAGGCTGCGTGTTGTGTTTTTGAAGTGTGCGATGAAGTTTTCTTCAGCTAAAACTGTTTGGTTTTCCCCAGGCTGATCCTCAGTCACCCTCCTCTCTCCTCAGTCACCCTCCTCAGTCACCCTCCTCTCTCCTCAGTCACCCTCCTCTCTCCTCAGTCACCCTCCTCAGTCACCCTCCTCTCTCCTCAGTCACCCTCCTCTCTCCTCACTCTCCTCTCTCCTCAGTCACCCTCCTCTCTCCTCAGTCACCCTCCTCTCTCCTCACCCTCCTCTCTCCTCAGTCACCCTCCTCTCTCCTCACTCTCCTCTCTCCTCAGTCACCCTCCTCTCTCCTCAGTCACCCTCCTCTCTCCTCAGTCACCCTCCTCAGTCACCCTCCTCTCTCCTCAGTCACCCTCCTCTCTCCTCACTCTCCTCTCTCCTCAGTCACCCTACTCTCTCCTCACTCTCCTCTCTCCTCAGTCACCCTCCTCTCTCCTCACCCTCCTCTCTCCTCACTGTCCTCTCTCCTCAGTCACCCTCCTCTCTCCTCACTCTGCTCTCTCCTCAGTCACCCTCCTCTCTCCTCACCCTCCTCTCTCCTCACCCTCCTCTCTCCTCACTCTCCTCTCTCCTCAGTCACCCTCCTCTCTCCTCACCCTCCTCTCTCCTCACTCTCCTCTCTCCTCAGTCACCCTCCTCTCTCCTCACCCCCCTCTCTCCTCAGTCAGCTTTGGATTCCTACCCGTTTTCGTCATATGCAAGATCAGCTGATCCTTTTCAATTCCTTTCCTTTAAAATCATATTCATCCATACTGAGTAAAAAGAAATCGAGATTTTATTTTTTGGTCAAACTGCTCATCCCTATTTACATCTTGTTAAATGTATTTGCAACTCAATAATATGGTGGACAAAGAGAAAATGCTTTTTTAACCCTAGAACACGATCGCTAAATTCACTAAAACACCATCACTAACGCCGGGTGATTTTTACCCGAGATATTACAACCGATAAAAAGTACTTGTCATCAAAATCTATCAAAACATGACAACACATGACACATTTGAGTCGTGTTCTTTTATATTTAACTGCGTCATGTCTAATAAAATGAAAGAAAAGCATCACCAGATAAAAATGCTCCAAAATTACTGGAAAATTAGGAACAAAAAAATCCTAAAAAATAAAATAATGAAGATGTAAACTTTGTTTTTGGTCCATCCATTCCTGGGATGTGTGAGACTTCTCTGGTGAAGGCTCGGTGTCCTTGGCACAAACAGCCGTATATGGGTATAAATGACCAGCTGACTAAAATAACTATGTGTTACTCACTTGCTGGGAGGCCAGTGACACCGAACTCTGCGACAGGAGCAAAGCTGTAGTTGAAGTTGGCAAAATAAATGTGGCAGCCCTGAATGTCAACCTTGAAAGGGGGCAAGGTTGCCTGATTAAATACACTGACCCTACCGTTTATCACAATCGCTGGGTGAAAATCACCCGAACATGTGCCTGTGGGAAAAAGTGTGTTTTGGATTAGGAAAACACCCAAGACGTCAAAGACAATGCTGAAGCCCAGAGACCCAGGACGCACAGATAAACCATCATAATGAAAATCACATGAATATATTTGCTCGGGTGAAAACCACCTGAGTCTTGAGACTGAAACCCATTACTAGAACGTTGTAATGTCATATAATTTCCAGCCAAAATCCAGACAAATTGTGCTTGCAGATTGCAGAAAGGGGAGATATCTTCTTGTTGTCTTTTTAAACTGCGGTTTTGATTTCTTTACAGTCACATCATGGAGCATTTGGAAGGAATGATAGACAAGCCGGAGAAGGACATGACCCCTCAGGAGCTGCAGCTGCACTACTTCAAAATGCATGACTACGATGGGAACAACCTGCTGGACGGACTGGAGCTGGCCACCGCCATCACCCACGTCCACAAAGAGGTGCCACAGGCCGTCCCCGCTCAGCTCTCCACAGTCGATTACTGCAACTCGTGCTGATCTAAGCTGTAACTCTGTTTCCAGGAGAGAGGAGAGAACAGCACCCCCATGAAGGAGGAGGAGCTGATGACTCTGATCGATGAGGTTCTCAAAGACGACGACAAAAACAATGACGGTTACATCGACTATGCAGAGTTCGCCAAATCACTGGAATGAGCCAGGTTTGTCTGTAAACTCAGTGAGCACAGGAGACAGGCCCTGGCTTCAGCTACAGACTGAGTGTCAGGACAGAAAAATCAGTCCTTGGGTCCTAAATTTCACTTTATACAGATCAGGAAAACCAAACACAACCTGCCTCTAAAGTAGAAACGTAGATTTAATCTAAGTTTATCCCATTGGCATGTCTTCACTCTGACTTTACTCTGAACAACCAGTACAAAGATTCAAAACCGTTTCAATCTGGTCTTAGGTCCCAGGCTTATCCAGGCTTGGGACAAACACAAAGTGAACATTTAAAGCTTAACTAAATGTCAAATTTTGAGGCCTGTTCCACACAACAGCAAATGCATTACTATTGATTTCTGCAGAGGACGATAATCTAAATGTCAGGAGTCAAACTGGACTGTGAGTCTGTGATGCACTTCTTGTAGAAATGCACTGTGTCTTCAGCTTCGTGGACCAAACGTGTGAATGATTCTTCTGTTTCTTGTGATAATAGAAGTTTATCTTGTGGCCTTGCTTTAGTCTTTACAACAGAGTCTGATGTAGTTTTGTTTACTTTGTAAACTTTGCAGTGAATGTCATCAGCAGAAACTCGTGCAGTACTTTTGTCCGGCTCATCTGATCATAAAAACATGACAATTTTTCTCTGAGTGAATGTCCACTTTACACTGTAAGCTAAAGTTAGCTTTGTTTGTAGAATCTGATTTGCTTCATGAGTTTCTGTCTCCGTTTGCTTTTCTTCAGATGTTTGCTGCCTATAGAACAGATAATGGTCAAAATGTGAGATCTATGTGTTTATATAATTTAATACATTTGTACATCTTGTGTCAAAATCTATTTTTGCCATCAGTGTTGACTGTTTTCATTCAGATTACTGAATGTTATTTAAAAAGTGAAAAGCATCACAGACACAACTGTGTTGTCTCTGTAATGTCATAACTATATTGTTAAATAAATGATCTTTACAATTATCTGAGAGATTTATTTATTTCAAAATACAATGTGTACAACTTAAGCAACAAACAATGACTATTAAAAATAAAGAAATTTATCTATGCAGTCAAACTAGAGCAACATTTTTTACTGTCGGTAAAAGAACAACAACTTAATATCAGAAATATCAGAATCGAAATGTGCTGCAATGGTTCATAGCGATTTCTCATATCATTGTACTTTTAGACATATCCATTACTAGGGATATAAAACCAAGTGAAGAGTGAATGAATAATGCAATGTAAAGCGCCTTTGATTGTCCAGAAAGCACTACATAAAACCAGTGCATTATTATTATTAAAACGTTTCAGCTCTGAGTATTTCTACTTAGCTCCAGCAGGGGGCAGTATTCCCCTAAAATAACAAAGTCTACTTAATCCAAATGAAAACTATGCAATGCACTGTACAGGTTTCGAAGCACTTGAATTGTTCAGCTCTGATTGTGATCCCCTTTAGCTCCAGTGGGGGGCAGTATCCAGCGGTTGCACGGAGCTCAGTGAGAACACCGGAGGGGGCAGGCTGGTTCGGAGCGGCCCGTACCAGTCGTCGTGCTGCAGCTGAGGGGGGTTTTGGGGGCCCGCGGCGGGACAGGGGTGTCGGGAGTACGGCCCGGCCTGGAGCATGGCGGGCAGACGTGGCAGGTGAGGCAGAGGGGGCGGGTAGAACTGACGGCAGATGCCACCAGGGGGCAGCGAGACACCCCCCAACAGAGCTCTGTGACCCCCCATCACGGAGAGCACCTTCTGGGACGCACGCTCCTTCTTTCGCTGCTTGGCCCGTCTGTTCTGGAACCAGACCTTTGGGACAGTTGAAAAGGTCAAGTATTTATTGTCAATAGGACACACAAAATTAAAATCACGATATTATTACAGTGAAAAATAGGTATCTCAAGAATCTTAAAGGTACTAGATAGAAGTTGACGTTTTTGTACTCGCTACTGCCACCTCAGGTCTTGCGTGTAACTGCAGTTTCTAAATTAAGCTTGTGCATGACGGGACTTTGTAGTTGTGGTGAATATGTCTGAGCTCATTCTACACATTAGGACATGGCTGGAGCAAGTAGGGGGCATAAAATACATATATACACATAAGCATTAAAAGTCATTAAATAATTAGCCAAAATGGAGGCCTTGAATATCATTAAAGATCAATCAATCAATTGTTTTGTATCGTCCAATATCACAACAGGAGTTGCCTGTAATGTAATGTCCAAGCAAATGTAGTCCAGGCAAGCATAATGTCCAAATAATAATAATAAATCAAACATGTATTGCGCTTTTTTGGACATTCAATGACGATTTACAAGAAAACAATAACAGTAATGTCCAAAGAAACATTAGGTTATTTATTTTTACTGTAAAGCGCTTTAGGCCTGATAAAGTTAAAAAAGCGCTGTATAAGTTGAGTCCATTTACCATTTAAATCTAAAATGTCTATGAAAATAATGGCATTACTCGACTCTTTACTCCGTCAGTTCATCAAAAATACTTAACTTGATCCAAAAAACACAGTTCATTTTTGGAAATTTTCAGATTTACCCAAATATTTTACTCAATAGTCGCCCATTGCCCCCGTTTTGATGCACATACTGTATTGCCCATCAATACTTTGCTTAATCTTTATTAAATTCAGATATTTGTTTTGTTTGTGGTATTAACCTCTCAACCCCCACCTGAACCGAGCACATTATCTCCAGTTGGCTTTACCCAAATCTAAAAACTTCTTGAAGAAAGTGTTGAAAAAAAAAATTAGACAAAAAACAGGATGAAAAAAGAACAAAATAGCGACAAAAATGTGATGGAAATGTGACAAAAAAGCCACAAAAGAGCAACAAAAAAGTGACAAAAAGCAATGGTAAAAAAAAGATTCAAAAAGGTGACAGCGCGAGGAATAAAATCCATTTAGATCAGTTTTGTAGGTCTGAGCTTTCAAATGAGGCTTTGCACTGGCCTATAGGCTGTGACCTTATCCATTTGGGTAAAACTGAACTGGAGAAATTTGTCCTGTACATTTGACCCATCATCCAGTGCCCCTGAGGCACCCGTCAGGAGCAGTGGGCGATGGAAGTGTACGCTTGGTGACTCCACATATTGACCTACAGCAGGGGTAGGCAACGTCAGGCCCGGGGGCCAAACCCGGCCCTCTAGCACAGAACCAATGGCCCCCAATATGCTTTTGAGAAATATTATTATGCAAATAAGGGCACAAATACAATGTACAATAAGTACATTAACAATGCCAGAAATACTGTCTTTTTATAGTGTATTTTCCTTGCAGAATATCCCACTTGGTCATATATAATGGAAAACAGTGATTCTCACCTTTTTTTTAAATATTTTCCATCTGAAACTACACGGAAAGGCTGTTTATTATTATTATTGGGTTGTTTTGATCATAAATTTCAGTCTTAAAAGCAAATCTACGGCTTGTTCAATAAAAACATCAGTGGCAAATACAATATTTGATACGATATATGACAAGATACAGTTTTATTTGGGTCGCAGCTTGTCATTAGGGTAATGGCGGGTCTCGGAGCCGGACCACTTTAGAGCCACCGATGTAAAACATTGGCATTTGCACAAAATGGTTCTTTACTTTAGAATACAATGGTGAGGTTCGGCCCTTGGTGTTTTGGCAATGATGAAAATCGTCCCTCGGTGATGCAAACTCGCCGACCCCTGACCTACAGGCTCACGGTCACAATCCCCTGGCTGGATGATTAACCACATTGTGCAAGTTTTGGATTGAACCGTAGCACAAGAAAGAAACACACCCAGACACGGGTGCAGAAAGGCCTCCAGACCCGGGACTCGGGACTATTTTGAGTTATAGCCACTCAGCCATTGTGCCGTAAAGAAGCTTGATCACTAATACTACACTACGGTATAACAGGACAGTTAACATGTCCATGGATTGTCCCTGACCTGAATGCGGGCCTCGTTGAGCTTGGTGGCCCGGGCCAGCTCCTCTCGGTGGTAGATGTCAGGATACTGGTTCACCCCAAAGGCCTCTTCCAGCTGCTGGAGTTGTCTGTGGCTGAAGGTGGTCCGGTGGCGTCTGCGGGACGGGGAAGGGTACACCCTGCCTCTCCGCCCCGGACCAGGCAATGCTGGGGCTACATACGGGGCAGGCCTCCTCTCCGGCTCTATGTCTGTGTAGAGGGCACAGACAAAACAATGATAAGGTGTCGCAAAAAGCCAGAAACCACGACTACAGCAGCACCTACCTAACATCAAAAACAAAACTTTATTAAATTAAATCAGGACTTTAAACTCTGAAAGATCAGTGTTACGTGTTTGACTGTTTGAAAACTTCATTACAACGCACCATCACGGAGGTCCTAAATGACACCCCACACTCAAACCTCCCATTACCTATTTTCAGGACAGAGCCTCCAAAAAAAACTGACTCCAAACGTGTCCAAAAGAGGGATTACTGTGCCGTGGAGCGTCTCGCAGCAGAATGGACACTCGAGATCCTCCAGATTTAGTCGAGAAGACAAACTCGTGAGAAACGGACACCAGAAACGACGGGGATTAGCCGAGATTACCGTCACAAAGTGAGTAATCTGGAGAAAGGGTCCACACACAGGAGCTCATCAAATCAGTGGGGACTGAATGGGAGTTGGTGTTTACCTTATTTATGGTTTTGCTCCAATCTTTGAAAATACAGCATGCAATTTCACCAGGTAGAGCAGCGCAATGGAAGATAATGGACACATGATTTTATATTATCAAGGGGGATGAAATGTCAGTTTCAATATTAATTTTGATTTGATTGGATGATTTGTAAAAGCATTTTAAATAAGCCAAGGCTTCACATTTTCATCATAGTAATAGCCAGATAGATGCTTGAGATAGATAGATAGATAGATAGATAGATAGATAGATAGATAGATAGATAGATAGATAGATAGATAGATAGATAGATAGATAGATAGATAGATAGATAGAGTAGATAGATACAGTAGATAGATAGATAGATAGATAGATAGATAGATAGATAGATAGATAGATAGATAGATAGATAGATAGATAGATAGATAGATAGATAGATAGATAGATAGATAGATAGATAGATAGATAGATAGATAGATAGATAGAAGTATAATCTAATTCTGCTCGTACCTGCCGTGGAGCTGACAGTCGCCATGTCGGAGTACATCTCGCAGTCCTGGGTCCTGGGGGCTTCTTTCCTCTGGGACATCTCTGCTCCTCTGCTCCAGACCTGCTGCCCTCAGGTACAGGACACTCACCTGACGCCCCCCCCGTTTGCACACACGGGACGCCCCCACACGGCCCCCTGCTCCCACGACCACACCATTGGGAGTGCTACCCCACTTCCCTCCCACAGGTTAACATCACTCCATACATCCAAAATATTGCATTATTCAAGCCGAGTTTGGGTGTCGTAACATTGGTCATTTCAGGTTCAGAACTTAAAATAACATGTGGTTTATAAAATGCTGGATATGCAGACGTGTGTTGTGAAGTTTTGAAATTATTATATATTATTAAAATGAGACTCTTGTTCAGTCCAGAAGTGCGGAAGTGCAATCGGTGTGTAGCATTGGTTGGTTGAAATACACTTTTTTATCTTCACAAATGTAGAAAAAAGGGGACATCGATTGGCGTAGGATGAAGGCTGAAAGCAAAGTCTAATAAAGAAGTTCCCGCACACCATCAAATCCTTGGAGAAGGTTTATTGAAAATGCAACTTTTTGACCCGACAGGCAAATAAATATAATTATTATTACAAACATCTGCAATGAATTTTGCTTATATCATCAATTCAAAACATGTTTTGCTCGACACAACTGAATTATTAATATCTCTAACTGTAGTTTTGACTAGTGAACGCTGAGTTACGGATAATCATATTTTATACAGGATAGCTTTATTCCAATACTTTCTGGACCTTCAACTTAATTAAAGGAGCATTTGTTCAGGTTATAAACGTATTTAATGTATCTTTCTTTAAATGGTTACAGTCACTGCCTTAACCAGCAGGTGGCAGCATTTAGCTTTTCTCTAATGCTGTCAGATCCACACGTGCGGTTTTGGTGAGTTGCTTTTATTTCCTTTTAACTTGGTGTCCTGTTCACAGATACTGCCCCTCGTTGATCAATAATGGGCCTCCACTGACCACTGTTCCCTCATCTGAACTTTAGCATCTCCTCTGTTGACCCACACTTCCCATCATCATTATGAGCTATCCTGATATGGGACAGAGATAAGAGCGTGAGGCTTGAATCATCCGCTAACGGGACAGGGGCAGCTGGGTCTTTATCAGCTGACACGGGGCAGTAACTCATCCTAAACTATGGCTGTCAGACTCTGGTATTTAAGAGCTGTCCGTGTGCGTGCTTCTGTTTTAAAGAGGGAGGTCCATCACCTCAGCTGACTGGGCAGTCAGCTGAGGTGATGGACCTCCCTCTGCCGCTATAATGGAGTTATTATCTGTCAAACAGTTTTGTCTCAGTGGCAAACACCTAAAGTTAGAATACTTTGTGGTGACGATTAAAGAAAGTAACCAAGTCTCATTTGGTGGATAAACGAGAAGACACACGGCACCATGTTTACAGTGCACTCTTAGTTCAGATGACCGCAAACAGTTTAAAGACGAGAGGATCAGTTTGGGAATTCTCTAATCCTCAATGAGCACGTAACTGCAACCTTCACTGATCCCTCGCGGCTGGAATCACTATTATATTATATTTGGAACCTATTAACATGCACAAATAGCTAATCGTCCAGCCAGGCACTCCTGACCAAACTCTTGGGGAGATGAGTCCTCGCCTCATGGTGCTGTTCTGCGCTCGCCCACAGCTCCTGACAGGGTGTCCTTGTAGCATTGGCTCAAAAGCAGTGGACAAAGTTACCCATGGGGACAATAAAGGAAACGCAATAGTGTATATGGCCCACAGTTGGTAGAGTATTTGAGTATTCAAAAGTCTGTGGATTGGCTTGTTGCACAATGTGGCTACGCTAGTTCCTCTGAGCTGAAGCTGTGGACGCTAGCTCTTCCTGTCCGTATTAATTTCCATTAAGATTAGCTTAGACTCGTTCGAATCATGGTATTTCCTACAGATTCTGTGGTGGACAGTGAGTTCCTGTTAGATGATCAGTAACTGCAGGTTAACGAATTGCTGTACAGTGTAAATATTTCCGTAGAGGAGACGTTTATGTTTATAAGGATCAGTGAGTTTGTCTTGAAGCTAAAGGCTAACGTTCATATCATGCATTATATAATTTGAAATATTGCCTCAAATATGAACTGATCCTCATATAAACCATCTTGTCCTACTTGAATTTTTTTATCGCTATTTATTTTTATACAATTTTTTATAGCATGTTCGCCTTTAGCTTCAAGACAAACTATCAATCCTTTATGATCACAGGCGTCTCCTCTGAACTTGTTACATCAGGATTTAAACACAGTAAATGATCATCTACCAGGAACTCACTGCTAACCACGTAATCTTTAGAAAATATGATTATTTTTCCAGCAGGTCCGAGCTAATCTCTAAAGGAAAAGAATACAGACAGGAAGTACTCGCGCTCACAACTTCAGGTCAGAGGAACTAGCATAGCCATACCGTGCAACAAGCCAATTGATCCTGGCCCTGTGTCCTTATTGAGTCAAACACGTCACCCGACAGATCCGTAATGTAAAATGCTTTGAGTACCGAGTTACACAAATATCGACAAAGCTTTTCAAACAATCATCTTTACTCTGTATTTTCAAGTGTTGCACGTTTCGCCGCTCATTTAAGAAGCTTCGCCATTGGCACGAATTGTGTTAGACCTCCCGTAAAAGGTGTCTGACAATGAATGATTCCCCTATTTCTGAAACAACCAAAAATAATGAAATAAGGGTCTTTGTGCGTGGAATTGCTGTCCCATTGTCTTCAGGTTTCCCTACCACCAAAATACTTCATTATATGTGGCATGCATGATGGCAGTCAAATATGAGATTTAAATAGGTTCATCCCCATCCATTCTTTGATTTCCCACTGCAAAAATGGCATTTTCTGTGTCTTGCTGGTCATTAAGAGCATGTTCTAATAATATGTATAATCCAAAATGTTATAGAGTGCATGTTTAAGAGGAAACACTGCATTTTTTTTCTTCCAGTTTTCAGGTTTTGGGTCTCTTTACATATAAACTTTCACCTGGAAACCAAAAAAAATACCAAATCTTCACAATAACATGTTTAATTACTGCACTGATTAACCTGTGAACTCCCGCCTTAACCGAGCACATTTTCTCCACTTTACCCAAATCTAAAAGCTTCTTGAAAAAGCATCAAAATGGCGACAAAAACGCCTCAGAACAGTCGACAAATCAGTGATGAAAGAGCAACAAAAAAGCATTTAAAACCCAACAAAATAGGCGACAAAAAAGCGACGAAAAAGTGACAACACCAGGAAAAGTCTTACATCAGTATTGTAGGTCTTAGCTTTCAAATGAGGTGTTACACTGGTGTGTAGGCTGTAGATTTGGGTATAGCCGAACTGGAGAAAATGTGCTTGGTTAAGGCGGGGGTTAAGAGGTTAAATGTTTCCAGAGAGATTTACATGGGGAATGTAATTTCAAGGGACATTTTCTCTTTTGAATTGAAGGTGAAATGTATTTATTTATTTATTTTTTTTACACATTTTTGTTAACACTTTACTTTACGCTACCCTTGATACATTGTACCTGACTAAATTTAGTACAATGTAATGGGCTTTGAAACAATGTGTAATAAGTTGTACCTATGGGTTAGATACACAATGGAATAATATATATTTGTAGTTTGTAGGTACATAATGTAATAAGACATACTTCTAACTCTAATTCTAACCTTAAGCCCTAACCCTAGGGGTCTTGTGTCCTATTACATTATGTACTTACAAAGTACTAATACAAGTTATTCCATTGTGTACGTACTGCATAGGTACAAGTTGTAACAGAGCACATGACATTGTACTAAATTTAGTTTCAAGGTAGTGTAAAATAAAGTGATACTCAAACCATCAACCATCAATTTAAACCTGGCTCGATCCATTAATAGCTTCTTAACTCCCACCCGAACGGATCCAGTTTGGCTTTACCCTAATCAAAAATCTTCTTGGGGAAAAAACACCAAAACAGCCACAAAAAATGAGAAGAAAACAAGGACGTAAACGCAACAAAAAAGTGACAAAAATTCAACAAAAAAATGACAAAGATTCAACAAAAATGTGACAAAAATGTGACAAAAAAATGACAAAAATTCAACAAAAAAATGACAAAAATTCAACAAAAAATGACAAAAAAAGTGACAAAAATGTGACAAAAATTTAACAAAAATTCTACAAAAAAATGACAAAAATTCAACAAAAATATGACAAAAATTCAACAAAAAAAATTAAAAAATTCAACAAAAAAATGACAAAAAATCAACAAAAATGTGACAAAAACTCAACAAAAATGTGACAAAAATTCAACAAAAATGTGACAAAAATGCAACAACAAAAAAGACAAAAATAAAATTAAAAAATGACAAAAATTCACAAAAATGTGACAAAAATTCAACAAAAATGTGACAAAAATGCAACAACAAAAAAGACAAAAATAAAATAAAAAAATGACAAAAATTCACAAAAATGTGACAAAAACTCAACAAAAATGTGACAAAAATTTAACAAAAAA
Source organism: Gobius niger (assembly GCF_951799975.1). Taxonomy (NCBI): domain Eukaryota; kingdom Metazoa; phylum Chordata; class Actinopteri; order Gobiiformes; family Gobiidae; genus Gobius; species Gobius niger. The sequence continues at coordinate 32,635,376 of NC_136858.1, forward strand.
TGTGACAAAAATAAAAAAAATAAAACATAAAAAAGGTGACACAACACAGCAACAACGTGAGGAAAAAGATCAGTTTTGTGGGTCTTAGCTTTCAAATGAGGTGTTACACAGACCTATATAATGGCCAAAGAGGACAGAATGCATTTGGTTCTGGTGGGTGGTAAAAGTTTAAATTATAAAGGGCCTTATGTTCATGTGAAAACATAAAATGACAGAAAACTTGCAATACATTTATTTCTCATATTTAAGTCAGTAATCTACAGCAGAAGTTTCAAATTGATATCTCTGAATTTAAAATGTTTCCCTATTCCCCCTATTCTTCATCATCATCATTCGGAAGAAACACTGTGAGAATCCGAGGCGTGCTCCTGTCTGCTGCACATTTTGACCTCATGTCCTCCTCACGCTCTTGACCCCGAGCAGCCGACCGTCCTCCGCTCGCTCCGACTCAGGCCGCTCTCTCCTTGTGTCATTCCTGACTCATCTCTTTCTTACACATACCTCGCGGCTCTCATCACTTCCTGCTGAGAACTCCGGGCCAAAAAAAGAAAAAAAAAAAACTCTGTGAGAACAAAAAAATCTCACTGTTGATAATTTGTTGTTTCGCTTTTGACTCACTTTGACTCATTTGAACAAACTGGACCGAATCAGGACTTGCGTAACGGTCTCTGCGGCCCACACACAGGGCATTCATCAAGCTTAATGTCACATAATCTTTCTTTCTTTCTTGTTTGAGGGGGATTTTTGCCATGTTATAATGTCGGTGCGGTAAGGTAGAAGGCACACATTACTCATAGAAGACAGTTCAGGAGAAAAAAAAGTTTAGAAAAAAGCCTTGTACGCAGGCAAAAGTTCTGTTTATTTGAATGTTAGTCACAGAAACACTGAAGGGAAGAATCGGAATAAAGGACAAGATGAGAACTTTACCAAACATGCAGAGGTGGGGAAAGCTGCTATAATGTTGTCTTTTAAACACATTTATTCAAGTGTATGAAGTGGAGAGTGAAAGTAAAGGTAGCAATAAGTACTCGGTGATAAAGCTACTTGATTACTTGGAAAATGATTGAGAATTAAATGGTTTGATTTATGATTAAGCGTGAATGTAATGCGGTTAACCAAATAATGTGAACACAGTGATTACTGATAGTCGCGTATTTTCTTTTCCTCAAGTCAACGGATAGAGTTAGCAGCGATGCATATCCAAATCTCAAAGCGTATTGACTTACAGCCTATGCCAGTGTGATACGTCATTTGAAAGCCAAGACCTTCTAGTTTCTAATGTGTAAGATCTGTGTGAGTGAAACACAACTTACATCACATTTGCTGTTCCTAACTCTAATGATCAGGGGGTCGGCAAGTGACAGGTTAACCTCTTAACTCCCGCCTGAACCGAGAGGATCTTTTTCCTCACATCATTAGATTTTTTTTCCGTCATTTTTTTTGTTGGTTGTTCAACTCATTTTTGTCACTTTTTGTCATTTTTTTGTCATTTTTTGTCACATTTTTGTAATTTTTTCATCAATTATTAGTAATGTTTTTGTCCAATTTTTGTCATTTTTTGTCACATTTTTGTCATTTTTTCATAAAATTATTTATCAAATTTTTGTCATTTTTTTGTCACATTTTTGTCATTTTTTTGTCAAATTTTTATCAAATTTTTGTCACATTTTTGCAAATTTTTTGTCACATTTTTGTCATTTTTTTGTCATTTTTTTTTGTCATTTTTTGGTCACATTTTTGTCATTTTTTCGTCCATTTTTTGTCAATTTCTTGTGACATTTTAGTGACATTTTTGCCACTTTTTCATCAATTTTTCGTCACTTTTTTGTCACATTTTCGTCATTGTTTTCGTCTCTGTTTTGTTGCTATTTTCACAGCTTTTTTTTCCAGAAGCTTTTGGACTGGGGTAAAGCCAAACTGGAGAAAGTGTGCTCGATTCACGTGGGAGGTATGGGGTTAATAGAGATTGAAGATTCAAGAGATTTATTGTCATTGTCACAGAGAACAACAAAATTATGTCTGGAGCATCAACACTGTCATAATTTGATGTAAAGTGCCACATAAACCCCAAACATTTAACTCATCTTGGCATCAGTGCAACACATTAATACATATGTTGCACTGATGCCAAGATGAGCTAAATGTATAAGATAAGATAAACCTTTATTGATCTCACAAAGGAGAAATTCACTTGTTACAGTCGGCGTTACTTCACAGTCTTATTGTACGGTATAGAAGTATAATTACTTAAAAAGTTCATGTTTTTGAGTAGACGACATGGGTTGGCAAATACAAACAGCCAGTCCTATTCAACACTGGAAAAATGACCAACTTAAATCAGATAGATGTCGGTTTAAACAAATCTAAGAGAAAACACTTTCATTGTCTTGTACTCGTTCCATTGGCAATACGAGGTTTGTGTCTTATCAAAGACCAGACTAAACCTTCTCAAACTTCAGATTGAATCTCTTAATTCAAGTAGATTCATGTCATATCCTCCTTCCTGTAGATGATGATTGTCTTTCCAGTGTATACGCCAGTGGGTTCTCAAACATTTCATACAAGTTCCAACGCATAACATAATTGATCTTCCAAGCAGCACCAAGATAAAACCAGGACTACACTGCAAAAAGTAATTAACTAGATCAGTATAAACATCTGAATTTGAGCACAATAATCCAAATTTTAGTTAAGAAGTTCTTGGGTATTTGTCCTAGATTATTTCACTTGTTCTGAGATGTTTCTGACTTGTTTCGATACATTTCGTCCTTGTTTCAGGTCATTTTCTTTGCCAATGGGGTAAGAAAATTGGTCTTATCTCATTGGCAATTTTACTTTCTTATTTCAAGCGAGATTTACCCTAGAACTGGTCTCAAATGTCCTCAAACAAGCAAAGGAAACTTGGTCCGATCAGGAAAAGTGTCTAAATGAGTGAAAACCGCTCAAAACAAGATACATTTCCTCAATTCAAGTCATTTAAGCCAATGCTTGATATTCACTTTTTGCAGTGTAAAGGGCGTCTAAATAGGCCGAATTTAAACCATGTCTAAAGCCTAGATTAAATCACCTCTAATTAAATTGATAAAGTCTAAAATTACAGATGACTTGAGATACTCCTGTTCGATAAATGGACGGGCTCGGACCCTGCGTGTTTTCTAACCTCGGGTCTTTATGTTTTCTGAGTACAAAATACAAACACTGAGTATTGTGAGCAGCTGGCCCGTTCAGAACAGATCTCCCGAAGAAACCTTGAGCTGAACAGAGAACGGCCTGAATCCACATCCCGTGAGCCCCGTTTAGGACACACAGGAGGAGGACGGGGGCAAGGCGAGGTCGCTGTAGCCGTGGGCGGGACGGACGCTGGAATCCCACTGCAGCGGGAGCCAGCGCACTCCCACTGAACGCTAAATCACCCGTTCAAACAGTTATTGGAGATGCGGATGCCTCTTGGGTCGGCGCCAAGAAGAAAGTGAATGAAGTGATTTGCCGCGGCCCATCCTCGACACGGGAAGCGGCTCCGTCCAATCCGAATCCCAACACGCTGGATCCGTGATGGAGCATTTCGGAAACAAAATGAACCTGTTATGGAAGTGCAGAGTCAAAAACAATAAAACAAGTGTTTCTCTGCCAAGCTCGGCCACCACCAGTACTCATTTAAATCTACAGCCCCCCCTCCCCCCCAAAAAAGTCTCCACCTGGAACTGAGGTTACTGCAGTTTGTTACTGCATTGTAAGTGTTTATATTTTTGTCTGATGAAGGCTAATGCGCCCGAAATGTCACATTGTAGCCTAGCAACAATTGTTTTTGGGATCTTCTTTTTCATGCCTGTTACTTTGATTGTGTGGGTGTGTGTCTGTTAACCCCTTAACTCCCACCTGAACCGAGCACATTTTCTCCAGTTTGGTTTTACCCTAGTCCAAAAGGTTCTGGAAAAAAGCTGTGAAAATAGCAACAACACTGAGACGAAAACAATGATGGAAATGTGACAAAAAAGTGAGAAAACATTGATGAAAAAGTGGCAAAAATGTCTCAAAAATGTCACAAGAAATTGACAAAAATTGACAAAAAAATGACAAAAAATTGACGAAAAAATGACAAAAATGTGTCAAAATGTGACAAAAAATAACAAAAAATTGATAAAAATTTGACCAAAAAATGACAAAAATGTGACAGAAAAATGACAGAAATGTGACAAAAAATGACAAAAATGTCACAAAATGTGACAAATAAATAACAAAAATGTGATAAAAATTTGACCAAAAAATACAAAAAAATTACTAAAAAATTACCAAAAAAATGACAAAAATGTGATAAAAATAAATAAAAATGTGTTAAAAAATTGACAAAAAATTACAAAAATGTGACAAAAAATAACAAAAATGTGATAAAAAATTGGCAAAAAAATGACAACAAAAATGACAAAAATGTGATTAAAAAAATGGACGAAAAAATGACAAAAATGTGACAAAAAATGACAATAAAATGACAATAAAATGACAAAAAAGTTACAAAAATACATACATGATGAAACAGGGCACAAGTGTAACACAAATCTGGGCGGGGCAGGCAATTAACACGGGGGAAGTAAAGCAAAACCACAAGGACAAATAAACACAGGACTAGACCAGATACTAGAAACCATACAAGACACAGAAGGCCCAAACGCTGACAAATACCTGTGTTAATAAAAATATCGAAGTATACGTGTGGACAGGGGATCGTTTCCTGGTATTCACCGACTCAATGTCAAGTGAGGGTATGTAGAGTGTTTTATAAATGTAAAGAGCCTCTTGAAATGAATAATAGCCCTGTGTCTTCCTCTGGGCATTGTGACCCATGCGGCTACAGTCGACCATCATTGACTATATATAACGTATAGGCCTATAGTGCATGCCATATAGACATACAATGGATCCCTTTCAATTGACTGAATTAGCAGTACTTTCCACTGCAGCACAGACACAGACTTCCCTTTTCTCCTTCCTGTAAGTTAATCTCTTTATCTTTCTATTATTAGGCCTCGGTCAGAGCCAGAGCCCGGCCGACAGAGGCTTCTGCCGCACACACTCGCTGGGCCGGACTGCAGGGTTGGACAGAGGGGTGCATACATACATGTTTAAAAGCTTACTCTGCCCCCAGACTCTGCTCTCCTTTGAATTTGTTTAAGCAGAGGCGGGTTGTAGTTAGACTTCGAAAAGTATTTGGGAGCGTACTTCTGGGAATGTACTTTTGGGTTTAGGGTTTGGTAGTGAGTTACACAAATATATTACTCAAGCAAAATACGGTAATATATTTGTCATTACAATTTATGTAACTCATGTTGCAAAAGGGCATTTAATGGTTTGTGTTGATGTACGAATGAAAAAACACTGGTGTAAAAGACCTGCAGAGAATGGGAATAGCAAAGGAAAAGGAAATCTTTGACCGCACTTTTGCTCGATGGAATTATTGCTGTTGTCAGCTCCATTTTTGAACCAGTAATATGTAATGTAAAACATTTTTCACCTCTTAACCCCCACCTGAACCGAGCACATTTTCTCCAGTTTTCCCAAACCTAAAAGCTTCTTGAACAAAGTGTCAAAATATTGAGGAAAACGAGGATGAAAATACAACAAAAAAGTGACAGAAGAGCCTCAAAAACAAGCGACAAAAACATGACTAAAACGTGACAAAAAAACAAGGAAAAAAAGCGATGACGAAAGCAACAAAAACATGACAAACAAGAGACAAAAACACGACAAAAATGTGACACAAACGTGGCGACAACGCAACAAAAAAGTCACGATCACTTTTGTAGGTCTTAGCTTTCAAATGAGGCGTTGCTGTGACCTATAGGCTGCAAGCTCCAGTCGAGAAGCTTTTAGATTTGGGCAGTGTTTCGGCAAGTTACTTAAAAATTGTAATATATTTTACATTAGTGATTACAGCTTTAAAAATGTAAGAAGTTTGTATTACATATCACTGTTTCAAAAATGTAGCTGAGTTACACTACTTTGAGTTACTTTTGAGTTACTTTTGGCAAAAATGTAAACCGAAAAGAGTAAAAATGCCACTGAGCTAAAGTGCATTCCCTAGTGTTTTGTAAATGCAGATCTAATACACCAGTGGAGAACTTCATTTGGCATGTTGCATGTTATTTGTTACTTGACTTGTAATGACTAATATATTCCCCTATTTTGTCTCAGTGATACGTTATATTCCGTAGTTACTGAAAAAAGTAATTTATTTTTATAACTCGTTACTTTTGTAACACCTTACCCCCAAACACTGGATTTGGGTAAAGCCGAACTGGAGAAAATGCACTCGGCTAAGGCGGGGGTAAGAGGTTAAGCCTGTTACTATTACTATAGAATATACTACAACTTTAACCTCTTAACTCCCGCCTGAACCGAGAGATCTTTTTCCTCACGTCATCAGATTTTTTTTCCATCATTTTTTTGTTGGGTGTTCAACTCATTTTTGTAACTTTTTTGTCATTTTTTTGTCATTTTTTGTCACATTTTTGTCATTTTGCCGTCCATTTTTTTTAACCACATTTTTGTCACATTTTTGTCATTTTTCGTCACATTTCTGTCATTTTTTTCATCCATTTTTTATCAATTTTTTGTCATTTTTTTGAGCACATTTTTGTAATTTTTTGGTCATAATTTGGTCATTTTTTTGTCAAATTTTTATCAATTTTTTGTCACATTTTTGTAATTTTCTTGTCACATTTTGTCAATTTTTCTTTATTTTTTCGTCAATTTTTTGTCAATTTCTTGTGACATTTTTGCCACTTTTTCATCAATTTTTCGTCACTTTTTTGTCAATGTTTTCTCGCTTTTTTGTCACATTTCCATCATTGTTGTCGTCTCAGTTTTGTTGCTATTTTCACAGCTTTTTTCCAGAAGCTTTTGGACTGGGGTAAAGCCAAAACTGGAGAAAATGTGCTCGGTTCAGGTGGGAGGTAAGGGGTTAAAGTAACTTGCCCAACACTGGGTTTGTCTGATCATTTTGTGTCCAGAAAAGCCACAAGAAGAACCCTTGCAGCAACAACAGAAAACATTTGATTACTCTCTCCATTTTTGAGTGACTATATAAATCTAGCTGAATTTTAAAAAGAAAGAACTTAAAACATAATTATGCCTAAAACCTATAAAGGTAGTGCTGATCCACATCCAAACCAAAATAGTCAATGTTGAGAATGATTGTTGTGTTCCTGATCTGACATTTCTGAACTAAAACCTTTATTATTGTGCATTTGTGGGATTCCAGTTTTACTTTGCCTTTGTGCCAGTCCTAAGCCTGGCTAAAACATATTACATCAAATCTATACAGACATCTACATAACACCCTGAAATGACACAATACATTTTTGAGATCTCACCTGATCTGGTCAGTTAAGCTCGATCAAGGAGAAGACATCGTTTCGGTGCTTTAAGTTTGGGGCGACAGTTTCTCAGTTGTTCCTCTGGGGGTCAGCGCTGTGATGAACAAATTATTATAGCAATAAAAAAGAATGTATTTGGTTTCAGAAGAGATATTCAAAGGTGCAGTGTCCTCATGTAGCACAGGCCTTTGAGAAAACCGTTATAAATCTTAGCTTTGCGTAGTAAAAACTAGGTACGTCTGAGATCCTGCATTTTGCGCATAGTTTTGGTCCAGGAAACATTACTTTTGTGCTTCCAGGGGAACACTAAAACGCTTGAGAAAATACTCCAAACCAAAATGCGAATCTTTGACCGATGTCCATTATAGCGAAAGAAAAAAAAAAAACACTTAACGAAATTCCTGCCTATGAGATTGAACTGGGAGTGACCTGGCTGGCAGACAGGCAGCCTCTATGGAAGGAATGTAACTCAACTCTTCTCCTCTTTCTCCTCCCCTCCACATCCCTCCATCCAAAAGTCCTGTCCCGGGCCAGCTGTGCGGAGAGAGGGGCGCGAGGGGACGGCTTTAATCTCCCGTCCAAATTCATAGAAGGAGACATTTTAACTTGGAGAAGACGCAGGGTTGGATGACACCGTAGTAGCTGGTATGGTAATGTTGGAAACCTTGGCTTGGGGTTTGTTAACAGGCAGTGGCTGGTTCTGTGGTTTCGGATGAAGCAGTTCTTGGAGATCAGACGACTTGAAGGAGCAAAGAACAGGGGTAAAGCGGAGGTCAGATCATCACGAGATATTTTAGGGTATAATGCTCAAGTTCAAGTTCAAGAACCATGGAGCAATACCTTGAAATGCCTTGACACAGTGGAGCATTTCCAATCGCAAATTATTGATTTTCATGAGGATCTTTTGGAGAAGCGCCAACAGCTTTCTGTATAGGTCGCGCAACATGACGGTCTATTTTAAACCCGTCAATATAGAAACTGGTTCACCGCAAGGACAAGACGATCGCAAGCAGGTGTACTCCAATATTCGTTTCAGTGACGGTTGCAACGAGGAAATGAGGCAGCAGCTTCATAAGAGGATGTATCAGCAATGCAGGGAAATGTGAAAACAGCCTACAGTCAGTGGCAAATCTCCATCTTAAAGGAACAGGCCACCATTTTTCCATACTGCGATATGTTCTTACCTGAGCTTAGACGAGTTGATGCGTACCGGTATTTGTGCGTGCCCTCAGTCACTCAAAAAGACCAAAGATGTTGTTAGCATTTGGCCTTTCCCAGTATATTCCGATAGCTCCAAACGGGGTGAAGATAGAAGCGATCAAGCTCTTCCACAGGCACGCACAAAGACCAGACAGGTACGTATCAACTCGTCTATGCTCAGGTAAGAACATATCTCAGTATGGAAAAACGGTGGCCTGTTACTATAGTAACCGCACCTTTGATGACCAGGAGGCAACAGTTTAAGCCAAGGGGAAGAGATGGTTTCAGAGTGGGTTGTATTTGTGGAAAATACATCGGTATTATTAGCATATGGAGGGTAATGGGCTAACATTTCTCAGATCCTTATCACTACAACACCATGGTCATGCAAGGCCTTAAAGGAACAGGCCACCGTTTTTACATACCTACTGAGATATGTTCTTACCTTAGCTTTGACGAGTTCTTTAGGACCTGTCTGATCTTCCCCCGTGCCTTCAGTCACGTAAACACAGCGCAGACGGCGTTAGCATTTAGCCTCTCCCTCTCTCCTCTATAGCTCCAAAACAGGTCAAGATAGAAGCTACCAAGCTCTTCCACGTTTTCCCTATTTAAATATGGTTACGTGAAGTGTTCCACTACAAAGTATAATACACAAAATGAAACAATGTGGATTTTCTAAGCGGATAAAAGGTGGGACTGTATTGTATGGCGTAATAATACCAGGAGTAATTTGGCATCCGCACAGTAAAGTGAAGAATACTGCGCAGATTTCGAACTACTCCTGGTATTATTACGCCTTACAATATAGTATATATATATATAATATTTTTTAGAATATGAAATATAACACAACAAGGTTTTTTTTGTCACTCATAGCTTGTGGTTGTGTGAAGCCATTTGTGGTGGAAAAAAAATGAATAGTTTTCTCTTTTTTAAATCATAATGTAACACAAAAAAGTACCAAAATATTCTGTGTGTTGCCCCCTTTAGCATCAATGATAGCTTGGAGTCTTTTGTGGTCGTTGTGGAGTAATCAAAGCGTTTTGTACTGTAATTTTGTATTGTCTACCTATATGTGAACCACTTTGCACACCTAGTGTTGTTATAAACGTGCTATACAAATAAAGCTGACATTGACATTGACATTTTGCCTTGATTACTGCTTTGCACAGTTAGGAACTATTTCTCAATGCGCTTCACGATGTCGTCACCAGAAATGGTTTTCACTTCACAGACTGTTGAAAACCCATTTCAGATGACGACTTTATGAAGCTCATTCAGAAAAGACCAAGAATAAAGAATGGCAATTTTGAGGAATTATGTCACCCTTACATAATCCCATGTGTTCATTCATAGTTTAATGTCTTCAATGAGAATCACACAATGTAAATAGTGTTGAACATAAAAGAAAAGCCAATACATTAAAGCAGTACTAAGTAATGTGTTTACCTTAATAAATCCTTTTGGTAGTCCCTGTGGGGGTAATGCAAGTGTTTATGAGATGATTGGAGGGTCTTTCACCTCCCCCGGTGTCTCTGGCCCAGAAAACCATGTTTGCAACTTGACTGCCACCGGACCGGAGCAAGCAATACACACTAATGGAAACACGGAGAAGAAGCTAACATACTAACAGGCAAAGCTAACTGCAGGCTAACGTCACTTTAACCTCTTAACTCCCGCCTGAACCGAGAGGATCTTTTTCCTCACGTTATCAGATTTTTTTCCATCATTTTTTTGTTGGGTATTCAACTCATTTTTGTAACTTTTTTGTCATTTTTTGGTCATTTTTTTCTCACATTTTTGTCATTTTTGTTGTCATCTTTTTTGTCAAATTATTGTAATTTTTTGGGTCAAATTTTAATCACATTTTTTGTAAAAAAAATTGTCACATTTTTGTCATTTTTTCGTCAATTTTTTAGAATTTTTTTGTCATGTTTTTGTCACATTTTTGTCATTTTTTCGTCCACTTTTTGTCAATTTCTTGTGACATTTTTGTGACATTTTTGCCACTTCTTCATCCATTTTTCGTCACTTTTTTGTCAATGTTTTTTCCAAAAGCTTTTGGACTGGGGTGAAGCCAAACTTGCAAATTAGCCTTGGCTATAAATGTTGTAGTGTGGTACATGTTTATTGTTCACACATGTCCCTATCAAATAAATAAATAAATAATAAATAAATGTGCTCGTTCCAGGTGGGAGTTAAGGGGTTAAACAGTATTTACAGCCAAGTTTGAGTGAAAAAAAAATATTTCCATTGTATAATTGGATGTACAATATCCCTCTCTCCCTTCCCCTTTTCTGTCAGCGTAGCATTTACTCTCCAAGACATTTAATAAGTAAAAAAAAATTGTAACTTGCTACTACACCTGCAGTTGCGCTTATGGCCTGTAGGGGGAAAGAGTTACTTAGTATTGCTTTAAGAGCGTTTCCAAACTTTTCATGGGTATTGTAACTGTATCAAATGGAGAACTGCAGTCCAGTGAGCAGACAGGTGAAACCATTTGAGAAGAAGCCAACAGAGCACAGGCATAATCTTAGAAAACTCCATAATAAGAGTGAGTTCAAGGGTGCTGTTGGTAAATATCTGCCATCTTATTTCCTCTTCGTCCACTGGAGTGACTGTAACGTGGCAGGATCGACAGGACGGGCATCTGTCACAGAATCTGCCGAGTCGGACGAACATGAAAGGGAGCGGTGATTTGATTGACTGAATGTAAATGACCTCTGACTGGAACACGATCAATGATGGGATCGTGGCAAAAGAAGCGGAAAGTGGAAATGTCACTCTAGTGCTCGCTGCCAACACGGAGCCAATTGAAATTCAAGAGAGTGTAGCTATTCCAAGTACACAGACATGCCTTCTCTTGTCAGTTCCAGGTTATTCCAAACTCTTTTGTGCTGACATCCAAGAACTCTAATCACTTAATACAGAATTTGCACTGCAGTCTATTATAATATTTCAAGCAAATTGACTGCCTATAGCCACTAGCTTAGTGAGTGGAGTGTATCGGAGGTCAGGTTTAGGTGCAGTAAGTGTGTCCCTAACTGTGGAGGGAAAAGGTGGTGTCTTTCTAATTGTTTTAATTTTAAGTATTAACCACCTGGATGACGTTTTGTGCACAGTAAGATAAACAATGTGGACAGTAACGGTTTAACTGAAATGTTTTCCTGTTGTGCACACAATTTTGAGGCCTATTCACCACAAATATAAAACTTGAAAGAACTTTACTACTATTGCCATGGAAAAACTGGCTGTCATCACAAATTTATAGTAAAAAGAGGGACAGAATTTAAAACAGCAACAACGACAAAAAAACCCACTTATGCTGCGTTCATGTGGACTGGGGAGCTCGATTTCGCGAGATGTGACATCATTGTCCCCATTGGTTTGTGTTCATATGGTTTTTATGTGGGGAAGAGGGGACTTTTATGTCATCAAATAAAAACTGTCTTTTATCATTGGTTAGCTTTTAGCTAAGTTTATCATTTAAATGTGATCTTCAATGAAGGTATTCAAGTCGCCTTCTGTACGTACAGAAGACGACTTGAATACCTTCATTGAAGATGGATAACTCCTGTATGACTGAGAGCTTACACAGACATTTAAATGTGATGTTAGCAGGCCCACCTTAATGTACCCATAGGCCCCGGGGCTTAACCTCTTACCACCCGCCTAAACCAAATGCATTCTGTCCTCTTTGGCTATCATATAGGCCTGTGTAGCACTTCATTTGAAAGCTAAGACCCACAAAACTGATCTTTTTCCTTGTGCTGTTGCTGTGTTGTGTCACCTTTTCTATGTTTTATTTTTTTTTATTTTTGTCACATTTTTGTTGAATTTTTGTTATTTTTTTGTTGAGTTTTTGTCACATTTTTGTTGAATTTTTGTCACTTTTTTGTTGAATTTTTGTTGAATTTTTGTCTTTTTTTTTGTTGATTTTTTGTCACATTTTTGTTGATTTTTTGTCACTTTTTTGTTGAATTTTTGTTGAATTTTTGTCACTTTTTTGTTGAATTTTTGTCACATTTTTGTTGAATTTTTGTCACATTTTTGTTGACTTTTTGTCACTTTTTTGTTGCGTTTACATCCTTGTTTTCTTCAAATTTTTTGTGGCTGTTTTGGTGCTTTATCCCCAAGAAGCTTTTTGATTAGGGTAAAGCCAAACTGGATAGGATGGGATCCGTTCAGGTGGGAGTTAAGAGGTTAAACAGAATTGTGGGCCTCCACCCCTCCTCAGCGAAACCCTAGCCCTAACCTATAACCCTCACCCTAAATCCCTCAAAAACCCACAAAAACCCTAGCCCTGCTACTCCATGTATCCGTATGTATGCCGCAAAGTTAAGTGATTAACCCCCCCCTTAATTCTAATAGGCCCTTAACTATGGTAGGCCCCTAAGGCAAGCCCCGTTGGATAAGTTGGCTCTGGTTGTTAGCATTTCAAAAGCTAGACGTTAGTTTGTTAGTTTTAAAAAATATCGCGTAAATTCAGTTTTTCCAAGCATTGATGTCAGGCATTTCACTCGCAATTTTGTTACTACGAGGATGACGGCAGCTGATGCAAAATTCAAAAAATTAGCTGTCCTTAACTAAAAAGCTCACATTAGACGAACAAATCAGCTGGTTTCCACAGTCAAGATGCTGAACGCACCATAAGTACCATATACCATTAATGGTATATTTTGAGTCCTGACAACACAAATAAGCCATCTGACTTCAGCAAAACATATCTCAATGAAATATGAACACAAATATGAACCCCCAATACACTAAACAGATGTCCATTTTGTAAGAGTAACAGTATCTGCATGTCAACACACTGCGTGGATACATCCATCATTAATTGATACATTCATTTCCTGTACTCTAAATTAGGGCCTTGAGTGAGTCCGAGTCCTGTGTCATTTTCGCTCTTCCCATGTCGCTTATAATTCAGAAAATCTATTTTTTAATTTTCAAATTTTAAACTTCCTTTTCAGCAATTTCTCATAAAATTCACTGGCATTATCCTTTATCAAAGTAAGTTAACCTCTTAACTCCCCCGCCTGAACCGAGAGGATCTTTTTCCGCACATCATCAGATTTTTTTTCCATCATTTTTTTGTTGGGTATTCAACTCATTTTTGTAACTTTTTTGTAATTTTTTTGTAATTTTTTGTCAAGGTCAAAGGTCAAAGTCAAAGTTTATTTATAAAGCACATTTAAAATACAGTTGACACTGCCCAAAGTGCTGTACATGTTTCCGTGAGTTTGTCCAATTTTTATCAATTTTTAGTCATTTTTTGTCATATTTTTGTCATTTTTTTGTCATTTTTTTGTCCAATTTCTGTCATTTTTTCGTCAATTTTCTATCAAATTTTTGTCATTTTTTGTCACATTTTTGTCATTTTTTTGTCACATTTCTGTCATTTTTTCGTGCATTTTTTGTCAATTTCTTGTGACATTTTTGCCACTTTTTCATCAATTTTTTGTCACTTTTTTGTCAATGTTTTCTCACTTTTTTGTCACATTTCCATCATTCTTTTCGTCTCAGTTTTGTTGCTACTTTCACTGCTTTTTTCCAGAAGCTTTTGGATTGGGGTAAAGCCAAACTGGAGAAAATGTGTTCGGTTCAGGTGGGAGTTAAGGGGTTAAAGCTTCATAGACGGGGTGGGTGAGGAGGACACAGCAACAGCCCTCACCTGCAGCAGTCAAACAGACAACTTTCCAGCTTTAACACAATCCACTTGACCACCTGAGCCACTAAAATGCCCCTTTGTCGATCATGGACATAACTTTGACAGCACAACTACATATATTAAATTAAAAAGTTAAATTAAAATCACAAGAAATCTCCTTTTACTCACAAACATGGCCACTAAAGCTGGATGTTAATTCCAATGGCTCTTTTATTATAGACCTGTGCTTTCCCCTCCTAAAAAGACTGACTGTTCTGAATGCCTAACTGCTATGGCAACGGTCCGTATATATTTCATCACTGTGTGGACCCATGGATATAATGTACTGTACAGTGGACTCAAACCTAAACACAGGCTTGGTTTTTCGAAAATGCCCGAGCCCAGACGTTTCCACGGACCTTACAGTGACGGCCCATTGACTCTGCAGGGTCAGGTCAGGCAGTGCCGTAAACCTTTGACCAGTGCATGGCCTTTTGTGACCTGCTCTGTGCCATAATGTATATACAGTACATCCAGAATGAACATAAATGAATGAGTCATTTGAAAACACAAGGTGACACAGAGGGCGGGACGGTGACTTTACGACATGAACAAATCTGTAGCGATAACAATTTATTTGCCCACAAAGGAAAACGTATCCTTTGCAATTTCTTGAACTTGTCACTTGGTTATTATTTAAAAAGCACTACTTGTAAAAGCTTTGAATAGCGCTCTCTAAGTTACATTGTACGCATATGTCATTGTTTTACATGTCTATAATCTTGCATTTATGTTCCCATACGCTTATTTGTGTCAGGAATTGCGACTTAAAGTGCATATGACACTTTAGACATAGTGAAAACATAGTTAACACAATTATATTTAAGATTTAGCTCAACATTTTACCCAGCTTTCTTTAGTTTGACATTTTTTTCACTTCCTTATTGGACACTGACAGGAAGTGACATAAATGAAGGCAAAGAAGCTGTTGCCGTGCCAACCATGTTATAGATACAGACGGCATCTCGTCATAGAAGGGGGCGTGGCTTCGCCGAGGGGGAAAATAGAATCTTTAGAGAAACACACTCTTTCACTCTTTTTTGCCATTTTCTGGTCGAATATCAACTTATTTATCAAATGTAAATAAAGTCCAGTGTAAATCGGGCCCATATGGATATTTTCTCACAGCAGATTGTTCAGTAGAAGTGAAAAAACGGCAGTTGTAGCAAGCGCTAGCTAACCGTTAGCATTAGCCCGATGCTAACATGTAGAATCAAGCTAGCATTCTCTGTTATTCATGTATTTATGGGCTGTTGAACCACTTTGCTCCTCCCCATGTCTTTGTATCATTATTTAGTAGAAACTATGTTCATATTTCAGCATTTGTTACAGTAGTTTTTGAATAATTAGAGAAAATATACATTTTTCAAAATTGTTTTCCCCCTTAACTGTTTTCAAAAATGACTATATATGGGCGATTCCAGAGATGCCGTCTGTATCTATGTCAATAGAGCTCCACAGTCCCGCCCCTTGCGGTCTTGTTGCTCCGGTCCGAAAGCAAAAAATGGACAAAAAAGGACAAAAAAATGGACAAAAAAATGACGAAAAAATGATGAAAAAATGATGAAAAAATGATGAACATGTGACAAAAAGTGACAAAAAAATGTACTATTTGACAAAAAAATTACAAAAAAGTTACAAACATTAGTTGAATACCCCCCCAAATAATGATGCTTAGCTTTCAAATGAGGCGTTACACTGGCCCACAGGACTTGGGTAAAGCTGAACTGGAGAGAATACTCTCGGTTCAGGTGGGAGTTAAGAGGTTAAGCTCGTGCATGACTAACCTGGCTAACACCATGCTGCTGTGTGCGCTCGAATTATTTCGAACTGCACAACAGCCTGGGGACCATGGCCGAAATCTCCGGTGGATTTGGGAACCAATCACAGAACGAGAAGGGACGGCAAGACGATGACGCGCTATTCGATATACGGAAGCTTGTAGTTTATTTACGGATAATAAAAAAAAAGTTTATCTACGGATCCAACGTGACAGCAGCAGACACGATGGTATTTTTTGATCAAGCTTTAGACCTTGTTCTAAATAGTTTAGCTCAAAAGTTTACAGCGGGTACGTCATACGTCATCTCATACGATGATACGATTGGCCATGGCTACGTGCAGACGCATGAGACTTTTTTTTTCTTTTTCGTATCGCCCAATAAACGAGTATGGACGATCGTAAACCACACCTCTCCTACGAGAAAATGAATTGGTGGTCCCCAGACTAAATATCACTTGTGATTTGAGTCTGGTGTTAGCCAGGCTAGTGCATGACGGCAATTCGGACCCGAAGTAAAACTTTTTGAGTGACAGTGCAGGATTTTAGAGGCAGTTGTGGTGAACAGGTCTGGGCTCGTTCTACGCATTAGGACACGGCTGGAACATGTAGGGGGAGGAAAATACTTAATTTTAACATTTTTAAACTCTGTATAGTCCCTTTAAACATTTTAATTAAATAAGTCGTATTTACAAAAGCATTAAAACCTGTCATGTGCACTTTAAGTTGATTCCTGAAACTATGGGTCTTTGGCATTTATTTATGGGCAATTTTTTGGATCAACCTTCACATGAATTAAGTCGAAAGGTGTTAGAAAGCCCAGGTCTCGAGGTTCAAACTCACAACCTCTTGGCACAAGGGCAAACACACCGACCACTATGCCACAACTGGTATGAATATCACGCAATCACGTGAGCGTCCATCGCAGCGCCGTCGTTTTGATTTGACTAAAATGCCGCTGGCGAAACCAAAAAACGGTGGATTCTGTTTTGTTTTTTTGATGTTTAATTCCTTCCAAGCAACATAAAAGACTTGCAGAGAGCAGTCCATATTCAGCGTGTCTTTTCCATAAACACATTAATCAAGATTTCACATTGAAACGTGGCATGGCAGCGCCGAGGTGCCCAAACCCAGGTTTAAAAAGCCACAACTGCACGATCTTTCGGTTAAAACCTACTTGTCGTCATGAGATTAACTGTACGAGAGTCCTTTTTAAATGAGACCTTTTCGTAAATTTATATGGTGTTAGATTTGGAGGTCTGCTCAACCATCCGTCTTATGACACTTGGTTTTTCTGGGACTTGCTTCAGACCACAATCCAACTCCTGGACTAAACGGGACCCACCAAAAAAAAAAAAAACCCCAGTATGAGTCAGCCGCCCCATCGCCCTGTGCCATGCCCCGTGCTGTGTGTGTTCTCCGCTGACCTGACCTTTCATTCACACGGGCACCCGGACTGCGATATTCTGCCCGCCCCGGGGAATCTCATCTTTCAGGTCGCCGAAATAAAAGCCAAGAATGCCAAGTTTGAACCGGACAGTTTGTTCTGAACAAGCTAAAAACGTCCCGTTCAAAGTTATACTCTGCGCAGGCCTCATCACCTCAGATGTCTCAACTGTGACCTACTTGTACGGAAATAATCCAGGAATAATAGCAGGGAGACTGATATGGCTTTGAAGTTTGTTTTCTGTACTCGCTGCTAAATTTGGAAGCTTTAAAGAAGCCGTTGAAGATGTGAGATTAAAACTTTGCCATTGTAGTACATCTAAAGTTTTTTTTTCGGATCTACTTTATGAATTTGCAGTGCATAACCAACATCTCCTTGTAAGTAGATAGGTTGGACCGTCTGATGGTTTGTGGTTTGCAAGATATCCACTTGTTTCTGTTCATTTGAGCTGGACACCGAGGCAACACAAGGGACTCCCCGACTTCCCTCGCCCCAGACACTTCCCCATGGGCGGACTGGGACTGAAAAACAGCCCTGGACTTAGGCCAGCCTGGTCCAAATTAGCGTTTCTTCTTCTTCTCCTTCTTCTCTCCTCTTCCTTCACCTCCTGCTTCTTCTTCTTCTTCTCCTTCTCCTTTTTCTTCTCCTCCTTCTCCTTCTTCACCTTCTTCTTCTCCTCCTTCTTGTTCTTCTCCTTCTTCTTCTTCTCCTTCTTCTCCTTCTTCTTCTTCTTCTTCTCCTTCTTCTTCTTCTCCTTCTCCTGCTTCTTCTTCTTCTTCTCCTTCTCCTGCTTCTTCTTCTCCTTCTTCTCCTTCTTCTTCTTCTTCTTCTCCTTCTTCTCCTTCTTCTTCTTCTCCTTCTTCTCCTGCTTTTTCCTTCTTCTCCTTCTCCTTCTTCTTCTTCTCCTTCTCCTGCTTCTTCTTCTCCTTCTTCTCCTTCTTCTTCTTCTTCTTCCTCTTCTTCTTCTTCTCCTTCTTCTCCTGCTTTTTCCTTCTTCTTCTTCTCCTTCTTCTTCTTCTCCTTCTTCTTCTCCTTCTCCTTCTTCTCCTTCTTCTCCTTCTCCTTCTTCTCCTTCTTTTTCTTCTTCTTCTCCTTCTCCTGCTTCTTCTTCTTCTCCTTCTCCTTCTCCTGCTTCTTCTTCTCCTTCTCCTGCTTCTTCTCCTTCTTCTCTTCTTCTCCTTCCTCTCCTTCTTCTTCTTCTTCTCCTTCTTCTCCTTCTTCTCCTTCTCCTTCTTCTTCTCCTGCTTCTTCTTCTTCTTTTTCTTCTTCTTCTTCTTCTCCTCCTCCTCCTCCTCCTCCCCCTCCTCCTGCTTCTTCTTCTTCTCCTTCTTCTCTCCTCCTGGACTCTGGGCAGCCTGGTCCAAATTAGCGTAAATGCGACACTTCCACAAAGACATACAGTATGTTGACCTCTTACCACCCGCCATCACCGAGAGCATTTTCTCCAGTTCGGCTTTACCCAAATCTAAAGGCTTCTTGACTGGAGAGCAACACTGTAACGCCTCATTTGAAAGCTAAAATCTAGAAAAGTGACGGTAACTTTTTGTCACGTTGTCGCTGCATTTTTGTCGTGTTTTAGTTGCTTTTTGCTGCTTTTTCATTACTTTTTTGTGGCTTTTTCGTTGTGTTTTCGTCTCTTGATTTTTTGTTTTTTTGTCATGTTTTCGTCACTTTTTCATCACATTTTGTTGTGTTTTTGCTGCTTTTCCAGCACATTTTTGTTTTTGGATGCTTTTCTTTTATGCTTTTAGATTTGGGTAAAGCTTGGTTACGCCCGGGATTAGGGTAAGGTAAAGTGAGAGGCCAGACCGGTGGCCCTTGAGCCAGTGGCCCTTCTGTGCTCTTCCAGAACGGACATATGGCCAGTCCGCCCCTGCACTTCCCTCGGGTCAATGGAGAATTTAAGGGAGAAGGCTTTTTCGTGGTGGTCACACTCTCCCATCAACGCAAGATCTTGACTGGTGAAAAATTAAGAAGCTTATTGAAACAATGGCGGAGCAAATGCAAGCTATTCTGTAGAAATTATTATGCAGGATTAATCTCTGCAAATATAGTCAGTTATTGCCATCTTTATGCATAAAATGTCTTACAGAAAACTTGCAATAAAAAAATCTTCTCATATGTATGTCAATAATCTACAGCAGAGGAGCCCAAAGTGTGGCCCCTCAGATCTTGCTGAATCGATGCATCATCAGAGATGGTCCCTTTTATTTGAAATGTAATTATTCTACATATTAAGTATGCAGCCCCTCATGAAAAGGTTTGGACACCTCTGATCTACAGCAAAAGTTGCAAATTGATATCTCTAGATCAGTGGTTCTCAAGCTTATGGAGCTGTAACCCCCATTATAACAGGTAAAGGGGTTTGTGACCCCCCTACATAATTCTTATAGAGGGGGTATTATGTTTTTTTCAATCACATAGCACCAGTCTATATCACACTACAATGATGACGAAACCTTCTGTAAATGCAGTAAATTAAAATAACTGCCTTGTATAAAATTGCTCTCTCAAAATGGCTGTAGTGAATGTCTTGAAATAGGCCTCTGTCTCTTTAAGAACCTCTGACTCTTTCAGACACGCCCCCTCCAAACTCTGTCTGTGGCATCAGTGGGGAGGGGGTTCTGCTGAGGAGCAGTGGTCGGTTACTCGGCTGGTGACGAAAGCTCGGAGGCGTCTCCAGGAGGTGGGGGCGTTCCTAGGAGGACTCAGGCAAACCTATCCCTAAAATGGCCGCCATCAGAGTTTTTACAGATTACTCAAAAATATGTGAATGTGCCAAGGCAACACTTCAGACATGTTTTTAATGAGGGAGTGACATAATAACATGATGTAAAGCTTGAAAAAGTCGATTTTGCATAATACCCCCCGTTTAAAATAATGGCACTCTGGTAAAATAGCAAACACATGCTACAATAAAACATTACATTATATGCTACTGAAAATAAATATATACTGAAAATTTGTCTCAATTTGTCCCGACCCCCAGATTGATAACCACTGCTAAAAAAAAACTACTACTAAAAAAATACCATTTTCTTTTTTTCATTTTCTATGTAATACAATGAACAATTTGTATGCACTGCACTAAATAATATAATAAATGAGTATCTTATCTCTGACATGTCCTAGCATGGGATTAAACTGGATTATTATATATAGAGGGCGATCATGTGTTTATACAGTCGATGAAAGGCAGAGTGAAAGGAGGTGTGTGGTGTGTGAAATTATCGTGTAGAATTTCTCGAAGTAACCAGAAACTGCGGCGTTGGAGATAGCTGAACGTGTCTTCCCTCGCGCCTGTAAATGTTTTTCATAGAGCCGTGTGGACGATGCCGGTAACCGCTCGGTGTGTTTGTCTGCGGAGCGTGTGGAGCAGGAGCCTCAGCTGTTTTGGCCCGGCCCACGTCTGGATGCCATGGGCTGCGAGGTCCGGCCCGGTCTCCCCCTTGGGCCCGGCCGGTGTCCCCTTTCCCCGAATGAAGAAATGCACGTATCTGCTGTTGCCCCCCCCCCCAAAGGTTCCAGCGTTCACAGCCAGCTTAGAAGGAGAAACCACATGAGAAAACGTCCCAGCAAGAATGTCCCTGGTTTGGCTCCCAGATGAGGGAGGGGGTCTCTTGTGTCTGGGTGGGTTTCCTCTGGGTGCTTTGGTTTTCCCCCAACAACCTAAAACATGCACAACTAGTCCTGACCAAACCTCGCATCCAGGTCTGGAGATGGGTCCCCAGGCACTGCGTGTTTCCAATGGCATTGAAGGATGAGTCCAATGCAAAGGACATATTTCTCTACAGGTGTCTTCAACATGGGGGTTGTGTGACCTCATAGGTACAGCATGAGGGGGGGTCAAGACGTACAACTTTAAAACTGCCCGAACTGTTATGATCTGGGGTTGATCAGCTGACGACCTGAACATCCTGAATGACCAGATTATTCCATCATCAACGGATTTCTTCCCAGATTGCACGGACATTTTCCAAGATAACAATACCAGAATTCATCGGGCTCGCATTGTGAAAGAGTGGTTCAGGGAGCATGAGACATCCCATGGATTGACCACCACAGAGTCCAGATCTGAACCCCATTGAGAATCTGTGGGATGTGCTGGAGAAGGCTTTACACAGTGGTCACATGAATGCAAAATTGGATCTTTTATTGCAGAAGCTTATTGAAACAATGCCGCAGCGAAGGTGTGTTGTAAGCCAAGCTAGAGCCGATCCAACCAACCAGCCTTTTTTGTGGCGATTTTTTTTTGGGGGGGGGGTCATACAGTGTGTACATAGACAAAGGTTCTTAACCCCTTACCTCCCACCTGAACCGAGCACATTTTCTCCAGTTTGGCTTTACCCCAGTCCAAAAGCTTCTGGAAAAAAGCTGTGAAAATAGCAACAAAACTGAGAAGAAAACAATGATGGAAATGTGACAAAAAAGTGAGAAAACATTGACAAAAAAGTGACGAAAAATGGATGAAAAAGTGGCAAAAATGTCACAAAAATGTCACAAGAAATTGACAAAAAATGGAAGAAAAAATGACAAAAATGCGACAAAAAATGCGACAAAAAATGACAAAAAAATGACAAAATGTGACAAAAAATTTGACACAAAATTTGTAAAAATGTGACCAAAACATTACAAAAACGACAAAAATTTGATAAAAAATGGACGAAAAAATGACAAAAATATGACAAGAAAATGACAAAAATGTGCTAAAAATTTGACCAAAAAAATACAAATTTTTGACAAAAAAATGACAAAAATGTGACAAAAAATTACAAAAAAGCAACAAACATGAGGTGAATACCCAACAAAAAGATGATGGGAAAAAAATCTGATGACGTGAGGAAAAAGATCCTCTCGGTTCAGGCGGGAGTTAAGAGGTTAAACTGTCAGCTGAATTGTGTAGTTTAAATGTTGGATGTTTCGCCTTAATCCAAGGAGCTTCGTCAGTAGAGCAGCATTAATGATCTCAGCCAATAATTAAAGCGAGTGGCCAATAGTTATTATTTTTTATTTTTTACTTCTACTAATACTGGCCATCTTTGTTCCAGTGTTACTTTTGACAACATATTTTAATTTAGTTTTAGTCTTAGTCTTTTGACGAAAATGTAATTCAATTTTAGTCTAGTTTTAGTCAAAAAAATATCTTAAATTTTAGTGTAGTTTTTGTCGACTAAAATTGCAAGTAAATTTTTGCATTTATAATATTCATTATAATCATATTTAATCAAGGTCCTGCTTCATGGAGCTGCTCCCACATGAACAAAGCTGATATGAGACTCTTTCAAATTGTCAATAGAAGTTTGGATGATTTTAGTCTCTCCTTTTCATTTTTATTTAGTCTTATTTTAGTCGACTAAAATATCTGGACATTTTAGTCATAGTTTTAGTCTCATATAAAACTTTTAATTTAGTTTTAGTCCAATTTTAGTCGTCAAAAATATCACTTTGACTAAAATTAAGACTAAATATTTTAGTCGATGAAATTAACACTGCTTTGTTCTAAAGATTTAGTATCTCAACCTGTTCATAGACAAGCCCTTATTGTTCATTGTGTTTCAGTATCAAAGACCAATTGCCCTGATCATAGTACCTTTCGACTGATCTGCCCTGGACTGTATCTAGGCTCGTGTCCTCTAGAACAGTGGTTCCCAAAGACTTGTGTGGGGGTCCCCAGATGATTTCAAGATGAAACAAAAAGAAAAATGCTATTGTTTTTATTATTTTTGAGTGTAAAACAGCTTATAATTAACAAAATCCATTCAATTATTCAAAACAAACATTTTAAATACATGAAAAACTTGGTGTTTTTCTGGTCTAAAGTAGCACAAGAGGCAATACCTTTGAAAAAATAGGGGTTCCGAGATGTATGCGTGTCAATTTTTGTGGTCCCAGCCAAAAAAGCTCTAGACTTGGGGAGGATTGGCAGCTGCACACAGGGGACGGGTTGAACCTGAGACCCCCATTTCCATTTAAAAGAGGACTATTTCTTCACAAAGATGGCTTCTCAAAACAACCTTGAAGCTTAAATACACAACAAGATTAAAACTATTAAATACAGAATGAAACTCCCCAATCCATCTAGGTGTCAGTTTGGGAAAAAGGCTGGAGACACACTCTGAGAAAGTGTCCTCGTGAGACCGTTATAGCTGATGCTGTTGCTGCGGTGCATCTCTGTCCTCACCTCTGCTTCCCTCAGTCCCGCTGTGGGCTCTGCGTCAGTTCTCGCTAGACACACTCTTTAAACATTGAGATCCTTTACACTTCGTATCCCCTTCCCGTCTGCAGACAAATCGAAGCACTGACTGATTGAGAGAGTATAATACCTCAGATGTAGCTATGTTTAGACCTTAAACCAGACCATGCTCCTCTGCCTCACCCCAGGGTCACCAAGTTTAAGATTATTCAATTTAACGCCTTAACTCCCACCTGAACCGAGAACATTTTATCCAGTTTGGCTTTACCCCAGTCCAAAAGCTTCTGGAAAAAAGCAACAAAACTGAGATGAAAACAATGATGGAAATGTGACAAAAAAGTGAGAAAACATTGACAAAAAAGTGACAAAAAATGGACGAAAGAATGAACAAAATGTGACCAAAAAATGACCCAAAAATGACAAAAATGTGACAAAATGAAACAAAAAAAATACAAAAATGTGATAAAAATTGGACAAAAAATTGATGAAAAAAAATTGACAAAAAAATGAAAAAGAAAAATGTGACAAAAAAATGACGAAAAAAAATGATCAAAATGTGACAAAATGTGATTAAAAAAAAAAAAAAAAAATACACAAAATTCACTATAAAAGGCCAAAAAATGTGACAAAAATGTGATAAAAATGGACGAAAAAATGACAAAAAATGACAAAGTTACAAAAATGAGTTGACTACCCAACAAAAAAATGATGGGAAAAAAAATCTGATGACGTGAGGAAAAAGATCCTCTCGGTTCAGGTGGGAGTTAAGAGGTTAAAGAGACCAAATAAAAGTGGTATGCAGCTTGATAAAACTCATTAATAGACCAGCCTAAAGCGTAGATGATGTTTTTGAATATTGTATGTAACTGTAAGTAAGTAAGTAAGTAAGTAAGTAAGTAAGTAAGTAAGTAAGTAGTGGTTTATTCAGGTGTTGGGTTAGTCCTAAGGCTCTGCTGCCATTGTGGGCCAACCTGACCGGCATGTTTTTGGAGGTAGGGGAAACCGGAGTACCTGGAGGAAACCTGGCTGGCTGCCTACAGTGCTCCTTCAGTGCTGCAGCGCCTCCTCTCCCTGTCAGAGCGTGGTGTCTGCACTGGTCAGCTCCTCCTTCTTCCTGCGCAGCTCCCTCCGTTCAACGACAGTCTTTCACCATCTTCTCCTCGTTTGTCCCTTTTTTCTTTCCTGTAGCGCCTCTTGTGGCACCTCTTCTGTGCTGCAGGTGTGGTGTCTCTTGGTGCCTCTTCAGTGTTTCAGTAGAAGAAAAAAAGTTGGATTCTTTGCATTAAAAAAAAAAAATCCATCACAAAAACACAGCAAAGATGTACAAAAATATCCAGTAAAACAATGTGGAACACAGAAACTACAAAGGCAAGAGGGAGAGAGGGAAGTTGCTGCTTACCCGTCGAGGATGTTTCCTTTATATCTTCAAGAGCTTTTTCTCGCTCATGTGGACAAAATGTCATAGGCCTATTAGTAAAACATCAGGCCTATTTCAACTCCTTAGAGCAGTGTTTTTCAACCTTTGTTGAGCCAAGGCACATTTTTTTCATTGAAATAATCACGAGGCACACCACCAGCAGAAAATGTTCTCATCAAAGTGTCTTGGTGTAAACCACAGCATCGAGACCGCCCTTTTAAAGATTTTAAACGATTTTAGATTAAATTATGATTCTAAGAAGTTGACAGTGTTGGTTCTTCTGGATCTGAGCGCTGCCTTTGATACAGTCGACCACACTATTCTTTTAACTCGTTTAAAGCACATCGGCCTCTCTGGTGCTGCACACAAATGGTTTACTTCCTACCTCACAGACAGGACATTCATGGTAAGTGTGGATACCTTCTCCTCTAAGGTCCATACAATTACATGTGGTGTGCCCCAGGGTTCAATTTTAGGCCCAGTGCTTTTTAACCTGTATATGCTCCCTCTCGGTGATGTCATCAGGAGACATGGAGTCAACTTTCACAGTTATGCTGATGATACACAGTTATACATCTCCATGTCTCCTGATGACACCAGGCCAATGGATGCACTTTTTAACTGCATTTTAGATATTAAATCCTGGATGGCAGAAAACTTTCTCCAGCTTAACCAGGACAAAACTGAAGTTTTAGTCATCGGTCCTGAGGCCCAGAGAGAGAGACTTTTACCCAAACTACAGTCACTGTCTTTTAATCCTTCCTCACAGGTGAAGAACCTGGGCGTGATCTTTGACTCTGAGCTGACTTTTATTCCACACATTAAAAATATCACAAAGATAGGTTTTTACCATCTAAAGAACATAGCCAGAGTCCGCCCCATTCTCTCTCGGGCCAACACGGAGACGCTAATGCATGCTTTTATCACCAGTCGTATCGACTACTGTAATGCCCTGCTTTCTGGTCTGCCCAAAAAGAGTATCTCCGGTTTACAACTCTTACAAAATTCAGCAGCTCGTGTCCTGACGAAGACCAGGAGGCAGGACCACATTACACCGGTTTTAGAATCGCTGCATTGGCTCCCCGTGTGTTTCAGGATCGATTTTAAAGTTCTTTTAATGGTTTTTAAATGTCTTAATGGTCTTGGTCCTTCTTATCTTTCAGAACTGCTTTTACCTTATGAACCTTCACGGCCCCTTCGCTCCTCCGGCAGGGGTCTCCTAGTTATTCCTAAAGTCAACAAAAAGACTCATGGTGAGGCGTCTTTCCAATATTACGGCCCTTGCCTCTGGAACGACCTGCCGGAGGAGCTCAGGGCCGTAGAGAACGTTCATGTTTTTAAGAGCAGGCTCAAGACCCACCTTTTTAGCTTAGCTTTTAACTGATATTTATATTTGCTAGGCCTATTTATTATTATTTATCAGCACCTTATAATTAATTAAATTGACATTTAATAGTTATTAATATTTATTCTGTATTTATGTATTTTACCTCTCGGTCTTATTTTTTATTATCCTATTATTCAATTTAACTTACGTACTTTTATTTATTTTAACAATTTTTATGCTCTTCCAGTTTCCTCTGGAGGAGCCCTCTGCCTCAGGAGCGGTGATTGGCTGTGGCTGCTGGGGTGCTGTCTTGTGGGTGTCTGGATGGAGGTGTGGTGTTGTCCGGGCACCCTGTGTTGGTCCCTGTGGCTGCAGCCGAGTTGCCGCTCCCGATGCAGACGGTTCCTTGGATGGTGTTCCCTTACCTGGTTTATCTGCACCCAGCCTTATCTTAGCCTTTTGTCCATAGTCTCCACTGTTTTACCTTGAGTGTGTATTGTGTGCTTGTGCGGTGTGTCTCTGGGGAGGTGGGTGGGGGGAGTGTGAATGCTACAATGTGTCTGTTTTTTTTTTTTTTGGAAGGATGTGGGTGTGAGAGAATGTTTGTAAATCTGTAAAGCACTTTGTGTTACATGACATGTATGAAAAGCGCTATACAAATAAAATTGATTTGATTTGATTTGATTTGGCTTGGAACACCGCATAGTCTCACTAGCCACAATGCCTCAATACATCACTAATTCTCTTGTCTCAAAGAAATTAACTACCTGATATGGAAGAGTAGAATATGGTCACTCTGCTGATCACTAGACAGCACAGACACTCGAAAACGGTACATTATTTGTGGATAATAATGCATTTGTTTAAAAAAAAAAAAGAAAAAGGTGAGATTGGATAATTTCCCAAGGCACACCAGACAATACGGCACAGTGGTTGAAAAACACTGCCTTAGAGGAATGGTCAGGACTGGTCAGTATTGCCTGAGTGGCCAGAGTTTAAAGGAGTAGGCCACCGTTTTTACATACTGAGATATGTTCTTACCTTAGCTTTGACGAGTTCTTTAGGACCTGTCTGGTCTTCACACGTGCCTTCAGTCACATAAACACAGCACAGACGGTGTTAGCATTAAGCCTCTCCCCCTCTCCTCTATAGCTCCAAAACAGGTCAAGATAGAAGCTACCAAGCTCTTCCCTATTTAAATATGGTTACGTGAAGTGTTCCACTACAAAGTATAATTACACAAAATTAAACAATGTGGATTTTCTAAGCGGATAAAAGGGGGACTATATTGTAAGGCGTAATAATACCGTGAGTAATTCGAAATCCGCGCAGTAATCTTCACTTTACTGCGCAGTAATCTTCACTTTACTGTGCAGATGCCAAATTACTTCTGAAGGCATGGGTGAAGATCAGACAGGTCCTAAAGAACTCATCAAAGCTAAGGTAAGAACATATCTCAATATGTAAAAACGGTGGCCTATTCCTTTAAATCGGCAACTGAGTTAGCATTGTTATCCTGGCCATCGGGACCAGAGCAACATTAATATTTTAGTGTTTTGGTAAAAACAAACAAAGCTGCTGAGGTATTTGAACAGCTTTGTTTGTTTTTACCTAGTGTCTTTCAAAAAGAAACCAAAAAACTAAAGTTTATTACTCAAGAAGACATAATGAATGTAAAAAAAGAACATTAATATTGCCTGTCTTCACACAGGACCCAAACAGAGGTGAGCCGGCAACTGTTATGAATTAATGAGGGTTTTAGTAATGAGGTGGTGGAGAGGTCAGGAAACGACCCTCTGTACTCCTGCTGCCGGCAGTGGGACGCAAACAGGCGCCTTGTCACATGTAGTTTGCTATTAATAAAGCTAAATAAACCAATACGAAGCATGTCTAAATTGATTGCGTTGGATGAGATGAAACTGTGACCTACAAACCAGAGGCCACGCAGCAGCTTCGTGTAGTGACAAGACACATTATACAGCGGACTGCAGATAATTAGCAGCTTGCAGACATGTGTCATCTAATACAGACACGCTAATGTTAGCCCACGGAGCCACACACGGAGTGGCCATTAAATTAAACATGTTTCACAGCAGGACATGAGAGAGGGACATGGACAACATGTGCAAGAGGCCAGGGTTTGGTTTCAGAAGAGGCGAGGGTCATTCAGTTTGGAAAGAGTGTTTATATAGCATTTTGTTTTGCTGAAAGGGCTTGTTCGGCATCTAAATGTTTTCTAGCAATCACTACATTGATTTTATCCATCTCATAACATTGTCCCACAGTCAAACTAAACACATTTTCCTTCATCCTGGATCCAGACTGGACTTTTTGCACATGTTTGATAGCAAGTGACGGGCAAATCAATACAACAGTCTACTAAAGCTTCTTAGTCAATATCGATATTGGTCATTTTAAATGAGTGAATGCATTTCATTCAATATACAGTTCCAAAACAACATTAAAATGTTGAGATACCTTTTTTTTTTTAACTCAAAGTCAATGTTAAATCAACCACATAAACAAAATTGTTACTTTAAAGCTGCTCTAAGCATTCCCGTTTTGCCGGTCCGGCACTGTTGCATTCCCATCAGGTGCCGCTAGCTGTGCCACATTCACTAACTCAACACCCCCACACACCAGCCGCACCATGTCAACACAAACAGCGGCTAACTGTTTAGCATTATGATGGAAGTTTACAAAAAGATCATGAACTGACAAACATCTGAGCGACCTGCTCTGATGCAGCTGAGATCCTCGTGAAATGTCCGTTTGTTAATTTATCCACTATCTACAGGAGCCGTCAGATCTTTTTATGATCACAAAGCAAAGCAGCACCGGAGGCTGAGGCGTTCACGGGTTGCGGGAAAAAAACGTTCTGCACTGTAAAGTTAGTTCTAAATGGAAGTATTATGTTCTAAATAGCAAAAAAAAGAGACTTGTATGAAAGTTGCAGTTTAGCAAATAATTGTAAGTCTCAAAATGTTTACTTTGCTACATATCTTATTTATGCGAATAAATGTGTGATTCACACAAGATTAATGAGATTTCCGTATCTCATTGAATGTAATCAGAGCAGCTTGTAAAGTGTGGAAGGGAGAGAGGGGAGTGGGTGACGGGGGAAAGCCAGGTGAGGGGAGGGGGGTGGTGGTGGTGGAGCAGAGCAGGGTTCACTACTCACTTAAGGCATCTCCTTGAAACCACCACCTAAACATGGTGGAGGGGTTTGAGCGCCCGAATGATCCTAGGAGCCCTGCTGTTGGGGCTTTGCACCCCTGGTAGGGTCTCCCATGGCAAACAGGTCCTAGGTGAAGGGTCAGACTAAGAGCAGCTCAGAAGTCCCTTATGAGAGACCAACAGGCCTGGTTAATCATGAGGCCGTCCTCCTGTGGACCCGGCAATGGAAAAGTGGAAGAAAATGGATGGATGAATCACTTAAGGCAGCTTTAAGAATGAAGAGCAGAACATGAACTTACAGGTCTTGTCACCCGATATGGATGGTTTAGTCCAATACTCTGCTACTGTGGATGCATTGACTTGGAAATTTCCACAGCGGCTCTGCGTTAATATCCAAACAGGATTATGAATCACAAAACTCACCTTATGGAGATATGTTTTTGGACATTTACCATTGATCAGAAAAAAACCTCTCGCCCGTAGATTGTTTTGAGTAGACTTCCCCATCCCAAGAGTGACGCTGCTCACGAACAACAAGTGACTGCAAATAAATGATTCTGATTGCACGGGCTCGTTTGAGTTGGTCGCCCGCCCAGACTGATATCCCCGTGTATAAAATATACAGAGGAGTGTCATTCTGGATGCCAGGCTCAGAATAATTAAGTACGTCAAGTATCGGTTCTTAAAGCAGCCATTTGGTATTGATATATTGATGCTTCGGAATCAATGCAGCCATCCCTGTTGGCAGCGGAAACCACAGACCCTGGAGGAAACCTACCAAGGCGACTGCAGAACACACACGCCACACAGACGGGCTCGTCCTGGGACAGTATAGCCTGGTTTCAAATCCAAGAAGGACCTCCTTGCAGAATTCGGGCTCAAACCATTTAAGCCATTCCCCCCCTCAGTCTCACACCCCTGACGGTTCGCACTGACTGTTCAAGTCCGCGTAGTTATCCATTGTTGAAATGTTACATAATTCTCTGACACATTTCGAGCTGGATATTATTGTTTTGTCCCGTTGCCGTGGTGACAGCTGCAAGTCTATTGTCTGTCTGTGACCACTGAACCGCAGGACTTCACCACCTCACCACGTTTCTCCCTCTCTCTCCCTCTCTCTCTCTCTCTCGGACTGTCTTCACTTTCGAACGGCAAAATGTAATGCTTGACTTGCACTGCCTTTATCGTGTTCAGTTTACCATATCCTAGACCAGCTGGTAGCCTCATGACTTAAGTATAGCAATCCAAAATGATCAAAAAACTTTATCAGAAGACAATACATGAACACTCTTTCGGAGTTGGAGACGTAATATAAGGCAAGGACTTAGATATTGAAAAATTGTCCTGAACAGATCAGAACAAAACTGGGACATTTGGAGGTTCTGATCGCAACATATAAATAAAGAACTCTGAATTAGGGACAAGGATACAAACCTATTTAAATACTTCTTAACACTTAAACTCACGCCTGAACCGAGAGGATCGTTTTCCTCACGTCATCTGATTTTTTTCCATCATTTTTTTGTTGGGTGTTCAACTCATTTTTGTAACTTTTGTGTCATTTATTGTCATTTTTTGTCCCTTTTTTTTTTTTTGTGTCTTGTTTTGTCTTTTCTGTCAATTTTTTGTCATTTTTTTGGTCAAATTTCTGTCATACTTTTGTTTTTGTTTTTTTTTACATTTTGTCACATTTTTGTCATTTTTTCGTCAATTTTTTATCCAATTTTTGTCATTTTTTTGTCACATTTTTGTCCTTTTTTTGTGACATTATTGTTATTTTTTTGTCAATTTTTTCTCAAATTTTTGTCATTTTTTTGTCACATTTTTGTCATTTTCTGTCACATTTTTGTTATTTTTTTGTCCATTTTTTCTCAAATTTTTATTTTATTTTTTTGTCACATTTTTGTCATTTTTTTGTCAATTTTTAATCTAATTTTTGTCATTTTTTTGTCACATTTTTGTCATTTTTTCATCAATTTTTCATCAATTTTTTGTCATTTTTTTGTCATTTTTTAATCTAATTTTTGTCACATTTTTTGTCATTTTTTCGTCCAATTTTTGTCATTTTTTTGTCATTTTTTTGTCAAATTTTTATCACATTTTCGTCATTTTTTTGTCAATTTCTTGTGACATTTTTGCCACTTTTTCATCAGTTTTTCGTCACTTTTTTTCCCAGCATTGTTTTCGTCTCAGTTTTGTTGCTATTTTCACAGCTTTTTTTCCCAGAAGCTTTTGGACTGGGGTAAAGCCAAACTGGAGAAAATGTGCTCGGTTCAGGTGGGAGTTAAGGGGTTAAACACATACATTTAAGTCAAAACTGAGCACAGCAGAGCACATTGAGTCTGAAATGCTTTCAAAACGAGCCCCGTGCTATTATTAGAGCCGTATGTGAGAATGCGTAATGCTATATAATGTAATGTAGAGCATGCAGCTAAAATTAGCAGCACCGGGACTGAAAAAGAAATTAAATGTGTCTAAACCCGCGCCAGCAGCTTGGGTTTCTTGCTTGGCAAATGTTGAAAACTTTTGGTTGGAAAAATGTGCCGTGTCAAATTCTAGACTTTTTTTTCTTCTTCTTCTCAGTCGATTACAAAACCAGAATAATTGTGTAACCTGGTGCCTGGGACATGGCCTTGTTTGTTTTTACGTTTGCTGTGTTTTTGTTGCTGCACCTTTAAATGCATGTTTTTAGTTTTGCGCACCTGGCCTGTCGCCACGGCAACCTTGTCCCGGGTGGAATAGTTGTCCAATCCGCTGCGCCCGCAATTAACGCACCTGTGCCACGGCGCTCCAGGGAGGATAAAAGGAGTGTTTGGGGCTACACAACGGCAGTCAAAGACGGGGCGAGCATCGGAGGGAGAGAGCACCAGCACCAGCACCAGCACCAGCACCAGCACCAGCCGCAGCGCGAGCACAGCAACATCCCGTGACCAAGCCGGGTTGAGCACCACGACGCTGATCACACGCAACGGCAGGGGGAACCCTGCCTTGCCCGTGAGTAGAATACATATTCCGTAGTGGTGCTCGTTGTGGGCCTTCGGTCCCGGGTTTGGGGGGTGTTTTTGCGTGGGCTTCGCGCTGTCCTCTGCGTGTCCCGACAGGTGCAGGCGCACGGGAAACTGCTGGATCTGGGGGATCAGGCTGGCGGACCGGGGAGTGTCGTGCTATTTCCTACACGCAGCGGCAGAGGAAACTCTGCCCGGCGTGTGAGTATCCTACCCTACAGCGGCCTTTTTAATTCAAGATCGCCTCTGGCGTTGGCGTCGAGCCTGTCTGCTGTGTGCTGGCCTTCTTGTGTTGTGGTCCAGGGAGGTGTCCGTCTCGGAGTGGTGTGGCGCCTGTCGAGAAGAGGCGCGCGACTATAACGCACGATCCGAAGACTCAGCGGCAGGGTGGAGAAGCCCTGCCTGGCGCGTAAGTGCCGCTACGGCCGAGTGAAGTAACCACCTTCCGAGACTCTCCGTACTGGCTGTTGTGTTCTTGTGTGCACAGGCTTCGCAGGCGGATCTGGCCTGGACAGGACGCTCCCGGACTCCCTTTCGTTTAGCTTAGTTTTAATAGTGCTCATTTTAAAACTCGACATTTTAACCTTTGTACTGCAGATTTTTATTGTCAACTTTTATTTAAATCTCTTAATAAATTGTATACTTTTTTAACTGTTTGCCTCTTTTTGGTCACACCAACCGCTCTCGCCACCAATATCATTCCCTACCACTCGACCATTATCACCCCATTTAAGCCATAGACACAAACCCCTCCTTACATAATTTGGCGTTGTCGGCAAGGATTCATTTTCCTGAGAGCTGGTGTTTCCAATAAGAGCAAACATGATGATGCCCGTGTACCCCGGGGCGCCTTGGCTTCCAAAATTTAAAGGGCCAGATGGCGATTTAAAGTACTGTGATTGGAAAGAACAAATTAAAGGGCTTTTGGGTACTCAGGATCTAACAGAGGCAAGGAAAGTAAGCATTGTGTTGGGAGCGCTAACTGGAGAGGCAAAACGGCAAATTACAGTTTTAGATGCTGACGAAAAAGATCAGACAGCTAAAATTTTTGTTTATTTAGATTCTCTTTATGGTGACCAGACACCAGTACCAATCTTGAGGTCGAAATTCTTTAGCTGTACACAAGGATTAGAAGAGCCTGTGCAATCCTTCATTTTACGGCTGCGCGAATTGTATTGTAGATTGCAACGTCAAGACGCTGATAATGCCCCCTCCGGAAGTGCTTTGCGGGACCAACTGCTGCTCGGACTCCGTGATGGCCCTCTAGCCCAAGCCTTGAAAGTCTACGCTCGCCGCAACCCTGACATGGAATTCGCTGACTTGCGCCTTGAAGCTTTGCAGCTGGACTCGGAATATGGCCATACACAACCAGAGGTAACATGCTCAGTTATCAATAAACAATATGGCTCTCCTAGACCCCCACCCGATGCTGACTGGAAGGACCAATTAAAACGTGAGATCATGGACGATGTGAAAGCGCAGATGAAAGGTATTACACAAGACATCGTTGCAGAGCTCAAACCACTGCTGCAGCAAGGATCACCCCGACCCAGTTCTCCGAATCCGACATGGAACCGGCAGTACACACCCAGACCAAACAACGATCGGGATGAGCAAGGTAGACCCATCTGCCATCGCTGTAGGAAAGCCGGCCACATAGCCCGGTATTGTAGAGGTACTGCTACACCTGAACCGGCTTTAAACTAGCCACCCCTGCTGCTGAGGTCCGAGTAGCAGGGCTCGTTAACCCACCATCACCAACGAGGGCCTCTGAAACATTCGTCGGCCAATGCCCTACTGTACGACTAGTCATTGAGGGAGTTGAATTAAGTGGACTGTTAGACACTGGGTCTCAGGTTACATTGATGGCAGAGAGTGTGTTTAATAAGCATTTCACGCAAGCTAAGCTTGGGAAGGCCCCTACCTTGTTCCGACTAAGGGCTGCTAATGGATTAGAAATACCTTACATCGGTTATACCGTATTAGACCTAGAGGTTGAGGGTATTGAAGTTCCGGGACGAGGAGTGGTAATTGTTGAGGATGAGAAGTGCACACACCCTTTCATTATTGGTATGAATGTCATCATGGCTTGTTGGGATAACCTGTTTAAATGTTCTAGGGGGTCTGCGCTTCCACGAGCCTTTAAAGAACAGAAGGCCTGGAGGGATGCGTTCGCCACCTGCCGCTATGTCCAGGTTGCCCCTGCTGAGGATGGTCTAGTAGGATATGTCAGACTAGCGTCCAAACGTAATCTCACAGTCCCTCCACAGAGTGAGTTGTTGTTGTGGGGTCGTACAAAAAGGGGTCCGCGTGGGTCAGACTACTGTGCCCTTTTAGAAGCTATGCCAGATGCGTGCAGTAGTGACGTGGGTGTTGCGAAGGCCCTGGTTGAAGTGAGGAAAGGTAGGGTTCCTGTGCGTGTTTGTAATCCCCATCCGTATAGTGTTTCTATAGGTCGCTTTCAAAAATTAGGTCGCCTCTACTGCATTGATGACTCTGACGTGCATGGCTCTAATGATCTAACCCTGTCTCTGGAAGAGGATGGTGTTGTGCAAGTGGCCCTGGTAGATGCTGCAGTTTCTGCCACGAGTTCGGAACCACCGACGGAGGTGAGCATGTTTGGGGATAGACCGGATTTGTCTGAACAACAGCGGGGAGAGCTATGCGCCCTTCTGCAGAAATGGGAGAAGGTGTTTGCCCAGCATGAGGAAGATTTTGGCCGGACTAACCTGGTGCAGCACAGGATCCCTACAGGAGACGCTGCCCCCACACGAGAGAGGTACCGTCCAATACCACCCATGTTGTACAAAGAGATTAAGACCCTCATATCTAGCATGCTTGACAAAGGAGTGATTAAGGAGAGTTGTAGTCCCTGGGCTGCCCCTATAGTCCTGGTGCGCAAAAAGGACGGTAGTTGGCGCTTTTGCGTGGACTATAGGAAACTAAATGCTGTAACCCATAAAGACGCCTTTCCTTTACCTCGCATTGAAGAGACACTAACCAGCTTAAGCCAGTCCGAGTGGTTTTCGACCCTGGACCTAGCCAGTGGCTACTGGCAGGTCGAAATGCATCCAGACGACCAAGAAAAAACTGCATTTACCACCCCACTTGGCCTGTACGAATTTGAACGCATGCCGTTCGGACTTTGTAATGCGCCGGCGACGTTTCAGCGGCTAATGCAGCAGTGTTTGAATGGACAGATAGCAGAGTCACTATTAGTGTATTTAGATGACATCATTATCTACTCTGCTAACTTTGCTTCCCATCTTCAGCATCTCGACCAGGTGTTTGAGCGGTTGTGGCGCCACGGCCTGAAGCTGCGTCCAGACAAGTGTAGGCTTCTCCAACGGGAGGTAACGTTCCTGGGGCATGTGGTGGATCAACACGGTGTGAAGCCTGACCCAGGGAAGGTTCAAGCGGTCCTGGATTGGCCTGTCCCAACAACCATTAAGCAGGTTAGAGCGTTCCTCGGTCTAGCTGGGTACTACAGACGTTTTGTAGCAGGGTTTGCGAAGGTGGCGCGTCCTCTGAATAGACTGTTGACTGGCATCCCTGCTGATAAGCGGTCACAATCTAAGAAAGTCTTATGGACCCCGGAGTGCCAATCCTCGTTTGATGCTCTGAAAACGGCTCTTACCCAAGCACCTGTCCTTGCATACGCCCACTATGACAAGCCCTTTGTTGTGTATACGGACGCTAGTAATCAAGGGCTCGGCGCTGTACTATCACAGGTTCAGGATGGTCATGAACGTGTGATAGCGTATGCCAGTAGAAGCCTACATCCGACCGAACAAAATGATGCGAACTATAGCTCCTTCAAACTCGAATTGTTGGCCCTTAAATGGGCTGTGACTGAAAAATTTAAAGATTTTCTTACAGGAGCAGAGTTCACAATCTACACTGACAATAATCCTCTGGCCCATCTGCAAACGGCGCACCTTGGAGCAGTAGAGCAACGCTGGGTGGCACAGCTTGCCTCGTTCAACTACACTGTGAAATACCGCTCAGGTAAAAGTAACGCCAATGCTGACTCACTGTCCAGATTCCCTGTCCCTGTAAGACAGGTCACGGGGCTACCTACAATGGCTGCCGTCGAGGTGGTGCCCGAGGATGGGTGGAAGGAGGCCCAACACGCTGACCCGGACATCCGGCCTGTCAAGGAGTACGTTTTGAGGAGGAGCTTCCCAAAGCGCCCGGACCGCCTGGCCCTCCCCGTAAAGGCCCAAAAGCTGCTTCAACAATGGAAAAGGTTGTTGGTGAGGGATGATGTACTGTACCGGAGCTTCGTTGATAAACTGACCCATGAGGAACACCATCAGGTTGTATGTCCGAGTTCCAGGTGTGAAGAGGTCTGGAGAAGGACTCATGAGGCTGGGGCTCATTCTGGCGCCGACAAGACCTTGGCCCGGATCCGACAACAGTTCTATTGGCCGGGCATGGAGGGGGAGGTACGCGCGTTGCACGAAAAATGCGTCATGTGTAGCCTGCAGAAAAGCCGCGTTGAGCCTAGAGCCCCACTCCACCCAATTGCCGCTACCTACCCGCTTGAGATTATTGGGTTGGACTTTTTAACTTTAGGCCGACCCACTGATACCTACCAGAACATTCTTGTTGCTACCGACCTGTTCACCCGTTTTGCGTGGGCTATACCCACCACTGACCAGTCCGCACAAACGACAGTAAAAATGCTTTGGAAGCATATAATACAGCAGTTTGGCTGTCCTGCGCGCTTTCATTCCGATCGTGGTCCAAATTTCGAGTCTGCCTTAATGAAACAACTCTGCGACTTGTACGACATAGCTAAAAGCAGAACAACATCTTACCATCCCGCCGGTAATGGTAGCGTCGAACGGTTCAACCAAACTTTGTTAAACATGCTCCGTTCTTTGGAAGAGGAGAAGCAACGCTGTTGGCAAAACTACTTGCCTGAGTTGATCCACGCCTACAATAACACGGTGCACAGTGCCACCGGTTATGCACCCTCATTTTTGATGTTCGGTAGGCACCTTCGACTGCCTGTAGACGTAGGCTTAGGTATGGGCTCCCAGCAGCTTCAGTTCGATCCAGCCGGATGGGTGAAAGACCACCATAACAAACTCACCTTTGCTTACAACATTGCGCGTCAAAAAGCAGCTGATTCGGCCTCCCAACACAAACAGCAGTTTGACAAAAGAGCTAAAGCCTTGCCTCTGGTACCTGGGGAACGTGTGTGGCTGCGAAATAGACGCAGGGAGGGGAGAGGTAAGCTTGGTACTTGGTGGGACCCCAAACCTTTTGTAATCTTGGACTCTGTGGGGGATACTGGAGTTGTGTATAGAGTGCGTCCTGAGAAAGGTGGCCGTGAACAGACTGTACACCGGAATGCTCTTAAAGTATGCACGGCACCTCCGCTTGAACCTGAGCCACCTCAATCAGAACTATCCCCTCAAGCTCAAGGGCCTGAGCTGCCCATGTTTTATGGATTTCCACCAGTAGCGCCTGAGCCACCGTTGATGGACAATGTGCCCCGCCGTTCTGTACGTGCGAACCTTGGACAACCGCCGACACGTTATAGAGACTAGTTGTGTGTTGCAGGGACTGGCAACTATAAGGTGTGGGGGGATGTAACCTGGTGCCTGGGACATGGCCTTGTTTGTTTTTACGTTTGCTGTGTTTTTGTTGCTGCACCTTTAAATGCATGTTTTTAGTTTTGCGCACCTGGCCTGTCGCCACGGCAACCTTGTCCCGGGTGGAATAGTTGTCCAATCCGCTGCGCCCGCAATTAACGCACCTGTGCCACGGCGCTCCAGGGAGGATAAAAGGAGTGTTTGGGGCTACACAACGGCAGTCAAAGACGGGGCGAGCATCGGAGGGAGAGAGCACCAGCACCAGCACCAGCACCAGCACCAGCACCAGCCGCAGCGCGAGCACAGCAACATCCCGTGACCAAGCCGGGTTGAGCACCACGACGCTGATCACACGCAACGGCAGGGGGAACCCTGCCTTGCCCGTGAGTAGAATACATATTCCGTAGTGGTGCTCGTTGTGGGCCTTCGGTCCCGGGTTTGGGGGGTGTTTTTGCGTGGGCTTCGCGCTGTCCTCTGCGTGTCCCGACAGGTGCAGGCGCACGGGAAACTGCTGGATCTGGGGGATCAGGCTGGCGGACCGGGGAGTGTCGTGCTATTTCCTACACGCAGCGGCAGAGGAAACTCTGCCCGGCGTGTGAGTATCCTACCCTACAGCGGCCTTTTTAATTCAAGATCGCCTCTGGCGTTGGCGTCGAGCCTGTCTGCTGTGTGCTGGCCTTCTTGTGTTGTGGTCCAGGGAGGTGTCCGTCTCGGAGTGGTGTGGCGCCTGTCGAGAAGAGGCGCGCGACTATAACGCACGATCCGAAGACTCAGCGGCAGGGTGGAGAAGCCCTGCCTGGCGCGTAAGTGCCGCTACGGCCGAGTGAAGTAACCACCTTCCGAGACTCTCCGTACTGGCTGTTGTGTTCTTGTGTGCACAGGCTTCGCAGGCGGATCTGGCCTGGACAGGACGCTCCCGGACTCCCTTTCGTTTAGCTTAGTTTTAATAGTGCTCATTTTAAAACTCGACATTTTAACCTTTGTACTGCAGATTTTTATTGTCAACTTTTATTTAAATCTCTTAATAAATTGTATACTTTTTTAACTGTTTGCCTCTTTTTGGTCACACCAACCGCTCTCGCCACCAATATCATTCCCTACCACTCGACCATTATCACCCCATTTAAGCCATAGACACAAACCCCTCCTTACAATTGCACAACCCACGCCAGAAAAGGAACATTCCTCATTTGTAGTGCGCAGAGAAATCGGATTGAAGTTGCAGTGTTTATGCTGAATGACTAAATGAAATGTTACTTGTTACTGAGCGACAGACGTGAGCAGCGATCGGTCTTCAGTCTGTTTTGACCGGTGCATGACGCTCACAAGACAGTTCACACACATTGCCTTGATTCCTCCAGAGTCCAACAGGAAGACTTTCTGCTGCAAAACCGGTCAGGTCTTTTTAAAGGCCTTGTACCCGGAAAAAGAAGCAGCAATGTACCGTCACGGAAACAACATATTGTATCAGCGCTGAGGGGTTGAGGGACTCTTCAGTGTAAACAGTTTGGATCTCATTTACGGAAAGAGATGGATGTTTTTTGGTCTGTTTATTTATCCATGCTATGTAAAGCGCTTTGTGACCATGTGTGTGAAAAGCACTATATAAATAAAGTTCTTCTTCTTCTTCTGTTTAATCCTCTCATCTTTCTTCTTCTTCTTCTGTTTAATCCTCTTATCTATCTTCTTCTTCTTCTTCTTCTTTTTAATCCTCCTATCTTTCTTCTTCTTCTTCTGTTTAATCCTCTTATCTTTCTTCTTCTTCTTCTTCTCTTTAATCCTCTTATCTTTCTTCTTCTTCTTCTTCTGTTTAATCCTCTTATCTTCATTCTTCTTCTTCTTCTTCTTCTTCTGTTTAATCCTCTTATCTTTCTTCTTCTTCTTCTTCTTCTTCTTCTTCTTCTGTTTAATCCTCTTACCCTTCTTCTTCTTCTTCTGTTTAATCCTCTTATCTTTCTTCTTCTTCTTCTTCTTCTTCTGTTTAATCCTCTTATCTTTCTTCTTCTTCTTTTTCTTCTTCTGTTTAATCCTCTTATCTTTCTTCTTCTTCTTCTTCTTCTGTTTAATCCTCTTATCTTTCTTCTTCTTCTTCTTCTTCTTCTGTTTAATCCTCTTATCTTTCTTCTTCTTCTTTTTCTTCTTCTGTTTAATCCTCTTATCTTTCTTCTTCTTCTTCTTCTTCTGTTTAATCCTCTTATCTTTCTTCTTCTTCTTCTTCTTCTTCTTCTTTTTAATCCTCTTATCTTTCTTCTTCTTCTGTTTAATCCTCTTATCTTTCTTCTTCTTCTTCTTCTGTTTAATCCTCTTATCTTTCTTCTTCTTCTTCTTCTGTTTAATCCTCTTATCTTTATTCTTCTTCTTCTTCTTCTTCTTCTGTTTAATCCTTTTGTCTTTCTTCTTCTTCATCATCTTCTTCTTCTTCTTCTTCTTCTTCTTCACCCTGTGTTTTTACATATTTATTTGTCCACATTCTATTTTGTTTCTTGTGTCACAGCTCAGTTTTGTTTCTTTCTGTTTACTTATTTTGGAAGGCTTTGGGGAGAGGGGGAGACAGTGGAGTGTGTTTTGTGTTTATGGACCCCTTCAAAAATGACATGGCACATCTCAGGGGGTATTCTATTAATAAATGTAATTAAATTGAATTACCGGTATATAAAATTGGCTGCTTTTGGAATTAGCAGATCCGATGCCCAATGGGGCTTGTGAAGAGCGATTGAGGTAACGGGTTGTCCAATGGGGCTCATGCGGGTGAGAAAGATCCTAAGATCCCAGGTCAGGTTGACAGGTTGTTTAGGTGGGCCTAGTAAAATCGGAGGGGATAGGGGAGTCTCCTTAATGATGCCGAGGGATGATCGTAAACAAAGGGACCCACACAATACTTCTGATGCAACAAATGGCAAAGGGAGAACAAACAAACAGACTATAACTCAAAGGTATCACTTTATTTTATAGTAACTTGATACATTGTACATAACTAAATTGAGTACAATGTAATGTATGTAACGTAATGTGTGTAATGTGTAACAATCTGTAATAACTTGTACCTATGGGCAGTGCTTGATTTGTAAATGAGCAGTTTCAGGAACACTTTCGGTCTGATGTGATGGATTTGGGGAACAGGCCACAACAGTTGCTGAAACACTCTCATTAAACACCATTATATCAGATCAAATAGCCGGATCCTTCGAAATAGTCCCCAGATCCTTTGCAATGAAAAACTGAAAGGTGGGCGAATGTGTTCCCCCAAACAGGGGATCAAATTAAGCACTGCCTATGGGATACACAATGGAATAACATGTATTAGTACTTTATAGGTACATAATGTAATAGCACATAAGACCCTTATGTCTTATTACATTATGTACCTACAATGTACTAATACATATTATTCCAATAACCCATAGGTACAACTTATTACACAATGTTACAGAGCACAATACATTGCACTAAATATAGTTAGGTACAATATATTAAGGGTACTGTAAAATAAAGTGTTACCCTCTAAACTCTGTCCACAATTCTGCAAAGTACAACTTACGTCTGCACAATAATGTTGAGTTACATTTCAATAATCCTTTCAACACAATCAATCGTTTTTGGTCTCTCTTCCTTCCCCGATTTTCTGAGTTCAAAATAGTTGAGAACAATCGATATGATCATAAATATCATCTCTGTTATATCTGTCATCATGTATTACTTGTGTTAATGTTTTTGTCTATCACTGAATGTCTGCATTGTTTTTCTATCACTTTTGTCATAAATAAAAAAGAAAGAAAAAATAATTGAATGGATCCCAAATAATATAGTATGGGAAAAATAAAAGTGTACAGTCCCTTTTGAAAACTGTCTGCTCTCTCATACTTCAACAATGGCCAAAAAGTATTTTACTTTATAACACGTCATCACCATAAACTTTTACTCAAGGTTGCAACTTTCATCCGGGCGCTTTCTCATAGGGTTCAATGGGCCGAACGGATTCTCAGCAGTGGATTCTGAAGACGCATTAAGAGTGATTGGGCACAGCTATGGCCCAAATAGCCCTCTCTCTCCGTGTGCCAATGCGAACAATAAGGCCATTTATGGGGTGAATACCACAGACTTTAACAAGAGCCCTTAACATATTAATCATGTGACCAGCTTTGGCTTCTGCAAATCTCTGCCCCGGTCTGCTCCGCTGCGAAACACACGCTCGGCCCAATTAAACACGGCACACACTTTTATCACAGTGTCTTCCCTCCGAGTCAAAGGAGTGACAGCGATTCAAAGTTCAGAATGCGTTGTTGAATTGCAACGCAGGAAAATGCTGAAAAGAATGGTCAAAATAATACATTCAGAAGTGGGTCTTGTGAATGAAAGTGCAAATTTGTGCATACAAGTGAAAATAATAGTAATTTTTCCATCACAAATAAGTAAAAGTAATCATAGCTTTAGACCAGTGAAGTGGAAATTGTAAAAAATGTGCATTTGTAAACTTGGCTTTGGAAGAGTTCACTTTAGTTCTTATTGATTTGTGACAGCATTAAATCATGTTTGAAATTTTAAGATTCAAAGCATTTCATTTAATTGGTGAAATTGGATGAAAGAGTTGAATAATACAAGGACAACTCAAACTCGCTAATGGGTAGACTTGTCAGCGCTTTAATATTGTATTTATTTTAAAAAAAAAAGCAGGAATTTAACTGAATTTGGGGTCATCATTGTAGTGTGCTATAGACTGGTGCTATGTGATTGAAAAAAGCATAATACCCCCTCTTTAAAGGGAACAACTTACTTCTGCTGCAAGACTGCATTGTGCTTTCACAGCTAAGGTCCCAGCCGGAGGAGGCCTTTCAGTGTGTGTCTGTGTAGCTTTCCTCAAGTTTCCCCTACCACAAAAAATATGTACAATAGGCCAGAATGAAAGAGAGTATGGGTGAGTGGTTGGTGGCAATTGGAGCGGCCAATGGGGCAGACTGGCAACCTTGTTCCCGTCAGTCTACCTCAATTTTGCAAGCTGGCAACGCAAGTGCCTTGCCCTGGGACACAGCAATTATGCCCTCAAGTGATGCCCCTTTGTCGACCATTGTTGCAACGTTTCTGCAGAAGTTCTTACTATACATATATGCAGTCACAAGGACAAATAAAGGATTCTGAATTAACCCCACCTGAACCGAGCACATTTTCTCCAGTTTGGCTTTACCCCAGTCCCAAAAGCTTCTGGAAAAAAGCTGTGAAAATAGGAACAAAACTGAGACGAAAACAAAGATGGAAATGTGACAAAAAAGTGAGAAAACATTGACAAAAACGTGACGAAAAATTGATGAAAAAGTGGCAAAAATGTGACCAAAAAATGACCAAAAAATGACAAAAATGTGATAAAACTTTGAAGGAAAAAAAAGACAAAAATGTGACCAAAAATGACCAAAATGTAACAAAAAAATTACAAAAATTTGATAAAAAATGTACAAAAAAGTGAAAAAACTGTGACAAAAAAACGTGACAAAAAAAATGACAAAAATGTGACAAAATGTGGAAAAAAAATGACAAAAATGTGATAAAAATTTGAAAAAAATATTACTAAAATTTGACAAAAAATGACAAAAAAATGACCAAAAATGACAAAAAAGTTACAAAAATGAGTTGAACAACCAACCAAAAAAGTGATGGAAAAGAAATCTGATGACATTAGGAAAAAGATCCTCTCGGTTCAGGCGGGAGTTAAGAGGTTAAACTTGTCCTGAAATGAACTGTACAGATAATACCTTTAATAAAAAAAAAACGACTTGCGTTTTTATGTAAAGACTATGCTTTTAATATTTAATAAAAGTGAGCTCAAATAGGGATTAAGTTTTGTGTTTGAAGCGCTGGGAGCAATGGAGACTTTTGACCCACACAAGACTGAGCTGGTGATGTCATCCTCCAGCGCAAAACAGGCAGCACTGAACGAAAAAAAAAAAAAGTCCCAAAATAAAAAATAAAAACTTCACCACGCAACGAGCAGAATAATTATATGAGGAGGGGTGGATCAGGAAATAGCTCTGGGTTTGGGAACTCGACAGTTTGAGGGAGCGCTGCCACGAGCTAAATGAAAACAGCATTTGAGAGAGAAAAGGAGAGAGAGAGAGGGAGAGAGGGAGAGCGGACGCAAAGGCCAAGCTGTGCTGCTCCTGACCGGTACAGAAGTGCCTCCTACACAGGGCTTAGGAGACTGGGCACGTCCAAAGTCTGGTCCACGGGCCAATCACGGCACGAGAACGGTCGGACTTCACTCATCGTTACATTTTATCATTATGGACTCATCTTGTTGAACTCTATTGTAATGAGATATTAGCAAGTTTTCCTGAGGTTTTACTGTTTTGTTATATGGTCCGCTGGAGTCAGATGTTGCCTTTGATTCCAAAAAAAA
This sequence comes from Gobius niger, assembly GCF_951799975.1. Taxonomy (NCBI): domain Eukaryota; kingdom Metazoa; phylum Chordata; class Actinopteri; order Gobiiformes; family Gobiidae; genus Gobius; species Gobius niger. The sequence continues at coordinate 32,679,996 of NC_136858.1, forward strand.
AATGTAATGTAATGTTGCTTCTCCCACATTCGGAAATTATTATTACTATTATGAATAATAGTAATAAAAAAGGACAGTTGTTTTAACCATTAACATCTTCTGAATCGTCCACAAGAAAGTTATGTGACTGAATCCCATGAATAAACTGTATTTGCATTTTAAAGGGGCTAGATGCAACTTGGACATTTTACTCATTTTATACTCCCTACTGCCACCTCAGGTCATATGTGTAACTGCACCTTCTATATTAAACTCGTGCATGACGGCAATTCGGACCAAAGTAACAACTTTTTGAGTGGCTGTATTTTAGAGGCAGTTGTGGTGAATAGGGCTGAGCTCATTCTACACCATAGGACATTGCTGGGACATATAGGGGGATGAAATACATCATTTTACAATTTTTAAACTCCGTATAGTTCCTTTAACCTCTTAACACCCACCTGAACCAAGAGCATTTTCTCCAGTTCAGCTTTACCCAAATCCTGTAGGCCAGTGTAACACCTCATTTGAAAGACCTACAGAACTAAATTGATCTTTTTCCTCACATTATCAGATTTTATTTCATCACTTTGGGCAGTCATCTCATTTTTGTCAAATTTTCATGACTTTTTTGTCACTTTTTTTTGTGTCCATTTTTTGTCACTTTCACGTCAAATTCTTCGCATTTTTTCGTCAAATTCTTCGCATTTTTTCGTCAAATTCATATCACTTTTTTATCCATTTTTTCTCACTTTTTTGTAAAATGTCTGTCCATTTTTTGTCACTTTTTCATCAGTTTTTTCTCACTCTTTTTCTCACTTTCCTTGTTTTCGTTTCAGTTTTGTTGCTATTTTCACACCTTTTTTCCAGAAGCTTTTAGATTGGGGTAAAGCTGGAGAAAATGTGCTCGGCTCAGGTGGGAGTTAAGGGGTTAAAGGACCAATAAATACAAACAATAAAAGTGGAAGCCACTAAATTTAAATGCTAGCTGTAGCCTAAGTCCAACTTTCACAACTTGGATCACTTTCACAGAAATACTAGAAAGCTAGCTTCATGAAATCTATACAAATGCTTTATAGTAAGATGCAAAGTGTTTTAACCACAACTATCCAAGTTTGCAATATGCTAAAGAAAGACAAAACTAATTTTGCTCCACTACTAGAAAAAAAACATCTGGTATAGATTTTACATTAAAAAACCTTACTAACACTAGGTTCATATATTTATCAAGGTTTGTGGAAGTTGCAGGGTAAAACTGGTTGAGTGAGCAGAAGCCGCTTGAAAATGCTTCATAAGGATGGTTTCAAGTAAGGCAATAAGAAAGGTGTAACAATAATCAAAAACATGCACGGTGCCCTTAATAACTGGTGCAAAACTAGCTCTGTCTATACAAGTTTCGACTTATCCACACCGAGAGGCTCAGCTGACCCTTGAATCCACCTCTGCCCTGGTCTCGGGCTCGTCCAGTCCAAACCTCTCCGATCTCTCACACGTTTTAATGGGTATCTTCCCAATCATGTTTTTACGGCAGGAAATTTCAGGTCACCACATCGCGTGAGCCGAGGCCTGCTCCATTCTTAGTTCAGTGCTGCTGTGCCAGGACGCCTGCAGACTGCCAGAGAGAGAGAGAGCGAGAGAGAGAGAGAGAGAGAGAGAGAGAGGGAGAGAGAGAGAGAGAGAGAGAAAGGGAAAGTTTTATAATCCACTTCATTGTGAAAGTAACAGGCAGGAGCGAATAACAGTTAATATATGAGACAATTATGTGTGGGTTGAGGCTATATTAAGAGTCAAGTGTTGGATTTGTTTAAAAATAGCCTAATTATTTCTGCATGTTAATGAACGCAAATGAGGTTTATGCATGTAAACACACCGTTTCAGGTTTCTGTTGAACCCAAAGCACTCAGGGGAAAGTTACACAGGCACAGGGTACATGCAAACGGCACGGGACATGAGACTTGACACGGCAGGGAAAGTCCACAGCTGCCAGCCGTCTCTGATTGGCTCAATTCTATTCATCTTAAGGGGGGGGGTATTATGCAAAATCGACTTTTTCAAGCCGCCAGCCGTCTCTGATTGGCTCAATTCTATTCATCTTAAGGGGGGGTATTATGCAAAATCGACTTTTTCAAGCTTTACATCATGTTATTATGTCATACCCTCATTAAAAACATGCCTAAAGTGTTGCCTTGGCACATTCACGTATTTTTGAGTAATCTGTAAAAACTCTGATGGCAGCCATTTTAGGGATAGGTTTGCCTGAGTCCTCCTAGGAACGCCCCCACCTCCTGGAGATGCCTCCAACCACCAACCAACCATTGCTCCTCAGCAGAACCCCCTCCCCACTGATGCCACAGACAGTGTGTGGAGGGGGCGTGTCGGAAAGAGTCAGAGGTTCTTAAAGAGACAGAGGCCTATTTCAAGACATTCACTACAGCCATTTTGAGAGAGCAATTTTATACAAGGCAGTTATTCTAATTTACTGCATTTACAGACCAACAGACGGTTTCGTCATCATTGTAGTGTGCTATAGACTGGTGCTATGTGATTGAAAAAAGCATAATACCCCCTCTTTAATAAGACGCCTTTGGCATCCAATCAATCCAATCCACTTTATTTCCATTGCACATTGCTAACACTTTATTTTACACTACCTTGATACATTGTACCCAATTAAATTTAGTATAATGTATTGTGCTATGCAACAATGTGTAATAACTTACGTACCTATGGAGTTCATACACAATGGAATGATGTGTATTAGTACTTTGGAGGTATATAATGTAATACGACCCCCCTCGAACCACCACCTTAATGTGGTGTAGGGGTTTGAGCACCTGAATGATCCTGGGAGCTCTGTTGTCGGGGCTTTGTGCCCCTGGTCGGGTCTCCCAGGGCAAACAGGTCCTAGGTGACGGGTCAGACAAAGAGCGGTTCAGAAGCCTCTTATGAGAGACCAACAGGCCCGTTTAATCGAGAGGCCGTCGTTCTGTGGACCCACCACCTGCAGAAGGAAAAGTAGAAGAAAAGTGGAAGAAAAGTGGAAGAAAAGTGGAAGAAAATGGATGGATGGATGGATGGATGGATGGATGGATGGATGGATGGATGGATGGATGGATGGATGGATAATGTAATACGACATAAAACCCTTAGGGCTTGGGCATAAGGTTAGGTTAGAGTTTAGACAGTTTAGGGCTACCATTGAGGCTAATTATTTCTGTCACAAGATGATAATAGTGGTTGCATGATTATTACCCCTCCAAATCCGAGCCGTTCTAACAAATCTTTTTTTTTTTTTTCTCAAATCTGCGTGTGACACTGGTCTTCACTCCTTTTTCCTTGTCTGCGTGTTTGTTGGTTGAGTTCACTGGGGCTACTCACCTATACGTTATCTTCAATCAAGTTGCTGCGGTTAAAGACGTAGCTCTCTTCTGCCAGATTGTTCCGGTAACCCTGATGGCGATTTTTGCAATCAGTTACTATAGTTAATGGACAAGACTTTTAGAAACCTGTTGACTACCTTCATTCATCGCCTCCATGCACCTAGCTCCTGTGGTGGACACTGAGACTACTCCTGGTGTAACTTGAACATTGTCCTGTTTTGTTCGGATTTTGCCGTCAGTCTTCAGTTTGTCTGTGGGTCCTGAACTCATCAACACATTCTTATGTTTTGCCTGGTGGGGGACGTGTCTTGGCCAAGCACTCAAAAACAGTATGCACCAGTCAAAGCGGGGATTGAACCACCAGCTGTTTGAGGATCTGTGGACAAACGCTCTAACCTTTGAGCATTTCATTCTTTCCGTTTATCCAAACTCAATTCTGTTGGTTCCACCCATAAACGTCTTGACACTGTAGTTATTAGTCATTAGTTACTGTGGACCAGATTTTATTCACTCAGATTCCTAGAAGCACATATTTATTTGATGTAACGTGGCCCGTTTCCAGCAACAGTAAAGTGAGAAGGAGGAGAACCGCAGTCTGAGTCACTGTGGCTTCACTTCACAGGGCTCTCCTCATCACCAACACCCAACGCGGGACAGCTCATGGGGATGATTCCAGCTCGGTACCCTCCCTCCTCTAGAAGCCACATTACAAAACACAGCCTAATGTGCAGCTACGGGTCGAGGCTCAAACTACACTTTCATCCCCAGTGTCTTCAGGGCGTTCAGCTCCAGGTGGGCTGTAGGTGGACCCATCACCGTCCGAGATGAGCCCGAGCCTTGGTCAGTTTTATGGACTGGTGACTGAAGGTGCAGCAGTTTGTGTACAGGGAGAAGAGCTGGGGGGAAAGTACACATCCCTAAGGGGAACCGATGTTGATAGTCCACTTAAAACTTAAAGAGGGGGTATTACGCTTTTTTCAATCACATAGCACCAGTCTATAGCACACTACAATGATGACGAAACCTTCTGTTGGTTTGTAAATGCAGTAAATTAGAATAACTGCCTTGTATAAAATTGCTCTCTCAAAATGGCTGTAGCGAACGTCTTGAAATAGGCCTCGTCTCTCTGAGAACCTCTGACCCTTTCCGACACGCCCCCTCCACACGCTGTCTGTGGCATCAGTGGGGAGGGGGTTCTGCTGAGGAGCAGTGGTTGGTTACTCGGCTGGTGACGAAAGCTTGGAGGCGTCTCCAGGAGGTGGGGGTGTTCCTAGGAGGAGTCAGGCAAACCTATCCCTAAAATGAGAGTTTTTACAGATTACTCAAAAATACGTGAATGTGCCAAGGCAACACTTCAGGCATGTTTTTAATGAGGGAATGACGTAATAACATGATGTAAAGCTTGAAAAAGTCGATTTTGCATAATACCCCCCCTTTAAAATACTGAAAAACAGGAGCATTCACAAGGCAGATATGACTTCAGGAGGGTAATAAGACTGTCCACACACAAACTTATAGTGAAAAGCAGCAGAAAGCCTCCCATTCTGTCAAGGTTTACAAGAAATGCAGCAGTAGCAGGTTTGAAACATTTGGAAAACAAAATACTATATAAGGCTAACCAAATAAATGTTGTAAGCCAGGAGTATGGGCAAAATGAAACTTGCAGACCATTATTTTTAGTTGAAATGGTACCTCTTACAGCAAGTGTAATCATTTCTCACAATTGTAACCCAAGTATCTAACATTGTAGTGTAAGACAGCTGCTAAATGCTGGTTGAAATGCATCCCTGCCGTGAACCTATAGTAACTGCTGTTGAACATTCAGACTTGCTCACAATTATCTGCATGTTTGTTACATTTAGTCATTTTTAACTTGTGTGTGTTACAGTGAGCTTTTATTCGGCGAAACATGAAACCATGACTGTAATTTGGCTCTGGGTTTGTCCTGAGGTCTAATTGAAACAATATTTTCTGAAGCTGCCTCCCAGACTCTATTCTCCCTGAGCAACATGCTTTTATTTTTAGCACAAATCGTTCCCGCTCACTTTTCTGCGCGCTCAAAGACGAGCTCTGTGTGACTCCTGCCGCGGCTCCTCACCTGACAGGAAGCCCACCCTTTAACAAATAATGAAGTCATGTAATTTAATAGTACGCCGCGTTAATTTTAGATACAAAAGGCTGAGTATGAGTGAAAACTGGAGTCTTGACCGTTTTTACTATAGACAAAAGGTGAAGTTCAGTACTGTATATCATTTTTGTTTCTTTAGACACTTTTCTCACATCATAATCCTCAAATTCAACTCTGGTTTGAAACTGATGTACAGTTTTTGCAAGATTAAACTGGACGTGTATTTTCAACGGGGAAGAAACAATATCAAACTCCACCTTAACTTACCACAAACAGTAATAACATTTTCATGAAATAAGTCCATTTGTCCTTGATTAGAGTCACTCATTTCAAGAAATATGTCCATGAGGAAAGTTTTTTTTTCACATTTAAATGAACGCCCCTCACTCCCCCTGCACACACTGCATTGATGATGGATCCATTCAGAATCGGAAATCTCATTAATCCTGTGTCCAACACACATTTATCAGCAGAATAAATAAGATGTGTAGCAATGTGATACACTTTGATACTTATATTTATTTGATAAACTGAAACATTCATGTTTGTCTGTGTTTTATTGACATTCAGAACATGATACTTCCATTTAGAACTAAGTTTACAGTGCAGATGTTATTATTTCCCACAACCCATGAACATCTCACTCTCTTGCCAGTGTGTAACCATAATGAGGTAAAGGATTTGACGGCTCCCTGTAGATGTTGGATTATTAAAGGGGGGGTATTATGCAAAATCAACCTTTTCAAGCTTTACATCATGTTATTAAGTCATTCCCTCATTAAAAACATGCCTGAAGTGTTGCCTTGGCACATTCACATATTTTTGAGTAATCTGTAAAAACTCTGATGGCAGCCATTTTAGGGATAGGTTTGCCTGAGTCCTCCTAGGAACGCCCCCACCTCCTGGAGACGCCTCAGCAGAGCCCCCTCCCCACTGATGCCACAGACAGCGTGTGGAGGGGGCGTGTCTGAAAGGGTCAGAAGTTCTTAAAGAGACAGGGGCCTATTTCAAGACATTTGCTACAGCCATTTTGAGAGAGCAATTGTATACAAGGCAGTTATTCTAATTTACTGCATTTACAGACCAACAGAAGGTTTGGTCATCATTGTAGTGTGCTATAGACTGGTGCTATGTGATTGAAAAAAGCATAATACCCCCTCTTTAAACAAAGGGACAGATGTTTATTGATTCACTATCTTCTGTCATGATGCTAAACTGTGTTAGCCGCTAACTGTTGCTACTTCTGTTGCTTCAAACATTTGCAATCCCTACACGTGTTTGTGTTGACGTGGTGCGAGGGGCGGTGAGGGGTGTGTTATGGGGTACATCGTGAGGTGAGGGAGGAGTTCGTCTCTGCTTCTGCGGGAAAAGATTGTCTCTGTTTCAACAGGGGCACATCTCATGATGCAATGTGGAAATGCAACAATTCCGGGCGGGCAAAATGGAGTACCTGAGGCAGTAATTTGATCTAAGACAAGATTACTTCTTCAAGTTGCCCCGAGGAATTTGTCCAGTACAACTCGCTTTCTGCATAAGTGAAAAACATAAGCTTAATTCCTCAATAGTCTTCAGTCTTTTATTAGCCGTAAATCCCATGACACTGGGGCCACTATAGCCCAGTGTTTGAACAGTGGCCCCTGAGCGCTCTGTCTACACTGACTCCTTTATACTGGCCCCTGAGGACTCCCATGGTTCAGACGAAGGGTCACACAAGCTCAAACGCCCATAGCTCTTCTTTTGCCGTGTGCTCGATGTATATTTGTGGAGAGGTCTGTGTAGTCTGCTGTGTAAAGTTTGCCTTGCGTTGGTGCTATGGGCTGTGTGAGGTCTATGGGAACAATGTGTGTCACTGTCGCAATAAGACATACTTGCCTGTGGTGGGTTATTTTTAAGATATGTACGGTAAATGTATAGTCTGAACTTCCTCGATTTAGAAGTACAGAGACCGCCTCACACCACAACCAAGGAGTTTACACGTGGAGTTGTAGACTCTATTGTCCTCATTGGGATATCAACACCTCCGTATTTAGGAAAATGGTTCTCTGAAAGTCGAGGTCTGCCTTCTCCAGGTCGTTCAAGAATCTCGAGGTCTTGTTAACAATTGAGGGATGGAGGGAGTGTGTTGACAGGTGGATCAGAACAGCATCTACAGATATTAGACCGTTGTATCGGACTGTTGTGGTGAAGAAGGAGCTCAGTTGAAAGTATCCAGGAAATATTCATTGCGGTGAAGCTTGAATCATCATGTAAAGATCCGTAGTAATACTCTGGGTTAGGGTTACGTTTCACTTCTATCCACAGAGCTTCTTCGTAGCTCTTGTGGTCAAATCTGCCCGTCCTCATCCTAACCCGGTCCAGCCGACGATTTAAGCTTCATTACGTTGAATTGGTTTATTTAACCCTTACACTTTGTTGGTTAGAAAATGCAATAATGATTTAACCTCTTAACTCCCGCCTGAGAGGATTTTTTTCCTCACGTCATCAGATTTTTTTTCCATCATTTTTTTCAACTTTATTTTTGTAACTTTTTTGTAATTTTTTTGTAATTTTTTATCACATTTTTTGTCCATTTTAATTTTTCCCCCCAAATTTTTATCATATTTTTGTCACATTTTTGTCATTTTTAGGTCATTTTTGTGACATTTTTTCGTCAATTTTTGGTCAATTTCTTGTGACATTTTTGTGACATTTTTGCCACTTTTTCATCAATTTTTCATCACTTTTTTGTCAATGTTTTCTCACTTTTTTGTCACATTTCCATCATTGTTTTCGTCTCAGTTTTGTTGCTATTTTCACAGCTTTTTTCCAGAGGCTTTTGGACTAGAGTTAAGCCAAACTGGAGAAAATGTGCTTGGTTCAGGTGGGAGTTAAGGGGTTAAAGAAAGCTTAAACAAAACATCCAGTGGTTTCAGTTCCTGATCCCCCATGCAAGTACCTAAGCTCCTCCCACTTCCCCTTCACTGTGCAGCTGTTTCAATGAAGAGTACGACGACGAGTGTTTTCACTTTGCAATGAGAGGATTAAAGGAACAGGCCACCGTTTTTCCATACTGAGATATGTTCTTAGACGAGTTGATACGTACCTGTCTGGTCTTTGTGCGTGCGCCCAGTCATGCACAAAGACCAAAAATTTTGTTAGAATTAAGCCTCTCCCAATGTATTCCTATAGCTCCAAACGGGGTTGAAGTTGGAAGCGACCAAGCTCTCCCACGGGCACAAAGACCAGACAGGTACGTATCAACTCGTCTAAGCTCAGATAAAAACATATCTCAGTATGGAAAAACGGTGGCCTGTTCCTTTAAGCCTAGCAAGAGATCAAGAGGTGAGGAAAGCATTTCTCGGATACATGTAGGACCTCAGGAGAAGCTTTTTGGGAATGGAAGAGGCTTTTTTGGGAGCTGCCAAGAACAACAACTGGAGAAGATCCAAAGATTACTGAAAGACGCAGCTCGAAACACAACTCTGAGTATGTTATTGATGAGAGAACAACATTGTAACATGGTAAAAAAAAATCTGTAGAAAAACACATTTGCGTTGCAGCTTTTCATCCTGGGTTAACCTCTTACCACCCACCTGAACCAAATGCATTCTGTCCTCTTTGGCCATTATATAGGACTGTGTAACACCTCAGTTGAAAGCTAAGACCCACAAAACTGATATTTTTCCTCGTGTTGTTGCTGTGTTGTGTAACCTTTTTTACACATACATTTTTGTTGAGTTTTTGTAAAAAAATGTGTCGAGTTTTTGTTACATTTTTGTTGAATTTTTGTCACTTTTTGGTTGAGTTTTTGTCACTTTTTGGTTGAATTTTTGTTGAATTTTTGTTGAATTTTTGTTGATTTTTTGTTGAATTTTTGTTGATTTTTTGTTGAATTTTTGTTGAATTTTTGTTGAATTTTTGTCACTTTTTTATTGAATTTTTGTCACATTTTTGTTGAATTTTTGTCACTTTTTGGTTGAGTTTTTGTCACTTTTTGGTTGAATTTTTGTCACATTTTTGTTGAATTTTTGTCACATTTTTGTTGAATTTTTGTCACTTTTTGGTTGAGTTTTTGTCACATTTTGGTTGAATTTTTGTCACATTTTTGGTTGAATTTTTGTCACATTTTTGTTGAATTTTTGTCACATTTTTGTTGAATTTTTGTCATTTTTTGGTTGAATTTTTGTCACATTTTGGTTGAGTTTTTGCCACATTTTTGTCACATTTTTGTTGAATTTTTGTCACATTTTTGTTGAATATTTGTCATTTTTTGGTTGAATTTTTGTCACATTTTGGTTGAGTTTTTGCCACATTTTTGTCACATTTTTGTTGAATTTTTATCACATTTTTGTTGAATTCTTGTCTCTTTTTTGTTGCGTTTACATCCTTGTTTTCTTCTCATTTTTTGTGGCTGTTTTGGTTCTTTTTTCCCAAGAAGCTTTTTGATTAGGGGTAAAGCCAAACTGGAGAAAATGAGATCCGTTCAGGTGGGAGTTAAGAGGTTAACAGTGAGTCCCAAGCCAAGGCCACTGGCTCAAAGTTCCCGGAGAGTCACTGCTCGTGCACGCTGAGAAGAACCATTTGATGTGGCTTGAGCATCACGTGGACCCAAGGGGAAATGTTGCGGGAATGTCCCACAACAGGGAGAGAGACCACAAGAAAAGGCGTTGGGAGGAACACAATATCGTATGGCAATAACAATTTAGTCAAATGCAAATTTTTACCTCCTCGGTGGATCCTGTTTGGGTCCGTTTTCTCCGCAGTCAGCATTTTCAAATCTTTATTGAGCACATTGTGGGGGAATGTGAAGAAGCGGCTCGTGTATGTGAGGTTTTACCTGCTGTTGACAGAATTACACATGACCGGAGCAGAGTCCAATAAAACATGTCAGCCGTGTGTAAGCGGAGAGAGGGGCCAGATGTGCCAGGGAAAATAAAGCATGTCCACACTCCTGCACAACGGGGTCCTCATTGTTAACGATGGGATATGGACTTCCAACTGGCTACTGGAGATGTGGCAACAGCTCAACACGCACGCAGAGTCATAATGGTGATTTTAAATCGTTCGTAAAAAGGGAGAAAAAACACATCGCAAAGAAGCCAACATGTGTAGATCAGCCAAAAAATATGTTCAGGTGTTGGGAATGATGCAAAGTGAGCGCTGCAAAGGCAAGAAAATAAAGCAACTTCTAACTCTATCTACTATTTGCTTTGATAAACTTAAAAAGTGAAGAAAAAAGAAAGGTATTTAAACAATAGGCACTGTTGCTGACTAAAACCTGTTGCTGACTACTCTGACAAAAAGAAGATAAAGCTGGCGGACCTGTTTTTTCCTGTTACAACAGTGATCTTTTGTTTTTTTCCGCCCTTACTAATGTCTAGCTCTCACAATTCCTCCTACACATCCAAATTGTTCAAGCAAATCAAAAAATAAATTGCACTTTAGTTTTTACTTGTATCTACCAACGCTCAAGAAACATTTAGGTGAAGACAATGCAATAAGTATTTTTATTTACTCTAGAACAAAAAAAGTCAGGTACCCCAGCTTTAATTATTTTACATATTTAATTTGAGCTTTTTGCCCTTTCGATTCAGCCAAATATTCTTCCCTTTGTGATTCGAGCACCAATTATTTTCTGAATGCTCTGTTTCTGATCATTTCAGTGAATGATATTGCCACAAAAAACCCCAATAATAATCAAATAAAATTAACTCTTCACGGTTATTTTTTTACCTTATTTTTTAACCTAATTTTTCAAAAACGTATCCATAATTATACCAAATCTAGAAGTGCTCTTACAAAGCGCAAAAAGTTACGCTATAGTCTGCCTTTAGAAACACAAGATTGGGCCCTAATGTTTGAAAACATAACTATGGGTAAAATAATGCCATTTAATTATCATCAACTATGGGATATTTTGTACCAAGTTGGAATATAGGATTTAGGATCTTGTAATGAGCAGAGGTGAATTCTAAATACTAATAGGTAAAAAGGGTAACAAACATAGAACTATGTTTTCTATATTTTAATTGTGGGTCCCTGTCCATAAGCATTGCGCTTCCGGGGATTCCCTTTTACAAAGCGGACCTTAATATCAACAAACTGTATGATATAAATTGCCATGCTTTGTAAATAAATAAATAAATCAGAGGTCTGACACTTTTTATATCTTTCAGCATGTATCATTGGAAACCCTCTTGAAAATTAGCATCACATTGCATTTTTGGGGTTACTTTTCTGAGGGTCCTATGCAGCATTTAAAGGAGCTAGATGCAAGGTGGCCATTTTACTACTGTCACCTCAGGTCATACGTGTAACTGCACCTTCTATATTAAGCTCGTGCATGACGGCACTTCGGACCCGAAGTATCAACGTTTTGAGTGACAGTGCAGGATTTTAGAGGAAGTTGTGATGAACAGGTCTGGGCTCATTAGGACAGGAGTTGGCAACGTCTGGTCCGGGGGCCAAATCCGGCCCTCCAGCACAGAACCTCTGGCCCTCAAGATGATTTTGAAAAACATTATGACACAGATCAGGAAGTAATTTAACATTTTTTGGGTTAAATAGGAGAAATACTGTTAATACACCCAATTAGGTCATATTATGTACAACTCTGGCATTTGTTGAAAGTACACTGGATAAATAATAATAATTTTAAGGAAGAAATGACAGAAACCTACTTGAGTTAAAAGATTAAATCTAAAGTTTGAGTAGATTTGGTCTGTTCTTAGATTATATAAAACATTTTGGCGCCAATGGAATAAGTCATAGGTTTTATGCTTGTTCCATTGGCATTAGCATTTGTATCTTTAGCTTAGATTAGTCCAAACAGACTCAAATTCTACATAAAGAACCTTTTTTCAAGCAATTTTAAGTCTTTTATCTCATTTAAGATGGTAATTTTTCCAGTGTCGTTCTTTACTTTGACCAAAAATTGGCGGCTTCGGCCCTCGGTCTTTTTACAATGAAAAAAAAATGTCCCTGCGTTAACAAAACTTGCCTACCCCTGCATTAGGACATATGGCTGACACATAATTTTAACCATTTTAGACTCTGTATAGTCCTTTTAAAATAAAAAGTCAGCGTAACAGAATAGATGACCTCAAACACTTTTGGAGCAGGCAGGGCATCTGAGGCAAACCCCAGCTGTGCCACTGATTTGATGTGGTTTATCTTGCAAAACACTCCTACTGGCAACACAAATGAACGCCTTTGGTTTTGCTGAGATAATATTGGAATAACATGCATTCATTCCAGCGACAGACCCTAAATCCTACTTAAAGCCTCTTTCAGCACTGGCCAGTATAAATGTTGATTTATTTTGTCCAAAGACTATAAGGCCTGTCTCAGACCTCCTGCTGCTCTCCCAGGAGTCCCCTATAGGCCCACTGCGAACACATAATTCACCGCTTTGGTCAGACTTTGCCACAGTCTCGTTTTGATCCTTTATTGTTGCTGTGTGACTGATGCGTTTCATTGTCCTGACTTTATCCCGGCTTCACTGGATTCATGTGGGAAGCATTATTAGCAAATATAGTTTTTGTTATTGGCTAAACCACAGCATTTCCAATTCCAAGTGGTCTATTACGCGGAGCTCGACAGAATCTCCTTCAGATGCAAACAACTTCCCAGTCCAATAACGCTTCATCCATGACAAATATAGCACTATTTCCCGATGAGCTTTGCAGCAAGAGGTCCGTGTGTGGTTGCAACTGGATTAAATTCAAATCATTGGCCCTTGTTTATTTTTAAAGATGTAAATACGGTATGCTGCAGAAATGTAATGCTCTTAAATAGTGCTCAAAGCAGTCCATAACAGTAGCTTAACGCCGACTGTGAAGAGCGATTGAGAAAATGAAATGAAATGTAAAGCGCTTCCAGTATCTTGAACGATGCTGATCTCAATGTGTGGCATTATAAGACTGTCTCTTTGCTTGTAAATTTAACAAAATTTAGTTTCACAAGTGGTCATTCCATGTGGTTTCACCCAAAGCCTCCCAGGTGACCCTCTCAGATTTGGATGAAACTTTTTCTTTTTTTTAGTTCCTCCACATGTGTAATGAACACATACAAAATGATTTGCTCTCACTAGCAATGTTTTTTTTTAGACAATTTACAAAACCACCTTTTCTGCCCTCAGGTGCTTTTTGCGCTTGTGAGCACCTTTAAAGAGCTGTAGCTACGCAATGGAATCATGTACAGGGCTACAATTCAGTATGTGCCATGTCTACTACACATAGTTCCAGGAACAATCCTCAAAAATGTTGTAGATTGAACAATTTTGGATTTATAGGCTGCTAAAAATTGCATTTTTTTGATTTTTTGCCCCAAAATGTCAGGGGCTCTAGAAAAGAAGTGTACTGAGTGATCATCTTCATATTCTAGGTTTTAGTTTATTAGGATCTATACTTGCTGCAGTAGAAGCAGGATGTCGATCGGATAAAGGGTCTTTGAGTTATAGCTTTATAAAGATGAGTCCTACTCAGAAAAAGCTCACAATTGGCCTAGTCTATGCAGCAATTAACCACATAGTCAACTACTGAGGCACTTAAAAAAAATATATATTTTTTTAGCAGCCTATAAATCTAAAACTGTACAGTACCTGTGATTAATATATACTGAAAAAACATTCTAAACGGAGATATCTGCTTTTGCAAATGAACTCTTCTCGACAGGCTGAGATTCTCTGACCACACCCATCACCAACTATGATACTTTGGCTCAGGGGAGAACGACCAGAACAAGAATGTTTTCACTGTTTTGCGCCATGAGTGGCAAGATGGCACTTCTGCAGAAGTTTCCTCCAGGTACTCCAGGATGAATGAGAGTGTGTTTGAGAGTGAGAATGATGAGTGGAAGTTAGCCCATGGTTACAATCCAGCGTGGCGTGTTTACATGCATGTGTCCCATGTATGTTCAACAACATGCACTGTTCCGACCAAATAAACAAATAAATAAAATGGACTAAACTTGCGCTTCTCTACTTTTATCAGACCCAAAGTGCTTTACAGTGAGGAACCAGTCACCCATTCACTCTCTCATTCATACACCGACGTACGCAGACACTGGAGGCCAGGAGGGTGAAGTGTCTTGCCCAAGGACGCAACTACAGTGTGCATTTGAGGGCGCTGGGATTCAAAAACCCACGACCTTCCGATCACGAGATGACCCGCTCTACCGACTGTGCATCACCTCAAAAAAGACGGGGCCTCTTTCTGTGGAAATTTGCTTGTTCTCCCCGTGTCTGCATTGGTTTCCTCCAGGTACTCCAGTTCCAACCCCACCACTGAAAAATAATGTACAATAGGATGAATGGTGGTGGTCAGAGGAACCGTTGCCGTAGATGTCTGCAGCTGTGCCTCTGTCAGTTTAACCCAGGGGAAACTGTGGCTACTTACTGTATGTAATATGTAATATGTACTGTACTGTAAATGAAGAATCTCTTCCATTACAGAAAGGTAATGCATTACTGCTGTTATTTTGTGGCGATTACAAACGATTTGAGAATTTTCACCCTCACCTAAATATTCTGCAGCTGGTCACGAACTGTTCATTTTCCATATATTGCCTCGCTTTGACCACTTTTTGGAAGTTCTCTGCTCCTGGTCCTTTCTCAAAATAATAATAGTAAAATAGAAGAGAAGTTGACCCATGTCCTCAATAAAGTTTGCTGAAGTTGTCCAGGTAAAAGTTCCCATGTTGCGCTTGTATTTCTGGCGCTACATTTATGCCTGTTGGAAACGTTGAGACAAGTCTTCAGGGAGCTTTTTAAGAGGTTTTGGCACCGAACGCTTGTAATTTTTAGCCTCAGAGGTTACCGTTTGGTCACGAATGAGTTTTGCTTTACTTTAAATGGTGCTTGGCGCAAAACAGGTCAAGTGAATGCAAAAAGAGAGACCGGCTCTATGTTTTTCTAGCCTCCACTGGACATGAGTATCCATATTAATAAGCAAGTGACCATTACTGCCAATTACTGAGGCATGAGAAAATATAGCCCCTACCACAAGGACCTTCTGGCTCCCCAAAATGGTGCGCCCTCGTCCCGTATAGCGAGCTGCCCCGCCGCAGCCACGGCCCGCAATGGGAACTGGGGATTAAATAAAATGCACACATGTCAAGGCTGCGACGTAACAGAAGCAAAAGAGGAGGAAGGAATTTGTCAGAACTCCATAAACACGCGAGTTTGAGAGAAGTTTCCATATAGGCCCGGGCGGTGAGCGCATTAAGAGGTAAGGGGAGAACAGGGGTGAAGCAGAGGACAGCCAAGTATGCACTGTGCGCTCTGGGGTTAAGGACACGGCGGGCTGATGGTTGATGAAATGGTCAGTGAAAAGCTCATTAGAATTAAAGACTATGCATTAAACCACACCGCTCACTGCTCAGGACATATAGGCACAAAAACAGCTGGAAGAGCTACACGTTTCCCTCAGCCTGGGCTTCCTAAAGCTTTATGCTTAAAGGGGGGGTATTATGCAAAATCGACTTTTTCAAGCTTTACATCATGTTATTATGTTATTAAAAACATGCCTGAAGTGTTGCCTTGGCACATTCACATATTTTTGAGTAATCTGTAAAAACTCTGATGGCGGCCATTTTAGGGATAGGTTTGCCTGAGTCCTCCTAGGAACGCCCCCACCTCCTGGAGACGCCTCCGAGCTTTCGTCACCAGCCGAGCTTTCGTCACCAGCCGAGTAACCAACCACTGCTCCTCAGCAGAACCCCCTCCCCACTGATGAAAGGGTCAGAGGTTCTTAAAGAGACAGAGGCCTATTTCAAGACATTCGCTACAGCCATTTTGAGAGAGCAATTTTATACAAGGCAGTTATTCTAATTTACTGCAGTTACAGACCAACAGAAGGTTTCGTCATCATTGTAGTGTGCTATAGACTGGTGCTATGTGATTGAAAAAAGCATAATACCCCCTCTTTAACAGAATTGACCTAGAACAGGTTTGCAAGACATTTCACTGCAGTCATGGCATCAGTGTAGCACTTAATCTTACTGTTAACTGGAGAAAGTATGAGAAAATGAATGCCCAGTAAGCAACAAAGTAAATGACTTATGATGTTAGTGGAGGCTGCCGATGTTTAGCAGGGAGGTTTCCAAAGATTGGCACCTATGGTTAAAGGGATATTTCAGGATCTTTGACATAGGGCCTCATTTCCTAGTGTTGCTGATTTCTGGAGTATTTTTTTTTTTGTAGTTCAAGAAGTTCTTATATTTGAAGAGTTTTGTGGCGCTAGGCTAATGCAAGGCTAGCGCATTTCTACAATATCAGCTAACCTGCATTAAAAAACAGTCTGACCCGCTCCACATAAATAAAATAATAAATCACTTATAACGCCAGACTAACCACATAAATGTCTGTGTCCATAGAGTAATTCTAACCATTTTGCATTTAAAATAACTTATATTTGAGCAGCATCAGCTTCGTGGTTGTGTAAGCTACGCAGCGGCGGAGTGATCTGCTAGAAAATAGTCCCTCAAAATGCGATCATTCATGTGATGCAAGGTCAGTTATATTCCAAAAATTATTCTATCGACACAGACATGTATATGGTTAGTCTGGCGTTATAAGTGATCTGCCTCAGGTGCACTGTGGAGCGGGTCAGACTGTTTTTAATGCAGGCTAGCTGATACCATAGAAATGCGCTAGCCTAGCACTAGCCTAGCGCCACACAACTCTTCAAATATAAGAACTGCATGAATTACAAAAAAAAAGATATCTCCAGAAATCAGCAACACTCTGGATAACTAGGAAATGAGGCCCTATGTCAAAAATCCTGAAACATCCCTTTAATATTAAGGCTAGACCTCAGACCACGGGCATTGCTTCCTCGCAATCCTGTTCTAAACAAACTCACCCCCAACACATCCTCTCAAGGCCTCCTTCTGGTGGGAATATGCCCAGAACCCTTCAACATGGAGGCTTCCAGAACCAAAGCAGATGCCGGAGTTTCTCTTTTCGATGCGGAGGAGAAGCTCTGCTGTTTGAACACATCGTCAATCACAATAACACGCAAATAAATACGCTCGACTATCTCTTTCGTGTGATTCGATTTGCGTGACAATGGGATCTGGACTTTTGTGAGAAGAAAGACCTGCGGAGGAGGAGGGGGCAGAGGAATTAACGGGACATGCCCAGCTGAAAGTTTCCACAGCCGCTGCCAGACGAGGAAAAAAAATACAAGAGGAGTGTCCAGATGCCAGTGGCTCAAACACACAGTACACAGCAGTGGCCTATATGCACTGAAGCCTATCCATATCATAGTATGTATATATATAGATAGGCGGCTGCGTCTTGTACATCAATAACATGATTCTGTTCACAGTATTAGTTGGCATTCCGGCTACAAATAGATTAAAATTTATGACTCCGATATTATTCCCATACCAGTGGCCATGACTTTGTCTAGGGTTAGTCTCAAATGGGCCTGGTTTCATCCTCATCTCAAGGACCTTCATTATATATATAGAATGGGCATCTAACAAACTCTGAACCATTATATAAACACTGTCTTTTTGATTTAGCTCCCAATCTCCATGAGCCGAACTCAAAGACATACAACATTTTCCTTGTGCACAAAGGAACTGTTTCTCTCAAATATTGAAAAGACGCATGAATATTGCACCGGTGTGGCTTAGGCCGGCTACAATAAAAGGTCACTCAGTGTAATACAATATAAATATTAGTTGTAATCGCTGTGCACTCCAAAAATGTATTTCTAGATAGGTTTAAACGTCTTAAATTGAGCATAATATTTAAAATTTTAGTTGCGAGTCGTGCGAGTCAGCTAGAAGGTCCCGGGTTCCATTCCGGACAGGGCCTTTCTGTGTGGATTATGTTAAAGGGGGGGTATTATGCAAAATCGACTTTTTCAAGCTTTACATCATGTTATTATGTCATTCCCTCATTAAAAACATGCCTGAAGTGTTGCCTTGGCACATTCATGTATTTTTGAGTAATCTGTAAAAACTCTGATGGCGGCCATTTTAGGGATAGCTTTGCCTGAGTCCTCCTAGGAACGCCCCCACCTCCTGGAGACGCCTCCGAGCTTTCGTCACCAGCCGAGTAACCAATCACTGCTCCTCAGCAGAACCCCCTCCCCACTGATGCCACAGACAGCGTGTGGAGGGGGCGTGTCAGAAAGGGTCAGAGGTTCTTAAAGAGACAGAGGCCTATTTCAAGACATTCGCTACAGCCATTTTGAGAGAGCAATTTTATACAAGGCAGTTATTCTAATTTACTGCATTTACAGACCAACAGAAGGTTTCATCATCATTGTAGTGTGATATAGACTGGTGCTATGTGATTGAAAAAAGCATAATACCCCCTCTTTAAGTATTTTCCTCCCCCTGCATGGTCCAACAATGTCCTAATGTGTAGAATGAGCTCAGACCTGTTCACTACAACTGCCTCTAAAATCCTGCACTGTCACCCAAAAAGGTGTTAATTCGGGTCCGAAGTGCCGTCATGCCCGAGCTTTATATAGAAGGTGCAGTTACACGTATGTCCTGAGGTGGCAGTAGTGAGTAAAAAATGGCTAACTTGCATCTAGCCCCTTTAAAGATGTATGTTTATTTTCCCCATTTTCTAATTGGGATTGCATTGGAATATATGACCTTAAAGGAAAAGGCCACCGTTTTTACATACTGATATTATGTTCTTACATGAGCTTAGACGAGTTGACGCGTACCTGTTTGGTCTTTGTGCGAACCTGTGAAAGAGCGTGGTAGCTTCCAACTTCACCCCCGTTTGGAGCTATAGGAATACATTGGGAGAGGCCAAACACTAACAACATCTATGGTTGTTTTTGCATGACTGAGGGCACGCACAAAGACCAGACAGGTACGCATCAACTCGTCTAAGCTCAGATAAGAACATATCTCAGTATGTGAAAACGGTGGCCTTTTCCTTTAAAGAAACTTTGAGTGTCCTTAAAAGTGCTAAGATGCTATATTAGACTAATGCATTATCATGGTAAAGCTTCAAAGATACAATGGAGCAGTGTTAATTGCCGGTGGTCTAGTTGACAGTCAAACCCTTCTCTTGGCGTTGGGAAAGATACTTCAGCCAGATAATTTGCAGGACAATCTTGAGAAAAAGTGCAAATCTGACCAAACCCTTTTATTCACAATTTCCCCCAAAGCAGATAGTCCTCCCCCTCATTTCGCCCCCGCTTCAGATGATACTGATCTTATTGACCGTTTTACTCTCCAACGCGAGCCCCGCCTACTTCAGCCCATCTGCCAATCGCGTTTGAGCTCGACTGTGGGCGTAGCATTGAGTCTGTTGGATGCATTTCTTTCAGTGAAATATGGAGGCTCGAGCGCCGTACCGATCGGGAAAGGTCGTCTGGAGGTCAGCCACAGCAGACTTGGCTTTGCTCCACGCTCGCGAAACCGAGTCCAAGTACGAGAGCTCTCCTGCCGTCGCTGCCTGCCTCCTCCTGCCAGCATGCGCTCAAATACAGGGGGGGGGGAGAGGGGGGAGAAGCCCCAGAAGAACCAAACATGGCCAGAAGTTTTCCCCCAAATGCAGAGAGATTTCAGAAAATGGGGCGGTTTAACGAGTCTCGGGCGTATTAGGGCAGCAGCGAAAACAAAAATTGAATTGAAACATACCCAATGTGATCTCTATGGAAACTTAATGCAGATAATGCTCTGTTCAGTACTTTATTTGATATATATATTTAAAGCTAGAGACAGAGCGAAACAGTGCTCAAGACAGAGCGAGTCCAAACAAGACTTAAAAAGCATGAAGACAAAGCGAAATAGTGCTCAAGACAGAGCGAGTCAAAACAAGACTTAAAAATAGTGCTCAAGACAGAGCGAAATAGTGCTCAAGACAGAGCGAGTCAAAACAAGACTTAAAAATGGTGCTCAAGACAGAGCGAAATAGTGCTCAAGACAGAGCGAGTCAAAACAAGACTTAAAAATAGTGTCAAGACAGAGCGAAATAGTGCTCAAGACAGAGCGAGTCAAAACAAGACTTAAAAATGGTGCTCAAGACAGAGCAAGTCAAAACAAGACTTAAAAAGCATGTCAAGACAAAGCGAAATAGTGCTCAAGACAGAGCGAGTCAAAACAAGACTTAAAAATAATGTCAAGACAAAGCGAAATAGTGCTCAAGACAGAGCGAATCTAAACAAGACTTAAAAATAGTGTAAAGACAGAGCGAAATAGTGCTCAAGACAGAGCGAGTCCAAACAAGACTTAAAAAGCATGTCAAGACCAATGGCCGCTGGCTGCCCTGCTTTTTGACCACAAACGTGGAGGCCGCCATTGCTCCGCCGTTGCTGCAGTACCTCCATATCGCCGCTAGGCCCCCATTGAAAAGCATTGGACTTTAGACACGTTAAAAACTACTTTAAAGCCTGGTTTCAATTGTTTCAACACTAGACTAGGCTAGATCTTCCTCCTGAGATAACGCTGGGTTAATAACAATATATGAAACCAGGCTGGTTTTCGTAATATGAATTTTTGAAATCTTGTATTTAATGAGGCTCGGACTGTTAGCATTGGAGCAGCTCGAGCTACACGTCACGCAAGGGCCGAGTCTACGGTGAAAATCCCGCCCGTATGTCCTTTTTAGGAACATGCTTCGTCAGAGCTGGGGAGGGGGAGCCTGTAAATCCGCCATGAATTGCCCCACGGCCGTGGTCAATCTGGTAAACGGGGAGGAGTGAGCATAAGACGTCCATTATTTTTTACAGTCTATGGTCAAGACAAAGCGAAATAGTGCTCAAGACAGAGCGAGTCAAAACAAGACTTAAAAATAGTGCTCAAGACAGAGCGAAATAGTGCTCAAGACAGAGCGAGTCAAAACAAGACTTAAAAATAGTGCTCAAGACAGAGCGAGTCAAAACAAGACTTCAAAATAGTGTCAAGACAGAGCGAAATAGTGCTCAAGACAGAGCAAGTCAAAACAAGACTTAAAAATGGTGCTCAAGACAGAACGAGTCCAAACAAGACTTAAAAATAGTGCTCAAGACAGAGCGAAATAGTGCTCAAGACAGAGCGAGTCCAAACAACTTAAAAATAGTGTCAAGACAAAGCGAGTCAAAACAAGACTTAAAAATAGTGCTCAAGACAGAGCGAATCTAAACAAGACTCAAAAATGCATATAACTGAAAGTATTTTATCTACACTCTTGCCTCTTGCTGTAATTGATTAATTCTATGTTGATATTTTTATTGATTGTATTTGTTTTCTTATATTTATGCAACTGTGAAGCACTTTGAATTGCCTTGTGTATGAATTGTGCTCTAATAAACTTGCCTTGCCTATTTGAGGTCAACAGAATATTTCACTTTAGCACAATAACTTTCGGAGTAGGAGGAATTGCCCATCAAGGATTTAAACTTTCTCCAACAGGTCACAAAAAAGCAGAGCGGCAGTGGCTCCCGGGACGATGCTCAGAGCAGAGAGGTACAGTCAGGGTACCTGTCCCCGAGAGAGTACGAAGAGGGGAGTGGGTCAAAATCAAGCAGTCTAGAGTTAACTTCATGCTCCTCTCGACGCTTTAAGGAGGCGGTTGTTTCCATGTATCCGACGGATTACTGAAAATGGGGCAGTCGCGGTTTGGTTGGCAGCTTTACACCCACTTTCATTGTTTCTTGTTTATCCTTTTGGCAAAGACACTCCCTTCCACTTTGTCTGCGCAGATGTGTTAATGTGAACGACTTCTCTTCTCTTCGTGACGAAATCTGGGACGTACCCATTTCCTCCTGCTATAGAGAGATTTGAATGTCGGAGAAATAGCTCTTAGCTCATCCCAAAGAAATGCCGTGTGCAGATACACTTCCTGATCTTGGATTTAACTAGCTGTTTTGATCTGGGGATGTCGTGGTTGGTTAGGTCTAGGTTCAGCAACTCTATCTGCCCAAAGAATGAGATCAGCTGACGACCTGAACATCCTGAATGGTTATACTATCATTATGTGAGCTGAGGTACTTTAAAATAATTAACCCAATATATAAAACCAGGATAAAACCAAAGGACACGCAGATATGGATTTGTAAAAATGGAGGCAGTGCTTTTAAAATATGTAATTAAAAGTTTATTTAAAAGGACCAGGGATTCAATATTTAAAAAGTATTTATTTCTATGATTAAAATTTATAATAAAATGGCCAATATTAAAAGTGCAAACCACAAATAAAACCTTGCAGCCCCTGGGCCAGGACCAAAGGGAATCTGGAACACAAATAAACGTTAGAAAATAACCAAACATGAATGGCCAAACATGAACGGAAAGTACTACCCACAAACACACACACACTAAATAAGGCAAGGCAAGGCAAGTTTATTTGTAGAGCACAATTCATACACAAGGCAATTCAAAGTGCTTCACAGTTGCATAAATATAAGAAAGCAAATATAATCAATAAAAACATCAACATAGAATTAATCAATTACAGTAAGAGGCAAGAGTGTAGATAAAATACTTTCAGTTATATGCATTTTTACGTTGTTTAGATTCGCTCTGTCTTGAACAATATTTCGCTCTGTCTTGAGTACTATTTCGCTCTGTCTTGAGTACTATTTCGCTCTGTCTTGAGTACTATTTCGCTCTGTCTTGAGTACTATTTCGCTGTCTTGAGCACTATTTCGCTGTCTTGAGCTCTATTTCGCTCTGTCTTGAGCACTATTTCGCTCTGTCTTGAGCTCTATTTCGCTCTGTCTTGAGCACTATTTCGCTCTGTCTTGAGCACTATTTCGCTCTGTCTTGAAAACGGGCCAAATCCCCCACCCAAGCACATCCAAGGGAACTGAAATCTAAAGACTAAAAGACCCAGGGACTGCTATACAAAACTGGTGCAGAGCTAAAAGGGTTTAAAAAGCTACAAAAATAAACTCAAATGCAACCAAAATGAACCCTAAAACGAACTCTAAACAAAACAGCAGCAGGCTAAAATCTGCGATTAAAATGGAAACAAACGTTAAAACCAAATGCAATGAATATAAACAAAATATTAAAACGCTTGTCCCACCCAATGGCCGCTGGCTGCTCTGCTTTATGACCACGACACTGGGGGCCGCCATTGCTGTAGTACCTCCATATCGCCACTAGGCCCCCATTGAAAAGCATTGGAGTTTAGACACCCTAAAAACAACTTTAACGCCTGGTTTCAATTGTTTCAACACTAGACTAGGCTAGATATTCCTCCTGAAATAACGCTGGGTTAATCACAATTTATGAAACCAGGCTGGTTTTCGTAAAAAGATTTTTTGAAATCTCGTACTTAATGAGGCTCGGACTGTTAGCATTGGAGCAGCGCGAGCTACACGTCACGCAAGGGCGGAGTCTACGGTGAAAAATCCCGCCCTTATGTCCTTTTCTAGGAACATGCTTCGTCAGAGCTGGGGAGGGGGAGCCTGTAAATCCGCCATGAATTCCCCCACGACGGTGGTCATTATGGTAAACGGGGAGGAGTGAGCAGAAGACGTCCATTATTTTTTACAGTCTATGGTCCCACCTTCAAACTGTGCTCTAAAAACGGGGGAAAATAGCCGCCACCGGAGTACGTTAAAAGCTCTAAAACCAGAAAGATAAATGAACATTAAAATACTAAAACCGAGACAGAAGTTAAAAACACATCTGTCACCAGCCAGCCAGCAGTCGAGAATTAGTGCCGGGCGCGGGGGAGATTTAAAGACAATTAAACAATTAGATTTCTTCTTCTGATGGCAAGATGACAACGCCAGGATGCATCAGGCTGACGTTGTGAAAGAGTGATTCAGAGAACATGAGATCTCATTTTCACAAGCAGAATGCAGAAGCCACAGTAAATCCAAGCTGTACGATAATAAAAGAAAATGACACTATACTGTATATCATGAGAAAAGAAACCAGTTCCCCACGTTTCAATTCATATTTTGGTCTGTTGTAGAAAATGCCTTATTACGATAAACTCCCTCTGTTCGCAGACACTCGGGCTCTTATCTGATGGATGCGGTAGTTTCTCTCTCCCCTCGCCTCATCTTTGAAGCTGCTGCCAAACACAGCTGGGGCTCCAACAGCTCAATGTGGCAGACACTGATAGGACCGACCTGTAGAGAGACATGCAGACAGAGACAGGAGCGTCCCGGGATGATAACACAGCAAACGACCGCACCGACAAAAGAACAGGGGCACACGAGGGGGTTCGGACCAGCTTCGTCGTCTGAGTTATACAGAAAATGAAATATATAAGCATTGTAATCGGTTATTGGAGTCTCCATGAAGCATCTGTAATGTAGGGGGAGGGAATATTATTTGTACAGTGCTTTTCACATGACACAAGCCAACCAATTTAGAGAAAAATAATCGCCTCTCATGTCATCAATTGACAGTAACCTCTTAACTCCCGCCTGAACCGAGAGCATTTTCTCCAGTTCAGCTTTACCCAAATCCTGTAGGCCAGTGTAACACCTCATTTGAAAGCTAAGATCACATTTTTTGTCATTTTTTGTCATATTTTTGTCATTTTTTCATCACTTTTTGTAACATCTTCATCAGTTTTCGTCTCAGTTCTGTAGCTATTTTCACACATTTTTCCCAGAATTTTTTGTCTTTTTTTGGCCATTTTTGGTCATTTTTTGGTCATTTTTTGGTCACATTTTTTGTCATTTTTTGTCATATTTTTGTCATTTTTTCATCACTTTTTTGTCACATCTTCATCAGTTTTCGTCTCAGTTCTGTAGCTATTTTCACACCTTTTTTCCAGAATTTTTTGTCTTTTTTTGGTCATTTTTTGTCTTTTTTTTGTGTCATTTTTTGGTCACATTTTTTGTCATTTTTTGGTCATTTTTTCATCACTTTTTTGTCACATCTTCATCATTGTTTTCGTCTCAGTTCTGTAGCTATTTTCACACCTTTTTTCCAGATTTTTTTGTCTTTTTTTTGGTCATTTTTTGGCATTTTTTTTGTCATTTTTTGGTCACATTTTTGGTCATATTTTTTCATCACTTTTTTGTCACATCTTCATCATTGTTTTCGTCTCAGTTCTATAGCTATTTTCACACCTTTTTTCCAGAATTTTTTGTCTTTTTTTGGTCATTTTTTGTCATTTTTTTGGTCATTTTTTGGTCACATTTTTTGTCATTTTTTGTCATATTTTTGTCATTTTTTCATCACTTTTTTGTCACATCTTCATCATTGTTTTCGTCTCAGTTCTGTAGCTATTTTCACACCTTTTTTCCAGAATTTTTTGGATGGGGTAAAGCCAAACTGGAGATAATGTGCTCGGTTCAGGTGGGAATTAAGGAGTTAACCCAACTATTGTATTCTGGATATACTGTACTTGCAATTGACTAAGACTAAGACAATTATAGGTTAGGTTTTTGGGCTCCTTGCAACGTTAGTCGACCAAAATCCTCCTTCTTCCTTGCTCTAATGCAGTAGTTCTCATCTTTGTTTTCCTAGAAGCTCCTCCCCCTGCTGAGGCTGAAAACAGGCTGGGCCCCAAGTGGTTTAAGCACCTGTGCTCCTTTCTTAATCATATGTGATGACGATTTGATCAAATCATTTCTCTTCTGACCTGACCTTCTGACCAGACAAAGCTGCAAAGTCTACAATTCCAGATGCCACCCACACAATGAGAACCATTTCTCTCCATTGAAACTTTTTTGCCCTTCTTTGAGTCAGTATTGAACACATTATTGTCATTCTTTATTAGCCATATTGCTAGTGTTACGGCCCCAACCCTCCAGGCTCCCTCCTTTTTGTATAAGTTTTGTGCGTGGCTTAACCTCTTAACCTCCACCTGAATATGGTTTCTCCTGTTCTCCAAGTTCTCCAAATCTAAAAGCTTCTTCAAAACAGCGCTACAAAAGAAAAAAAAGAAAATGAGGATGTAAACACAACAAAAAGCGCTAAAAAGTGACCAAAAAAAGCGAAAAAAATGACAAAAACTCACCAAAAGGTGACAAAAGAGCAGCAAAAAAATGACAAAAATCCAGCAGAAAAAAGACAGAAATCCAGCAAAAAATAACAAAAATCCAGCAGAAAAAAGACAAAAATCCAGCAAAAAATGTCAAAAATCCAGCAGAAAAAAGACAAAAATCCAGCAAAAAAAATGACAAAAATCCAGCAAAAAAGTGACAAAAATTCAGCAAAAAAAAGACAAAAATCCAGCAAAAAAGTGACAAAAATCCAGCAAAAAAGTGACAATAATCCAGCAAAAAAACAAAAACAAAAATCCAGCAAAAAAGTGACAAAAATCCAGCAAAAAACAAAAACAATAATCCAGCAAAAAAATATAAAAAAATCCAGCAAAAAAGTGACAAAAGAACAGCAAAAAATTTGACAAAAATGTGACCAAAAGATGACAAAAAATTACCAAAAAAAGAAAGAAAAAAAAAGACATAAAATGTGACAAAAAAATGACAAAAAATTGATTTTAAAAAATTAGATGAGTTTTGTAGATCTTAGCTTTCAAATGATGTGTTACACTGGCCTACAGGGTTTGGGTAAAGCTGAACTGGAGAAAATCCTCTCGGTTCAGGCGGGAGTTAAGAGGTTAAACAGAGTATAATCGGCTATATTAAGCTAATGGTTTGGAATTAATATTTTTACATCGGCGCTATAAAACACCAGTTGAGAACCACTGCATTAGATACAAATTCTTTTACCAAATGGATAATGTGGAACTTGCTTTTGCTATAAATCCTGAAGTTATCAAAAAAAAGAGTGGTTCCAACCCAGTTCATTATCCCCCTTGTTGATGCTTGTTTTGATGCAATGAATTACCATGTCCTCTCTTTAAACCCGCTGAAGTTTTCACCCATTAAACTCTGCGTTACCCGCCTCTGGGGTATCCTCAATTATTCACAAGCCTAGTGTAGCAAACATGAAACCGATAACCCACATGCTATTTATACTCGATTTAAATGAACAAATACTTAACCGTGAAGCTCCTGGGACGGTGCTCTGAAGAGGGGCACAACCAGAGGAACCGTCCCGGGAGAGAACATAGACGGGAGTGGATTAAAATTAAGAAATCAGGGCCAAGGCAGAGTTTACTTTGGGCGACCGTACTGACACACTTTGAGAAGTTAGTTGTGCAAATGGCATTTTTTTCCTACTTATCACTTAGTTCGATGGGTGGTTCCTGTGTTGTTAATCATATAGTTTTACACCAAGTGGTAAAAGTGGTAAAAGGCGACATAACTTAGACTCACTGATGGCCTTCACAGGGATGTGAAACATCGTAAAATATGTGAAATCATTGAAAACTGGGTAAAATCTCAAGCAGATTCCTATTGTTAACGTTCTGCTGAAATGGGTTGTCCTACTAGTGCACTTTGAGGATATAAGTAAGGATTAAACAACTCGGAGCCGTGCATTAGACGGTTATAATGCACGACGCGGAGTCAAGAACACCACGACACGCAGCGGAGTCCAAAAGCTTCTGGAAAAAAGCTGTGAAAATAGCAACAAAACTGAGACGAAAACAATGATGGAAATGTGACAAAAAAGTGAGAAAACATTGCAAAAAAGTGACGAAAAATTGATGAAAAAGTGGCAAAAATGTCACAAGAAATTGACCAAAAATTGCCGAAAAATGACAAAAATGTGACAAAAAAATGATAAAAAATTGACGACAAAATGACAAAAATGTGACAAAAAACAACAAAAATGTGACAAAAAATTACAAAAAATGTACAAAAATTTGACAAAAAATGACAAAAATGTGACAAAATGTAAAAAACAAAAATATGATAAAAATTGTACAAAAAATGACAAAAATGTGACAAAAAACAACAAAAAAATACAAAAATATGATAAAAAATTGACAAAAAATGTACAAAAAATTGACAAAAAATGACAAAAATGTGACAAAATGTAAAAAAACAAATAAAAACAAAAATATGATAAAAATTGGACAAAAATGACAAAAAATTGACAAAAAATGAAAAAGTTGCAAAAAAGAGTTGACTACCCAACAAAAAAATGATGGAAAAAAAATCTGATGACGTGAGGAAAAAGATCCTTTCGGTTCAGGCGGGAGTTAAGAGGTTAAATATGATTATAATAAACATTATAAATGCAGTTTACTAAATTAATTAATATTCTATCGAAATCATCACTGTCTGAAAGAAGATCTCTGGTCTCTGAATAAGATCAAATCCAAGCTGAAAGGTTTAGTGTTTATGGCACCTGCTGAAAGTACTCTTTGCTTTGATTTTTTATATCACGGCTATCAATAATTATGTTTTACTGTTTTTATTTGCCTGCCAAGTGTAGTTCTGTGTTCCCCTAACATTTCCTTCCTGTTCCATAAATCACATTTAATTACATTGGGGATCATTTATCAAGACCGGTGTGAAATAGCAAGTACAAACATTGTTTATGGCTATTTGTGGACACGCTGCACCAAATTTTAAATTGCCTGTATTACACTTTCAGGGCACCAAAGGTTATTTGTAAAATGAAAGAATGCAGCATGACCCAAAATAACATTAAAATTGTGTGTTTTTTTTTGTCTTGAATCATTAGGGATGACACTATTGAGATGGTGAAAGACAACACCATCATCAAATTCCTTGATGAGCTATCAGACGAGCTATCAGACAGCTGCAGAACATCCAGAACGCTGCTGCTCGAGTCCTGACAAGAACCAGGAAATACGACCATATTAGTCCAGTGCTCCGGTCTCTGCACTGGCTTCCTGTCACTCAGAGAATAGACTTTAAAACAGCTCTGCTTGTGTACAAGTCTTTTCATGGTTTAGCACCGAAGTACATCTCTGACATGTTAGAGCCGTATGAACCATCTCGGGCCCTGAGAACTTCAGGGAGGGGCCTCCTGGTGGTTCCCAGAGTCAATAATAAACACAGTGAGGCTGCGTTTCAGTTTCATGCAGCTCAAATCTGGAACAGTCTTCATGAGGATGTGAGACAGGCCTCAACTCTGACAATAATCAAATCCAGGCTGAAAACAGTTCTTTTTACCGATGCATGACTGAAAGTATTTTATGTGCACTCTTGCCTTTAACTGTAATTGATTAATTTCATGTTGACGTTTTTATTGATTCTATTTGCTTTCTTGTAACTGCGAAGCACTTTGAATTGCCTTGTGTATGAATTGTGCTCTACAAATAAACTTGCCTTGCCTTTCAAGAGGAATTTGGTTTTGAAATCGATAGTGCAAGGCCATCCTTAAGAGCATCAGTGTGTCCTCTGTGAGTCCGAGAAGTGAGAAAGCATCAAACCTCAAAGTGTAAAAATGCATGTCGCAATGAAGAAGCGAACTCAGACTGACAGTTTCGGGCCAGTGTAGATTACACTTAACAGTTTTATTTGGAATATTAAGACAATGAAGCATAAGCCAAGCACCAAGAGTGACAGCTACAAGTGTCATAGCATCATACGGCTCTTTCAAATGAACAGGTTATTACCGAAAAAAGAACGACTTGTTTATTGTCTTTCGATGAACGGTGAAGCAGTTACACATAACAGACAGTGAAATGTGACCATGGTAATGCCATTTACATGCTCCATATCCAACCTGACATCAGAGAGAGAGAGAGAGAAAGAGAGAAAAAGAGAGAGAGAGAGAGGGAACCAGAAGCAATGGGAGAAAAAAAGCAGAATCTTTTAGCTTCATTAGCCTGGTCTTTAAGAGGTTGCGTTCACGTGATGCCATAATATAATATAGAGTTTAAAGTGGACATATTACGCACAATTAAAACCTGCTTTAGGATTCTTCTGTAATGATATTCCTCGTTTTGTAACTGAAATCAGTGTGTAATGTATGGAAAAGACACTTAATGTGCAAGGGCTGGTGTCTTAACATGACTTTTCTTGCTTTGAGCGCCTTTCGCTGGCAGCAAGAGGAATCAACTACGGTAAAAAAACAAAGTAAGAAAAAGGTTTCAGCTAACGGCATGCTATCTAATCGATGGTGCCATGATAAACGGTTTGAGCCACAGAACGGCTCAGAGTGGGACCGGTGATTTAAAGGGGAAAAATGACACTTAATGGATTCTATTACGCGCAGAATCCGTGGAATACAAATACGATTGTTAAGTGGTGACGTCACAGCTCTACTTCCGGGTCCCGGGATGTGCGAGAAACTACAAAAAACCTCTTTGACGCCACAATCAATATTTCTGAAACTCAACGGAGCGTTACTGGACATACTTATTTATCAGGCCCATTAGCCAAAAAATGCTGCACCTACTGCTATTTAAGTCATATTTACCAAAATCGGTACATCCGGGTTAGCGGAGATAAATGCTAACGCAGCAGCTACGCTAACCCCGGAAATAGTAACTTTAGTAAATAATACTTTTTTAGCAGTAGGTGCGGCATTTTTGGCTAATGAGTCTGAGAAATAAGTAGGTTCAGTAACTCTCCATATTGATGGTTGTTTTTAAGAGTTTTTTTATGTTTTTTTCTCGCATATTTGCCGGTCTGCTAGTCCTGGAAGCGGAAGTAATGACGTCACACTTAGCGTATAGAAGCTAGGGATGGGCGATACCGCATTTTTTGGAATCGATACCGATACCGATACTTTTGGGGTCATTTTTGTCGATACCGATACCGGTCATTTCATATGGGTGAATGTATTTCAATCAATATACATTTCTAAAACTGGTTATTTTACATAATTAACTGGTCAATTATAATTATATTACTTTAACTGGTTAATTAAACAATACTAATGTGAAATTAAATACATAAACAAAATTTTAAATGAATACTTAAATGACAAACAGAACCTAAACCAGAATGATATGCCTGGCTCAGTTCAATCCTTTGCTGTTGTGGGACTGTTTTGGCTCAGAACAAAGAAATATTGGGTTGACAATTACTGCCCCGCCTTCTTTTTACACATGCAAATCAGTATCGATACTTTTTGCCCAATATCGATACTTAAAAAGTAGCTGTTTGGTATCGATATATCTTCACTTTGGCATCGATCCGCCCATCCCTAATAGAAGCACCTTTGCAGTAGGAGAACAAAACAGGTTTACTCTAAAACTGTGTGAAAATGCAAAGCAAGACACTAACTCCTGGTAAGTTAATAAATAGTTAAAAGCTAAAATAATAATAAAAAAAAGGCGATTGTGCAGAATATGTCCACTTTAAAATTGAATCGGAGGGCGGCAAAGAATTCAATAGCGGATCCTCCTTTGCCAATCCGCTGTGGTTTACACAAAACGAACGAAGACTTTCTGCTCGGAGGCTCGTTTCCAAAATAGTGCGTCCTCCGTTCTGAGATCATGGCATCAGACTGAACGCAACCCATTGGCCTCTGTGATTGGTCGATACGGCAGTCACATGACGACCTTGTACACATCCCATAATAGTCCTCTTTTGTTCCTTTCGCCACATCCACACGGCAACCAATGTGCACGAACAGCATTATTAAAGTGACGTGATTGCAACCACTCCGTACTTGCATATTCGGGATCATGAAAAATAATTACCTTCCATACATAATGTTTCTCTTTAGTTTGCATATAGCACCTCTAGGAT
The DNA here is from genome assembly GCF_951799975.1 of Gobius niger. NCBI lineage: Eukaryota > Metazoa > Chordata > Actinopteri > Gobiiformes > Gobiidae > Gobius > Gobius niger. Next base: position 32,711,933 of record NC_136858.1, read on the forward strand.
ATATATATATGTGTGTGTGTGGGGGGGAAACACCGATAGTTTAAAATATCTCTCTTCAATTCGTCGTACCTTGGAAAACGCTGCGGTGAAACAGGAAGAACCAGACCCAGAGGTTCGGAGGCCGTTTTTTTTTAGTGCAGATAAATAGTGTCATACCATTGAAAATAAAAATAAAAGAAGGTCAGAATAGTTTTATATTCTGGAAACGGAGATTACGGACACACCTTTCTTTGCTCGAACCCGTTTTCCACCGAGAGGTCAGGCTCACGTAAAAAACAAAAAGTGACTTTAAACGCCTGATCTACTTTCTATTTCCAGATTTTTACACAAAACAGTGTGTTCTTTGCGGATTTGAGTTTGAAGATAATTATTATGAATAGCAGCACAGGACACTTTCCCTTCCCCAAAGTTCAGTCTGTTCCTGGTTTAGACCTTGTTTAGACAGTTTGAGGTCTATTTCATCGTCTTTTCTTGATCTAGCCTGGTCAAAATTTGGTCTTTGGTCTGAACAATACAGATTTAAGTGACATTTTCTTGAATTTGTCTTTGATTTGAGTAGCTACGTTCATAAAATCTGTCCATGGGGCTCGCTTTATACTAGGGCTGGGACGAGCATGCATCTAATTTTGAGTACTATCACATCTTTTCTTACTTAATTTAAATGACAGAACTTCCTCCAAGAACAGAACATTAAATTAGTTTCTCAAATCAAGGACAAAATTGGTTATTTCAAGACAATTTGACTTATTTCCCGATTACTTTTTGCCATGTTGATGAAAGTGGTACCAGTAGTTTAGTTTGATGGATTAGAATAGTTATGACAAACCATCCTTTGGGGGGGTTTGAGAGTTAAAAGTCCATCTTACTTTATTACTTGTGCCCCAGCGTAAAATGGATAGCTTTGTGGGCATATAGACTTTTGTTGACCTATTACGTGGCTTTACACTTAAAGAAATGCGACCAAATTGAAAACCCGAAGCTGCCTGGAAACTGGGCGTGTATCGTAAAAAGGCTTAAGTTGCAGCCCAGAACCAGCGCTCTGTTGGTCTCGGTGGAAAAGAGGTGTCAGTCGCTCTCAGAGGTGGTGCCGTCTCTGTGGTCCGTTTTACTCACTCCCCTGGGTTTGGCTTGGTTTTTGGGGTTTTTTTTTCGGGGCGGGTGACAGTGAAAATGCAGGTGTCCTAGCGTGTGTGCAAATGTTTGAGACAGTTAATGCACCACAGAGGGGGAAAAAAAAAAAAGAAAGTCTTTTCATCAGGCTCCTATTACATAAAACTCATCATTCGTCATACATACAATGTCTTTTTTATTCCTAACGCTAAAGGGGTTATATGGCAAACATGTGCTACGGTTAGTGTCACAAATTTCCCATGGGGAAAACGGGGCATGAGGGTCCGGGGGTAGGACTCTCGAAGCGTTGGGGCCTGCCTGAGTTCGCGATGGGACCAAGGGGTGGGAAAGGGGGGGGGGGAGGAAAGCAGAGGTTATTGTTCATAGGAGTCGAAATATCGCCCCTCACTCCCCTCTGCGTCCCAGGACCCTCCGAGTGGCTCTGCCTATAGCACCTCCTCCTATGCGTGTCCAGAGCGAGCACCGGTCTGCAGCACGGAAACGACTCCAACTGAGTGAACTCCTATGTGAGCGAACATAACTCGAGTGACATCATAGCCATCTCAGAAGCCTATATCCACGGGTTTCAAGTCAAGTTAGGCCCTTCGCACTGGCTGAACACTCACCTTCTTCTCGCTTTCGAACGGTTACAACTCCTCAAAATGGCAGCCGTCTTTTTGATCTAGTTTGCGATCTCTATCTACCGGGCCTATCCACGTGAAACACAAACTGGCGTGAAGTTCGTCGCCTTCTCCGTCAAAACCGACTGTTTGAAATATCTTTTGTTAACAATAGTTTTATAAAGTGCCAGTGCCGGTTAGGACTTCGAGCCACAAGAAGAATATGGCGAGTTTGTGGACCCAGATCCCTAGCAAAAGTATTAAAGTTGTGAGGACATTTTTGTTTGCAACATGCTCAGAATACTGTAGGAATCTTGTATTATGCAGCGCTCTCATCCACGGCCGCTTCAGTTTGTTTGCAATGAAAATACGCGACTTGGAAATGGGCAGAAATGTCAATTAAAGTGATAGTCTGGGAGATTTTAGTTTTATAAAACGTGCAAGTCTTGCATTTTGATGTAAAGTAAGTGATAATATATTATTTTTTTGAAAAGTCCCTCCCCGGATCTCAGCAACTAATCTGGTAAGTCTAGTATCCTCCCACGTTGACCAATGAGACAGGTTTTTCCTGTGAACAAGCCTGTCAGGTCCAATCAGAAGGGAGGGGGAGGAGCTTGATTTTTCTAACTATGTCCTAAGATGTAGAATGAGCCCAGAAAAGCTGTGCATAACTTCAACTTCAAATCATAACTTCAAATCATAACAATGCCACCCAAGAAGTGACTTCCTGTTTCGATCCAGCACGCCAAAATAAAAGCAGCCAGCTCGTCTCATTGATAAGTTCAGCAGGTACTTGCACCATTACAAGAATATAATCAAATACACACATTTTAAGTGTTTTGCCTCATAATAGTTAAGCAGAAAGAAAGTTGAACTAATGAATATGATAGTGCTTTTATTTTGGTGTCCTGGATGAAAACAGGAAGTCACTTCTTGGGCGGCGTTGTTATATGAAGTTGTGCACAGTCAATTGCCGTCATGCGCGAGCTTAATATAGAAGCTGCAGTTACGCATATGATCAGAGGTGGCAGAAGTGAGTATAAAATGACCAACCTGCATCCAGTCCCTTTAAAGAGGGGAGGAATTTGATCATTTTACCTTCAAATCTCACTCCATCTTTCCTCACTTTGCAAACTTACAGACTATCACTTTAAACGAGCACCTTTTTCGTTCATTAAAAGCTGCTTTGGAATAAAAAAATACCTGTAGTATATCAGATTTCTTCAGCACAGGCTTCGGAAATGAGTGAAACTCTCTGGACCGACGGCTACGAAAACAGTGGAGATACTGCACGTTTGAGCACACCTTCGAAATCATAAACCCGGGAAAGGATGTGTTCAAACATTTATCAGGTTAAGTAACATTAAAGTGCTGATTTCAAGTGTTCTGACGCAAATACTGAGAGAGGTTGATAGCGGAGACAGTTTGATAAATGTTTTGCGGATGACTGGACGCTGAAATGTGGGATAGAAATAGAGGACCTATCTGAAGCTGGAGATCGGTGACAAATTAAGGGTATAAATTTAGGATATTTGTTTCTACGTCATGTTATACAGTTCAGATTAGGGCTGTGCAATTAACTGAACTATAATCGCAATCTCGATTTTGGTCAACCTCAGTTATTGGTGGGTTAATATTGTTTAATCTCTGACAATAGAAGTCCATCCGTGAGGAAAAGCAAATCTGAAATCCTTCTTATATTTCCAAATGTGTCCTCTCTGTTACTGCAAACTCTGAATACTATGACACTCCGCTCCTGTAAAGTGCTTTCCGCCTGCGCTGGAAGCAAACATAACCGAGAGAGCTCCTTTCATAAAACTTCTGACCCCCCCCTCCCTGACAGTTTGAGCTGTTCGGGACAGAGGGCACGGCGGGACAACCCGAAGCCCTAAATCAGCTCCTTATCTGCGGGACGTGGACAGACGGAGGAGAAACAGGTGGCGAGTAGTTAAGAAAAATGGCCTCCCACCGTCGGCACAGCAGCCTGCGCAAAATTTATATCCCACTTGGAGAAATGAGGCCTGCGATTAGGACCGAGGAGAGTGGGTTTGCTTAGGGTTCAGGGCGCTTCGGTCTGTTTTGATGGCCATTGTGTCAGATTAGGTTGTTGTAAAAGCTACAGAAGCTTAACGATTCAATACACAGAATATTTTGAGAAGAGGCTGTAATATAATGCGAAAAATTTCTAGAACTGAGAAAGTGGAAGGACGAGATGTTTCAGGGGATTCATTTTCCTGTGTTTTAGGCTCTAGATCAGGGGTGTCAAACATACGGCCCGTGGGCTGGATCAGGCCCGCGAGATGATTTATTCCGGCGTATGTGGAAAAAAAAAAAGTAAGTCTCTAGCCCATTCCTGTGCGGAGTTATGATTTTTTAACCTCTTAACTCCCGCCTGAACCGAGAGGATCTTTTTCCTCACGTCATCAGATTTTTATTCCATCATTATTTTGTTGGGTAGTCAACTCATTTTTGTAACTTTTTTGTCACATTTTTTGTCAAATTTTCATCACATTTTTGGATTTTTTTGGTAACATTTTGTCACAATTTTCCAATTTTTTGTCACATTTTTGTAATTTTTTGTCAATTTCTTGTGATATTTTTGCCACTTTTTCATCAATTTTCCGTCACTTTTTTGTCAATGTTTTCTCACTTTTTTTTCACATTTACATATTTGTTTTCGTCTCAGTTTTGTTGCTATTTTCCAGAAGCTTTTGGACTGGGGTAAAGCCAAACTGGAGAAATTGTGCTCGGTTCAGGTGGGAGTTAAGGGGTTAAAGAATAGCCATATTGCTCAATCTCGCCCCTAGGGGGCCTTAAATGTAAAAAAAAAGGAAAGAGTTCCACACGTGTCCGGTAGAGGGCACTGACATAATAAGAGCTCAGGATATGAACACCACATTATATAGCCACGTGGTAAATGGACAGTCTGCCCCAGGACGGCTGTGGCTTCAATAACAGCTCACCACCACCGAGTGTGGAGTGAATGAATAATGACTATGTAGTACTTTGAGGAACTTGTGACACAGGCTTGTAAAGTGCAATACAAGTGTACAAGTGTATTAATGAAGCTACAGTTAAGTTGGGGTTTTGACTAGAGCTGCTCGATTATTGAAAAAATAATAATCACGATTATTTTTGTCATAATTGAAGTCACGATTATTCAAATGATTATTTGTTGCCTTTAAAAAAAAGTCTATCTTTATTTTATTTATTTATTAATCAAAACACTATGATGATATTTTATGTTTTCTGGACAGTCATAAAAGTACAAATGATTTCAAGTTTGCCTTGATTAAAGAGAGGTCTCTGTTTCACACCTGCCCCCTGCTGGCCAGCCCTCACACCTGCGCAAGTAAACTAAGCAGTGCGGCCTGATGACATTATCACACAGCGCTGTATGTTTTTATGTCAGACAAGCATGAGCCATGGCACGTGAAAAGTGAAGGGAAAATAATCCCAGCGGCCTGAAATAACGCAAGTCTGCTTTGCAAAAAAAAAAAAAAGGAAAAAAAAATATATATATAATTGATTTTTTGCGATTATGCTAATTTTGTAATCGTTTACTATTGTAATCGAAATCGTAGTCGAATTTCGATTAATTGCACAGCCCTAGTTTTGACCAAATCACAGCTTATTATTAGTCATTTATTGGGAAAACTTTCTCTACTTTATGCGGCCCGCGACCCGCCGTGGGAGCTTAATTTCGGCCCGCGACCCAAAATGAGTTTGACACCCCTGATCTAGATAAATAAACGCTGGTACGCCCACACTACATGTTCTCTATATTTCTCTGTGTAATATAAGGCAATGCACTCGTCATTACAGACATCTGCTCTCAATGCTCAAAATATGTCATGATTGGCAACTCGTGTGAATCCAACAGACGAGTCATATTTATATAATAAAATTACAGAAAATAAACATTTAACGTTTTTTTTGTTCTAAATTTTGCTTCTTACAGCTGCACTATAAAACACAATTTCCGGCAAAATATATATTATTGTGTGTATATTATGTATTAAATAAATGCTACATTGAGGGACGACAAGCTGCTGTCAAGGCCTCGTATGTTTGAAACTTTACAAATGTACTTTTTAAATATCTCTGTTCACTCTGCACATGTGGTACTATGGCTTTGTGTGCATTTCAGGACACGTTTGCAGAGGTCAAACTTCATTATAGTGGGTTTTAAACGTAACAAGACGACAAAGACAGAACATGTTGCTGTTTGCTGCCTGCACAACTGCCGTCTTTGCAATCGGATAATTGCAATTTCTATTCAAATGAGATTAACTGTGCGGCTCTAAAACTTTGGATTTCTCTGCGGAAAACTCTACACTCCCTGCCTTCATGAATAATGCCATGTTTTTGGTCCAAATATCCGGTGCATGGATCATCACAGACACGTATGTAGAAACATGAACCATCTGGGACCTCCGCATGAACTTTTCCAGTTTGTGATCTCATCAATATTTCAGATTTACTGTTTCACCTGACGCTCTGTTACTGTGGTGAAGTGGCTGAATGAACCAGCCTCAAAACTCACGCCAAATGATTCAATGAAGTCACGATTTGGAAAGTACACATTGTCCAAGTTAGGCTGCTTTATGGTTTAAAACTAGGCCAGTTATTTTAAGTTTTGCTACTGACAACAAAATTATAGTTTTATCTTTGGGGAGCAATGTTTAATACAATTATTAAAATAAAGCTACAGGAAACATCATAGTTATGTCCCAGACGTTCGGTCTTCTCCAAACAAGAAACGATTTTCTTATTGTAAGTAGGACACTGCAGCTGATCCATTATTTATCACTATTAAAGGAACATTTGTGAACGTGCTGTTTCTGTCCCTGAAGCACTGCCTTCAACTCTCGGTTTAGCACCAAATATAAAACACTGGATGAGCGGCCCACCACTGGAGGGCCCTTACAGCGAGCACGATTAATAACACTATCTAAAGCTTATTAAAAATAGAATTAAAATCTGACCACTAAACCTTTGTGTTTGTCTGTTCCCTGTGTCTCAGCCCTGAAGAAGCCGCTCGGAGGCGTGGCGCCGCAGAGGGCTGGAGTTTGAGTTTGCTCAGAGCCTGATGCCGCTCGGTGCTTTAGACAAAGACAATGGAGGGTGCACTGTACAGATGAAGTGAGCCACTGGGGTGGGCAGGGAGGCATGCAGGTCACAGGCAGGTGGCGCTGTGGAGTCAGGCAGACATTTAGCAAAAAATTAAGAGACAAAACACAAAGTGCTGATATTTGTGCCTTCCCTCTCGTTCAAAGAAACCTGTTGAACACAAGCCGTGTGCTTGCCGTTATATGCATTTCTGTGGTGTAAGTAATAACTAAAGATTAGAATGAATCCTGTATAGCTTGTTACATTTAATTCCTCCAAAGAGCCGCGTGTCTCTGTCTGATCAGGAATATGGGAGTTCATCAGGACTATTTGAGCTTGAGCGGCGGCTCTCGCTCCAGCCAGCGCACTCGTACTTTCTGTTTGTAATGGTACTCCTTCAGGAAGTCCTGCAGCGCGGGCGGCAGCGGCAGCGAGCCGATGCCATCGTACGTGGTCCAGCGGCAGATGGCAGCGCGGGCCAAGTGCTGTAAGGAGAAAGGGAAGGTCCGGTGCAGCGGCGCGGTGAGCAGCGGCTCAAAGAACATGCATGCGCTGGGGTCCTTGTAGTGCTCCAACAGCCCAGTGACCGTGGACGAGTGGAACACGCACGGGTCGTGAGCGTCGAAGCTGAAGTTGTGGTTCCACTGCTCGATGCGCGCGTGCAGAGAGCGGTTGTAGCGCCGAAAACTGACAGAGAACAGGTAGTCCTCCTGGGCAGAGTCCCGCAGCAGGAAGGTGCCCTCCGGCCGGCCGTCCAGCAGCGCCTCCGCCTCGTACCGGTCCATGACGCCCCAGTAACAGGGCAGCGCGCTGATCTGCAGCAGGTCTGGCACCAGGCAGTGGATGTAGTCGATCTGAGTGTGCACCTTCCAGGGCCCGGGCTGCTGCCGGCTGTGGCCCTCTCCAGAGGCGTGTCTCTGTTTGGGGCGCCGGGCCTGGAGGCAGAGTGTGGTGGAGTCCTCCTCAGAGTCACAGTCCTGAGCTGACGCCCCGCCCGAGTGGCCCTCCCCCTCTGCCAGGCCGGGGGTCATCTTTGGTCCCAGTTTGTAAAGAGTGGAGCTGGGGACGGAGGCCTCCAGAGTGTGGATCTGAGCGTTGGGGGGCGGGTCGACCCCCTCCTCGATGCTGAGGCGCCGGCGCTCGCGCAGACGCTCCTCCTCGTCCTCCGGAGAGACCTGTCCTGAATCGAAGGCGTCCAGCAGTGCAGTGGAGGAGTGGGGGCTCACGGGGGCCGTGTGCTGCTTTATCAGGTGCCACTTGTGGGCCAGGTCGGAGCCCGGGGGGAAGGGGCAGGTCTCCAGCATCAGCTCCGTCAGGTGGATCTTCCGTTTGGTGGAGATGGGGGACTTGGCAGAGCGGGACCGTCTGTGAGTGGGCAGAGGCAGGCACAGTCCCACAGTGTCGCTGAATCGCTGTCTCAGGGTCCTGGCATTGACCCCCCGCCCTGGGACAGAATCACAGATCTCAGGGGCCGAGCTGACGCCGTAGCGCCTCTCCCTGCGGCTGGCCCTCATCCGTCCCGAGCGGCCCTCCAGAGAGCTCTGTGTTTTTGTGGAACATGAGTGTTTTTTCTTGCCGCCCCATGGTGCGTGGCGAGAGTATGAGTCTCTACGGGCCAGAGGGACGCCTGCCCCTCCGCGGAGGTCCTCCGTGTCCTTGTCTATGGAGATCTCCACGATCTGCGGGATGTCCGACACACAGTTGTGATGGCGTCGCCCTGTAGCAGCAGGGATCGGCTGCAGGCTCCGGGCTGGGCTGGTGGGGGCAGAGGCGGAGGAGGATGGGGGATCTGAGGGGCTCAGCTCCACCACACAGTGCACCTCCTCTGCCTCGGGACGCGCCTCCGAAGCTCCACCGCTGCTGTGGAACAGGGTCTGACATCTGCTCTTCAGGTTACTCCACATGGTACCACTGTTCAGTCAGGGCCGCCGGGACCTGCAGGAGACACAGATCTGCTTTAGAGGCTAAGAGTGGAGCGCACAAAAACCTACAACAGGGTAACATTTACAAGAGGAACAGAGAAATCACTTAGAAAGAGATTTTATCCCTTTAGAAAGAGATTTTATCCCTTTAAAAGTCAAATGTTCAATGTTCCTGGATCCATTATTTACACTATAGCAGGGGTCGGCAAGTTTGCGTTGAAGGGGGCCGATTTTCATCATCGCCAAAACACCAAGGGCCGAACCTCAACATTGTAGCCTAAAGTAAATAACTTTTTCTGCAAATGCCAAAGTTTTACATCAGTGGTTCCCAAGTCGGGACCCAATGTTACCCTTGGAAGGCAGGCCCAAATAACCCAAATAAAACCATAATTTGTCAAATATTGGACAAAATATTGTGTTTTCCCACACAAGTTTTTATTGACCAAGCAGTAGATATGCCTTTAAATCTGAAATTCCATGCAGCTTCAGACGGATCATGTTGAAAAAAAGTTTCCTATAGACTCGCGACCCACTGAAAAAGGTTCTGCGACCCACTTTTGGGTCCCGACCCACCAGTTGAGATTCACTGTTTTAAGTGGGATATTCTGCCAGGGCATTTTTTGAATACTGACACTATTTCTTGCATTTTTAGAGTACTCTAAAAGGAATTTGATCTCTTATTTGCATACTAATATTTCTCAAAATCATCTTGAGGGCCAGAGGTTCTCTGCTGGAGGGCCAGATTTTGCCCGCGGGCCTGACGTTGCCTACCTCTGCACTATAGCAACATCTTGTACATTTTGAGGTCGTTATGAGCAAAAAGATATGTCTCATTTCCATTTGGTTCGATGAAAACTTTAAACCTAAATATCTCAGAACACAGACAGAACCTTATAATTCGAAGGGGACAATTTGGTTGAAACTTTTGTGCGGAGCCGGTGAGAGTTTTCGAGAGGCTCCTTTTCCCCGGGTTTGGTGTGCAGCATACAGAATGTTCTCCATTTAAATTCCCCAGACTGCTGTGTATCTAGTAATTAGCCACGGTGTTGGTGTGAGAGCAGGAGCGAGTTCGGGCGCCCAGTGCAGCGCGGAGTTGCCAGGCAGACGTGCAGCGGCACAAGGCCACAGCTATAAATGAACTGGATCTGCTCACAGCTGATGTGAGGTATGTACTGTATTACCGAGCCAGTCTAGACCTGACCAGGCTCAGCGCAGAGGCAGACACACACCCTGCTGATTTATCTCCAAAACAGTAGTCGACATGTATTTGGACGTGTGGCACATTGCAGCGTTGACACGTGAAGCAAATTAAACGAGCGGCCCGCCAGCAGGAAGGCGCTTCAGACACAACCGCTTTATGGGTTTCAAGACATTTTTTTTTTAATACATAATTGTTACTGACAAAAAGCCAAACCCTGCAGGAAATGGGACAGTCAATTACCATTACTGCTGACTGCGCGACTTATTTTAATTGATGGAGGTTTCAGCACAAAACCAAACAGCCGTAAACTCAGCTTTCAGGGCCAATAAAACGTTAGAAAGGGCGCATATCTGGACTCCATTCATGTCGTATTTATAATCCTTATCTTTCAAATAACTGATGCTAAAAACGTGCAAAGCTTCAAGGAATTCAAGAGAGCACAGACCTCTGCGGCGGCACAGCGCAGTATTTTAGTTTCATATATTTTACAGCAGAAACTTTTCCAACAAACGGTTTTATGACACTGATAACATAAGTAAAGCTGCAGTTCACACATGAACAATAGCAGTAACAATAGTGAAAATAGCAACAAAACAGACGAAAACAAGGATGAAAATGTGAAAAAAGTGAGAAAAAATGGACGAAAAAGTGACAAAAATGCACAAAAAATTTACAAAAAAAAATGACAAAAATGTACAAAAATTTGACAAAAAAGTGAGAAAAATTTGACGAAAAATGGAGAAAAAATGGACGAAAAACACTATGATCAACTTCTTTGTTAAAGAGTTTTTGTGTTTAGTTCAGCAACGTTATAGCTGCGGGTTCTGTCTCTAAGGAAAAAATATAACCCTCACTTAGTTCAATTTAAAGCTGAGGTACCGGATTTCTTTCAAATGTGACATTTTTAGTTTTGGCCCATACTTGTTTCTAGCTTGTTTCATGCAAATTCATTATTTGCATGTTTCACGCCCATGTAAAGCTGGAGAAGTGAAGAAGGGGGAACCACGCCCAAAATACATGGAACTAATTTAGATTCTTCCATCGCTCAGTAAATGTTTAGGTGAAGACAATGTAACAAAATCAGTTTTTTGCTGTATTTACAACATGCTCTGAAAAATAAATTTACTCTACAGCAAAAAGTCAGGTACCCCAGCTTAACCTCTTACCACCCGCCTAAACCAAATGCATTCTGTCCTCTTTGGCAATTATATAGGTCTGTGTAACACCTCATTTGAAAGCCAAGACCCACAAAACGGATCTTTTTCCTCACGTTGCTGCTGTGTTGTGTCACCTTTTTTATGTTTTTATTTTTTATTTTTATTTTGGTCACGTTTTTGTTGAGTTTTTGTGATTTTTATTGTTGAATTTTTGTCACTTTTTGGTTGTGTTTTTGTCACATTTTTGGTGAATTTTTGTCACTTTTTTGTTGATTTTTGTGAATTTTTGTCACTTTTTGGTTGCGTTTTTGTCACATTTTTGTTGAATTTTTGTCCGATTTTTGGTGATTTTTTTTCACTTTTTGGTTGCGTTTTGGTTGAATTTGTGTCACATTTTTGTTGAGTTTAAATCCTTCTTTTCTTCTCATTTTTTGTGGCTGTTTTGGTGCTTTTTTCCCAAGAAGCTTTTTTGATTAATTTGATTTTTTTAATTTGATGAATTTAATTTGATTAATTTTTTTGAAAATGGGATCCGTTCAGGTGGGAGTTAAGAGGTTAAATGCCAGTAAATCCAAGTAATGCTTTTTAAAGGCCCTATGCCTGATTTTTTTGGTGGAAAAGGAAGTCGCTCGATGAAAATGATAGTCATAGTCCAAACTAATTCCTATCCTTTGCAACATATTTGCAATATCCCCGATTCGACAGGCTTATAGGCACATTTCACAACATGCAGGGTCACTTCTCAGGGTCATTGTCACAGAAATGCAGGAAAACTCGCCCGAGAGTTCATGAAATTGATACGAATGCTTTGTAATTAGACGCACTGTGTTTACAATACACTTGAGGACAAAACTCAATTTGTTCCATTACAAGAAAGAAGAAAAACAATCTGGTTTAGTGCCTTTAATACTTCTTTCTTATGAGATTATTAAAATATCTGTTTCCCTTCATTTCTATTCTGAACGATAGCTTCTTAGTGTGACGGGTCTGACTCTGCTTCATTCAGAATTGTACATTCGCAGATACATTTCCCCGCCTGAACACGACGCCGGGACTAGTTTAAGCACATCGAGGGGCCCGAGCGGCACCACTGCCTTCTGCGTCTGCCATCCAGGAACTTTGCCCTCCAGCGTTGATCAAAGAAACCAGATATTTGCACGTCCAGATTAAATACAGTCAATAAGTCAAATAATCGGAATCCAAAATCTTAAGCAAATAAAGAATACGACCTCAGCAACAATGTAAAACTCAACTCAGTGAACCCTCGGTGAATGTTTATCTAGAAGGGGAAAAAAAAAATCGATTTCAACTAGTTTAAGGGCAGGACGCTCCCGTTACCTGATCAATAATATCTTTTTACATTCTCAGGACATTGACTTTCCGTAGAGGAATACAACACGACCAGTGGTTTTGCAGGGCTACAGTAAAGAGTCATTTATATCCCATAGATGTTCAATAAATCCAGTTAAAGAAAGAAGTCATGCGGGTGATGGGAACTACAAGGTTTACTCAGTTCAATTCACGGCATTTGAGTTACAATCCTTCCACCGTAGATCTATTGTAAACGCAGCATTTGTGAAAGAAAATCAGACTGTGTGAGCTGTGTTAGCATCTAAATATAGACCCTGTTTTTTTATTTTTTACCAATCGCTAACGTGGAAGTAACGGTCTAAATCAGCGCGGTGTTTTCTTGGGCGTCGGGCCCAGTTCACATCTCAACGCCGTCTCACTCCCGAGCTCCGGCTGAAACGTGCTTCTCATTAAGTCACGTGAATCGGGACGTGCAGGAAAAGTCTGTGGGAGCTGGGAACGCGTTTGGGCAGCAGCTCGGAGACTTCGCTCAGCCACCTCCGACTTTCGCAGTTTGAAAACGGGACAATTCGCTTTAAGGAGGCAAGACGAGGCAAGGCAGGGACAAACCACGACAAACATTCTTCCTTCAAACGTTTATGCATTGACTTTATTCAAGCAGAAAGGTCCATGTGAGATTCAGAAACACGTTATACATGTTTAAGCCATGGGGAAACTTATACAGACACTTGCTGTACAGCGCTATCTGTACAGTGGTGTTGTGGTGGCATGAACTTTAGGTTTAGACCTATCATGGACTGTCTATTTAGCCATAGTCTTTGCAACATTCAAATTAAAGCAGAACTATTTTACTTTAAAGGGGGGTATTATGCAAAATCGACTTTTTCAAGCTTTACATCATGTTATTATGTCATTCCCTCATTAAAAACATGCCTGAAGTCACGTATTTTTGAGTAGTCTGTAAAAACTCTGATGGCAGCCATTTTAGGGATAGGTTTGCCTGAGTCCTCCTAGGAACGCCCCCACCTCCTGGAGACGCCTCCGAGCTTTCGTCACCAGCCGAGTAACCAACCACTGCTCCTCAGCGGAACCCCCTCCCCACTGATGCCACAGACAGCGTGTGGAGGGGGCGTGTCGGAAAGGGTCAGAGGTTCTTAAAGAGACAGAGGCCTATTTCAAGACATTCACTACAGCCATTTTGAGAGAGCAATTTTATACAAGGCAGTTATTTTAATTTACTGCATTTACAGACCAACAGAAGGTTTTGTCATCATTGTAGTGTGCTATGGACTGGTGCAATGTGATTGAATCCTTTCTGTAGTCCCTCTTACAAGTGTGAATGTGATGATTGGAGGGTCTTTCATCTCCCACTGGTATCTGGCAACTTTCCCTCTCTCTGACCGGGCAGCCCCAATACACACTTCGCTGCTCTCAGTTGTCTACAAAATCACTTTTGCCAGACAGGTAAGTTGTGACTGTATTCTGTCTACAGCTTTGGTTTGTTGATGAACATTTTGCAAAATGTTATTTCACTTATCACAATCAGTTAGGGCAAAGCTAACTGTGAGCTAGCGCTACTTTAGCAGTATTTACAGCCAAGTTTGAGCGGGAAAAAAATATATCTATTGTATAATTGGGTTGTGGCACAATGTACAATATCACTCTCTCCCTTTTCTCAGCATAGTATTTACTCTCCCGGACAATGAGTGAAAAGAAAACGCAACATGCCACGACAGCTGCTGTAGCGCTTGTGGCCTCTAGGGGCAAAAGTTGCTTAGTTTTGCTTTAAGGTTTATCTTTCAATTCAACTGAAGCAAAAAGAAAACACCCTTTATTTTACACAAGCTTCCTTTTGCAAATTTAAAACCCACACACATTCATTCTGATTGCACATATTTCATTATTTTACTCCTCTGATTCTACCATGTTTAATATTTCAACCATATTTTGAACGATTGAGAAACAAACATTTGTCTCTAACATTCCCCAGAAAACAAAGCATCTGAGGAGGGACGCAGCTGGAGAGAAAATGCTGATGCGCGAACTCATATTGTAACCTCACACCGCGCTGCGTCGTGTCCAATGCAAACGTAAGGCACCTTTTTATCGGGCAAATCTTAAAACGACCTTATTTTCCATTGAGGTTTGCAGTTTAGCTCCGGTTTGCTAATCGCGTATAAGATACAAACAGCTATAACTAGGTTTTTCAGGTGGAATGAAACTCTAGCGCTAGCACAGCTGCTACCCTCAAGGACAAACATGTCTGAATTAAAATGGACAAACTAAACCAGAAAAACATCAAAGTAGTGACATTGATCAAATAAATAAAAAATGTCAAAAAGTAAAATCAACTAGATCGCAGCTACATTTCTAACATTTCAAAACAAAAACTGAAATATCACTCAACAGAAGGGATAGGCGACACCACATTTTTTACTTTTGGGGTCATTTTTCTCAATACTGATATCGATACTGGTAATTTTCTATGGGTGAATGTATTTTAATCAATATACATTTCTAAAACTGGCTACTTTATATAATTAATAGGTAAATTAAGATTAGATTATTTTAACTGGTTAATTAAACAATGTTAAGCTACGATTTTTTAACTAATTAATTGTCTTGGAGAGTAAATACTACGCTGACAGGAAAGGCGAAGGGAGAGAGGGTTACTGTGCATCCAATTATACAATGGAAATATTTTTTTTCACTCAAACTTGGCTGTAAATACTGTTTAAAGTGACGCTAGCCCGCAGTTAGCTTTGCCCGTTAGCCTGCTAGCTTCTTCTTCGTGATTCTGTTAGTGTGTATTGGTGACTCCGGTCCGGTGGTAGTCAAGTTGCAAACATGGTTTTCTGGCCAGAGACACCAGGGGAAGATGAAAGACCCTCTAAGCATCCCATAAACACGTGTATTACCACCACAGGGACTACGGAAAGGATTTATTAAGGTAAACACGTTACTTAGTACTGCTTTAATGGCAAAACAGAATCTAAACCAGAATCATATGGCTGGCTTAGTTCAATCCTCTGCTGCCGTTTTGGCTCAGAACAAAGATGTAAATCATCCTTTTATGTTTAAAATTGCTGCCATGCCTTCTTTTTACGTATGCAAATTAGTATCGATGCCTTTTGCCCAATATCGATACTTAAAAAGCAACAGCACATTTTGTCCCACACTGATCAAAGCCATGGTCAGATCAATGTTTTTCTCTCTCAAATGAAATCTGAAGAAAATTAATTTGATGAAGCTTTACTTCCTGAGACTCGGATGGGACGCAGCCATGACTGGATTAAAACTCAAAAAAGGCCTTGGGCGGAAAGAACGGCCACTCGATCGATAGCTGTAATTCACAACAATAGGAGACGCTCGTCCTAAACCACAGGGTTCAAGCTTCATTACGAGTCGTCACTAAATTGCAGCAAATCTAATATTAGGGAGGAAGAGTCAGGACACAAGCCACAAATTTTCCTCAGCTAAGTTTAATGTAATGCACTCGTGTCGTGTGATTTTAGTCTTGGCTTAAAATATATCTACTGTGTTTGTTCCCCGCAGTTGTTTTGTCTCCCAATTTTAAAACCCTCCTCAGATCAGTATCGTCTGCTTTCAAATGCTCAAAGATCATTACATGTTTGGAACGTCACACAAAAACATGACCAATCCACTTTCTGCAGACCGCTACACTTTTTTATAACGCTACACTAGAATTTACACTTTCTACACTGCTATTATTCGTAATCCCTGCTCTAAAACTGCACGTTCATGTCACTGCTGCTTACTTAGACTTAGAGCATGCAGCAAGTTATGAGTCATGTCGACCGTGAGCTGGAACTTGGTAAATTTGTAACTGTGCGCTTTGGTGCTGCTGCTTTTGATGCGATCCAGACGAGACTGTGTTTAGGAATATCAGGGAGACACGACTTCGGATGCATTTTTTAACAACAGACTTGACATTTTCATTGTATACGTTCATCCAAATCAGTGAACCAAACCTTTTATGAACAAAGTGAACCTCACACAACCAAAAGTGTGGGTGTGTGTGTGTGGGTCAGTCCCGAGCTTGGATGCAAAGGTGATTCTCATTCTCATGCTGCATTCTATGTCCACGGATATTTCAACATTATAACTTTTGAGTAATAATAGTAGTATACCGCATTTTATGGAGGAGAGGGAGGTGGCAAAAAGTGATTTATTTGTTTACAATTTACTATAAGTAATAGGGCTGGGACAAAATATCGGATCGGATTGGGATCGCAATACTTTGAGCTGCAATACCAAGTATCAATACTTGTGTTTGGAGGCATTTTTATCATGCACTTTTTCCAGTAACAGCTCTTAACACGTCAGTAAATGTCAAATGGCACTGGGTTTATAAACCTTGGACACATGACAATTTCCTTTTTTACACATTTAAAGGTATTAATATATATTATAAATCATGATAACTTATTGTATCACAATACGTATCGGATCGCGACAAAAGTGGATTGTCCCAGCCCTAATAAGTAACAATGTAATAAGTAACGTGCAAACCATAAAGGAGGCAATAAAGAAAAAGAAGTGAAGAGATATAATTTTTTTTTTTAAAAATCAGAAAACCACCTTCACATCACACGCTTGAACAAACAAAAGGCATTGCAAGGCACGTTGCAGAATATGAGAATTTGAGGGGAAAAGTGCATTCACTTTATTTTTTATTTCATTCAGAGCATCCTCAGTAGGCCTGGGCGATATATCGATATTTAAGATACATCGATTTATTTTTAAATGAGATATGGAATTAGACCATATCGTGTATATCGGGATATTTCAAATTCCCCCCCAAAAAGTTTATGTTACATTTTGTTATCTCTTCATATATAAATGCTGCCCTATTTTGTTTTCTAGGTTCTTTTTATTTAAATGTGCACCTTACGGAGCTTTGTTATACAGTGTTTAAGTTTACATTTTATAGTCAGTTTTCAAAAAAATATATATATATCGTATATATCGATATTCAACCAAAATTGATTGGGATATGACTTTTGGTCCGATATCGCCCAGTCTTCATCATCAGTGGTGAAAGATGTGCCATAATGAAAATTCAAGAGAACATAAAGGTTAACCTTTTACCACCCGCCAAAACCAAATGCATTCTCTCCTCTTTGCCACTTTCGTCACTTTTTATTTCCCTTATGTGTTTTTGTGACTTTTTTTTATGGCACTTTTGTTACTTTTTTGCTGGATTATTGTCCATTTTTGTTGCTGTTTTGTCACATTTTTTGCTGCTCTTTTGTCACTTTTTTGCTGAATTTTTGTCACATTTTTTGCTGGATTTTTGTCACTTTTTTGCTGAATTTTTGTCACTTTTTGCTGGATTTTTGTCACTTTTTTGCTGGATTTTTGTCAATTTACATCCTCATTTTCTTCTTGTTTTTTGTCGCTATTTTAAAGAAGCTTTTAGATTTGCAGAATTTGGAGAACAGGAGAAAACATGTTCAGGTGGGAGTTAAGAGGTTAAAACAAGATCAAATAACGATATGCTGAAGATCACGCTGCTCTTAGCCGTCTACAATACCGGAATTTAGTTACACATTTGGGAATACAATATTGCTGATAACACGCAAATAATGCTGATATGCTGTAATGTGCATAGCCACGTTATTAACACGACGAAGCTAATGTACTCGGTCTTGAACATTTCTAACAACGCATTCACAATTCTGCATCTATCCGTTTCATTTCTGCTCCAAAGCCCGTCTTGTCTGCCTTCAATGCAACTCCCCTGTGGCATCCCATATTGGAGACATCTGGCTGGAACTGTCTCCCCGTCTCAGCAAAGTCAGGATTAATAATTTAAACAATGCCTATCCTACATAATCCCTCCCTGTATGTGGCACCGACAACAAAAAAGCCAACACCAGCCGAGTGACCCGGGTGTCTTTTCTGCGAGCTGCTCAAAAGCCCTAAGTGGAAAATACAAATAGTTGTAGGTTAGGTCCAACACACACCCATTCTCCAGGGACCACAGTGCGCCGAGCAAAAGCACTGGAGAGGAGGAGGACGCCTTTAGCCCGGACCACCATTAAATGAGACGTGAGCGCGAGTGTCTTACATTCATAAAGATGTAAGAGGAGCAAAGAGATAACGCGCTTTTGCTTTGGTTAATCAACATAATGAGCGCAACCTGATTAAGATAAGAATATAATACGACACATTAAATCTAGGGCTGCTCGATTGTGGAAAAGGATTATTTTGTCGTAATTAAATAAAGCACATTTTATTCATAGTATTTTCTTTTTGCGGTACAATGCAGTAAAGGCAGTCCGTGATGAAAAGCCAAACAGATTTAGAAGCTTATACATTTCTGCTGCCCTTAAATCTACTTCATGATTATTGTTTAAAGATAATTGCTGAACAAATACATGATTAAATGAAGCATACTACAAAGATAAAGGTTATAAATCAAGACAACAGGCCAGATGTAATCCAAGACTGTGTAACTTTTCTTCACCGACGCGGTAAATCTCACAAATAAAGCACCACCACAAAAAGTATGAATCTTCTACAATATAGAATTAAACATAAACAAGTCTCTGATGAAGTTTGGTTGAAGAATATTTTCCAGAATTAATTTTAAAGTCAAATTCTCAGGTTGTCCTTATAATGTGCAAATATTCAAAGCATGTTTTCTCAATTTAGTGTGAGATTATAGGTCCTGTCACTCAAAGCAGACTTGTCATTGGCACTTAATCAAGTCAGGGTCCTTACAAATGTGTAGCCTAACTATTTACATGTCCAGCACCTTCCATACACAACATTGACAAAATCAACAACAAATTAGCTTTATTTTGTGTGAACAAGAAGCAGTTTTTCTTAATATTTGCCTTGCCGTAATTTGCTACTGATACGATTTACACTTGAACTGCTACTTATTCCTTCAATTCACTCATCATTAATCAGATTATGCATATTAAACAAAGCTACGAAACAAGACTGACAGTTTAAACATCAATGTTTAAGCCAGTAAGCCAATAAACTAAAGTGGCACTAACCATCAGACCACTTAGTTGAAATTATGCACATGTTACATTAAAAAAAATGAACAATCCACACTGCAAATGTGTGAAAATTTTAAGACTAGAGACATTTTGAAACAAAGCACATAGTTACAACTGCAACATTATAGCTACATAGTAATAACTGGTTAGTAGCTAAGCCTGATATATTAGGAACCCAATTACTGCAAAGAAGGGCCCGTAGTTATTATCTTGCCACATTGTCAGCGAGCAATCCATCAAGGTAAAGTTTGTCACATCAGGGATATGATAGCGGGAGCAGGGCCTTTTGGGATTGTGGAGGCCTCATAGCATCTACAGTCAATCCCTCTGCACCGCTAAATGTAGCTTCGGTCGCTTTAAATGCTTGGCTAGCAAGTTAATAACTGCCAGATCTGCGTGGCAACTCAATTGAGCACTACTACCGCTTTCTTGATAATAACACAAACGCAATGACCAGTGTTTGTTGACCAGAAGACACAATTTAAAGGCAACTTTCTACCCAAGCTGTCAAAAAAACCTGCTAACCCAGGACTCTTCAGAATGGAACTACTGTAGCTACCCGATTCGTATCACGACCCGATTTGCTTCAAAAAGTGCTCTGCGCATGCGCCCGTCACTGGGTACGGGAACTCTGCTCGGACAAACTAGTTCAGAATCAAGTCAGATATCGCTAATAAATTCACTAATGACCCGATTCGTACGACAAAATTAGCACAATAAACAAATATGACTCGTCAAATGAGCTGGGAAAGTAAAAACAAGCGGAACCAGCGAGAAGCAATACGTGGGTCGTGAGAACTTGACGTGCATGCGGATTTTGACACATAACTTTGAGAAGCAGTGGCACATAAGCATAATTTGGCCTCGTAATTAGCTTAGTGTAGAGTATTTAAAGAATACGTCAGCTAACAAAAAAACACAGGCTAATAAGTCGTTATTACCGTTGTTTGTCCAAGCCAGACGCATGCCTGATGCAGATCGGGTAGTGACAGGCATATTAGCATGTTAGCTAGTGAAAAATCGACGGAGAAAAATTACACAATTAACTTCAGCGACTTTGCAGAGCTGGCATATGCCGAAAAGTCAACCGTGCCGTGCGAGGTAAGTAAAGGATTCCTTCTGGAAATTATGTCTTACCCGTGTGCCTCTCCGAAAGCACTATTCAACAGCTTTCTTTGTCTGCAAAAAATGGCTATAAAGAGAAGTCAGGCTTATATCCCCCTTGTGGACCACGGCGTCGGATGAAAGCGCTAAATCTTCACGGGTACTTGATGGTAACATCCCGGAGTCCTTTGTGAGATTCAATTGATAAAACTAAGGTCCTTTAAAACGTAAATGCCGTTGTTTCAGGCCGACGGGAGGCATTTCTTCTTCATGGTGGGGGTCTAGCCAATATGACGGCGGAGACTGGAGCGGACACAGAGCTGGAGAGGCGGACCGAGAGGGAGGCGACTGACAGCGGCCCGGGCCAATGGAGGAGGCGGGCAGGACGGCCACTTCCGACGGCCAAGCCACGGCAGGGAGCGAAATCTTGTTTCCTAGGATTATAGTTGGTACACTGTATTCATATATCCTTGTGGTTAGGGTGTGGGTAAGTGCAAGGGTTAGGATGAGTGCTATCCTATTCCTAACAGATGTTTTCCTCAACTATCCTTGGTAAAATAAAATAAAAATTCCGGCAGGGACCAGGGGGGGACGAGCCCGGAGTTGGATCCCCGTGATAGGCGTCTCCCAGCGCCAATGAGCGGGGCAGAGAGACGAGGCCTCTTCGCTGGCAGCTGCTTGGAAACGTGGAGAGGTGAGGAGAGTGGTTTATAAGGCCAGGCTCACTCACACTGATGTCATACAGGTTCTGGGGACAAAAAAGAGAAATGCAAGAGGGAGATGCTTTTGCTGGCTTTAGTGTTTTCCCTCGTTTATTATAAGTAAATTATAGCCTCATCACTTTAAGTAATAATCAGCATTCTTTCTAAACACATTGGAAGATGTTATAGGCTGACAAACTGGCCCGTCACTGCAGAAACAATAGTTAACTTTGAGAAAGTAGGTGATTATTTGGATTATGATGTTTTTATGTTCTTTTTACAAGCATTTAAAGCCCCACTGCGTACAATTTTACCTAATGAAACAAATTACAACACAAGCATTTGTTTCATGACTAATGTTTTCATCATTGAAAATACCTCATAAAGGCAACAAACATGAGCCTTTGCTGTGAGCGCCTCACCACCCCAAAGACCTGACTGTAACTTTGCCAGGAGTGGGTATGACACCAGCTCATCTCCATGGAGATGTTGACTAAGTGGCCATACCGCCTTTGCTATGCTAAATCCTGTCAGACCTTGGAAGCTAAGCAGGGAAGGGCCTGGTCGGTACTTGGATGGGAGACAGTTTGGGAACACCAGGAAGCCCAGCGAATACACTGAGTGAGTGAGTGGTTGGGGCTGATGGCGCAGATTGGCAGCCTCGCTTCTGTCAGTCTACCCCAGGGCAGCTGTGGCTACCATAGTAGCTTACCACCACCGAGTGCTCCTAAGGTATTCTTTTTGCATGACTGAGCGCATGCGTAGAGACCAGACAGGTCCGCATCAACTCTTCTAAGCTCAGGTAAGAGCATATATCAGTATGCAAAAATGGTGGCCTGTTCCTTTCACTATTTACTGCGAGCATCCGTGGGGCATCAGAAGAAACCCATCCAGGCTAACATGCACATCCCACACAGAAGTTAACCCAGTAATCAAACACGAGACTTCTTTCTGTGATGTGAGACTGCAAACCCCAGTTAACCACCTCTCTGTCACTCAGGGTATATGATTTTATGGTGTATAATTTCCCTCTGTGCAGGGAGTGAGCAGAGTGGTAACCATTGGCAATCAATGTGGATTTGGGGATTTATACCATGTCCCTGTGTCTGTTAAAGTGGGTTTCGGGTGCAAGACTAGTCCCCTATACCACTATGAACATGTAAAACATGCGGTCAGAGCTCCCCTGGAAAAGGAATTCAAAACTTAAAGGGATATTTCAGGATTTTTGACATAGGGCCTCATTTCCTAGTTTTCCAGAGTGTTGCTGATTTCTGAAGATATTTTTTTCTGTAATTTATGCAGTTCTTATATTTGAAGAGTTACGTGGCGCTAGGCTAGTGCAAGGCTAGCACATTTCTACGGTGTCAGCATTAAAAACAGTCTGACCCGCTCCACAGTGCACCTGAGGCAAATCACTTATAACGCCAGACTAATGATATAAATGTCTGTGTCGATAGAATAATATTAACAATTTTGCATTTAAAATAACTTATATTTGAGCAGCATCAGCTTTGTGCTTGCAAGCTACGCAGCGGCGGAGTGATCTGCTAGAAAATAGTCCCTCAAAATGCGATCATTCATGTGGTCAGTTATATTCCAAAAATTATTCTATCGACACAGGCATTTATATGGTTAGTCTGGCGTTATAAGTGATTTGCCTCAGGTGCACTGTGGAGCGGGCTAACTGATATCGGAGAAATGCGCTAGCCTTGCACTAGCCTAGCGCCACGAAACTCTTCAAATATAAGAACTGCATGAATTACAAAAAAAAACTATCTCCAGAAATCAGCAACACCCTGGAAAACTAGGAAATGAGGCCCTATGTCAAAAATCCTGAAATATCCCTTCAAGTGGAGCTTTCTTGGTTAAGTGAAGGTAAAAACAAACAAAACAACATAGGCAAGCACGTCTAACCTCTATTATCAATCTAAAGCATGCATCTAATTAACTCTAAGATCATATTCATATTTGGACAATGGCCCCCTCTTTGGTCACCCTCTGCTCCTGAGAGGTTGCCACAATGTATTATGGATTATTGGCAGAACAACTTTATCTACAGGAACAATTCAATATAAAATAATCTTTATCAATCTACTAATCTACTTTCTCCTATTGACACACGCCGTAATGATACTCCCTCTTCATTCATTTACCCAGACCTCCTCCGTAGCCCGTGTCCATTCACTTCTTCATGCCCTAAATATAACCTCCGTAATTGTGTGTCATTATCCCTCCCACAGATGACCAGAGAATATGTGTCACGGCTTGTTCCAGAGTTAATCCAAGAACAATTAAAACGTCTCGAAGGACCGTTCAGCGGCACGTCACCCACACATGAGGTCATCTCCTGCAACCAGCGGCTCTCAGGACCGGAGGAAGCAGCGTGAGTAATGCAGTTAGTGTGTAGGCTGACAATGAGGGGAAATTACAGCCGTCTGAGACACATTCATTTTACACTGTGTGCGTTCGAGAGGTGTCTTTTGTGAAGGCAGAAAGAGTCGCCCAAATATATTGACTTTACTTTTTTTTACTCGAATAGAAGTAGTAAAGCTGTAATTCCAAATTATTACACAAATCAGAGAGTATCTTTTAACATGGGAGAAAAAAAAGTAGAAATACTGTCAATACACCCAATTAGGTCATATATTATGTACAGCACTGGCATTTGAAAGAAGTGCACTGGAAAAGAATAATCATTTTAAGGTAAAAATGAATCTACTTGAATGAACAGATTAAATTGAAGGTTTGAGTAGATTTGGTCTGGTCTTAAATAAGATGAAATAAAACCTCTAGTAGTAGTTATTCTCTTAATTGAGATAATTTTGTGTCATTTAAAGTGAAAAACAATTATTTCTCTGATTTCAAGTGGGTTTTATTCTTGTTCCATTGGCGCTACAGCATTTGTATCTTGGATCAGTTCAAACTGAGTCAAATTCAACATAAAATAACTTTAATTCAAGCAATTTTAAGTCATTTATCTCATTTAAGATGGTCATTTTTCCAGTGTTGTGCTTTACTTTGGGCTAATAATCAGCAGCTTTGGCCCTCGGTCTATTTACATTAAAGAAAGTCAGCCCCTCCGCCAAGAAAACTTGCCTATCCCTGGTCTAAAACAATAATATTTGGGCATTAAAAATGGCATTAAAAAGCATTACATTTATACACCATGTAGAAGTTAAAACAAAATCTACATAGTCTGATTTATACTTTAGTGTTTAATGTGACTAACAAAACATACCGTAATGTGAAAATTGTAAAATTTCTATAGCGTATACATAAAAGTTACATTAGATATGTTGATATATGAAGAGAATGATTCTGATAAAGTGCAAGAAACATTGACTTTTGTGTCTTGTCGCATATGAAGCTTTTGATGCTTGTAGGTTTAGTCACAGTGGGATTAGTGTTCAGATTATAGATAGTCGTCCTGTTGTGTGTTTGAGTGCAAGAATAAATTGTGTTCATGTTGTAGCATCACAACATTGTGGTGGCTCTCACTAATTCTATGGTTACTGTGGTATTCATGAAAATGTTGCTGTTTTTGGCTTTGTCTCTGCAATTCCCGAGCCTATCCACGTGAAAAGAAAAAATGCCACAAAGTTCAACGTCTTCTATGTTCATATAGGACTATAGGTTATTATGTCACTCCCTCATTAAAAACATGCCTAAAGTGTTGCCTTGGCACATTCACGTATTTTTGAGTAATCTGTAAAAACTCTGATGGCAGCCATTTTAGGGATAGGTTTGCCTGAGTCCTCCTAGGAACGCCCCCACCTCCTGGAGACGCCTCCGAGCTTTCGTCACCAGCCGAGTAACCAACCACTGCTCCTCAGCAGAACCCCCTCCCCACTGATGCCACAGACAGCGTGTGGAGGGGGCGTGTCGGAAAGGGTCAGAGGTTCTTAAAGAGACAGAGGCCTATTTCAAGACATTCACTACAGCCATTTTGAGAGAGCAATTTTATACAAGGCAGTTATTCTAATTTACTGCATTTACAGACCAACAGAAGGTTTGGTCATCATTGTAGTGTGCTATAGACTGGTGCTATGTGATTGAAAAAAGCATAATATCCCCTCTTTAAAAAGACAATTACCATTTGCAGAGCATATTCATGTAAAAAATATTGTTCCAAAACAGTGCGGACTTTGAGCAGAACCAAAACATATGGACATGACAGCTCTACAGTTTGGGTTCACGTCAGGAAAAAAATCTTGGTTAACTTTTGGTTGGTTTAGAAACAGCGGTGCAGAGTTTTGCATTAGTATATGTCAGTATATAAAGCAGTGGTTCTCAACTGGTAGGTCAGGGAGCCGTTTTCAGTGGGTCGCGAGCCTTTCCCAGAAAACATTTCTTTTATGTACAGAAAAGTGGGAGTGAATCCCCTCTTCGAAGAGGCACCTTAAAGGGGGGGTATTATGCAAAATCGACTTTTTTTGGTTTTGGTCATCATTGTAGTGTGCTATAGACTGGTGCTATGTGATTGGAAAAAGCATAATACCCCCTCTTTAACGTGGTGGAGGGGTTTGAGCGCCTACAGCTCTGTTGTCGAAGGTTCATGCCCCTGATAGGGTCTCCCTCGGCAAGGGAGACCTAGTTGACGGGTCAGACAAAGAGCGGTTCAGAAGCCCCTTATGAGAGACCAAGAGGCCCGGTTACATTCGTGAGGCCGTCCGTCCTTCTGTGGACCCACCACCTGCAGGAGGAGCCACAGGAGGCTGGTACAGTGTGATTTTGGCAACTCCGATAGTTGCCCCCACGGCCCAGCAACAGACAAGTGGAAGAAGACGGATGGATGGAACTACTTGAGTCTGTTAAAATGACTGTTTTTATCATTATTTCAGCTTCTTTGTCTTATTGAATACTCATTCAACAACACTATTTGAAGAAAAGACAATGTTTTACATATACAAGTCTAAGTCATATTTGGGTCGCGGTTTGTCATCCCAGCGTCTCTAAGTGTCCAGAAAAGCGCTATATAAAACAAATGCATTATTACTATTATCGTGGGCCCCTGCGCCAAACCAGTTGAGAACCTTTGACATAAAACGTCTTTCTGCAAACAGACAAAGTGTGGACTGGATGGAAAGCCTGAAGTCATCAGAGATTCAACTCAGTTTCCCATTCATCCTTCAACGCCGAAAACACAGATTTGTTTTTTGTTATGTAAGATTTTGTAATACAAGACTGACATATGAAATGCTTGGCTTGGGTGTGATCTAACATGCAGTCACATGTACCGTCATTTTTAGTGGTGCATTATGAAAATGGAGAGACACTTTTAGAGCTGAAATCAGAAAATTGTGGGGAAAAGTCACTGTTTAGTCAGTTTAACACTTGTTTTATTGCCCGGGCCATTCCAGTCAGAAAGAGGTTTTATCTAATTAAGATGGTTAGAAAATGTCCCTGAATCTGAATAATCTTTCTATATTTAGTCGAAGGGAAATCTCCAGGAGTCTGAACATTAGCTCCGTGCACATCTGTGGAGATCCGATTAGTCTTTTTTATGGAGGAAATGAAGCAGAATTGCATTAGTGTTGATATTTGTGCCAGCGGTGATTCACGGCGTTTCAGTCGAGGCGCACCCCCGAGCTCCCTGTGTCTCATCTCAAAGCAATTCTCATAAATGCGCCGCTGAGGATGATTCTGAATGAATGTCAGGGATGGGGGGGTTCGGGAGAAATTGGCACTTTGCTTTGAGTTGCGCCAAAATGTTGCAATCCTCATTACTCCATCAACGATTTCCATCAACAGAGACGCAGTCGGTGATAACAACGAAAGAGCGAGTCAGTAAAGTGGAAACTGTGACTCGTGGTTTGACCTTTTCAAACTTAAGGTGGAATTAGTGGAGATTTACTGAAACGATGATGCAAACAACTAGTCTGCCTGTTCACATTATTTTTTCAAGTTCTTTTCTACCATTGGGCACTGCTTTTCCCTGAATACTAAAGCAATGGGTCCCCTTTAGTCAGGACATTTGTGGCTAAATTGGTCGGCAAATATAGGTATAAGAAAGAGCATAATCTCCCTCTTTCTCATGATGTGTTGCCTTTTCTTTCAAGGGGCATTTGTAGGATCTGGCTGGGAACTAAACCTCAAGAGTGGCCTGGGCACCGTTAAACGATACTAGTGCAGTATAAAAAAAAGTTTAGCTTTAACTGGTAAAACACGTAAGTATCGAAAGCAGGTACTGAAAAAAATATTTTACCTTTCAAAGCCAAGTTTTGATGCTTGTTGGTCCTGGAACATTATTAACCCCTTAACTCCCACCTGAACCGAGCACATTTTCTCCAGTTTGGCTTTACCCCAGTCCAAAAGCTTCTGGAAAAAAGCTGTGAAAATAGAGACAAAACTGAGATGAAAACAAT
This sequence comes from Gobius niger, assembly GCF_951799975.1. NCBI lineage: Eukaryota > Metazoa > Chordata > Actinopteri > Gobiiformes > Gobiidae > Gobius > Gobius niger. Next base: position 32,739,576 of record NC_136858.1, read on the forward strand.
GATGGAAATGTGACAAAAAAGTGAGAAAACATTGACGAAAAAGTGACGAAAAATGTATGAAAAAATGGCAAAAATGTGACAAAAAGTGACAAAAAATGGACAAAAAAAGACAAAAATGTGAGAAAAAATTGACGAAAAAAAGGACAAAAATTTGATTAAAAATTGACAAAAAAAGGACAAAAATGTGACAAAAAATGACAAAAAAAATGACAAAAAAGTTACAAAAATGAGTTGAATACCCAACAAAAAAATGATGGGAAAAAAAATCTGATGACGTGAGGAAAAAGATCCTCTCACTTCAGGGGGAGTTAAGAGGTTAAAGCAGGGTTTATACGGCAGAAGAAATTCAAATGTAATGCTTTTTAATGCCTATATACACATTTATTAAATCAATTAGATAAAACTGACAACTTTTTAGCAAAAAAAATGTGGTAAATCTCAGCCAAAACTGAAAGCTTGCAGTATGTATTTCCAATGAACTTGTAAAACCTGTTGAACAATGTCATAATTTTCCAATAATTTTAGATTTAATGCCAGTTTGAATCCAGTTTAACCACTTAAAGGGACTAGATGCAAGCTGGCCATGTTATACTCACTACTGCCACCTCAGGTCATAAGTGTAACTGCACCTTCTGTATTAGCTTGTGCATGACGGCACTTCAGATCCGAAGTAACACCTTTTTGAGTGACAGTGCAGGATTTGTGGTGAACAGGTCTGAGCTCATTCTACACTTTAGGACATGGCTGGAAAATGTAGGGGGAGGAAAATACTTAGTTTTTAACATTTTTAAACTAATCCCTTTAACCCCTGTGTAAACCGAGCACATTTTCTCCAGTTTGGCATTACATTTCAAACAATAAAAACTTATTGAAAAAAGCATCAAAATACCGACAAAAACACAATGAAAACAAAGATGAAAACACATAAAAAAAGCCACAAAAATGAGGATGAAAACACAAGTAAAAAGGCCATAAAGTGTCAATAACATGAGGTAAAAGATCCGTTTAGATCGGTTTTGTTCAAATGAGGCACTGTAAGAAGCATTTGGATTCAGGTAAAGCTGAGCTGGAGAAAATGTGCTCGGTTAAGGTGGGGGTTAAGAGGTTAATGCTATTTAATGATATTCAAGGCCTTGTTTTGGCACAGTTCATTCAATGAGTTTTAATGCCTTGTACCCTGTAAAGGAAGTGACTTGGTTGTTTCAGCTGAAATGATGCAAATAAATAATACAATAATAAATGATACAAACTGAAAAGAAACAGTCTTTTATGGAATTAATTAACATTATTGTTCTGTCTTCTGGTTCTAGACCACAAATGTGTTAGTACAGGCAGTGCTTAATCTGTGAATTAGTAGTTTCAGGAACACTTTTGGTCTGAAGAGATGGATTTGGGGAACAGGCCAAAACAAATGCCGAAGCAAAACCATCAGAGAGCTACTTTTCGAAGACACTAGTGTAATTATGCGACTTAGGAGGAGTTCGCCCTGAACAGTTCGTAGCCAAGACATTTCAACAAAATCAAAAAGAAAAAAAAGATTGTGTGCAAAATGTTCAGAACAAAAATGCATCTAAAATGTGACTCATCAAGCGCGTGCAGAAAGTCTTTGAGGAGCTGAGATCCCTGCACTACAGCTACATTCTGTTTGTAATAAAATGCTTTTAGGGCGCCATCTTGTGGTGGCAGAATGAACGTACTAGACACAACTAATAAAAGTTACTACACTAAATGATAACACAAAACACAGTCTATAATCATGCACTGTTGGAAAACTAACACCATAAGTTAGACAGATGCCTTGTTTTGTCTGATCCAGCAAAATGCACATTATGTCTGTTTTAACCTCTTAACTCCCGCCTGAACCGAGAGGATCTTTTTCCTGACGTCATCAGATTTGTCATTTTTTGTCACATTTTTGTCATTTTTTGTCACATTTTTTTGGTCATTTTTTATCAATTTTTTGTCATTTTTTTGTCACATTTTTGCCAGTTTTTCATCAATTTTTCGTCATTTTTTTGTCAATGTTTTCTCACTTTTTTGTCACATTTCCATCATTGTTTTCGTCTCAGTTTTGTTGCTATTTTCACACCTTTTTTCCAGAAGCTTTTGGACTGGGGTAAAGCCAAACTGGAGAAAATGTGCTCGGTTCAGGTGGGAGTTAAGGGGTTAAAGCAAATTGTAGTTTGACAAATCAGCAGTCTCTATAAAACAAATGAGCCAAATATTACTACCAATTAATTAGTCATAATATTTGCTTGGTGAAGGGTCTGTGCCTGTGACAAAATGCAGCTGTGCTCTTTTTAGCCATTGAGTGGCGCCAACGAGCCAGAAATCATTCTTCTTTCTCACAACCACCACTAAAGTCCTTCTCAACATACATTTTTAGTATTAGCAGTAATTTTTGTAAATGCACATGTCTTATGTATCTATATTTGTTTCTATTTTGTATTTTTTTTTTTACTATAGCACCTTCTGTCAATGTTGTTCAGTGTTGTTTTGTTTTTTGTAATTTTATTATTTATTAACCCCTTAACCCCCCCTGAACTGAGCATATTTTCTCCAGTTTGGTTTTACCCAAATCTAAAAGCTTCTCAACTGGAGCTTATAGCCTATAGGCCAGAGTAACAACTCATTTGAAAGCTAAGACCAACATAACTGATCTCGAAGGATTGCATTTATGTCCCTTTTCTGTTACTCTTTTGTTGATTTGTTATAGTTCCTCTGTCGCTTTTTTGTCATTTTTTCCCCCCGCTATTTGACTCTTTCAAGAAGCTTTTAGATTTGGGTAAAGCTGAACTGGGGAAAATGCGCTCGGTTAAGGCAGTAAGAGGTTAAAAATCATATTTAATCAAGGTCCTCTGCTTCCTCTTTGTTTTCTATGAACAAAGCTCTGTCCCTTTGAAATAATATGAGGCTCTTTCAAACTGTCATTGGGAGTTTTCATGATTTTCGTCTCTTCATTTTTAATCATATTTTAGTCGACCAAAGTATCTGGACATTTTAGTCAAAGTTTTAGTCTCATAAACAACTTTAATTTAGTTTTAGTCTCATTCTACTGTACATTTCCCACTGTGTCATTCCTATAGTGCAGTGGTAGGCAACGTCAGGTCCGGGGGCCAAATTCGGCCCTCCAGCAGAGAACCTCTGGCCCCCAATATGATTTTGAGAAATATTATTATGCAAATAAGGGATCAATTAGCTGTTAAAGTACTCTAAAAATGGGAGAAATAGTGTCTTTTAATAGTGTATTTAGTTTTAAAAGTCCTTGCAGAACATTCCACTTCATATATAATGTAATACAGTGATTCTCAACTGGTGGGTCTTGACTCAAAAGTGGATTGCGAGCCTATAGGAAACTTTTTTCCCCAATATTTTCCATCTGGAACTACACGGAAACACACTGGAGTCTGTAAAAATTAATATCATTGGGTTGTTTTGATCTTAATTTCAGTCTTGATAGCAAATTGATAGCAAGTCTTTTTACAATATTTTACAACAAATACAATATTTTATATGATATATGACAAACTATAGCTTGGGTCACAGCTTGTCATTAAAGGGGCTAGATGCAAGTTCATCATTTTATGCTCACTACTGCCACCTCAGGTCGTATGTGTAACTGCAGCTTCTATATTAAGCTCGTGCATGACGGCACTTCGGACCCGAATTAACACCTTCTTTAGTGACAGTGCAGGATTTTAGAGGCTGTTGTGGTGAACAGGTTTGAGCTCATTCTACACATTAGGACATGGCTGGAACATGTAGGGGGAGGAAAATACATAATTTTCACATTTTTAAACTCTGTATAGTCCCTTTAAGGTAATGGGTCTCAGAGCCAGGCCACTTTAGAACCACTGTAAAACATTGGCATTTGCAGAAAATGGTTCTTAACTTTAAGCTACAATGGTGAGGTTCGGCCCTTGGTGTTTTAGCAATGATGAAAATCGGCCCTCCACGACGCAAACTTGCCTACCCCTGCTATAGTGTCTACTGAACTGACACAGTTATCGCTCATGATAAATGAACTGGAGTCAATCAGCGAAATGGTCTAAGTAAAACCCTCAGAGCCGTGGCGTTATTAACACTGCAGCACATTTATTCAGAGAAGAGGAGCGTCATGGAAAAATGTCTGTCGTTGTCAGCGGCACTTTAGGTCCTGTATCCTGAGAGCTGGACCTTTTCACAATAAAAGCAAGCAGGAAAACATTTCTTCAATAGGCTGCGCTCGTGTGATGTCATTCGGAGCCTGTTGTTTGAAATGAGCGTGGCAGACGGTAATAAATCTATGGTAGAATTTGCCAATAAAAGATTCAAAATGCAGATGTTTCGCCTGGTTTATGGCTAATATCTCTGGAATTATCGAGACTAAATCCACATAAAACAAAAACAGGCACCAAGTTGAATATCTAAACAGCTAGAGTCATGTTCTTTCACGATAAGATGAAATAATAGTCGTCATATTTTCAAATGAGCGTCCTTAATTGTGCATGCAGCGCAATAAGTAACTGTGGACCTCAATAGTTGCCTTGTTAAATACTGGCCCAAAGCTGTTTTTTTTCCTTTCCCCTGTTGCAAAATTAGGTTCTTTTTACATAAAACCTCCTCAGAGTAATATTGCCTCTATGTGATATTCTTCAACATGATTTTGGTATACGTTTGTTTTGAGAAAGTAGGGATGCCCCATTTTGACAAATATTCCAATTGCAATTTGATTTGCAATTTTTATATTTGATATATTTAAAGCAGTACTAAGTAACTCTTGCCCCTAGAGGCCATAAGCGCAACTGCAGGTGTCATAGCGACTTTTTTTTACTTATTAATTGTCCTGGAGAGTAAATACTACGCTGACAGAAAAGGCGAAAAGGCGAAGGGAGAGAGGGATATTGTACATCCAATTATACAATGGAAATATTATTTTTCACTCAAACTTGTTGTAAATACTGTTTAAAGTGACGTTAGCCCACAGTTAGCTTTGCCCGTTAGCATCTTCTTCGTAATTCTATTAGTGTGTATTGGTGGCTCTTGTCCGGTGGTGGTCAAGTTGCAAACATGGTTTTCTGGCCAGAGACACCAGGGGGCGATGAAAGACCCAGATCATCCCATAAACACTTGTATTGCCCCACAGGGACTACGAAAAGGATTTTTTAAGGTACATGTAACACGTTACTTAGCATAAACTGCTAACATGATGAGTGGAGTCATGTTACTTTTAGACTGTCAGACAACATATTCTTGCTCAAATTGCCCCAAATTAGAACAATGCACAAGAATCTACTTTAAAAAATATTTGGTTTTATGTGGACAGTGCCTTCTTCTGGAGGACTTTTTCCCCTACATTCAGAGTACCTCTGGGGGACAGCCACGTGACTAAAATAAGTCCGGGATGGAATCACATAGCGTCTGTCTAAACACTTTAGAATCTGCTTTATGGAAACGTTTTATCTGTTGCAGCTGAACCTTGGATCACAAGACAGTTCTGATCGGTGAACATCATAAAGCGCTTTGAGCCTAATGAAGGTTGTAAAGCGCTTTATAAGTTGAGACCATTTATCTATCGCTCCAAAAAAAAAAACTCCGCCTCTTGAGGTAGTCAAAATCTACAGTGTGATTTGATATCGATGAACCTTGCAGCCCTATCAGAAAGTTGTCAGAGTTAAAGGTGCATTATGCAACTTCTTTATGCGGAAAAAATAAGTTGATATTTTATTTTCGATCACAGTGGTCTCTACAACGCTCCAGGATTAATTCTTTTGTAGGTTTTCTGGTGAGAAGATCTGACAGCAGTGAAAACCTTCCAAACAATTGGTCCTGGAGTGTCCTAGAGACCACTGTGATGGAACGTAAAGGGACCATGCTGATCAATCATACAGCCCTGGGTCACTACAAGGTCAAATACGCACAAATATCAACTCTTTCCGCATAAAAAGTTGCATAATACACCTTTAATATTAATTTTCAGTGGGTCTAATACCACAGCAACTAAGACTGGGTGATTTAGTCAAACCAACATGATCATTATTTAACTCATATTGATCTCAATCTCAATTGAATCTCAATTTTCGCCAATTTTTTTCTCTTTCATATTAAAAAAACAAATACATATATAGCGTTTAATATGGGTTATGTTTATAAACTTCATGTTATACAAAAAATAAATGCTTTAAATGCCTCAAAACTCCAAACCAAATGCTCTTACAACCTCGTAATTGTCAACCTCAAACAAAGTCAAAGCATCTGCATTATTGTATGTTTTAATAGCAAATTCTGCCATAAATGTCTGTCCTTAAACCTCACCTCATTTCTTGCAGACTCCTTATAATAACATCACACAGATGCAACCTATAGAGAGAGTACGTATAAACACCTGCGCTGTGAAGACACAGGGAACGAGCAGGAGCACCGCAACATTAAAGCTTCAGAAAATCATCACACACATTTAGCAAGAGTTGGCACCTTTGAGTGTTAAAAAAGTTATAAAAAAAACAATACTAGAATATGCAGAATAAAACATGGGGGGCTTTTGTTTTGAAAGGATGTCGAGACCGCTATGTTGAGGAGTAAAAGGGGTCTTTATATATTTCTATGCTCTACAGGAGACAGTTATAAAGTCTGTTGTCAAGTTTGGAGAAGTTTTGTTTTGGAGACTATTTGTAGATGGATTCTCCCCATGGACTAAACTGTGTACTGTGATATTATGCGTAGTTTTACGATGAAGGGATATATTTTCTAAATTTAACCTCTTAACTCCCTGAACCGAGAGGATCTTTTTCCTCACGTCATCAGACTTTTTTTTTCCATCATTTTTTTGTTGGGTATTCAACTCTTTTTTGTAACTTTTTTGTCATTTTTTGGTCATTTTTTGTCACATTTTTGTCATTTTTTGTCTTTTTTTTTAATCACATTTTTGTCATTTTTTTCATCCATTTTTTAAATCACATTTTGTCACATTTTTGTCATTTTTTGTAAGTTTTTGTCACATTTTTGTCATTTTTTTGTCATTTTTTGGGGGTCACATTTTGTTATTTTTTGTTACATTTTTGTCATTTTTTGTCAATTTTTTGTCATTTTTTCGTCAATTTTTTTGTCAATTTCTTGTGACATTTTTGTGGCATTTTTGCCACTTTTTCATCAATTTTTTGTCAATGTTTTCTCACTTTTTTGTCACATTTCCATCACAGTTTTGTTGCTATTTTTCCAGCTTTTTTTTTCCAGAAGCTTTTGGACGGGGGTAAAGCCAAACTGGAGAAAATGTGCTCAGGTTCAGGTGGGAGTTAAGGGGTTAAGCGCATCGTGTTGAGTCAAAACTCAAACTTAAACAGTACTTCTTCAAGAACATTTTACTCATTTCTAAATTACTTTTTGCAATGTACAGAAATGTGTCTTCAGTGTTGGATCCATTCGAACCTTAGGGCACCCTATCAGGAGAATCTGGGACCTGTCTCCAGATCTGAGCCAGGATCTTAGTCAGGGAGAGTACCTAGCTGGAAGATGATCCCACTGTGCATGTTTCGGGTTGCAGTTCTTTATATGGATGCCCTCCTGATGCCATAAAACTCTCCTATACTTCAGTCCTCGCTATCGTCCGTCCATCTGTTTACATATTTGGAAAATCTTTCCACATTTGGACATAGTTTCTAGCATTCCTTTGCTCCTCTTGGAATCGTGAAATTATTGTATGACTTTTCACATTTGTAATCAATAGTCTAAAGTGTCTTAAATGTTCTTTGTAAAGTTGAAAGTGATCATTTGGGTTTTGAAAGTCGGGTTGTTTTTAGCTGGATCAACTCTCTACATTTTCTGTCAGCACCAGCATAAACTTCTACAGTAATTTATTCTACAGCAGTTCATCTGATTATTTGGGAGGTTGTTTGTCTTTAGATCGATACAGACTTATAAAGCCAGAGCCAAACAAGAAACCACTTAGAGAAGTTCTGTGCTTTTTACTCTCTCCACCAAACGTTTTGTCCTGCTGCCATTTTATATCACGACTCATTGGTTTTTTGATCATCTTCAAAGCATATATTTTAGATGGTGGTTGAAATATCCACAATAATATGCATACCACTGCAATCTAAAGGAATATGGACTCTTGTTAGGAAACCGAATAGTCTGATAATTCAGTCTAGAATGTTGTTTATGAAGATTGTTGGAGCTGAAGTCAATCTGAAGACCAAATATACTTGTATAATGTTATTTTACACATAGTAGATGCCCAAAGCGGCCACAAGAGTACTGCTTCTACTGCTACCACATACTATCAGAGGTCCAGAGCTAAAACCATATTTCATAAACCCAAATTATCACCTGAAAATGTGCAGAAAACATAGGAAGCTCCTTTTTCTTTTCTTTTTTTTTTAACATACATCGTCTCATATAAATCACAAGCTACATTCAAAAGGCAATTGTTAAGTCTATTATATTATTCTCTCTCTTTTTTTTGGCTCAGAAAGAACTATTGACAATCATCGGAGAATTTCACACGGTCATTTACAGAATGGCTCTTTGTGAATAACTGGACAGTGCTTAAAATGTCAGACCAGCGGGGCACAAGTCGGCCCGACACGAGCAAAAGTGCAGTTACACAGAAGGTATGGATATTCACATACAAAAACCCTATATATTTCATTATATTTTTTTATATTACTTCATGATATTTCTAGCTATCAGAAATGTGGATAAAAAATCTCCTCGCGTAAGCCTATTTTTTTTTTTTTTTGCAGTGGTGGAAAAAGTACTCACTTTCTTAAGTTAAAGGGACTATACAGAGTTTAAAAATGTTAAAACTAAGTATTTTCATTCCCCTACATGTTCCAGCCATGTCCTAATGCGTAGAATGAGCCCAGACCTGTTCACCACAACTGCCTCTAAAATACTGCACAGTCACTCAAAAAGTTGTTACCTCGGGTCTGAAGTGCCTCGATGCAAGAGCTTAATATAGAAGCTGCAGTTACGCATACGACCTGAGGTGGCAGTAGTGAGCAGAAAAATGACACACTTGCATCTAGTCTCTTTAAGATTATGATATTTTTTTTTTTTTTACCCTGCTTTCTTTAGTTTGACATTTTTTGTGCTGTTCATAGTTTCACTTCCTTATTGGACACTGACAGGAAGTGACATAGATAGAGGCAAACAATTTTAAACTGTTGCCGTGCCAACCGTGTTATGTCGATGTTACACTGTCACATTTTCAAAAGCATTAAAACCTGTCATGTGCACTTTGGTAAAAGTTTTTAAAGGAATAGGCCACCGTTTTTACATACTGAGATATGTTCTTTCCTCAGCTTAGACGAGTTCATGTGTCCCTGTCTGGTCTTCACGTGTGCCCTCAGTCACGTAAACACGGCACATACGACGTTAGCATTTAGCCTCTCCTCTATAGTTCCAAATGAGGTGAAGATAGAAGCTACCAAGCTCTTCCACGTTTTCCTGTGCGGATGTCGAAGTACGCCTTGTATTATTACGCCTTACAATATAGTTCCCCTTTTTATCCGCTCAGAAAATCCACATTGTTTAATTTTGTGTAACTATACTCGTGTAACACTTCATGTAACTATATTTAAATAGGGAAAACGTGGAAGAGCTTGGTAGCTTCTATCTTCACCTTGTTTGGAGCTATAGAGGAGAGGCTAAATGCTAACGGCATCTGTGCTGTGTTTACGTGACTGAGGGCACGCGTGAAGACCAGACAAGTACAAATGAACTCGTCTAAGCTAAGGTAAGAACATATCTCAGTATGTAAAATCGGTGGCCTATTCCTTTAAAGGGGGGGTATTATGCAAAATCGACTTTTTCAAGCTTTACATCATGTTATTATGTCATTCCCTCATTAAAAACATGCCTGAAGTGTTGCCTTGGCACATTCACGTATTTTTGAGTAATCTGTAAAAACTCTGATGGCAGCCATTTTAGGGATAGGTTTGCCTGAGTCCTCCTAGGAACGCCCCCACCTCCTGGAGACGCCTCCGACCTTTCGTCACCAGCCGAGTAACCAACCACTGCTCCTCAGCAGAGCCCCCTCCCCACTGATGCCACAGACAGCGTGTGGAGGGGGCGTGTCTGAAAGGGTCAGAGGTTCTTAAAGAGACAGAGGCCTAGTTTAAGACATTCACTACAGCCATTTTGAGAGAGCAATGTTATACAAGGCAGTTATTCTAATTTACTGCCTTTACAGAGCAACAGAATGTTTCGTCATCATTGTAGTGTGCTATAGACTGGTGCTATGTGATTGAAAAAAGCATAATACCCCCTCTTTAAGTATCATATGTACTTCTAGTGAAAAACTAAAACCACATAGCTGTAGTTTTTATTAACATGCTGCTTGTCTTCATTGAAGGTCCTTGCAAAAATGAATGTCAAAACAGTTTTAATCCCGTTAATGTGTAAAGTACAAGTACTCCAAATCCCTGCTTAATCACAGTATATTTTTTGTACAGTGTTTCTTTCCACCACTGATTATACATTCAAACTACTGCAGTGTGGGCAAAAGTGCTGATTCACCACCACTTTGTTAGAAGGATTACTCAGAGATTTTTGTACATTTTCTGGCAGCTCTTTCTGCAGCTTTTTGTTTTGGTTTCTTCAAATAGTAACATCCTCGACAATTTCACACAGGCCTATCATCAGACTAACATTTTGGATGTTATTTCATGGGTGATTATGGTCTATAACTTGCATGTTGTTGAAGGGGGGATTTTACTCAAACAATGGGCCAGTTTGCATTAAAAAGTTCACATTACAAGCTCAAAATGTTTCAGTAAAATAAACCAAACATATTTTTTTAATGCATTCACCAATATAGCCACACTTCCCACTTACAGCTTCAATGTTTTACTATCAACCATCTTCAGTAACTGCACTTTGACTTTTGTAGAGCAAAATAAAAACATAATATTGTGCTGTTTGCGACCGGTTCTGCAGAAAATAGGAAGAACATAATGAGATGTTGCATTATCATCTATAAAGTCATTGCGGATCATGATCGACGGCTGTAATGATGTGCTTTACGGACTGTGCTTTAAGGTTGTGCCTCTGGGTTACAGCACGGCGTAACTGCATTGCTGTGTGATAATGGAAGTGTGCATTTAAGTCTTTGGATATGAATACTTAGAAAAAAAAAACGTCTTGTGCAAATAAAACTAAAAACGTGAAGAGACAGTGCAGTTTTTGTCAGGTAAAGGTGTCAGCCTGTATCTCAGTCCAGTTTATGAGTTGCTGTAATTTTATCAAGGGTATTTCATACATAATCTAAGCATTCTCACGTCTTCCTTAATAGCTTGCAGTTAAATTTCTTTTTAATCTGTTTCCACATAGAAATAGGCGCGGGGCAGCTTGATCCTATATTGACTTATTGTTCAATTAATGACAAGTAAGCAATATGTATTTTCATTGCTTGACACTTTGGTAGCACTTTGTAATAACTACACCTTATTTAGCCTTAATAAATGATGAGCTAACACTTAATTCTTCATGAACAATGAATTAGTAACTACTAAACAATGCATAAATAAGTTTATATGAAAGAAAGATGTATGAAATTCTGCGCTGTAGACTTTCCCAGGGAGTAATGCTAATTACGAAGCACCAAAGATAATCCATAGTTCATTATGTAGATTAACTTTGTTGCTTTAGCATTACTCCCTGGGAATGTATACAGTGCAGAATTTCATATATCTTATTTAAGGTTAATGCCATCATGAGTGCCTATAATACATTTTTTTTCCTGCTGTTCTTTGTTGTTTTGTTCCTTTTGTACTATGTTCTTTTTTATTATTGTTAAATGTGAATTTTTATTGTATTGAGTTGGGGGTGGGCGCTCAAAAGCTTCTAGCTTTGGCTCACTCCTTTAACAATTAAACTTGTTAATGATCAATAACTATTTATAGAGGAGTTATAAAGTGTTTGTCACATAAGGTGTAGTGTTTTCCATACTTTTTATGCTTTTAGACTTATTCCTGTGGCATGAAATGGTCTTCAATCGCATTATTTTCTTTCCTCAATATATCAAATACATACAGTGGGGAAAAAAAGTATTTGGTCAGTTTCCCATAGACTTTCTATTGGATTTTGGCCAAATACTTTTTTCCCCACTGTACATACAGTTTAGTTAAGCACATTTATCTTGCTTTTGTGTATGCAATTACTAATATCAGCTGTCATCTGCTGGGGGAGCTTTGGGGGCTTATCTTGTTCAACAGAGCCTTCCATGTCAAACAATGGGTCAGTAGAGGGTGTAGATGTTAATTATTATAATCACTTCTTAAAAGTAATCAGTGACATTTACTCAAATACATTTACTTTTTGAGAATAATGTACATCTGATTAGTAATTTAAGACCGTATTTCCCATCTTCAAAAACTGCACTGCCCCTTTTGAAGCAGCAGAAGAGAAAAGAAAACCAAAACGTGCGTAGAAAAACATGTCGGCTCATCTCTTTGAAAAACTCAACAGCTTAATACATATTTTTGGATAATAAGTCATTTTCAGCACCCTTTAGTTACAGTATGTTTTCACATGCCACACTAAAAAAACACAGAGGTCCTGACGTAAGGCAAAAACAGGCAAAACATCAAACTTTACCACCGCAAGTCCGTGGGTCGGCTTCACAAACGTACTTCAGACTGGGCCATTTTATTTCACACATAGGGTTTCTTCTGGATATACTGTAGTTTAGTAGTTAAGGCTATTTTATTACTATGATCTATTGTCCTAAAATCAAGGGATTGTTGCGATGATGAAAGAGCTGAATCGAAAGGAAAAGCTCAATCTACGCTCTAACCTCACCTACGGTCATGAGCTTTGAGTCGTAACGGAAAACTCCAGGATGTGTGAGGAGTTCAGGCATTGGAGCTCAGAGTAGAGCTTCTCCACTTCGAGAGGAACCAGTCAAAATTGTTCCAGGCATGTCCCGTCTGGAGGAGGAGGAGGCCCAGTGGGAAGACTGAGAACATGCTGGAGGGACTATATGTCTCTGAGCTGGCCTTGGAACGCCTTGGGAACAACCTGGAAGAGATGACGTGTGGGTGGATCGTGAAGTCTGCACACACTCCCAGGAAAAAGGATGGATATTATCGATTACTAGGAATCATGGAGCGTTCAAAGAGCAAAGAAAAAAGAAAAGAAGTGCATAAATGAAGAGGTTTTGGTTAGAAATCCTTGATGGTTCAAATTTGTTGTTTCTGTGTATGCACATTTTTTTTTTGGGGGGGGGATGCTGAAGTGTACCTCCATTTGTCTGCAGTTTCCATGGTTACTAATGGTTGGAGAACACATTCGGTTCTCTTCCAACCAAAAGGATGCAATTTTCTTTACACGTATATTTCGTTTTTTCCGACGGCGCCAGTCTAAAACACCTGTGTGAAGTCGCGCCCGGGTTTTGGCCGCCGTTCCGGTTCATCCGTCTCATTCCCCGGCGCACAAAGCAAATGCAATTACCAGGATCAATTCGAACAAACCCAAATGGCAAATAATGACAGAGCGGTTTGTACAGAACAGGTTTGAGTGGACGAATAAAAGTCCGCAAATTGAACGTAAGTGTACACTGCAATTTGCTAAACACTGGACAAGTCAAAATATAGATTTGCTTTGTAATAATATAAATCATATAATGGGGTCGAAGTGGCTGGGTTTTCGAGACAGGGCTATACCGTGTTATTAGAAGGACTAGGCATTGGATTTTGGAGAAAACCGACTATCGTTTTCTTTCTTCTGGTGTAAAAGCGAACCAGTTTAAGCAGCGACAATATGCAAACCACATAAGCTTACTACAGAACAAAGGCATTATCGCAAATGCTATAGACATGATCAGCTTAGTGACAAATCGCATCTTTATTTTATGATTTCATTACTTGTAGCCGACATAATCCTATGACAGACACTGCCAGTTTGGAGGTCTGTACTACAGCCACCATCTCATTGCAAACTAGTCCCAACTACTTTATATAGTCCTATTTCAAAAACCCGACACTTTGAACCCTTTCGATGATATATCTACGTATATGGCAGCTTTATACAGGAACAAAATGATTAAAAATGGTTATAAAATAGGCATAGAAGTCTTTGATAAGAAGAGACTTGGGTGTTGTGCTCCTTTGGTGTAAACTGCACCCCTGATCCGGCCACAACAACGGTATCCAGTCTGTCTGACAGTCTTTAGACCGGGTTTAGTCCAGGGTTTCGGCCGCAGTGGTCTCTCTCTCTCACTCTCTCTCTTTCTCTCTGTAGTCGGTGTAGTTTCTATCACGTGATGAGGCAGCAGTTTATGCAGCGCGGGCCGAGCCGTCTCTTCAGAGCGCCCTTCTTCCTCTTGGGGGTTAGAATGGCGATAATGGCCTCGTCGAACACAGTCTTCAGGCCTTTCTGCGTCAAGGCCGAACACTCGACGTAGCAACACGCGCCGATCTGAAAAAGAGGGACCCGAGAGAGTCAAACAATGCAGCATTCTTATTTGTTGAGTTTGCTGTCCCATCTTTCAACCAGTGTCTCTGTGCGGTGCTCACGGACTTATCTCCAGATCCTGAACCACGATCTCGGGGCCAGGATTACCTAGATTACCTAACAATGTTTCTGCTAAATGCTTGCCAGGGCACATTATGTCGAGGGCTTTTGAAATCCGCTCAATCCTATTTTGTAACGAGCGGTGATGTTTCAATCCAGAATATTGCAGAGAGACACTAGGTCAGACAGCCCTCTTCCAACTCTATTCAAAAACAGTTTGCATCTGCATAACAAGTGTATAAACAATGAATAGAACATTTAACAATAAGAAGAGTCAGTAAGAAATCACTGTGTTCGGAGTTTACATTGAGTTTGAGTTGTACAAAAGATTGTGCAATAAATTATATGGGCATGAGCAAGGAACAATATCATCATCAAAATATTTCCTTTTTGCTTCAGTCCAAATATCAACGGGACTTTCCTTATTAAAGAATAGCCAAATAAATAAAACAAACTCTGGCTTCCTCAGGGTGATCTGCAATTAAATTTTTACTTATTTAAATTTTTGATAATATCATTAAAGCAGAACTAAGTAACTCGTGCCCCTAGAGGCCACTCAAACTTGGCTGTAAATACTGTTAAAGTGGCGCTGGCACGCAGTTAGCTTTGCCCGTTGGCCTGTTAGCTTCTCCTTCGTGATTGCATTAGTGTGTATTGGGGCCTCCGACCCAGTGGCAAGAAAGTTTTGCAATTGTGGTTTTCTGGACAGAGACACCAGGGGGAGATGAAAGACCCCCCAATCATCCCATTAACACTTGTATTTCCCCCATAGGGACTACGAAAAGGATTTGTTAAGGTAAAGAAGTTACTTAGTTCTTCTTAAAAGGTGCATTATGCAACTTTTAATGTGATTTTTTTTAAATTATTTGTGCATACTTGACACACTCCATCACAGTGGCCTCTACAACGTTCCAGGATCAATTATTTGAAAGGTTTTCACTGCTGACGGGCCCTCTCACTAAAAATCCTACAAAAGAATTGATCCTGGAGCGCTGTAGAGGCCACCGTGATGGAAAGTAAAGCCGCCAAGCTGACCACTCACACAGCTATTGGTTCACAAAAAGGTAAATTACAAATATCACAGGGTTTTTTTTCACATAAAAAGTTGCATGATGAACCTTTAATGTTTTAGGGTATGTAGCTTAGGTCATGATTTGATCTTGGTCTCGTCCTGCTGGTATATTTTAAGTGTTGCTTGGTGGGAAAAGTTTGAGAATCACTGCATAAAACGAAAAAAGCAACTCTACAAACAACACTGCCTGACCCCCCCCAGTAAACGCCTTTAGCTTTAGGGTTCACCGTGGCATTGTTTTTTGTTTTGTGGCAGCCTGTGTGTCCAAGACAAATTTCCTTCAGGACTAATACAATTAATATTGAATCTTGAATCAATAAGCTTCTGCAATGTCAAAAGGTTTTCTCCAAGATCTTGTATTGATGAGGGCAGGGTGTGACCACTTTCCCCCAAGGAGTCTCAATGGTGTTAAGATCTGGACTCTCCATGTGTGAAAATGACGCCTCATGCTCCCTGAACCACTCTTTCACAACGTGAGCAAACCGTAGACAAAATATAGACCCTATTTTTCTGCTCTAAACTAAAGGCCACTTAAACCGTCAGCATTATAAATAGGCAGGTAATGTCTAATCTGCTCTGAAGTGCTGTGGCTTGTTTTCTTGTTAAGGCTGAACCATTGTGATATATTATTTTCATTTTGCAAGGAGCCAATTTCAATGCAATCGCTATGAGCCATTATCATTAATCCTGTTTATTCTGCCCTTGTTAGAGCCTCGCGCACGACAGGCAGGCTTATGCAACGGGACACAGGCCTAGAAATGAAGGTTATGCAGGTGCACTATAATACGTCCTGCCTTCTGCGAAACAATGTGACAAGTATTGAGGTCCTGAGTGTGAAATTTGGCTGAACGATTGCAGAACAAAGGATCTGATGGCAACTTCTTAAACAAAGGCAGTAGCATTAACATTTGAGAGAAGACTGAAATAAGAACGGCTAAACCAGGGGTCGGCAAGTTTGCTTCACGGAGGGTCGATTTTCATCATTGCCAAAACACCGAGGGCCGAACCTCACCATTGTAGCCTAAAGTTAAGAACCATTTTCTGCAAATGCCAATGTTTTACATCAGTGGTTCTAAAGTGGTCCGGCTCCGAGACCCGCCATTACCTTAAAGGGATGTTTCAGGATTTTTGACATAGGGCCTCATTTCCTAGTTATCCAGAGTGTTGCTGATTTCTGGAGATATCTTTTTTTGTAATTCATGCAGTTGATTATTGAGTATTTGAAGAGTTTCGTGGCGCTAGGCTAGTGCTTGTCTATGGTATCAGCTAGCCTGCATTAAAAACAGTCTGACCCGCTCCACAGTGCACCTGAGGCAAATCACTTATAACACCAGACTAATGATGTAAATGTCTGTGTCGATAAAATATTTTTTGGAATATAACTGACCTTGCATCACATGAATGATCGCAATTTGAGGGACTATTTTCTAGCAGATCACGCTGCGTAGCTTATACAACCACGAAGCTGATGCTGCTCAAATACAAGGTATTTTACATGCAAAATTGTTAAAATTACTCTATCAACACAGAGATTTATATGGTTAGTCTGGCGTTATAAGTGATTTGCCTCAGGTGCTCTGTGGAGCGGGTCACACTGTTTTTAATGCAGGCTAGCTGATATTGTAGAAATGCGCTAGCCTTGCACTAGCCTAGCGCCACGTAACTCTTCAAATATAAGGAGTGCATGAATTACAAAAAAAATATCTCCAGAAATCAGCAACACTCTGGATAACTAGGAAATGAGGCCCTATGTCAAAAATCCTAAAATATCCCTTTAATAACAAGCTACGACCCAAATAAAACTGTAAATTGTCGCATATCGTATAAAATATTGTATTTAACACACATGTTTTTATTGAACAAGCCGTAGATTTGCTTTTAAGACTGAAATTATGATAAAACCAACCCGATATTAATTTTAACAGACTCCCGTGTGTTTCCATGTAGTTTCAGATGGAAAATATTGGAAAAAAAGTTCCCTATAGGCTCGCGACCCACTTTTGAGTCCCGACCCACCAGTTGAGAATCACTGTTTTACATGATATCTGACCAAGTGGGATGTTCTGCAAGGACATTTAAAAAATACACTTTATAAAGACACTATTTCTCGCATTTTAGAGTACTTTAACAGCTAATTGATCCCTTATTTGCATAATAATATTTCTCAAAATCATATTGGGGGCCAGAGGTTCTGCGCTGGAGGGCCGGATTTGGCCCCCGGGCCTGACGTTGCCTACCCCTGGGCTAAACTAATACTATCACAACAAGCATTTCAGAACACATTTTAAACAAGAGGTTTAGTAGGATTTCGAGACAGGATCATTTGTTCTGCCTAAAATAACTGCTGAGTAAGATCATTCAGATGATGGAAATACCGAGTGTGAAATTAATGGTCGAGTGGTTCAAAAATAAAATGCAAGTTTCACACATCAGATGGTGGTGGTGCAACAGTCCTGGTTTGGGTGGTTCAATATACGGAGGCAACACAAAGCTAGAGTTGTCGACAAGAGGAAGTTACACGCGCCCAGAGGTTTGGTTTTGAGAAGCAGTTTCAAATACATGATGTGACATTTATTGAGATAGTGTCGACATTACCGAACAAGCTTGACTTATGAAAAAGTGATTTGGCAAAACAAAAATCTATTTTGTTGCACCACCTAGACGCACTAATCAGGGCAGTCTAAAGGGATATGAGGGAGACATTTGTCAAGGCTTTAGCTCTGATCGGTTTGAATGTCCAAGGTCAAAGATGGCACTAAAGTGACTCAATTTCATTAACCTGCATTTTCTCCAGTTCGGCTTCACCCAAACCGAAAAGCTTCTTGACTGGAGAGCAGAGCTGGAGAACAGTGTAATGCCTCATTTGAAAGCTAAGACCTTCTTGAAGCGTTTCTGTCATGTTTTCGTCTCTTTTTTGTCACTTTTTTATTGTGTTTTTCCCGCATTTTTGTTACTTTCTTTGGCACGTTTTCGCCATGTTTTCTCACTTTTTTGTTGCATTTTTGTGGCTTTTCCGGCACGTGTTTTGACACTCTTTTGCCACTTTTTTATTGCATTTTTGTCACTTTTTTGTTGCTTTTTTTGTCGGTTTTTGTCCTTATTGTTGTTGAAGCTTTTAGATTTGGGTAAAGCCAAACTGGCGAAAATGTGCTTGGTTCAGGTGGGGGTTAAGATGTTAATTTACCGACTTTCAAACTTCAGTTTCTTGGAGCGACAGTGGCGCAGAGAGTAGAGCTGGTCGCCTTGTAACCGGAGGGTCGGCAGTTCGAATCCCGCAGGTGCACACCGTCGCTGTGCCCTTGGGCAGGACACTTCACCCACCTCACCTCCAGTGGCTATGTACACTGGTGTATGAATGAGGGAGTGGTTCATTGATGGAAAGCGTTTCGAGTGCCTAAAGCAGGTAGAAAGGCGTGATATAATTTTTTTACCTTTTACATTGTGTGTCAATTGGACTGTGAGCATTTGCTTCTCCTCAGGTAGTGCTTCTACTTCGGGTAGACAAACATGTACAAATGTTTGCATAGGCTCTTAGTCATCCAGGAAGTTTCAGTGGTAGTAGAGATTTAACAAGGCCCAGTAAAATCACCCCAGTCCATATTCAATTTTCTTTCAAGTGCTTCATTTTTATCATCCCACCGCCAAAAGTACCACTGTTGGTGTCTTGCGGACTATTAGACGCATGTTTAGTTATGTTTTGAGTTTGCAACAATCCTGTGTCTCATATGACCTTGAATGATCCGCAGTCGGGCTTTAACCTCTTAACTCCCGCCTGAACCGAGAGGATCTTCTTCCTCACGTCATCACGTTTTTTCCATCATTTTTATGTTGGGTATTCAACTAATTTTTGTAACTTTTTTTGTCATTCTTTGTCACATTTTGTCAATTTTTTGTGACATTTTTTTGACATTTTTGCCACTTTTTCATCAATTTTTCGTCACTTTTTTGTCAATGTTTTCTCACTTTTTTGTCACATTTCCATCATTGTTTTCGTCTCAGTTTTGTTTCTATTTTCACAGCTTTTTTCCAGAAGCTTTTGGACTGGGGTAAAGCCAAACTGGAGAAAATGTGCTCGGTTCAGGTGCGAGGTAAGGGGTTAAGTCTAATCTAAATTTATGGTCTTGATGTTTTTTTACCTGATCATTTCCGTGCACCACTTTGTTTAATCTTCAACTTTTGTCGGGACTTTAGTTTTAAAATGTTCCTAGATTTGTCACTACATTTTTGGTCCACGCGCTGCATTCACTGGCGCTGGAGTAATGCGCAGATGTGTGATGATCCCAGTGACTTTGGGAGGAAATTACGCGTCTACAGAGGCGCTGCTGGCCCCGCTCAGCTCGGCGCTCTCTAACTGGGCCTGACAGCTCAATTCTCAGACGGTACAAGTGAAAATGTGCGCGGTTAAGAGAGAGAAGAGAGAGAAGAGAGAGACACGGACCTCCTTGGCCAGTTTCTGCCCCTGCTCCGTGGTGATGGGCTTCTCCTTCAAGTCGTTGAGCTTGGCAATGGTTTTGGGGTCATCTCGAAGGTCGATCTGAAAAGGGGGGAAGGGTAAAAACACAGCGGTAAAACAAAATGACAATGTAGAAGGTTGTTCTGTTGTTTTGTATTTGAGCGATTGCGGGGGTTTTAAGTCTAGACAAGTAGAAGTAGAACACAGTCGGCTGAAAAGATTTGTTGTTGACATCCCTATTACACGAAAAAATGCAGTTACTTCATAGCAATGGATGTCGTCTCAAAGTATATTTAGCTATTCCAGTCAGTTTTATGTGGCTGAATCTTTTTACAAGCTTTTGCAGAAGATAGTGAGGACTCATTTGCATCTTGTTAGTTTGCAGCATATTGCAGATGGGGGCTTGTTAGTGGAACAGGTGCTCCTCCGTTTCACATTGAGAGCTATGTTTAATGTTTTATTGCAGAGACGCAGCTGCCAGTTTATGTAACAGGATTAACTGTAGCGATGTGTTAAGGCCCAGTGTTTTCTGCTTTGGAAACTTGTTAGCCCACACTTCCTGCGCTTGAGCAAAACAGTTCACACCAGCGACTTCTCAGTCCATTTCATTTACAATGTTCGAGCAGAAGAGAGTAACAGCATACTTTTCCCCATGTACTTTCTCTTAAGAAAAAAAAATACAACCACATGTTTTTTTTTGTGTGTGTGTGCCAGTTCTAAGGATATAAGTGTTAAATGCTGGCTTATAACCAATGCCAAAGCAATATTCTCAGTCATTAAATGTTTGTTGACAGATTATTTTTTGGTGGATTTTCTTACTGCAGAGAGTCCATAATGGTCCTGAAGAAAGCAGGTTTTTAAAAGTAAACAAACAGCTAGCTCATGAGCTACAGACATTTGAGACCTACACATTTCTTCTTCTGAAACACTGAAGAGGCCCCAAGAGCCCCCCACACCTGCAGCACAGTGGAGGCGTCACAAGAGGCGCTACAGGAAACAAAAAAGGGACAAACAAGGAGGTATCCGGGCCAGACTCACATCTAAGCCACACATGCCCTATGAGTGTTCTGGCGAATGGACGTTCACTGGAGAATAAAACAGATTAACAGCTAAGCTTTTCCCAGAAGATGGTGAAAGACTGTTGTGAAGCTGAGGGAGCTGCGCAGGAGGAAGAGGAAGGAGGAGGTGGAGCTGACCAGTGCAGGACACCACGCTCTGAAACTGAGACAAACCCAGGAGGCGCTGCAAAATTTCAGAGGATAAGAGGAGACTGAAGGCAGCCAGCCAGGTTTCTTAATGGTGCTACGGTTTCCCCTCCCTTCAGAAACATGTTGGTCAGGTTGACCCACTATGGCAGCGCGGCTCAGTCAGGACTCAGGACTCCTCAGGACTAACATCTGAACACAATATCATTGTACCATGACAAATAAAGCACTTACTTGCTTACTTATTTGCACCATGGCAAGACCAATCTTCACTCTTATTTTTACTAGTTATATGACTTGTAAAAGTATTAGCAGTTAGTTTTTGTAGTTCTTATCAGGCGGTCGAGCATTACCCTGATACAAGTACAAGCTATTCAGTCAACGCAGTAAAGATTTAAATATCCGTTGACTTAACTGGGTTGATTAAATCCAAGGTATGCAAAAGGCCCTAACGACGCCCACTTTTGCCCCATCACATAATATGACACATGTAATCCTGATAAATTAACCCTTTAACTCCCACCTGAACCGAGCACATTTTCTCCAATTTGGCTTTACCCCAGTCCAAAAGCTTCTGGAAAAAAGGTGTGAAAATGGCAACAGAGATGAAAACAATGATAAAAATGTGACAAAAAAGTGGGAAAACTTTGACAAAAAAGTGACGAAAAATTGATGAAAAATAACAAAAATGTAACAAAAAATGATAAAAATGACCAAAAAAAATAAAAAAATTAAAAAATGTGACAAAAAGTGAAAAAAATGAAGAAAAAAAATTACAAAAAAGTTGAATACCCAAAAAAATGCTGGAAAAAAAATGTGATGACGTGAGGAAAAAGATTAATTTAGATGAATTTTGTTGATCTTAGCTTTCAAATGAGGCGTTTGCACTGGCCTACAGGATTTGGGTAAAGCTGAACTGGAGAAAATGTTCTCTGTTAAGGCGGGAGTTAAGAGGTTAAACTGTAAACAAGTGCAGCAGAGGTGGGATTATGGCTGTGCTGACACTTCCCCTCAGGAGTGGCCATGAGTTTATGAAATGTGCCTCCAGAGCGAGAAGAAGCGCCACGAACACAGTCAAATTATTATTACCCACGTTAAAGTGTCAAATGCTGGCTCCATCCAAACATCACAAAGAAACAGAAGGACAGCTATTAAACATCAGGGGCATGAACTCAAAGTAACAGCACAGAGCAAATGCATTTTTGTGTAATATGTGCAATTTGTTTCCTTCCTCCTTCTTTGCACTTTTGAAACACTTTTTTAACACTGCATGATAGCACGTATAGCTGTTGCGATTTTGCTAATGTTGTTTATTTTTATACAACACCTCAAACGTCTCATTTACGTCCTGCAGCGCCCCGCCTTAAATGATCGACTCTGCCTCCGCCATAGACTTTCACTCACACTTTGACAGCCTTAACAGCAATAACCAATTAGCGCAAACACGTCTCCCTCGCTGTGCGTCGAAACGTAGCAATCAACCCTTTCTGTGATTGCTATAATTTGCTGCCCCGTTCGCACCCGGCGAAAGGGCGGGGGCAAGTTACGAGAGCAGTGGATAAAACAGCCGTAAACATGGCTCGACGTGGCATAAATCTCACGCCCACTCCGCTCGCTTCAGTGCCGTGAGCCGGTGCGGCCGCAGTTGCCAGGAAACACCAACCCAAAAAAAAAAAAAAAGCAAAGAGAGGGATTTCTAGGTTTAAGAGCGGCACATATGCTCCAGGCGCAGGGCTGTTAGGGCTGAAGGGAGAGTGAGAAACGCAGTCTATTGAGGCCGAGATACGGAGCAACGCTCATTTAAAATAGGTCTGCTTTCTAGGCTGGCAATGTGTCAGTGGGCGCTGCAGAGGAGTTAGGTATTGGAAAGGGTTTTTTAACACAGATGAGTAGGGTTTGATTCAGTCCAATGTAAAGTGACATAGATTCCTGCAAGTTCTACATGTAAGAAATCAACCTAATATGCCCTCTTACACAAAACCCACCAACCCTGTACGTTAGACTTCAGCAGAGAAGCTCTAAATCTCACGTCATTATTGTAAGACAGATGTTTGTGTCGTGGTTCGAATGCCAATCAAACTGGCTAACAGCAAATTTTGTGTCTAAAGTGTGAACTGATTAAGTACAATTTCAATCTGAAAAGACAGAATGTGTTTTATCGAACATGAATCATGATTGGGGCTCAGACCCCGGCGGAAGATTGCAGTCACAATATGGAATACATGGCGATGATGGATGAATCTTCCCCCAGAGCCCGGACACTGGTGGTGGTAGAAAGAGACCCGGGGCGGCCGGTCGACAAGGGGAAACTGCCGAGTGATTGACCGGGGAGCTTAAAGGGGGGGTATTAAGCTTTTTTCAATCACATAGCACCAGTCTATAGCACACTACAATGATTTAAATGCAGTAAATTAGAATAACTGCCTTGTATAAAATTGCTCTCTCAAAATGGCTGTAGCAAATGTCTTGAAATAGGCCTCTGTCTCTTTAAGAACCTCTGACCCTTTCAGACACGCCCCCATCCACATGCTGTCTGTGGCATCAGTGGGGAGGGGGTTCTGCTGAGGAGCAGTGGTTGGTTACTCGGCTGGTGACGAAAGCTCGGAGGCGTCTCCAGGAGGTGGGGGCGTTCCTAGGAGGACTCAGGCAAAGCTATCCCTAAAATGGCTGCCATCAGAGTTTTTACAAATTACTCAAAAATACGTGAATGTGCCAAGGCAACACTTCAGGCATGTTTTTAATGAGGGAATGACATAATAACATGATGTAAAGCTTGAAAAAGTGGATATTGCATAATACCCCCCATTTAAGATGGGGATCCTGGGCGATGAATGGCTGAAGCAGGATGAACAGCTGCGGTGATTGGCTAACTCGAAGGTGCGGCAATCCAAAAATGTTTAAACTACCTCGCCTCACAAAAGTGTTTTTCGTATCTCATTGTTATCTTCATCAAAACCCCAATGTAGCCGAATATAAGCACCAATTTCTTCAAGTACCATTTTAGTACACCTAATGGGGTGTTAGGCCTGAAAATGCTCTTTTATTTTCCACATTTTTAGAGTACGGTACTTATTTTGAAGTGTAAATCGATTTTGCAACAATACAAACAATGACATATTCTTTCCGTGTCTTTCGTCTAGATATGCAAGTGTAGCTTTTACAGCACAACAACTAAGCATTTTCTAAAAGAAAATAATAATTGAAATGGCAACTACCAACCAGAGCGGCTTTCAGATTCACCACCATCATTATGAAGAAAAACAAAGTCTACCTAGACGCTTATGCAAATGTTTGGCAGTGACAAAGCATGAGAGAAGAAGAACATCTGGAACCAAGTTGAGAAAAGTAGTTTTTTACTCTTTATTTTTATCTGATGAAAAGATGTGGCTCCATTATAAATTGTAAGAGTCTTTGCACACACGCTCTGAAAATGCACAACCTCCAGCTTCGATCAACTCTAACACAGACACACTAATGCAGTTACAGCACAGATGGTCCTCACAGGGTCAGGGTGACTGCCTCAGCCAAGGACAGTCTGACAGGGTGAACAAAGGAGCAGGTCAAATGGCCATCCTCACATAACATTATATTTTATATACACGGCACAGTTCGAGATCTATTCTGGTTTACGCACTTGAAGTGTGTCATAGATTAAAACATCAGGCGCCCACGCTTTGCTTGTGGACGCCTGGTATTTGTCAACATGATTTCTGCTGTACTTTCTGCAACCTGTCAACGTGAAACGACCTAAAATATGCAAACACTAAAAGCCTGTCAATTAAAAAGCACAATGCAGATGCTTGAGACTGAACCTGTCTAATTAAAATTCTGTTCACTGTGCAGATCATTATTTTCCCCAAATTGTGTAGCCTTAAAGCAGTGGTTTCACTATGGATAATATCTCTCGGTCATTCTGATGGACAGGGTTGTAAAAAATCCATCATTAATTCATCTCTAATTATATGCATTTTTTAAAGAAATGTATATGCAGTATAAATATAAATGGAGCTTAACGAAACATGATCTGAACAGAAACATGGACAGAAGAATTTTGCAACAGAATTGTGTTCAACCTAATGCGTAAAAGTCTCAAAGGAGGACGACTTATTCAGCGCATTATCA
Source organism: Gobius niger (assembly GCF_951799975.1). Classification (NCBI taxonomy): domain Eukaryota; kingdom Metazoa; phylum Chordata; class Actinopteri; order Gobiiformes; family Gobiidae; genus Gobius; species Gobius niger. Next base: position 32,764,921 of record NC_136858.1, read on the forward strand.
GCTCGTCAGTATTAAAGGAGCTATACCTGGTTTTTTTTCTAGTTAGGAAACGAAAATAGTTTTGTCTCCTTTAGTATATTGTAAACGCAGACATTTGTGGGGAATACACTGTAGATCTAATTAAAATTCCTTTGTATCCATTTCATGAACTCTATTTTTGTGTAAGTGACCCTGAAAAGTGACCCTGCAAATTGTGTAAAGTGCCTATAAACATGTCCCTGTGAAGAACTGGGATGCTATAAATATATTAGGAAGTTAGTACGTCAACCAACATTTTAATTTAGTGGTTCCCTGTTTCATTGTTTGAAATGAAAAAAAAAAAAAGGTATAGGGTATAGGGCAGGGGTGCCCAAACTTTTTGTCTCCGAGGGCCAAAATGAAAAAGTGCCTGTGAGTCGTGGGCCAAACACGGCGATGTCAAGCACGAAACACATATTTAACTGCAAATTATAAAGTTACTTTTTTATTTCCTTTTTTTTTTTCGATAGCCTACATTTGCATTTGATTTTATCTATGCAAATAACATGCTATATTAAAATAAATGGTAACTATGGCAAAAACCTAATTTTAGTAAAACAAAAACAATTGTAACAATTTAGTGCAAAAAAAACACCTGCATTTACAGAACCAACAGTAACTTTACCTCATTCGTTAACTTAAAATGCCACATTAGATCATTTTGAAAGTGTCAGTTCAGCATCAATTCTTTTATAAGTCAATTTTTAACATATACTGCTGTTGACGTCAACAACCTTTGCAATAAAAGTTGGAAAACTGAGATAGTTGATGCTACAACACTGTGATTAATAAATACCAAGACATCACAACCGTTTTTCCTTAACTCAGTGAAAGGAGTGAAACAGCGCCCCCAATTTGACTCTCCTGGTCAAAAAGTGTACTGCATCCATATTTACCATTGAGAATGAATGGAAGAGAGTTAGTATTAACCACACGCAGCGCAAAAGTAGGTCACTCTCTGGCGGGCCAACAGAATTGTTTTGGCGGGCCCCACTTTGGGCACCCCTGGTATAGGGCCTTTAAAGGAGCGAGATACAAGTTTGTCATTTTATGCTCACTACTGCCACCTCAGGTCATACGTGTAAGTGCAGCTTCTATATTAAGCTTGTGCATGACGGCACTTCAAACCCAAATTAACAACATTTTGAGTGACAGTGCAGGATTTTAGAGGCAGTTGTGGTGAACAGGTCAGGGCTCATTCTACACATTAGGACATGGCTGTATAGTCCCTTTAAAGTTCATATTTCACTGTTACAAATGCACATTGGAGCTTAGTGTTTGCATTTTCTCCATTGTAACGTAATGTTTAAGAAACAGTGGGCGAAAGGGGCAGTATTTAGCAGTTTGCATTGTGCGTCTTTGAGGCCTGCACTTCACGCACTGTCCGATCTGTATTCATCCAATTCCATGCGCTTTCAGCTCCAATGTGAGAACCATCGCTGCACGAAAAAGCCATAAAAAAAAATGCAACGCAAAACCCTGCTTTAGAGAGAGACCCCTGCGTGGTCAGAGACAGTGCCGTGCTGCATTTGGACTTTGATTACAGCTTGATTTTCAATCCATTTTCAATCCATTCAGGCAAAATTAGAATGACCTTCTAATAGCACTAATCGACTGACTGACCTGTGTCCCGATGAGCAGGTAGGGCACACTGGGGGCGTACTCCTGCAGCTCTGGGACCCACTCCTCCCTGACGTTCTGGAAACTGGCCGGGTTCACCACCGAGAAACAGATGAGGAACACGTCTGTCATGGGGTAGGACAGGGGCCGCAGCCGGTCATAGTCCTCCTGTAAGCAGACGGGACAGAGAGGTCAACATGCTGCAAAGTTAGTGCTTTTACATGTCATTGTCACACATTAAACAGAGCAGTACTTTCAATTTGTTTGGCATCAAATAGTACTTTAACTGCAGCTTAAACACAGCAATGTTTTTGTGGAAATAAATAATAGGCCTCTGTGTAAGTGTACCTGAAGACAGAAACATCCAAGGCACTTTCTGTCTGTCTTGTGAGTTGGAATGACAGAAACGCCGTCTCAGAGCCCACTATCAATCCTCCCGTATCTAAATAGTATTTTATCTGATACTAGTTCTCAGTAGCAAGTATTTACTGGTATCATACTTGTACCTTTTAATAGTACCCAGCCCTAGTTTCACCTTAACCTCTTAACTCCCACCTGAACAGATCCCATTTTCTCCAGTTTGGCTTTACCCTAATCAAAAAGCTTCTTGGGGGCACAAAAATAGCCACAAAAAATGAGAAGAAAAAAAAGGATGTAAATGCAACAAAATTGTGACAAAAACTCAACCAAAGAGTGACAAAAATTCAACAAAAATGTGACAAAAATTCAACAAAAATGTGACAAAAGTTCAACAAAAAATGACAAAAATTAAAAAAAAATGACAAAAACTCAACCAAAATGTTACAAAAATTCAACAAAAATGTGACAAAAATTCAACAAAAAAATGACAAAAATTCAACAAAAATGTGACAAAAACTCAACAAAAAAAAGAAAAAAATTCAACAAAAAAGTGACAAAAATTCAACAAAAATGTGACAAAAACTCAACAAAAATGTGACAAAAAAGAATTTAAAAAAAAACATAAAAAAGGTGACACAACACAGCAACAACGCAAAGAAAAAGATCTGTTTTGTGGGTCTTAGCTTTCAAATGAGGTGTTACACAGGCCTATATAATAGCCAAAGAGGACAGAATGCATTTGGTCACATATATGGTCACATATATTTGTTTCTTGTTTTTTCACATCTGGTTCAGTTTGAATACTATACTAATGATGTTTAGACTCTCGCTTAAATAGGAAAATGTATTTAGATTTTAAGTAGGCCATGACTTCCCGTTAACATTACATACATAAAAAACTCTTTAAATCTCAAACTGAGACAAACTAACTTTAAGCAATTTCTTCCTTTACCACAGAATGAACGTATTACCACAAAATAGGTACAACTACTACTACTACTAATCCTAGTAAAACTACTGCCACAGAAAAGGCGGAAAAAAGTAAACTGCACCGTCACTGACATGACTCCGTTTTTTCTGGAGCAGATCTCGAGTTTGACCTTCACATTGTTGTGGTTTCCTCCTCTGCACAAAGAGAAGCTGCAGAGAAATCCCACATGTGCCGCCCGCTCACAACAGCTGAGCCCAGGTCACTGCCATTTACTATAAATAAACTATTGTAAAGTCTGGTGTAAAGGGACGAGGGAATGACGAGAATGAGCACAATTACAAAAAAAAAAAGAAAGAGAACATGTGACAAAGTGCACAATATCAGCAGCTTGAGCGACCTTTTTGGATATTCATTAAAAAAACACTTCTTTGTCAGATGTTATAGCTTTTCTGGTGAAACATCAAACTGTTACTGTCGTGCTGCTATTAGCTGTGCTGCTAATTATCGATTCATTTTGACTCCAATGTCGAACGAGGACAGATATGAAGCCCTTTAGGATCTCAAGACACAGCCAAATAAGTCAAATCAAGTAAATTTCAATCGTTAACCTCTTAACCCCCACCTTAAAGGGACCAGATGCAAGTTGGTCATTTTATACTCACTACTGCCACCTCAGGTCTGACGCATAACTGCAGGTTCTATTTTAAGCTCGTGCATGACGGCACTTCGGACCCGAATGAACACCCTTTTGAATAGGGCTGGGTGATATGGCCAAAAAAACAAAATCTCGATTTTTTTTTTTACTCAGTTTGGACGATCACAATTTTAATTGATTTTATTTGAAATAAACTTTCAAATAGGCTCCTGATTACTGAGTCCTGCTCATTAACCTCTTAACTCCCGCCTGAACCGAGAGGATCTTTTTCTTCACGCCATCAGATGTTTTTTCCATAATTTTGTGTTCAACTCATTTTTTTTAACTTTTTGGTCATTTTTTTGGTCATTTTTCGTAATTTTTTTGTAATTTTTCGGCATTTTTTTGTCATATTTTTATCATTTTTTTGTCATATTTTTATCATATTTTTGTCATTTTTTTTGTCACATTTTTGTCGTTTTTTGGTCACATTTTTGTCATTTTTTTGTCACATTTTTGTCATTTTTTTGTCACATTTTTGTCAGTTTTTTCTTCAATTTTTTGTCAATTTTTTGTCAATGTTTTCTCACTTTTTTGTCACATTTCCATCATTGTTTTCGTCTAAGTTCTATTTCTATTTTCACAGTAAAGCCAAACTGGAGAAAATGTGCTCGGTTCAGGTGGGGGGTAAGGGGTTAATATTTCATAATGTAACTACAATTAGGCCCGTTAAGAGAACATAACCCTTTATTTAAAAATTGTTATTTGTGTTTTAGATATTCCTTGTCTGCTCTCAAAAGTAAAACTTCTTAGGGTTGAGTCTCCATGGAGACTAAAGGGAAAGGGGCGGAGTCAAATCAGAGCACAGTGAGAGAAAGGCACAGTCCTCTTAAATCACAAGACGTGGTCTTTGTGAAGCAGCAGAGATTGTCAGAAAGTCGTTGATTTCGCTACGGAGCATCTAAAACGCTGCTAAATTGGCCGCATGCGATTAAGATTCAGCCATTTTCCAAATCGTCTGTTTTTAAAAGCATGAATTAATTCGATTTATCGCCCAGCCCAACAGGTCTGAGCTGATTCTACACATTAGGACATGGCTGGAACATGTAGGGGGAGGAAAATACTTAGTTTTAACATTTTTAAACTCTGTATAGTCCTTTTAAGTGCATTTTCCTCTGTTCAGCTTTACCCAAATCGAAAAGGTTACAGCCTATAGGCCAACGTAACACCTCATTTGAAAGCTAAGACATTGTTGACGCGTTTTCATCACTTTTTTTTAATCTTTTTTTTTTTTCTCATTACTTTTTTGTTGTGTATTCGTGACATTTTCATAGTTTTTTGGGTGGATTATTGTCACTTTTCTGTTGGTGTTTTGTGGCTTTTTTGTTGCGTTTTCATCCTCGTTTTCATCACATTTTTGCCGCCATTTTGACCCTTTTTCCAAGGAGCTTTTTAGACTTGGGTAAAGCCAACCTGGAGACAATGTGCTCGGTTCAGGTGGGGGTTAAGAGGTCAATATCATTCTTCAGGGCTGCACAATGAATCGCTATTGAACCATAATCCTAATTTGAATAATTATAATTAGCAAACCACAAACACTGGAGGTTCCAAATTTAATGAGAAAATGTCCAGTGCATTTTTTCCCCCCAAGAATCATGCGGCGCAACAGCATCCATTTTGCCCTTTCTGCTGCTCGCCCAGCTCACTAATTGACACATGTAACACTGTCTATTGTGAGCCTCCACATCGAAAACCCTCTGCCCGAGCGTATGAATATTCATGAGGCGTTTATCTTGGAGAGGGGCCTATAAACATCCCCATGTATTTCGTGCGGGATCAATCCGTGCCCAGTAATGAGAAACGACTCAACCGGACCATCTCCAAACGCAGCCAATCAATCCCCCTTGTCCTGTTCGGGGGAAATTAGCTCCTAAACGTGCCTCAAATCAAAAACAAATGGTCCGGGGAGTCTCGCTGTGGCGCGCGGGGAGAGGGAGGGAGATGAGACGAGACGAGACGGGACGGAGGGGCAGAGCATGACAGTTTTTTGATGCTCTCAGCTCGTTCGTGACAAAACAAATTGGTTCAAAGTGACTACAAGTACAGAAACAAGGGGCTGTGACATGAGGCAGAGTTGCTTCACAAAGGCAGTTGAAGGATGTTAGACCGGGCCAAAAAACTTCTCCCAAATCTCAGTACGCTTAGTTTATTAGCTTCAGAATGGGGTCAGCACGATCACTTTCAGATGCCCCTCCTGAGTATAATATAGCCCTTTATGTTTATTTAAGCTGGCACTGGGACAAATGGAACCCTGCCTTGGCAACTTCTACAGCTTATTATCAACAACAAACTAAAAAAAAAACATGGAGCCCTTAACCTCTTAACTCCCACCTGAACCGAGAGGATCTTTTTCCTCACGTCATCAGATTTTTTTTTCCATCATTTTTTTGTTGGGTATGCAACTCATTTTTGTAACTCATTTTTTTTGTCTTTTTTTGTCACATTTTTGTCATTTTTTTGTAAACTTTTTGTCAATTTTCGATCACATTTTTGTCATTTTTTCGTCTAATTTTTGTAATTTTTTGGTCCATTTTTTTTCACATTTTTGTAATTTTTTTGTCACTTTTTTGTCACTTTTTTGTCATTTTTTGTCACTTTTTTGTCTTTTTTTTGGTCATTTTTGTGACATTTTTGCCACTTTTTCATCCATTTTTCGTCACTTTTTTGTCAAACATTTCTCACTTTTTTGTCACATTTTCACAATTGTTTTCGTCTCAGTTCTGTTGCTATTTTCACACCTTTTTTCCAGAAGCTTTTGGATTGGGGTAAAGCCAAAGTGGAGAAAATTTACTGGGTTCAGGTGGGAGTTAAGGGGTTAAAGAGTGCTATAAGAGATACAATGGAGAAATAATACTGTTTAAAACAATCACACATAAAATTATCAACAAAGGCCTTTATTTAAAAACTTGGCAACAAGAAAATCACTTTTTTTTGCCTATGCTTTTCAATCAAGATTCATTCAGTTCTCATGTGAATATTTTTTTAAACGATTAGGAGCTTCATGTATTAGAGAAGACTGAAACGGCAAAACCAAACTAGGTGTTTTATTCTCCAAGAGCTTTTGAGATCTGCCAATTCCAAGCATTGAAATTATGATTATTTGTGCCGCGCTAAACTTCCCCGTCTGAACCGATTTGCATGCACGCCGCTGATTTGAAGCGGAGAGTGCGAACAAGAGACTGGAGATCCTCAAATGGCTGTGTTTTGACATGAGCTGTCCTAAAGGTTTACATGTGGCTGAGGCGCACCAATAATGAGGGTAAAAATAGTGCCGCGCTGACAATGTGTGCGTATGTGGAGATGTGTTATTATGACGTGCCCTGGCTACTGTCTGCCAACCCAAGAGGCTACTGACACCGCCGTCTGGGCTGGAAAGATTTTGGAAAAAAAGGGTGATTTTTTTCCGACAAGGATTCCAACACTGATTAGTAGATTTCATAATAAAGGTCACATGCTTGTCAGAACATGTCTTAATCTCTTAAATCCCAATGAGACAGGGCGTTTACTTCCCAGCGTTGGTTATTATATTATTACCTAAATCAGGAGTTTCAGACTGTTCCCAATAAACCCCCAGACGTTCCCCAATCCAAATCCAAATTTACCATAAAAAACACAGTTTGGGAACCACTGTATTCCTTCGATAATAGATGGGGAGGTGAAATATGAGAGCTAGTGTGTGTGTGTGTGTGTATGTGAGTGAGTGTGTGTGTGTGTGTGCGTTAAGGTTTTGTTTATTATTATTATTTAATTTTTATTGTATTATTATTACTGTTATCATTTTGTTTGATTTGATTGCATCTACTCTGCTGTTTTCTGTTCTATTTTTCTTGGACATTTTTAGGACCCCCATGAAAACGAGATGATTCATCTCATGGGGCTGATCCTCTAATAAAATGTTCATAAATAAATAAATAAATCAATGTGACGATGCAATGAACTCAGGCCACTAAAACCAAACTTACTCAAGTAGTATAACGTCACTTGAAAATAGATTTACTCAAGCAGTAATAAAAAGTAGAAACCTAAAAAATGTTTTTACAAGCAGAGGTGGGTTACAGTAGTACTTGAGTAACTTTTTCAAGACAGTGTACTTATTAGAGTAGCTGTACTTTTTACTGCTTTTTATTGCAATGAAGTATCTTTACTCTTATTTGAGTGAAAAAAGAATGTAACTTATGCCACCGTTAGAAAAGTCACTGAAGCGTGAAGTTGACTTAAAATAGTTTGTGTTTTGTTCCCCTTTTGATTCAGAAATATATATTTTAAAAAAACATATTCTTACCACCTCCCTTAAATGAATAGGCCACCGTTTTTCCATGCTGAGATATGTTCTGAGATATGTTCTCTATGTTCTCTGATGCGTAGACAGGGCGTTTACTTCCCAGCGTTGGTTATTATATTATTACCTAAATCAGGAGTTTCAGACTGTTCCCAATAAACCCCCAGACGTTCCCCAATCCCAATCAATGTGACGATGCAATGAACTCAGGCCACTAAAACCCAATTTACTCAAGTAGTATAACGTCACTTGAAAATAGATTTACTCAAGCAGTAATAAAAAGTAGAAACCTAAAAAAAAAACTGAAATAAGAGTAAAAAAAGGGGACTAGATGCAAGTTGGTCATTTTATACTCATTACTGCCACCTCAGGTCATGCGTGTAACTGCAGCCTCTACATTAAGCTCGTGCGTGACGGCACGGACCCAAACTAACACCTTTTTGAGCGACAGTGCAGGATTTTAGAGGCAGTTGTGAGTTGTGGTGAACCGGTGTGAGCTCATTCTACACCTTAGGACAAGGCTGGAACATGTAGGGGGAAGAGAATACATAATTTTAAGATATTTGAACTTCGCATAGTCCCTTTAAGCGCAAAAGTCTGGATTATGTTTCAGTGACAAGCAGAGGTGGGTTAGAGTAGTCCTTGAGTAACTTTGTCAAGACAGTGTACTTATTAGAGTAGCTGTATCATTCAGTACTTTTTACGGCTTTTTATTGCAATGAAGTATCTTTACTCTTATTTGAGTGAAAAAAGAATGTAACTTATGCCACCGTGAGAAAAGTCACCGAAGCGTGAAGTTGACTTAAAATAGCTTGTGTTTTGTTCCCCTTTTTATTCAGAAATATATATTAAAAAAAAAAATATCTTACCACCTCCCTTAAATGAACAGGCCACCGTTTTTCCATGCTGAGATATGTTCTGAGATATGTTCTCTATGTTCTCTGATGCGTACCTGTCTGGTCGTTGTGCGTGCCCTCAGTCACAGACAAAGACTAAAGCCTCTCCCAATGTATTCCTATAGCTCCAGACGGGGGTGAAGTTGGAAGTGACCAAGCTCTTCCACGGGCACACACAAACATCCATGTGGACCCGATTTAGACTTCACTTTATTTGTATGTGATAAATAAGTTAATATTTCACCAGAAAGTGGCTAAAAAGAGTGAAAATGTGTGCATTTATTCCGTCCTACACACGGTTTGTGAATAAGGATGTGTAGAGGCATTCCACTATTTTATTATTGTAATTTCCAATAGTCATCTGGTTTTTGTTTTTATTATTGTGTATTATTATACGGCTCTTCACAACGTAAGTAGAACGCTCTATTGATTTGAATGGGATTTTCCAACGTTCTACCGGTCATTATTTACTGATACAGGACCTCTGAAAAAAATAATGACCGCTGCCAATGGCAACGCAGTTCGTGCTTGTAATACAGGTCTTTCATGTCACTCCGCATTTAGTAGTAGCGGACACTGTCTCTGTCCCCGTCACTGCGAGAGAAGTTGGGGGAATCGCTTGTGAAGTTAACGGGAGTCCGACATTCAACTTACCCAGAAATTCACCACCATTCTAAACTCTGAGTATAAAAGGAGTATACAGGCACCAAATTCAGTGTGAGGGAAAAAGTTGTTGTATTCTCTTGTTCTGTTGTTGTACAAAAATTGCCAATGACTCTGTTTTTGTGAGGCTTGCACTTCGGCAACTTGTTGAACTAGTGAATGAATGCATCTTTATTTTTCTTGTCTGTTTTTATGTATCTATTTTTATGTATCTTGTACTGCAAAACTAATTGCCCCATTGGGGACATGAAATAAAGTGAAGTGAAGTGAAGTGAAATTCCTCCAACTGCACCTTCATCTAAGTAGCTTGGCGAGCTATTAGCCTTGCTGCTACTAGCCTAGCGCAAACTTTTGGGAACTCTTTGCCGCGTAAGTCATTAAATAAACCTTTCGGCCTTCATGAAAGTGTATGAAGTGTATGTTGTGTGTGTTCAGTTGGCAAATGGCCGTATAATAAGCGGGATCATGTATAGAACGCTGGTCGTTATCGGGAAAATAAATACCGTAAATGCACTAATATAGGCCGGGGCCTTTATTTACTCAAAGGCATCTAGGACCAGGCCTTTATTGGAACCAGGCCACAATTAGAGACAGGCCTTTATTTCTATTTGAGCAAAACAGACGACCAGGAAAATTAAGAAAAACGAGATTTGTGTCCATTTGCACCTAAAATTTATTAATTAACATTGCAAACCCTCTCCCAGCGGCTGGAACATCGACGCCTTTTATTTTGTCGGGACAACAGGAAGTGTTTCGTTGCTATTAGCGGAGCATTGACATCAATGTCACTGCAGGTTTCTACTTCGTTTTTACCACGGACCGGATTATTTGTTGTTATCTTGTGTAAAAGGCGAGTTTAGACGGAGCGTTTGTGTTTGTGATCGATCATGAGACTGACCCGAGAGAAGACGAGACGCTCGCGCTGATCGGAGGCGTTATTATGAGGCGTGGGACTGACCTGCACACGGAGCAGCTGGACATGCTTTGAGGACGCGATGGTGACTTTATTAAAACCCTGGAGGGTCACACAACTCTCCCCCTGTTTCCAAACATAGTCACAGGAGGTTTGAAAAGTGGCTAAATCTGTGTCAAAGTTACGCTCGGATCAGCTTACTTACAGCTTACTTCCTGCACTTGAGTTTTTATTTTACAAAATGAGACAAATTCCTAACATGGGGAATATTTCTACCGCTATAGTTTCTAATAAAAGCCCCGGCCTGTTTTAGAGACCGGCTTTAATTTGCCTCCGCCAGCCGCGAACCAGGCCACTGTTAGAGACCCGGCCGCTAATGGAATACAGGCCAGTATTAGAGAATTTACGGTACCTTCAGGTTCGCCCTGTCGGTACTTATTTTCCTGATAATGACCAGCGTTCTGTACATTATCCCTTATTGTTTTGTGGGAGTATCTGAAGCTGCACCATGTGGCTAAGACAAACTTCCCCATTAAGGGACAATGAAGTGTAGCATACCATAAAACACAGTATGCAGAGGACAATCCATTAAGTCTTGTGACCTTCTGAAAAAGTAAAGACTGTGAAAAACCCACAGCCTCGGAAGAATACACGGTAACATAATGAGGTCAGGAGGTGTAGAGGGCGACACAGCCTCCCTTTACGTGTGGTGACATTTGGCTCGGTTACATTCTTACTGTGCCACCGTTTGACAGCAGTGACTCATCCGCGGCTCACACCGGTTTCTCTATAACCTCACTCCTCCTCAGGGAGAAATCTGCTCTTTCCCAAAGTCACGGACCCGACATGGCCGCCAGCGCAACAACAAGTCCGGACAAAAGCTTCTCACCGACTTTAGTTTCTGAAAGACGGGTTTTACCGTATCCAAATCTCGATCATTTTCTGGAGAAAGAAAGAGCTGTTTTTGCCAATGCGATTTTATGAGGCTGTAGGGATGATTTACGGGCTGATTCTTTGAAGATCTGTTTGATGTTGGTTCAAATTCGTGAAATGGAAACGTCAAAATATAAATGTATCAATAATGAATAATTAGCTTGTGGTTTTTATTTGGCAGCTTTAATGTTTGTAGTTTGTTTGGAGTTTTTCATCATAGACAAAGACTCTTTCAGTTCTCTCACTTCAGGAGGTGGACACAGCAGATTGTTCAGTAGAAGTGGGGGGAAAAAACAGCAGTCGTAGCTAGCGTTAGCTAACATTAGCATTAGCACGATGCTAATATGTTGCATCATGTTAGCATTCTACGCTATTTATGTATTTATGGGCTGTTGAACTACTTTGCTCCTTTGTATTTTTTTTTAGTAGAAAACTATATTCAGAATTCAGCATTTGTTTAAGTAGTTTTTGAATAATTAAAGAAAGTTTAGATTTTTCTCCGAATTGTTTTCCCCCTTAACTTCAAACATGGCCAAATATGGATAATTCCAGTGCTGCCGTCTGTATCTATCGACTGTCTTCTGTAGAGCAGTTTTCATGAGACTTGAACGTTTTTTTCTAGACTTATATTATCGATGATGAATAATTAGTTTGTGGTTGTTATGTTGCAGTTGTGGAGTTTCCATCACAGACAAAGACACTTTCACTTCTCTCACTTCAAGAGGCTTCGTCAGTAACTAACAAGCAGGAACCTGGATTTATATAGTTGCGAGGGGTGTACCATGGAATTGGTTCCACTTATTATTCTAAAAGCCTATGACTTATTATAATAGCTGTTATTGTATAGGAGTTCGGGAAATTCCACAGTTCATAGAGATCCGCCATTTGCAGCTGTTAGCATACATTTCCATTGACTAACATTAGCTAAAAACAGTATAAAAAGTGGAGAAAAAAGCCGTGGCTGCTGAGTTACTGCTGGTAAATACATCTAACTCACTGTGGTGTCCAAGTGTTTTAATGTGAAGTAACTCCAGTATTTTAACCTCTTACCACCCGCCAAAACCAAATGCATTCTCTCCTTTTTATTTCCCTTATGTATTTTTGTCACTTTTTTATTACTTTTCTGCTGGATTTTTGACATTTTTTTAGGTGGATTTTTGTCATTTTTTTGCTGGATTTTTGTCATTTTTCTGCTGGATTTTTGTCATTTTTTTGCTGGACTTTTGTCTGTTTTTTTTGCTCAATTTTTGTCATTTTTCTTTTTTTCTTTTCTTTTTTGTCTTTTTTTGCTGGATTTTTGTCATTTTTTAGCTGGATTTTTGCCTTTTTTTTTGCTGGATTTTTGTCTTTTTTTGCTGGATTTTTGTCACTCTTTTGCAGATGTGAAGCCAGGCTCAGAAACACCTGGCCAGAGGATTAACCTATGTTTTTAGGGAAACCGGAGTACTGGGAGGAAACCTACGCAGACACGGGGAGAACATGAAACTCGAACCCAGGACCTTCTAGCTTTGAAACATGAGCTCTAACCACTGTGTCACCATGCCTACTACTAGACAGATGCCTACTTTCTATCTATAAACTTCCTCTGCTTCATGTAGCCAAACATCATAAGTCCCTGTTATAAGATCCAAACTGATATCGCTGACTCTGGCATCGGCCTCCAAAACTTTCATACCAGCCAGACTATAGTCATAACAAGAATGAAAAGGACACTAAAAGAGAAATCTGACCCCATTCAACGAGAAATCACTGTTGTGCAATCTTCCAGTACAAGCGCTGCACTAGTTTAACATTTGCACACAAACAGCATCAAACTCACAGAGACCCGAGACAGAGCGGGTTTTCAGACTGTTTACTGTAAACGGCCGCTGCTCTGAGCCTCACACTGGCTGCCTTTATATCCACAGCTCATCAGGATCCGGGAAAACCGACTTGCGCAAGTAGATGTCAAACACAACACAAGCAGACACACACAGTGACTAACTACATTTACAAAGTACCTAAAGGAGATGTGTTTTTCATGTGAACACTTGGTTTGGAAAGGGAAAACTAATGCAAGCAATAAACATGAAGCATCTGGGCTTAAAAGTTCAAATAGTTTACTAAATGTTATGGTAATGGTGCCTTCACTGTCATTTAAATAAGTATTTGATGGGCTTTATGAACATTATTATTGTTGTGGTTCTGAATAGTGTTCATTTTGTGCCCACAAATTTTGTTTTTGAGTGTAGCTTTAGCTAATTCAATTCCTGACCAAAACATTAAAAATGCCATTTGGATTTTACTAACTGTTCTGATCTAGAGTTGCCAGATCTGGTTCAGCAACACTATGTGCACAAAGAATCAGCCGACGACCTGGACATCCTGAATGCAGAGCCACCTTATCCAATGGGCTAGCAGGGGCTGGAGCCCAGGGGCCTACCAGTCAGGGCCAATCAGAATTAATTAAAGGGGGGGTACATGAGGGCACATTCACGTATTTTTGAATAATCTGTAAAAACTCTGATGGCAGCCATTTTAGGGATAGGTTTGCCTGAGTCCTCCTAGGAACGCCCCCACCTCCTTGAGACGCCTCCGAGCTTTCGTTACCAGCCGAGTAACCAACCACTGCTCCTCAGCAGAACCCCCTCCCCACTGATGCCACAGACAGTGTGTGGAGGGGGCGTGTCGGAAAGGCTCAGAGGTTCTTAAAGAGACAGAGGCCTATTTCAAGACATTCACTACAGCCATTTTGAGCTATTTTATACAAGGCAGTTATTCTAATTTACTGCATTTACAGACCAACAGAAGGTTTCTTCATCATTGTAGTGTGTTATAGACTGGTGCTATGTGATTGAAAAAAAGCATAATACCCACTCTTTAAAGGGACTAGATGCAAATTGGGCATTTTTATACTCACTACTGTCACCTCAGGTCTTACGTGTAACTGCAGGTTCTATATTAAGCTAATGTGACAGTGCAGGATTTTAGAGGCAGTTGTGGTGAACAGGTCTGAGCTCATTCTAAACATTAGGACATGGCTGGAACGTATGTAGTAATGTAGGGGGAGGAAAATACATTAACATTTCTAAACTCCGTATAGTCCTTTTAAACAAACTACGGGAATAAATTAATCATTACATTTCAAGTAATTTAAGCTACAAGTGCATTTAAATGTATCAAATGTCAAATCAAGTTGAACACTGGTGTAAAAGATCTGCAGTCTGTATTTAATGTTATCAAAACAAAACACGAGAGAGTGGGGGAAAGCGAAGGAAATCTCTGACTGCACTTTTGCTCAATGGCTTTATTACTATTTTCAGTTTATATTTTGCCAAAAGTAGCTCAAAGTAGTGTAACTCAGCTACATTTTTGAAACAGGAATATGTAATACAAACATAACATTTTATAAATTGTAATATAGAATATATTCAAATTTTTAAGTACCAGTAACTTGCCCAACACTGTCCAAGTCTTGTGTTTTCATGTATCAGTGGGCCAAAGTTGAACTTCTGTCTTGGAAGACGATAAAAAAAATCTATTCTATTTTTTTCTATTCTAAACAGTGAGCACATTTCCGAGCAGAACCAAATTTACAAATGGGCTGAGCGTAAAACGAGCTGAATAAAGAATATTGTGTCTGTGTGTAATCTGAGACGATATGCAAAACACTGCTCTGTTTCTCCGCCGTCACGAGGGGATGATGTTTATGTCATTAAGATCAACAAGAACAGGAAAGCCTTTTATGCTCCTGAGGTCGAGGGAACTTCCCAGTCAGTCCTATTTCACATTTATGTCTCACCAGTGACACGGCAGAAATAGAGGCCAGTGTTTTAAACCCCCCAAAAAATGTATTGACTTTCGACAGATGCTACTACTGTATCTATGGGTACTTCACTGCAGACAGTTCATTTGGACCTCATGTCTGTTCTATTCTTTGATTCTGAAACTTCTACGGTCAAATCAGTAATGTTTGTAAACCTTTACAAAAAGTCATCTTCTACATATTCATAAGTTCCATGGATCATTTTAGGCTGAGTTTGCAAAAATGCATTAAACCAGTACTTTAACAATACTTGGTTTACCACACTGACACCTAAACAATCTTTTTTCCAACACCTATACTACAAAATATGTCGTCTAGAACCAGAAAATTGGTCTGCAAATTTACAATATCGGGCTAATCTCCACGGCAAGAAATGTGTGAAAAACTGGAAGAAATTGTGGCAAAAATAAGTAAAAATTGGCACAAAAAAAAATGGGGTAAGTAGGGAAAATATAGTAAAAAAATGAGGGGCAATTGGAAACTTAGAAAAAATGGGGACAAGAGCAAGAAAAAAATGTGTAAAAATGGGGGGAAGGGTGATAAAAAACAAAAAAAAAATTGAAACAACCAAGTCACTTCCATTAACCTCTTGAACCTCCTGAACTTTCTCCAGTTCGGCTTTACCCAGATCTAAAAGCTTCTTGAAATAAGGGTCAAAATAGCGATGAAAAAGAGGATGAAAATGCAACAAAAGAGTTGAGTTTTGCAGGTCCTAGATTCCAATTGAGGCTTTACTCTGGCCTACAGGATGACCTTTTAGATTTGGGTAAAGCTGAAGCAAAGAAGATGCACTCGGTAAGAGGTTAATGCTGTCCCTGTACCACCAGCATCAAACTTTCAGTACCTGCTTTCGATACATTCATTTTTTCGATACTAGAAGTCATTTAACCCCTTAACTCCCACCTGAACCGAGCACATTTTCTCCAGTTTGGCTTTACCCCAGTCCAAAAGCTTCTGGGAAAAAAGCTGTGAAAAAAGCAACAAAACTGAGACGAAAACAATGATGGAAATGTGACAAAGAAGTGAGAAAACATTGCCAAAAATGCTGAATAATTGATGAAAAAGTGGAAAAAATGCCAAAAATTGACCAAAAAATGACAAAAAAAATGATTAAAAAAATTGAGCAAAAAATGACAAAAATGTGACCAAAAAATGACAAAAAATTGACGAAAAAATGGACGAAAAAATTACTAAAATGTGACAAAATGCTACAAAAAAATACAAAAATATGATAAAAATTTGACCAAAAAAGCACACAAATTTGACAAAAAATGGCAAAAAAAGGCAAAAATGTGATAAAAAAAAGACGAAAAAAAAAAAAGACAAAAAAGTTACAAAAAGGAGTTGACTACCCAACAAAAAAATGATGGAAAAAAAATCTGATGACGTGAGGAAAAAGATCCTCTCGGTTCAGGCGGGAGTTAGTCAGATATTCCTTTGTCACATCTCGTAATATTGCGATATACGATATATATTATGTCATGGCCGACTCCTGTCATGTGATGTGGCGAAACAGCCGAGCGCTCTGATTGTAAGTGGCGTCTGAAACGTATCAGATAAAAGACGTTAATGTATTTACTCCTTCCCCACTGTCTGTCTGTCTCTCCCTGTCTGCAGCTGAGTGCGCCGTCCCCTAAGATATTCATATTTCAAAGCCATTTCCAGTTTCTTCTCCCCCTCGCTCTCGTCTCTCTCTGGGACGTCTGGGGGTCACTGGGCCACAGCGGGACGGTGAGTCAACTCAAGACAAGCTCACGGCGCTGCACTGAAACCAGAGAAAGTGGGGCAAAGGTATTTCTTTTGCAATTCTATCGTCTCCAGGAAAGTTGAAATAATGTATCAAAGAACAGAAGGGGACACGCTGTGCACTTTTTTTTCCACCCAGTTCATGCATAACTTAACGTGAATGTGGATTTTTAAACTTTTCAATTAGATTCTGAAGGATTTGCTCCATGATTGTACTCTAAGGTGCTGCCAGTAAAACTACATATTTGTATTTTCATTATACAGATCAAACATTATACAGACACAGTGTTTCTTGAAGAGGAGAGCAGATGTCTGTGGTGAAAAAAAACCCACTTTGATGTTTCTGTTCGTGTTGTCGGAAGATTTATTACTCGAATTATTTCTCAAGAACCAGATTCCTTTGTTTGACTGGATGAGTTTGTAGTAGAGAAGAGGGAACAGGTGAAGTCGGTGTAATAAAGCAACACTGTCGCCTTAATGATAAAAGTAATTGGTTCCAGCCGTACTGATGGATCTGTTTGAGCCGTGATTTGGTTTGACTGTTGAACAATGAAGGAAATATGCATAATTGTAGTATATGGAAAAGCCCTCTGTTGTTGTTTTTTAAAGAGTTATGGTCCCATAATCACAATATGACTTAGACTTGTAAAATATAATGTCAAATATTGTCTTTTCCTTATCCTCTTAAAGGAACAGGCCACCATTTTTCCATACTGAGATATGTTCTTGCCTGAGCTTAGACGAGTTGATTGGTCTTTGTGCGTGTTGTTAGCATTTGGCCTCTCCCAACGTATTCCACATTTTCTCCAGTTCAGTTTTACCCAAATCTAAAAGCTTCTCGACTGGAGAGTTTATAGGCAACAGTAACGCCACATTTTAAGGCTAAGACCTAAAACATTTATGTCACAGTTTTGTCGTGTTATCGTCTCTTTGTTTTGTCTCTTGGTGCGGCTTTGTCGTTTTTTGGTGCGTTTTCATATTTTTTTTTTCCCTCTTGCTTTTTTTTTAATGCTTTTTTGTCATGTTTTCGTCACTTTTTCTGTATCTCTTTTGTCACTTTTTAAAATTATGTTGTTTTTTTCTGCATTTTCAATCTCGCATTTTGTCAGAAGCTTTTAGATTTGGGTAGATCCGACTGGAGAACAAGTGGTTTGTTCAGGTGGGGGTTAAGAGGTTAAAGCAGTACTAAGTAACTCTTGCCCTAGAGGCCATAAGCGCAACTGCAGGTGTCGTAGCAAGTTGCAAATTTTTAACTTTAACTTTAATTGTCTTGGAGAGTAAATACTACGCTGACAGAAAAGGCGAAGGGAGAGAGGGATATTGTACATCCAATTATACAATGGAAATCATTTTTTCACTCAAACTTGGCTGTAAATACTGTTTAAAATGACTTTAGCCCACAGTTAGCTTTCCCTGTTAGCATGTTAGCTTCTTCTTCATGATTCCATTAGTGTGTATTGGTGGCTCCGGTCCGGTGGCAGTCAAGTTGCAAACATGGTTTTCTGGCCAGAGACACCGGGGGAGATGAAAGACCCTCCAATCGTCCCATAAACACTTGTATTACCCCCACAGGGACTACGGAAAGGATTTATTAAGGGTAACACATTACTTAGTGCTACTTTAAAGGTGTATTATGCAACTTTTTATGCAAAAGAAAAAAACCTTGATTTTTGTGGTTAACATGGCGTATTTACTGCCCACCACAGTCGCCTCTAAATATTGATGTGTAATAACCATTAAAAAAGCAAAGAAAAATGCTGAAATTATGATAAAAGAACCAGATAAGTCATTTTTAAAACTCAAGTCGGGATTCAACACTTGTTCTGTACATAAATATTAATAGAACTGTTTTCTGTGAAAGGTCCCGACCCACCAGTTGAGAACCACTGCCCTAGAACTCCCTAAACTAAAAACTGAAAATGTCATGGCAATTTACCTCCAGTATTTTTAATGCTATTTTATAAGAATGCAAATAGTTATGAAGATCGATGTTGACTTGATTTTGTCGCAAAAAAGTCACACCAATCACAAAGACTGGTATTACTTGTATTTATGAAGTATAATGTCCTTTATCTATGCAGTCTTTCTATCTAAAAACCTGCTTACCCTGTAGTTTAGACATCTCAAACAGTCTGCAAAACGTTAGTGATTCTTTTTTTAGTTTAGAAAATCCATAATTCTTGTCTTCATCTCCGGACAGATGTTTTCAATAGTGGTTTAACTCCATTACTCCCAATGGAGCATCTGTTTTGGGTGATCAAAAGCTGAAGATTTAATTGCACAGCTGCTCAGTATTAAAACGAAGTAGCTCCTCCCCTCACGCTTTACCATGACAACCGTAGCATTTCCTGTTTCCCGTTCAGCCCATTCGTCCGTGCAGTAGTCGTCGGATGGAGGAGGGTGAATGAATAAGTAAAGACTCTCCTCCGAAGCTCGCCATGCGTTGAGACAAACAGACTTCCATATGGAGTTATTCAAAAGCAGCAGTGAGAGACGAGCCTGGGGGCGCGGCGGGGCACGGACTGCAGACGTCTACTGCCTACTACAGACAGAAAGCTATACACATGCCTCACAAAAGAGAGGGTCCCAGGTTCGATTCCGGGTCTGTGTGGAGTTTACTGGGTGCGATACAATATTTGAAAGCCATAAAGGCAAAAGATCGACACATTTATTGTTCTCATTATTTGCAAACATTCCAACAAACAGAGGAATGACGGGAAATTTGGATATTCAACCATGAATCGAACACAGCAGGCGACTTGAGGGGAAAAATTGTGCAAAATTCCCCCCAAAAAAGTTCATCCAAAACTGCAGTTGTCTTTGTTGAAACCACACCAAAGAATTTCTAGAGAAAAAAGTTCATCTATGTTGACAATGTTAAAGAAACTAAGATCTTCAGCCTGTTGAAATCAAATGGACCTTAGCCTATTCTTTACCCTTGATCAAGCCACAGATGCAAAAGGCCGAAGAAATATGACACAAGCTCTTTTAAAATGGAAGCACTGACAAAATGGAGCCAAGACAGGCAACCTGTTTAAATCACAATAATGACTATATCGACTTATTATTCAATAAATGACAAACTTGGGCTCAATATTTATCGAAGGTACATTATTGGCGGCACGGTATCGCAACGGTTAGCACTTGAAGAGTTCATTTGCAAAAGCAGATATCTCCGTTTTGAATTTTTTTCAAAATCGTTTTGTATATTTGTTATTGCACGCAACAGATGCCACTTCTGAAGCTAAAGTTGTGTGACTTAATATTTTTATGGCACTGAAACAAATCTGGTGATGAAAAACACTGCTATGTAAAGAGAAATGTTGAAGCATACATTGAGTTTTTTTCAATGGCACTCATCTGTTTTTGCGAATTAACTCTTGTGTTTCACAGAAAGAAGATCCCAGGTTCGATTCCCACCTGGACGGGGTGTTTCTATGTGGAGTTCTTCTTTCCGTGTCTGTGTAGATTTTCTGCGGGTACTCTGGTTTCCCCGACCACTAAAAAGATGTACAAACGTGAATAGTCCAGCCAGGTGATTCTGACCATCAGCCTGGCTCCACATCAGGGTGCAGCACTGCCATCGTTTTATGGGTCGCCCCAGCGGCATCAAAGGATGGGTCGAATGTAAAGGGAAGGTACTTATTCAAAAGCGGTTAGCAGGTTAGCGCTATGCAGAGACTTTGGGTCGAAGGCGGGGAACACTCTTGACGATATGCAAAAAATGATTAAGCCATAACGGTGGACAGGCCACACCAGCCAGTTTTAAAGGAACCACCATTTTTTACATACAGAGATTTGTTCTTACCTGAGCTTAGACGTGATGTACCTGTCTGGTCTTTGTGCGTGCCCGTGGAACTTCACCCCCGTTTGGAGCTATAGGAATACATTGGGAGAGGCCAAATGCTTGCAACATCTTTGGTCGTTTTGTGTGACTCAGGGCAGACAGGTACGTATCAACTCGTCTAAGCTCAGGTAAGAACATTATCTCAGTATGGAAAAACGGTGGCCTGTTCCTTTAAGTATTTTGCCAGATCAGATCTCGACATCATGGCTTTGAGTCTTGTAGAGAAGGGCTGATATTTCGTCACATATTCTTTATCAAACACTGAAATCACAAGTAGCCGGCTCGTTTAAACAGGCAAAACATCTGAATCTGAAAAAAAGAGATATTACAGAGCACACACGTCAGACATTCGTGACAGAGACCAGAGGTTGAGACAATGCGCCAGGTAAAACGTTTCAAGCACCGCCGAAGAAAACGAAAGCGGAGATAACTTTAATAGCTCTACTCCACAAACACACACACATTTCCCCACACACTCCCCCCGCCCATGCTCTCTCTCCCTCTTCTGTCTTCTCTCTAGGAGCCTTTGATCAAACACTGCTGCTCTAAACATTCACAGCTGGCCTTGTGCGGGACATAAAGAGGTCACTGGAGCCAGGAGCCACATAACTCCCTCTTTCTCTTCCTTCCCTCTTCCCTCTCTCCCCCTTTCCTCTCTCTCCCCCTTTCCTCTCTCTCTCTCTCTCTCTCTCTAGCGCCGGCTGCTTGACTTCTCCATTTCAGCGACGTTCAGAGTCAGCTAAAACAAACCACACGTTGAAACACAGCACAACAGACAATGAGCTGTTCCGCTTTTTACGCCGCTTGAGCCCCATCTGGTTTCTCCGCTCTCACAATATTACACATTTGTGGGTAAAATACGGCCCTAAATATGGGAATGATTTGATTTCTTTAAAGTTTTCAGAGGAACTCTTGCTTTATACTGTATGTCCACTGAGATGATCTGAAAATGATCTAAAAAAGAAAAAAAAAAAGCTCAGACCTCTCCCAAGGCATTGCTTCATAACGTTGACTAATCTACTAGACTTCTGTTGCCCACGCTAAGCGCTTTTGGGTGCATTTTCAGCCTGAAACTTTCAAAAATATTTAGTTTCAGATTCACTTGGAATTACTTCAGATCTAAAAATGAAGATGAAACTGAGTTGCATTTCAATATTACTTTTGAATAAACTTTCACCTCTTAAAGCCGAATTTAGTAACTAATGAATCCTTTCCGTACTCCCTCTGGGGTCATACAAGTGTTAATGGGATGATTCCCCCAATAATCCCATCTCCCCCTGTCTCTGGCCAGAAAACCACACTTGCAGCTTTCTCTGCACCGGGTCGGAGGCCCCAATACACACTAATGGAATCACGAAGAAGAAGCTGACAGGCTAATGGGCAAAGCTAAATGCTTGCTAGCGCCACTTCAGCAGTATTTACAGTCAAGTTTGAGTGAACAAAAATATCTCCATTGTGTAGTTGGATGTACAATATCCCTCTCTCCCTTTGTCTTTTCTGTCAGCAAAGTATTTACTCTCAAGGACAATTAATGAGTAAAAAAACGTAACATGCTACGACACCTGCAGTGGCGCTTATGGCCTCTAGGGGCATGAGTTACTTAGTATTGCTTTAACCCCACCTTAGCACATTTTTTCCAGTTCAGCTTTACCCAAATCTAAAAGCTTCTCGAGTGGAGTTCACAGCCTATAGGCCAGAGTAACGCCTCATTTGAAAGCTAAGGCCTGCAAAACGGATCTACGGTTTTAGCTCATGTCGATGCGTTGTCGTCACTTTTCCGACCTATTTTTGCTGTCGCCTGTTTTGTTGCACTTTTCTCATTCTGTTGATGCTTCTTTTTGCAGCGTTTACATCTCGTTTGTGTCGCTATTATGACACTTTTTTCAAGACGCTTTCAGATTTGGGTAAAGCCAAACCAGAGGTAATGTGCTCGGTTCAGGCGGGGTTAAGAGGTTGTGTTAAATTATGCTTTTCAGTAAAAGGTTTTCAATTTGAAAGCATTTTAGCTTCATTCTGAACACAATACCCTACTTATTGCAGTAGTTGATCACTTTGTAAAAATTTTGGCAGAATAATCGAGGCAGGGGGTACTCGGAGTATAAATACAGTACGACTCAAGGGGTACATGAGGCAGAAAAGGTTGGGAACCACAGGTCTAGCTTATTCCAGCGAAAGAAGCAAAGGAAAAAAAAAAAGTTAGCAACCATTTGTGAACGCATCAATTTACCCTAAATGTGTCGCATTTATCCAGAGAGGCCAAGCAAGATGTTTCACCTTAAGTTGGAGTCGAGCGCATTTTCTCCAGTTCGGCTTTACCCAAATCTAGAAGGTTCTTGACTGGGGTTTACAGCCTTTTGGCCACTGCCTCATTTGACACCTACAAAACTGATCTAAACTGCTCTTTTTCCTTGCATTGTTGCCACGTTTTTCACGTTCTTTTCCATCTCATTCGTACCCGTTTCTTGTTTCTCTTTTGTTGCTTTATTATGGTGTTTTCGTCAAAATTTTGTTGCGTTTTTGATACTTTTGTTTGCTCTTTTGTGGCTTTTGGTCACTTTTTTATGCTTGTTTTGGTTTCATTTTCATCCTTGTTTTCTCATTTTTGTCGCCATTTTGATTGTTTTTTTTTTTCCCAAGAAGCTTTTAGATTTGGAGGGAAAGCAACCTTCGTATTGCCTTTGCCAAACATCAGAGCATTAACTAACCCCAGTTTTTACGGCAAATAGAGACTGAAAGCAAACCCAAGGCATCACTTGGATTTGTTTACAATAATTCT
The DNA here is from genome assembly GCF_951799975.1 of Gobius niger. Taxonomy (NCBI): domain Eukaryota; kingdom Metazoa; phylum Chordata; class Actinopteri; order Gobiiformes; family Gobiidae; genus Gobius; species Gobius niger. Next base: position 32,788,402 of record NC_136858.1, read on the forward strand.
CCACAGAAAAAGAGGAATATCTCTGATATAGCTGCCAAATGAAGCAGTATTGTCTTGTTTGTAGTAGTTTATATACATAAGCCAACTTGTCCGAGTTGAGAAGCACAATGGACATGTTTACATTTGCCTCGGCTCGGTCATGTATTGTGCAAACGCTGCAGAATCAGCCATAAGCTTTAGTTCCTCTTTCAATGACTATATTACCGACAATAGAGCCGCGCCATCTGTTCTCTGAAGTCTAAATATTACACTTTTATAGCGGTGTTTGTGGGGTGAGAACGCGCTGAGAGCAGATTTAGTTTTCATGAATGAACAGGAGACTGACCTTCGCGAGCGCAGTTTATGCCTTTGCTCTGAAAGGATCAGGTTTCACATAAGGACTGGGTCTGGCTTCGCTTCTGATTCATTTAGCTTCTGGTGTTTATTCAACGAACTCGAGTTAAAGGGAAGTTATAAAGACCACCGGGAAATGGAGAGTATTGCTTGTTTGTTTTTTGTAGATTAACCTCTTGACTCCCGCCTGAACCGAGAGGATCGTTTTCCTCACGTCATCAGATTTTTTGTCCATCATTTTTTTTGTCGGGTATTCAACTCATTTTTTAAACTTTTTTGTCATTTTTTTGTCAAATTGTTGTATGTGACAAACTGGAGAAAATCCGCTCGGTTCAGGCAGGGGTAAGAGGCTAGCAAGCCCCGCCCACTTTTTGCCTTCTCTCTGCACCTCCGTTGTCTTGACCCTTCCGGTAGGGCGTGACGTCTTTTCATTCCGCGGAGAACGGAATGCTTAGTAGATTGATTGAACGGCCTAAAATCGGCTTTATATTCATGTAAGTGAATTTATCTGGGCTTCTCCAGTCCTGTGTAAACTGATAGTAGAGAAGGGGCGGAGCACAATTGATGGTGGCGCCCACGGGAACTTCAGGAATAAGGTGAATAGGTTTGGACTTGCCAGAGCTACACAGGACGGGATCCGCCGTGCGATCTCAGGGAATATCCACTCACAAACAACTTATTTCAGAAAAGCTTTAGCCCTTTATTACGCCACTGTTCGCTCGTTTGTGGAAAAGCATTTGTCTATATTCCAGCAATGCATGCACGGTCCACGCTTCCAGGAAAACTTTATCTGCGATGGGGACACACACGCCTGAACAGAGAGGATCTTTTTCCTCACGTCATCAGGTTTTTTTTTTCCATCATTTTTTTGTTGGGTATTCAACTAATTTTTGTACCTTTTTTGTAATTTTTTTTGTAATTTTTTGTCACATTTTTGTCACTTTTTCGTACATTTTTTGTCAAATTTGTGTAATTTTTTTGTCAATTTTTTATCAAATTTTTGTCATTTTTTGTCACATTTTGTCACGTTTTAGTCATTTTTTTTGTCATTTTTGTCACATTTTTGTCATTTTTTTGTCACATTTTTATCACATTTTTGTCACATATTTGTAATTTTTTTGACACATTTTAGTAATTTTTTTTGTCATTTTTTTGTCACATTTTTTTCATTTTTTTGGTCAATTTTTGGTCAATTTCTTGTGGCATTTTTGCCACTTTTTCATCAATTTTTCGTCACTTTTTGTCAATGTTTTCTCGCTTTTTTGTCACATTTCCATTCGTCTCAGTTTTGTTTGCTATTTTCACAGTTTTTTCCTGAAGCTTTTGGACTGGGGTAAAGCCAAACTGGAGAAAATGTGCTCGGTTCAGGTGGGAGTTAAGGGGTTAAGGCAAATAGATTAGACTTTAACTGATTCTGGTCCTACTTTTCTAATAATAACTTAGTTTGCTGGGATAATGTCTGTGTGGTAAGTAATCGTTGTTTATAATGTTTTTGTAGTACATTGATCGGCTATAGTTCCATTGCTTTGGTGCGGAGACGAGTGCAGACAGTGTTGCGTAATCATTGGAGGAGTTTCTGTTCTATCACGGCAGCTGGATTACAGAAACTGTAAACCACTATTTCCCCACTGCATAAACCGCCGCTTGGGCCTTGACTTTTTGTGGAACTAAACTGGGTTATTTTCTCTTTTACTTTGCTTAAAAGATGACACAGGTTGAATCAAAACAACCAGCACCACATAAAATGATTCTGCAGGAACACACCGCCTGCTTTCTCCCACACACTCCTCCTATTGGTCATAGTCTGAGTGAAAGTCAGATGGATTTAACCAATCACAGAGAGGTTTGAGGAAGAAGAATCAGTAGAAGAATAATTAGTAGAAGAAGAATCGGAAAAAGAAGAATCATTAGAAGAAGAATCAGAAGAAGAAGAATCATTAGAAGAAGAATCAAAAGAAGAGTCAGAAAAAGAAGAACCAGTAGGAGAAGAATCAGAAGAAGAAGAATCGTTAGAAGAAGAATCAAAAGAAGAAGAATCATTAGAAGAAGAATCAAAAGAAGAGTCAGAAAAAGAAGAACCAGTAGGAGAAGAATCAGAAGAAGAAGAATCGTTAGAAGAAGAATCCGAAGAAGAATCAGTAGAAGAAGAATCAGAAGAAGAATCAGAAAAATCCAAAGAAGAAGAATCAGAAGAATAAAAATTAGTAGAGGAAGAATCAGATGGAGAATCAGTAGAAGAAGAATTAGTAGAAGAAGAATCAGAAGAAGAAGAATCAGTAGAAGAAGAATCAGTAGAAGAAGAATCAGAAAAAGAAGAATCGTTAGAAGAACAATCCGAAGAAGAAGAATCAGAAGAAGAATCAGAAAAATCCAAAGAAGAATCAGTAGAGGAAGATTCAGAAGAAGAAGAGTCAGTAGAGGAAGAATCAGAAGAAGGAGAATCAGTAGAAGAAGAATCAGTAGAAGAAGAATCAGTCGAAGAAGAATCAGATGAAGAATCAGTAGAAGAAGAATCAGTAGAAGAAGAATCAGATGAAGAATCAGTAGAAGAAGAATCAGTAGAAGAAGAATCAGTAGAAGAAGAATCAGTCGAAGAAGAATCAGATGAAGAATCAGTAGAAGAAGAATCAGTAGAAGAAGAATCAGTAGAAGAAGAATCAGATGAAGAATCAGTAGAAGAAGAATCAGTAGAAGAACAATCAGAAGAAGAAGAATTAGTAGAGGAAGAATCAGAAGAAGAACAATCAGTAGAAGAACAATCAGTAGAAGAAGAATCAGTAGAAGAAGAATCAGTCGAAGAAGAGTCAGATGAAGAATCAGTACAAGAAGAATCAGTAGAAGAAGAATCAGTAGAAGAAGAATCAGTCGAAGAAGAATCAGATGAAGAATCAGTAGAAGAAGAATCAGTAGAAGAAGAATCAGTAGAAGCATCAGAAGAAGAATATGAAGAATCAGAAGAAGAATCAGAATCAGAAGAAGGCTTTTGTTACCGAATAAAGGTTGTGTGCATGAATAGTGAAAGGCTAGGGATCATAAAACTGCTAAAAAAAATAATTTTATATGGCTATATCATCCGTCCTTGAATGAGTTTGCAATATAAATAATTAAGATATCATTTTTTACAGATACAATCGAGTCTGTAGACGTATAACCACGATAAAACCCTTGTATGAATCGCTGTGGCTTGGTTTGAAGTACTTTCCTGGGCATCACTGCTTATCTACTCCATAAATGCGTGTGCTGTCATTTGAAGATTATCTATCGAAACAGAATTTGAATATGGGAGGAAAGGGAAAGAAAACCAAGCTATGAGAAATGCCCTGAGCAAACATTGATATTTTTTTCGCGATCAAGAGCCACAGTTGACGTCTGTGCTGAGCAGCTTGTTACCACAACTTACTGATTTAGTCAACACCTCACTCCAGACGGCAGTTTTCCCAAAGGCCCTGAACGCAGCTGTCATTAAGCCACTGCTAAAGAGGAGTGGTCTTGATGCCACAGAAATCAATCATTATCGGCCTATATCAAATCTGGGAGGAAGCTGTGTATGATTAGCTTACAGACTTTCTTCTTGTAAATCCTGTTATGACGATTGAACGTACTTTAATGATAATGGTGTGAGTTGTTTTGATTGTATTTTGTGTTTGTGTCTGATGCTGATATGCATTTTTACTCTGATGACCCAATAATTTACTGTTTTGGATTGAACCTCTTAACTCCCACCTGAACGGATCCCATTTTCTCCAGTTTGGCTTTAGCCTGATCAAAAAGATTCTTGGGGAAAAAGCATCAAAAATGTGACAAAAATTCAACAAAGATGTGACAAAAATTCAACAAAAATGCAACAAAAACTCAACAAAAATTTGACAAAAATGTGACAAAAATGCAACAAAAATGTGACTAAAACTCAACAAAAAGTGACAAAAATTCAACAAAAAGTGACAAAAATGTGACAAAAACTCAACAAAAATGTGACAAAAATTCAACAAAAATGTAACAAAAACTCAACAAAAATGTGACAAAAACTCAACAAAAATGTGACTAAAACTCAACAAAAAGTGACAAAAATTCAACAAAAAGTGACAAAAATGTGACAAAAATTCAACAAAAATTCAACAAAAATGCAACAAAAATTCAACAAAAATGTAACAAAAACTCAACAAAAATGTAACAAAAACTCAACAAAAAGTGACAAAAATTCAACAAAAATGTCACCAAAAAAACAGAAAAAAAAAACATACAAAAGGTGACACAACACAGCAACAATGCGAGGAAAAAGGTCAGTTTTGTGGGTCTTAGCTTTCAAATGAGGTGTTACACAGCCAAAAGAGGACAGAATGCATTTGGTTTAGGCAGGTGGTAAGAGGTTAATGTGGTCCAGCACACACTTCTGCAGCTAAACAGGTCCTCAAACGCTAAGAAGGTTCCTCACTCTATCCCCTTAGTGTCCACTGAGGGAGAGGTGGTTCACACATACAAAGACCTTGATATTTTGCTTGATGACTCCCTGACTTTTAAGCCCCATATAGACTAAATCTGTAACTTAATCTTACGTTGGAGTGATACATACTGTTTGAGTTCAAATGATCATTTGTTGCTCGCTGTTCCATTTGCCCGTGCAGAACTGGGGAAAAGGGCTTTTTTTCACTCTGCTCCTTCGTGGAACATGTTGCAAAAAGACTGGAGAATAACTTAACTTATTTCATTTTTTAACCTCTTACCACCCGCCTAAACCAAATCCATTCTCTCCTCTATGCCATTGTCGTCATTTTTTATTTCCCTTATATGTTTTTGTCACTTTTTTATTACTTTTTTGCGGCTCTTCTGTCACTTTTTTTGCTGGATTTTTGTCTTTTTTCTGCTGAATTTTTGTCAATTTTAGCTGGATTTTTGTCAATTTTTTGCTGGATTTTAGTCTTTTTTTGCTGGATTTTTGTCATTTTTTCTGCTGGATTTTAGTCTTTTTTTGCTGGATTTTTGTCATTTTTTTGCTGGATTTTAGTCATTTTTTTTGCTGGATTTTAGTCTTTTTTTGCTGGATTTTTGTCATTTTTTTGCTGGATTTTAGTCATTTTTTTGCTGGATTTTAGTCTTTTTTTGCTGGATTTGAGTCTTTTTTTGCTGGATTTGAGTCTTTTTTTGGTGGATTTTTGTCATTTTTTTGCTGGATTTTAGTCTTTTTTTTTTTTGCTGGATTTTAGTCTTTTTTTGCTGGATTTTTGTCATTTTTTTGCTGGATTTTAGTCATTTTTTTGCTGGATTTTTGTCTTTTTTTTTGCTGGATTTTAGTCTTTTTTTGCTGAATTTTAGTCTTTTTTTGCTGGATTTGAGTCTTTTTTTGCTGGATTTTTGTATTTTTTCTGCTGGATTTTTGTCAATTTTTGCTGGATTTTTGTCATTTTTTTCTGCTGGATTTTTGTCATTTTTTTGCTGGATTTTGGTCTTTTTTTGCTGGATTTTTGTCATTTTTTCAGATGGATTTTTGGATTTTTGTCATTTTTTTCTGCTGGATTTTTTTCATTTTTTGCTGGATTTTAGTCTTTTTTTGCTGGATTTTTGTCCTTTTTTTTGCTGGATTTTAGCTTTTTTTGTTGCGTTTACATCCTCATTTTCTTCTCGTTTTTTGCCTCTGTTTTGATGAAGCTTTTATTTGGAGAATTAAGGGAGAAAACACGTTCAGGTGGGAGTTAAGAGGTTAAGTCACCACACAGCCCGAATTGACCCGGTGAAATGTCCATTTTCATTTTAGAACAAAAAATGCTGATCTAATCAACACAACCTGTCTAACACACATCTAACACACTGATTCCGTGTAAACAACCGTGTCGCTTTTCACTTTTACAAATCTCAGAACCTCCATTGCGGTTTATTATCATGGAATGCACCAAAAACCCCAGAAATCTCTGTGGTTTCGAAGACCCACAATCCATTCGTTTCCCCCCCCCCCCCCCCTCCCAAATACTGCAGCACTTTCCTATACTTATATTGTTACAGCTACGACATCCAACTCTTGCTGTAGTAGTTCTGATAATAAACGGCAGACTGGGCTTTTCCCCCAAACCCAACACTTCGCTCCCGCTGTGTCGAAAGCATTATCGTACACGCGTGTGTCCCTCCACAGTGTTTCCTTTTGACTCCTGCTGTTTGCTGAATGGCACATTGTAAAGCAAAAAAAGGACCACGCATTGACCGAGCCCCTTTAACAAACCTCTGACATCACTTGTACTGGACATAGTGAGCCCTGTTCCCCCCCGCATAATAGATCTATTGAAAACCTGCTACTAACTCTGTCTTGCACTATACAGATTTCCCCCCCCTTTCTATAGAGCCCAGTGCGGAAACCATCACCTGTTGCAGCTTAGCCCGGGTATGTGGCCTATACTATATTATACATGTGGGGCGTGTGTTAAGCTGGATACATAAACGGTACCACAAGAAGCACATGAGGGAGGGAGAGGGGTGGTGGTGGTGGTGGGATAGAGAGTCCTTGACATGCTTGGAGCGAGGCCAAAGTCAAAAATAATAACGCCCCTACCTGACCAGCTGTGTCGTACAGTCCCAGTAAATACTGCTTTCCTCCAACGTTGACACTCACTGCAACGATATGACAAAGAGGGATGGGGTTTTTTTTTTTAGTTGGGGAGGAATGACAAAAGGGGGGGGCAGCCAGGGTCCCCAAATGTGCAATGGAGAAGGCGAACAAGTGGTTTTCATTATAGCAACAGATGCAAAGCCAAGGCACTTTTTTTTGGAGAGAGGGAGTGCCAGAGCCAGGGGGTCGTATAATGAAGGCAACTATTGAGATGCGTTCAACTTAAGCCTGTACTGTGCATTTCCTCTCAGTTAGTGCTAGTACAATGTGCAGTTCTGTGATTGATACAGCGGGGGATGCCTCGTTGTCCTACCTGCGTAATGGTCAAACACCGTCGGCACATACTCCTCCGGGAAGGCGTCGTTGGCGTAGCTCATGAGCAGACACGTTTTGCCCACCGCGCCGTCCCCCACCACGACGCACTTCAGCATGATCGTACCGGCTCCGTTTGCCATGATGATGATGATGATGATGGTAGTGATAACGTTGCTCTAGTCCCCGAGCCCACCGTCCACATCATCCGCCGCCCCCTGCTGCCGCCCTGCGTTCCCGATCCCGACCGCCCTCTCGTCCTCTTCGCAGCGGGCATCAGCAGCCTCGGAGGCGGGCAGAGGCGCGCGTGGAGTCGGGCTGGAGCTGCTGCATCTCCTCCTCTGAACCGGTTCCCCAAATGTTGACCGCGGGTGGGAGAGTTTCCCTGTCACGGCAGCGCGCACACACACACACACACACACAAAAACGCGCGGCTGCTAAAACGTGGCACGGTTGTTTCTTTTTGTGTTTTGTTTCGGGGCAGGGGAGTAAAAGTCCTACAGTGGCTGCCCCGTGCGTCTGAGCCACACACACACACACACATACACCTCCCGGGCCGCTTCCCTGGCGCACTCTGCCGATCCTGCTCCACACGAGCGGGGAGCGATGCCGGGGGAGGAGGGGCCAGCGTTTCAAAACCAAGGGGCTCGGGATAAAGTGCACGCTCCGCCCGCTGCGCGAGTGGCCAAGAGTGGCTCAACCCCTGTGTGCAGTTGTGTCATTCTGAGACAAAGGGACAGGAAATGTGGGCTACAGCTGACGAGGCGCGCTTCTGCTAATAGTAGTGAAACCGTCAGACTGCGAGGTTTGACAGCCCGACCTTTCTGGGTCTGAGGAAGCAAGTCAAAACACGACAGATTAATGTGAAGTTCCTCACTGCAAAACTTAGCAAGACCTTTTATTTCAGCATTATTTAAATCCACCAGCCAGTCCGGTGGTTCCCAAACTTAAAGGCCCTATATGCTTATGTTGTAGTAGTGGGCCCAGACAGAAGGACAACGCCAATGTTGCCCTCCTTTAGTGTGGGCCAACTCAACCGAGAGGAACCGAGAGGATCTTTTTCCTCACGTCATCATTTTTTTGTTGGGTATTCGACTCATTTTTGTAACTTTTTTGTCATTTTTTTAGTCATTTTTTGTCACATTTTTGTCATTTTTTTTGTCATTTATTGTCACATTTCTGTAATTTTTTCTTCATTTTTTTTATCAGATTTTTTTCACATTTTTGTCATTTTTTGGTCAAATTTTGGTCCTTTTTTGTCACATTTTGCCACATTTCTGTCATTTTTTCGTCAATTTTTTATCAAATATAAAAACTCACATTTTTGACATTTTTCTGTCAAATGTTTATCATATTTTTGTCACATTTTTGTAATTTTTCTTGTCACATTTTTTTCATTTTTTGTACATTTTTTGTACATTTTTTGTCAGTTTTTTTTTCAGTTTTTCGTACATTTTTTAGCAAATTTTGGTCATTTTTGTCACATTTTTGTAATTTTTTTGTCAATTTTTTGTATTTTTTTTGGTCAATTTTTTATCCAATTTTTGTCATTTTTTGTCACATTTTTTTTGTTAATTTTTTATAAATTTTTTAGTCATTTTTTGTCACATTTTTGTATTTTTTTTGTCAAATTTTATCACATTTTTGTCACATTTTTGTAATTTTTTCGTCAATTTTTTGTCCATTTCTTGTGACATTTTTGTGAAATTTTTGCCACTTTTCCATCAATCTTTTCTCACTTTTTTGTCAATCTTTTCTCACTTTTTTGTCACATCTTCATCATTGTTTTCATCTCATTTCTGTCGCTATTTTCTCACCTTTTTTCCAGAAGCTTTTGGACTGGGGTAAAGCCAAACTAGAGAAAATGTGCTCGGTTCAGGTGGGAGTTAAGGTGTTAAAAAGCATTTGTAACAATAAGCACATTTTATTGAATTTCCATGAGAGTGACCCTGAAAGCAGTGAAACATGCTTATAAACTCATCCCCGTGAAGAATTGGGATTAAGAATGAGTTTGGACCACAACCATCAATTAAGGTTAATATGTACTTTATCATCCCTGTAGGGAAATTTGTCCTCTGCATTTGACCCATCCTTCAATGCTGCTGGGGCAACCCATAACTAAGCGTAAAGAAGCCCTAACTGGGGACCTTCTTGCCCTGAAGCACAAGTGCTACCTTAGCCATCCATAAACTCTGTTAAAATACAATTTCCCTGCATGTTTTGTCTGGGTCTGATCTCAGTGGCCGCGTTACATCGGTTGAATTTCAACCTACCATTCAGCGAGCGGGGGAGGCGGGTACTGTAGGTGACGTCAAGCATTTGTGCCAGACTTGATACGAAAGGAAGCTCTTCAATCTGTTCTGGCTCCCAAATGTCCAGAAATTAAAATGGAAGCCTTGGAATGCGCGAGGAATGCACCCAAGGAGTTTTGATAGCTGCTTCACTATCGTCACGACCAAGCGCTACAGCGAAAATCAGATCCAATCGTTCCATAGGAGTTCACCCCTTCCACCTGATAACAGAGCTCAATTGTGAAAGTCCAGACACTTGTATGAAAAGAGTACGAGGGTCTGACATGGACCAGGCAATACCTACAGTTTATTTGACTTTCCAAGTACCACCAAGACCTGACCAGGACAAAAGCAAGTCTAAAGGGTCTACAATAGACCTACATTTGACAAAATTATGCTCAAACTGGGTGTAAAACATGTTTAATGGTGCGTCCACGGCAGGACAGCATCACGATGCAAACCAGGCCTGCTGGTCTCTCATAAGGGGCTTCTATCTCCCTCTAAAATACATGAAAGCCTAAAATTGCAGATGGCCTTGAGTACCAACCGAAGAAGCCCAAGTTCCAGTGTTTGAGAAGCGCTGATTGTAGTCAGCCTATCATCCAGTTCTAGTCCAAGGAATCAGCATTTGACCCATCCTGCTTCAACCATGCCCCTGCCGCGCCAGGAGCATTGGGCGACTAATGTACAGTCGCTATATAGACTCCAGATTTGAGCCATTTTAGAATTTTGGACTAGTTACACCCACAGTCTAAGAACAAGCTGCACAATAAATTGATGAATGAAAGTTTACCTTATTCTAAACATTAAAGCAGTAATAATGGGACATTTTTACTCCAAAACCTGCAGCTATAAGATAAATTGATACAAAAACAGAATCAAATGTACCACCACAGTGTCATCATCAGAAGTCTATGGGAAACAATAATGGAAGAAGAAGTGTCCAAAGTCGTCAGCTGTGTACCAGTCTCCCATTGCTCTTGACATGTTCAACCAAAAGACATTGGTGGGTTAAGTGCAGAGAACAACTTTACATCTAAACTCCTGTGTAAACCTATAGGTCTAAACCTGTTCTTATTCGGAGCAGACTATGAGTGTGATGGATGAAAATGAGCCGCCGCCTCAGCGTGATACAGAGATCTGACCTCTGCTGCGAGCCGGGCAGCTGTGCCCAGTCTCTCTGAATCATGACTCATAACTTTTATCATGAAGTATGTCTGGCTCCTGCACATGGACAGGAATGGACATGTACACACACAAACACACAGATCGCCTTTCCGTCCGTCACTGGACAAATGTTTCTTAAAGAGGCGGCTGGGAATTCGGAGAAGCCGCAGGGAACAACTGCAAGTATTTAAAGTTTTAACGCAGTGTTACAGTAGCACATTTGGCATAGCAGCATTGGGAGTGACCTTCTAATGTTGCAAAGGCAAAGAGATGATTTGTGAGCATTAAAGGAATGATATGTAGGAATTTCAACAAGGTATAAACGATGACTAAACCTTATTTACCTTAAGGGGAGACACTACAGGCAAAACTCATTTTTTTCAGTTTTCAGGTTTTGGGCCAAATTGGTCTCTGAACATACAAGCTTTCACCCGGAAACAGAAAATATGACTAATCTTCACAATAACATGTTTAAATATTGCGCTGATTCAGTGTTTGCCCATAGACTTATATGGGACAATGCAATTTCAAGGGCCTTTTTCTCAAAACACTTTTTTTCTGTCATTGTGGCGACACTATGTCCAAGTCAGTAGGACCTAAAGACTTCAAATTTTCCAGCCTTGGACTGAACAATATTTGGAAGATTTTTTCAGAGGGATTTTTTATTATTTAATCCCTAGTCCCATTTATTGAGTTTTGAATGTCAAAAAATAAGGTGAAAATTATTTTTTACAAAACAATAAATCCAAAATCCCCTCTGAGAACGTCTTGGTAACTCATTCATCAATAAAATGAAACCATAAATTTGAATGTAGCTCTATCCATTATTCAGATTTCGTTGCCGAAAAGATGGGAAATTTGGGGCATTTTTAGGCATAAAACACCTTGTTCTTATATGAAAAGATAAAATGACAGAAAACTTGCCATGTATTTTTTTCTCAAATTTATGCCAGTGATCGACAGCAACAGTTTCAAATTGATATCTGTAAATATACATGTTTTCCCTATTCACCTGCAGTGTCTCGCCTTGATAAATGGGTTTATGGGATTTTGCTTACTCATTGGTTGTTGGAGATTGTAGCCGGACAAAGCTAAGGATTTATAATTAAAAAAAAAGGTTACATATTGAATAATGGGGAGGCACGTACACTTTAGTACAGGGGTAGGCAACATCAGGCAAAATCTGCCCCGCCAGCACAGAACCTCTGGCCCTCAAGTTGAATTTGAGAAATATTATTGTGCAAATAAGAGCTCAAATACCAGTTAAAGTACTCTTAAAATGCAAGAAATAGACCCACAAAACTGATGGTGTTTTTGTCTCTTTTTTTGGTCTGGTTTTCGCAGTTGTTGTTGGTTTTTGTTGCTTTCCTCATGGCTATAATTTCCTTGCTTTTTTACATGTTTTGGATGCGTTTTTGTGACTTTTTATGTGGCTCTTTTTTTGTCACTTTTTGCGTTGTATTTTCATCCTCGTTTTTACGCTTTGTTCGTGTAGATCTGGGTAAAGGCAAACTGGAGAAAATATGTTTGGTTGAGGCGGAGGGTAAGAGATTAAAAGGAAGGTTACTGGGTTGTTCTCTTTAAAGCATATCTACGGCTTGCTAAATAAAAACCTTTGTGGAAAAAAACAATATTTCATACGATATGTGGCAAATGACAGTTTTATTTGGGTCGCAACTTGTCATCTGAGGGTTATGGCGAGTCCCAAAGCCGTACCACTTGAGAACCATTGATGTAAAACATTGGCATTTGCAGAAGAAAGTTCTTTATCTCTATGGTGAGGTTCGGCCCCTGGTGTTTTGACGATGATGAGAACCGGCCCTCCACGCCACAAACTTGCCTTCCCCCTGCTTTAGTACTTTATTGTAAACCCATCCAAACTTCTATTAAGACATTGCCCTTTGAGCTTCAGGGGTTTGGGGAGTTTCAGTTCCCCTGTTTATTTATCGTACTTGAATCCTTTACGGTAAGCGAAAGTGAAAAATAAAACACAAACTGAAAATGAGCTCAAAGTATCAAAACAGAAGTTATATAGTTCCAAAAGAAGTCCCCATATTCTGACTCTTCTGACCCTTTATGTTTCTCTCCTGGTGTGTTTTACCGACACATACAGTACTGTTCGATTCCTCCAGACTAGCAAAGGTATAGATAAGAGGAGCTGTTGTTAGGAGGTAGTAAAAAGTAGAAAGTATTTTATTTATCTATCAAAAGTACTGGAGAAAAAGGGAATATGTTTTCAACCAAAATACTACTCAAGTACAGATCCTCAAAAACTCTGCGTATGTACTTAAGTAAGACAACCTCTGGATCTCTCCTTCGAAACTGTACTTATTGGTAGTTATATCAATGAGTACTTTTACTTCTACTTGAGTAATATTGCAATGAAGTATCTTTAGGCTCATTTGACTAAGAAAAAATTGATATATGAGTAAATTTCAAAGCTACAAAAGCTTCATGACAACCTAAAATATCATGTAGTTTATTTATGTGCCCCTTTGTCTTCAGAAATATATTTTTAATACATTTTTATGGTATTTTCTTTTAAACTATTTGGAATTTTCCATCTTCTCATGTTTTGTTTTGTTGTGTCAGATTTTACACTCACAGTATTCAAATAACATTTTTTCAGTACTTTTTTTTACTTTTACTTGATTATATCTTGGGGTCACTTTTACTTGTATTTGAGTAAAATTATTTCAAAGCAACATTATCCTTACTTGAGTAAATATTTTGGCTACTCTGTTTCTATTTAAATGGACAAAGTGGTTTAGTAAAATACTGCAATATCAAACCAGGTATCGAATATCAAGGTTTTTCTTCCCAGTTGTTGTATGTTTTTTGTAAATAGTGTAAAATAACCTGCAGATTCTGTGTTGCCAGTGATGAAACTCTTACTTTTGCCATACACAGCGCTGGGACTCCATTCCCTGTTACTGAAGGATGAGCACTTTGCTGACGGTCCCTTGCTGTGTTTGCTCTGTCCAATCGGCCGTGGGGGGGGCGGGGCCGAGGATTCTCCTGCTCTCATCACATTTGACAGCTGCTGCAGCGGTTCACGTGACCAAACAACAATTACCTCATACATGTAGTACTCCGCTGAGGTGTAGGTGTAGACTGCTGCCTGCTCCGGGCTCCGCTCCCACACGAAACCTGGAGAGGAGGAGGCGATGATGGTCACAGTCAGAGAAATGGTGTCTGTATGACTAGGAGAGAATGTTAAGTCTTTAATGTCTTTCAAAGCCAGTGGCAATTTCAAGGTCTATTTTCCAGGTGTCTCCCACACAAGAGGCTACGCTACAGGATAAAACGGAAATAATCTCAGTTAGATTATATTTTTAAAGTGGTTCATATTATGCAGATGGAGACTGACAGAGACGTGGCACTTCTGCACCTACAGCTTCTCCCGCCACTCACACATTCACAAAGTGTCTTGCCCAAAGGCACAGCAACAATGATGAAAGGGAAAAAAAAGAAATGGGGCGACAACTACCAACGTTTGAGTGAGTTGGTGAATGTCAGAACTTAGCTGGTCATTCACTAAGCGTTTACTCATGTGGAAAACGAGCGACACATGCAAACGTGGATCTGCAAACTGCATTTGTGGTTTCTGTGTTCCACATTGTTCTTCTTTCTGCTTACTTTTGTATTGTGTTTTTGTGGAGGTTTGGTGGATTTGTTTATTTTGAGAGTCCAAAATGGTCCTGAAGAAAGCAGCCCTTTAAAGGTTAACAAAAGCTACCTCATCAGTTAAACCCATTTGAGACATAGACATTTCTTCTTGTGAGACACTGAAGAGGCACCATGAGCCCGACACCTGCAGCACAGAGGAGGCGTCACAAGAGGAGCTGCAGGAAACAAAAAAGGGACAAACAAGGAGATGGTGAAAGACTGTTATGGAGCGGAGGGAGCTGCAGGAGGAGGTGGGGCAGCTGACCAGTGCAGAGGATCAGACGTGCTGGGCAGCCAGGTTTCTGTGCTGCCCGTTTCAGAGGATCAGTCGAGACAGAGGGCAGCCAGGCTTCTTCCGGATGCTACAGTTTCCCCGACCTCCAAGGTCATGTGGGTCAGGTTGACACACAGTGGCAGCTCGGCTCAGCCGCGGCTGCTCAGGTCTAATACCTGAACACTATCTCGTTGGACGCTTGTACAATGACAGTAAAGCACTTACTTATGCGTGTTTACTCACGCAGCTTCTCTGGGACTCTGACACTGTGCAATGCAGTGGCTCCCAACCTTTTTTTGTCTCATGTGCCCCTTGGGTCGTTCATTTATACTCTGAGTATCCCCGACCTAAAGGATATTGCCAATATTATTACGAAGTGACCAACCAAAATATGATTACACAGACCTTTTACTGAAAAACATAATTAAAACTAACTAACTAATTAATGAAATGAATATTGAAATTCTACTCAGTTTCACTTTCTTTTTTAATCTGAAATAAGTCCAAGTTTTATCCACCAGGCTATCAGGAAGTTGAACTCCCTCCCTTCCCTGTCCTCCCTGTGCTTCTGCCCCTTTACCCCCACCACCCGCTCCACAACAAGGACGAGAGAATTGTCAAATAAATTGACAATAAAGAATCTTTGTAGTACCCCCTGCTAAGTGCTCAAGTTCCCCGTACCCTGGGTGGGAAACACTGCTTTAATGTACGCAGTTTCAGATGGTGGAATCTAAAGTTAAAAACTGACATTACATAGGAATATTAGAGGGTACTAGAAAGAACTGTCCATAGACTAAAAACTAAATGAGCTGAAGACAATAAACAAAAGAGCCATGGAACACACGGTGCCCTAAAGCGTTCATGTTGTGTTTACTATAAATTTAGCAATAGGCAGAGCAAAATCTGATTGCCGCAAACTTGTAAAGTTAATTAAAATGTTAGTCTGGAGTTAATTTCACAATCAGTGGGGGACCCGGCGACATTGTTGTAATTACTTCACATTAATCAGGCGCAGGTATTATCAAGCAGCGTGATCACTTTTGCAATCAGCAATCACTCTCTCCAATCAAACCCTCAAAGCGCCGGACACTGGCGGGAGAAGAGAATGTCCGCACGTCGAAGCTTAAGTAACTTTCACGAATAAATTGCTGTTTGTATTTCAGATTTGGTCTATGCAGATACAGGCGAACTAATTTATTTTTACTGGAGCGTCCGCCTTTAGCTGCGGCAGAAATAGACAGCTGATATTAAATGTCACGCACACGGGAAATAAGGTCAGCTCTCTCTAATGGACTCCCAGGCTGCAACAGTAGAGTCCGCAGAGTAGATAGGACTTCAGTCTCTCCAGCACATGCCCTTCACAACATGCCTGGGTTTTAAAATAGTGTTTTGAACGGAAAAATGGCAAAGATTTACTACATTTGTGGTCAAATCTGAATTGTGGACATGCCTACTGTATGTCCACAATTCAGATTTGACTTTTTTTAGAGTAACTTTGGATACTTTTTTTTTAGTCTTTTAACCCCTTAACTCCCACCTGAACCGAGCACATTTTTTCCAGTTTGGCTTTACCCCAGTCCAAAAGCTGTGAAAATAGCAACAAAACCGAGATGAAAACAATGATGGAAATGTGATAAAAATCTGACATTAAAATGACAAAAAAATTACCAAAAATGACCAAAAAAATGACCAAAAAATTACCAAAAATGTGATAAAAAAAATTACAAAAATATGACAAAAAAATGACAAAAATATGACAAAAATATGACAAAAATGTGACAAAAAAATGACAAAAAATGACAAAAATGTGACAAAACTGTGACCAAAAAATGACAAAAACTTGATAAAAAACGGACAAAAAAATGACAAAAATGTGACAAAATGTGACCAAAAAAATGACAAAAACGTGATAAAAAATGGACGAAAAAATGACAAAAATGTGACAAAATGCTACAAAAAAATGACACAAATGTGATAAAAATTGGACACAAAAATAACAAAAAATTGACAAAAAATTACCAAAATGTGACAAAAAAAATGACAAAAATGTGATAAAAATTTGACAAAAAAAGAAAAAATTGACAAAAAATGTGATTAAAAAAATTGACCAAAAAATGACTAAAATGTGACAAAAAATGACCAAAAAAATGACAAAAAAGTTACAAAAAAGAGTTGAATACCTAACAAAAAAATGATGGAAAAAAATCTGATGACGTGAGGAAAAAGATCCTCTCGGTTCAGGCGGGAGCTAAGAGGTTAATAATGTAGTTGTTTCGGAGGGAGGAAAAAATCTGTACATTGTATTATTAGGCCTTGTGTTTTATTGCTCAAAGCTCGAAAAATCAATAAGAATCAACACAACTCCAAAAACCTCAAAATCTTGTTAAGGGCAAGATTGGAAAATTAGTTTATAAGAGTGATCGTTGCTATTGTTGAAGTTTGGAGTTCCAAACCAGAAACATTGATTCAGTAACATAATAGAAGAGCTTACAGTGGAGATCTGCGTTTCACAACCAGGGGTGCGGGGACCCGAGGGCGTACCTGTGCGTTTGGCAGGGGGTCCTTGGATTTGTTTCAGAAGTGCATTTCAATATGATTTTATTTTGTATCATTTTTTCTCCAGTTTTGGCTTTACCCAGATCTAAAAGCTTCTTGAAAAAAGCAAAATGGAAACGAAAACAAGGATGAAAGTGCAACAACATAGTGACATAAAAGTGGCAAAAGAGCAACAAAACCGTGCTGGAAAAGTAGCAATAACACGACTAAGAGGTCATGGAAACACAACAAAAAAAGCCACAAAGAAGTGACAAAAATGCGATGAAAACACGACAAAAAAGCGAAGGGGAAAAAAACTGATGAAAAAGCGACAAAAACACAACAAATACAGCGACAAAAAGAGACGAAAACATGACAAAAAGCTTCAAAATTCGATCAAAATGTGGCGACAACAGGACAAAAGAAAGTTACAATCAGTTATGCAGGTCTTAGCTTTCAAATGAGGCATTGCACTGGCCTATAGGCAGCGAGAAGCTCTTAGATTTGGGCAAAGCCGAACTGGAGAAAATGTGCACGGTTTAAGGGCGGAGTAACAGGTTTAAAGAAATGTTATTTTTAGTGATATTTTAGCCAAAGGGGCTAGATGCAAGTTGGCCATTTTATGCTCACTACTGCCACCTCAGGTCTTATGCGTAACTGCACCTTCTATATTAAGCAGTTGTGGTGAACAGGTCTGAGCTCATTCTACACATTAGGACATTGCTGGAGCATGTACGGGGAGGAAATGACTTCGTTTTAACATTTTTAAACTCCGTATAGTCCCTTTAAAATAACACATCTGAGTTTAGTTGATAATTTTCTAAGTAATTGGCGGCACTCTGGAGATAAGGGGTTCTTTGAGTAGAAGTGAAAGACTAAAAGGGTACGTAAGACAAGCAAGGTTGGGAACCACTGGCGCACTATGCTAGTTTTTGTTTTCAAGTCAAAATCTATAGGATTAGACCTCAAGATTACAATGCTTTACAATGCTTTCCCATGAAATGTATAGGCACCATATGTTCAGCGGCACAGCTAATTGGCAGCATGATACCAACAAGCTGCGCGCCAGTAGTGCTGACAATTAAAGTGCAGACATGATCGGAAAGTGTTGGATGCAGGAGTGAGATAATAATAGTGGGTTTAACCCCTTAACTCCCACCTGAACCGAGCACATTTTCTCCAGTTTGGCTTTACCCCAATCCAAAAGCTTCTGGAAAAAAGGTGGGAAAATGGCGACAGAACTGAGACGAAAACCATGAAGATGTGACAAAAAATTGAGAAAATTTTGACAAAAAAGTGACCAAAAAATGAAAAAAATGTGACAAAAAATAACAAAAAAATGACAAAAAATGACCAAAAATGACCAAAAATGGACAAAAAAATTGCCAAAAAATTTTAAAAAAAAATTGAAAGAAAAATTGAAAAAAAAAATGACCAAAAAAATTTATTTTAAAAAATGACAAAAATGTGACAAAAAATAACAAAACATTTACAAAAAATGACCAAAAAAAATGTCCAAAAAAAATGTCAAAAAAATGACAAAAAATGTCAAAAAAATTGACAAAAAAATGACAAAAAATGACAAAAAATTTGACTAAAATTTGACAAAAAAATGACAACAAAAATGATTTAAAAAATGACAAAAAAGTTACAAAATGAGTTGAAAACCCCCCCAAAAAAATGAAAAAAAATGTGATGACATGAGGAATAAGATCCATTTAGATGACTTTTGTAGATCTTAGCTTTCAAATGAGGCGTTACACTGGCCTACAGGACTTGGGTAAAGCTGAACTGGAGAACATGCTCTCGGTTCAGGCGGGAGTTAAGAGGTTAAGTCTTATAGAAGATGCATCAGACAGTATTACATGTTTTTGATGAAGACATAAAAAGCTAAAACATTAAAGGACTTACACTCCCCAGACATTATTAGAGCAAACTGTACTGTACAGGCTTGTGTGAATGTGAAAGGTGATTCGAGGCGTCTATTCTTAACTCACTAAATTGTTCCGACTTGCCGCATATATGATAATGAGAAGTGAAATATGAAATGCCTGGTGCAAGTCCTCGCCTGACAGTGATTAAGTCTGCCCTCATAGGTGTCATACACTGAACCAAAGCTGTAAATCAAGCTACATGTGCCGCACACAGGAAGTAAAGCTGTCAAGTGTGGCATATATTTAACAGCGGGGAAATCACTCAGACTTGTTATTCCGGGGCGGTGTGATCGGGCAGCGCGTGTGTTGCTCGCCCATTGATCTTATATGAAAAATTCTAAACATC
The DNA here is from genome assembly GCF_951799975.1 of Gobius niger. Taxonomy (NCBI): domain Eukaryota; kingdom Metazoa; phylum Chordata; class Actinopteri; order Gobiiformes; family Gobiidae; genus Gobius; species Gobius niger. Next base: position 32,807,855 of record NC_136858.1, read on the forward strand.
TTTACATTTTTCTCCACATGTCTCGTCGCAGAAGGTGACTTTCTTGCTTCTTTTACAGCTCCTCGTGTTTTTCCCAGCAGGTTGCAGCAATTACCAGACAGTTAGACATTAATGTGTTAGCCTCCCTTGCCCCGCTCTTCACAGCTCCCGTCTCTAAATCCAGGCGTGTGAATATGCAGCAGAACACATCCACAGTGTAGCGTTACCTCCGTCTATTTACAGTCCCAGCAGCGTGCGGTTCAGTATCGGGCTATTCCAGGAAAGACAAACAAATGCACCAGGGCTTCAGACCCCTTCAGACCCCCTCGCTCTCACGCTTCCAGACACTGCTCTGTACAGCGGGTCTGTTCTCAGCAAAGTCACACCTCAGCTGACGGGAAAACTCCTGGGGCTGATCCAGGTCCAAACTACAGAAGAAGCTTTAACATTTGGCATCTACAACTTTGAGAAGTATTTAGCTTGAAAGACATGACAAAAACATGATTTTAAGGTATCTCAGCACTGCTATTTAACCCCTTAACTCCCACCTGAACCGAGCACATTTTCTCCAGTTCGGCTTTACCCCAGTCCAAAAGCTTCTGGAAAAAAGCTGGGAAAATGGCAACAAAACTGAGACGAAAACAATGATGGAAATGTGGCAAAAAAGTGACGAAAAATCGATGAAAAAGTGGTAAAAATGTCACAAGAAATTGACAAAAAATTCACGAAAAAACGACAAAAATGTGACAAAAAAATTACAAAAATGTGACAAAATGTGACAATAAAATGACAAAAAAATGACAAAAATGTGATAAAAGAATTAACGAAAAAATGACAAAAATGTGATAAAAAATGTAGCGAAAAAATGACAAAAATTACACAAAAATTACAAAAATGTGATAAAAATTTGACGAAAAAATGACAAAAATGTGACAAAAAATTACACAAAAAAACAAACAAAAAAGTTACAAAAATGAGTTGAATATCCAACAAAAAAATGATGGAAAAAAAATCTGAAGACGTGAGGAAAAAGATCCTCTCGGTTCAGGCGGGAGTTAAGAGGTTAACATTTTCTGTTTCAGGTCAAGATTTGGAATTGCCTTAGAGCATTTTCTCCAGTTCGGCTTTACCTAAATCTAAAGGCTTCTTGACTGGAGAGCAACACTGTAACGCCTCATTTGAAAGCTAAAATCTAGAAAAGTGATGGTAGCTTTTTATCGCCGCATTTTTGACATGTTTTCGTCACTTTTTTGTTGCGTTTTTGTTGTTTGGTGTTGTGTTTTGTCTCTTGCTGTTTTTTTTTTTCCTTTTTCATGTTTTTCTTGTTTTTTCATCGCTTTTTGCATTGCTTTGTCGTCACATTTTCGTCACATTTTGTTGTGTTTTTGTCACTTTTTTGTTGCTTTTACGCCACATTTTTGTTCCGTTTGCATCCTCGTTTTTGGATGCTTTTTCTTTTGAGCTTTTAGATTTGGGTAAAGCTCAATTACGGCAGGGTGTGAAGGAGGAGGTTAAGTAGAAAAGTGAGAGGCCAGGCCGGTGGCCCTAGAGCCAGTGGCCCTTCTGTGCTCTTCCAGAATGGACATATGGCCAGTCCGCCCAGGGCACGTGTAAAGACCAGACAGCTGCATATCAACCCGTCTAAGCTAAGGTAAGAGCATATTAGAACACCATTAAGTCGCGAAATATGAAGCTTCAACCTGGAAGGCCTAACTGCAGCAATCATTCATTGCCTCATCACCGGCAGCTCTTCACCAATCATCTAATCATAGTCCCATCTCAAGCCGCACCCGCACATTCCTGCTTCAGCCATTGATCGCCCAGGATCTCCTTCTTAAAGGGGGGGTATTATGCAAAATCGACTTTTTCAAGCTTTACATCGTGTTATTTTGTCATTCCCTCATTAAAAACATGAAGTGTTGCCTTGGCACATTCACGTATTTTTGAGTAATCTGTAAAAACTATCCCATTTTAGGGATAGGTTTGCCTGAGTCCTCCTAGGAACGCCCCCACCTCCTGGAGACGCCTCCGAGCTTTCATCACCAGCCGAGTAACCAACCACTGCTCCTCAGCAGAACCCCCTCCCCACTGATGCCACTAACAGCGTGTGGAGGGGGCGTGTCGGAAAGGGTCAGAGGTTCTTAAAGAGACAGAGGCCTATTTCAAGACATTCGCTACAGCCATTTTGAGACAGCAATTTTATACAAGGAAGTTATTCTAATTTACTGCATTTACAGACCAACAGAAGGTTTCGTCATCATTGTAGTGTGCTATAGACTGGTGCTATGTGATTGAAAAAAGCACAATACCCCCTCTTTAAGCTCCCTCGTACATTGCTGGGCTGTTTCCCAGCTGTGCTGCGACCCTCCTCCGCCTCTCCTCTGTCACTCTGCTGGTCGTTGTCAATGATTGATTCATGACTCATGTCCAGTAAAACTCTCCTAACGCCACTCTGTTCTTGTGAAATGATAAATATGATAAATGATGATAAAATGAAATACTACTCCAGCTCAAAAAAGGTCAATTTTCTGTCTACACTAACAATACAGAAGCCTTTCACTGATCAAAAGTAGGTGCACATTTTTCACTCCATGTGTTAGCCGTATTGAAAATGACAGAACTGCTACTCATTGTCTAAAACTACGAATGAGTTCTTTGTGTTGCCTTCACTGAAAAAGAGCAAAAGGCTTTGGTTCATGAAGCATCTCTACTTTTCAACCACGTATGTACCGTATGTATCAAGCCAACTGGCTGCATCTCTCACATCAATAAGTCAAACATGAGCAGACTGCGACAGAGAAAATCGGAGAGTAAGAAGAAGAAGGAATGCAATCACAAAGCTCCCAGATGAGGTCCTAAATTAGAGTGCGCAGTGGACGTCCCGGCTGAGTTAACTTGAATTACAGCTCGTATTTTTAGTGAAGGCAACGCCACAGTCTTCAGTGAGAGCAGCTGAGGAGTCTGTGTGTGTCTGCGCCCGTTTGTTCTGACGGTTAAACAGAAGTAAATACAGCAGGTCTGAACAGGCTCCAGTGCAGCCAGCTGTATAGGTTTACATAGGAGTGCCCATTAACTGTCACGCTGTCCCAGTGTTTAGAGCTCAGGGAAGTGTTAAGATAAAGCAAACACGCTATGAGATTCAAACCTTTCACTGCAAATGATCATACAAAAATCAAAATACTGGTAAGTTTCACCTTCTTTTAACTCCTTACCTCCCACCTGAACCGAGCACATTTTCTCCAGTTTGGCTTTACCCCAGTCCAAAAGCTTCTGGAAAAAAAGCTGTGAAAAAGCAACAAAACTGAGATGAAAACAATAATGGAAATGTGACAAAAAAGTGAGAAAACATTGACAAAAAAGTGACGAAAAATGGATGAAAAAGTGGCAAAAATGTCACAAGAAATTGACAAAAAATGGACGAAAAAATGACAAAAATGTGACAAAAAAATGACCAAAAAAATACAAAAATGTGACAAAATTTGATAAAGATTTGACCAAAAAAATGACAATAATGTGACAAAAAAAGACAAAAAATTGATGAAAAATTGACGAAAAATTGACAAAATATGACAAAATCTGATTCAAATTTGACAACAAAAAAATCAAAAATTTGACAAAAAAATGAACAAAAAATTAAAAAAAAGTTGAATACCCAACAAAAAAATGATGGTATGGTATGGTTTGGTATGGTATGGTTGATCTTACAGTACACAAACTGATTTTAAATGTAGATGAATGCTGAATGATAATAAAAAAATAAAAAAAACTTTTAATTTAGTTTTAGTCCAATTTTAGTCTGCAAACACACTGGTGCAATAGTTGTTTTAACATGTTAACAGTTGTTTTTGGACGATAATCCAAAAAGCAATAGTGTTATAAAAATACAGCATGGCTTGTTTTTGGACTGCTAGGGAGACATATGAGTCCATAGTTTCTTCCATTGAAAACTCTGAAGAAATGACATTAAAACTGAGCCACTCAAACACTGAAACCTTTTTCAGACACTGGAGTTTCATTTGCATATTAGCATCATCTGCCTTCAGTCGCTTTTAGTGTTTAACCTCTTAACTCCCGCCTGAACCGAGAGCATTTTCTCCAGTTTCAGCTTTACCCAAATCCTGTAGGCCTGTAAGCAACACCTCATTTGAAAGCTAAGACCTACAAAACTAAATTGATCTTTTTCCTCACGTCATCAGATTTTTTTTCATCACTTTTTTTGTTGGGCAGTCATCTCATTTTTGTCAAATTTTTGTGACTTTTTTGTGACTTTTTCGTCATTTTTTTTTTATTTTTTTTTATTTTTTTGTCACTTTTTCGTCCATTTTCCCCTCATTTTTTCATCCAATTTTTTCACTTTTTTGTCAAATTTGTGTCAATTTTTGTCATTTTTTGTCCATTTTTTGTAAATTTTTTGTCACTTTTTCATCCATTTTTTTCTCACTTTTTTCACATTTTCATCCTTGTTTTCGTGTCAGTTTTGTTGCTATTTTCACACCTTTTTTCCAGAAGCTTTTGGATTGGGGTAAAGCTGGAGAAAATGTGCTCGGTTCAGGTGGGAGTTAAGAGGTTAATAATTCATTTAATTGTTCAATGTGGGATAAAGCACATTTCCATCAGCTTGTGGCATAATCAAAAAAGGAGCAGAAAGAAGAAAAGTCTTGTAATATCTTCCCCAAAATATGCATCTGGTATTGTTTTCAAAAGTCACTGCATTCTCTCTTTGATGAATCTGCTTTAGCTTTGGGCGACGACGCACTAAAGCAAGTTCAACAGCTACTTGTGCCACGAGCTAACGCCGGCAACAACAATGTCATCTTTGTGTCAAGTTCATTTCAAATAACAGTCAAATATTGGAGCTTGCACTGCTTACGTAAGCCAGAGTGTAGACACAGACGTGGCTTATCTGGAGACTTCTTGGTTTCGCTCAAGTTTTAATCTTCAGCATCTCTCCATTAAATCAAAGACTGGAAATATGATCCGAAACTAAAAGCAGATTGCGACAGAACTTCTCATCCTCTTTGAACTCGGAATTAATTTCTTTAAAAAAAGGACAATGTCACCACATGCTAGCAATTTTAGGAAAAGGCTTTGAACTCCTTTTATTCCGTAAAAAAAAAAAACATGCCCCTAATGTTTAAAAGGTTCTGAAATCAAAAGGAAAATGCCTCACATGCTACTGCCTCCACTCTGTTTTTACATTCATAGGACCTATACACTAAAACAGGGGCAGGCAACATCAGGCCCGGGGGCCAAATCCGGCACTCCGGCACAGAACCTCTGGCCCTCGAGATGATTTTGAGAAACACTATTACACAAATCACACAGTACTTTTAACATTATTAGAGTTATATGGGAGAAAATAAGGTAGAAATACTGTCAATGCACCCAATTAGGTCATAACACTGACATTTGAAAAAAGTGCACAGGAAAAAGAATAATTGTTTTCAGGAAGAAATGACATAAATCCACTTGAATTAAAGGTCCTATATCATGCAAAATCGACTTTTTGGAGCTTTTAGCCATGTTGTTATGCTATTTCCTTATCAAAAACACTCCCAGAGTGGTTTGTGGCTTCATTCACGCAGCTCTCAGTAATTCTCCTGAATCCTGCTCTCTGAGCAGCTGCTCCGCCCTCTCCTGGTGAACGACTGAGTGTTCAGTTGTGTCGTAACAGCGGAACGGAAGTGCTCGACGTCTGTAAAGTAATGTCTTAATTCTATGCTTACGGCCTGATTTTAATTCGTAAACTATTATAAACTATTGTAAACTATTGTAAATTATTTCTGTTGTAAGAAATAAATAAATAAAGGAAAAGGAAAAAAAAAAAAAAAGAAAGGATGTGCCCGAGGTGCTTCCAGGTCAGTTGAGGCCAAAACAAACACATCGCGTCTGAACAGACGTCATGTTTGCGCTGCAGCTGAAGATGGAGCTCGTTATAACCTACACTGGACACACCTGTTCTTCATCCTACCTAACGATAATGTCACGGACGGAGAAAAAGAAGCGCGTTTGGCTACGAGGACGGGACTATATATACAGTCTATGATTCAACCTTCCTAAAGAAGAGGCCACTCATCAGAAGTTGTTTTTTTCTCCGGGATTCAGCGACTATCACCAAAATATTGTTTTTCTGTGACTGTCACTGATGGATGTTTGGTGAACCTTCACCAGAATCAAAGTGGATTAACTTTTATAACCAACGTGAGTCCCATAATGTAAACAGCGATGGACCAGAGTGGTGAGTCAGTCCAAACATGTATTAGCGTGTGTGTTAGCTTGTGTGTTAGCCATTTATGAAGCTGTGTTGCAGATGTCAACTCCTTATAACTGCATCGTGAAGTAACTTCTCTTATTGCTGTTTATTTATATTACGGTAAAGTATGTGCGGAGAGAGGGGGCGGAGTTAACTGAATCGAAGCGTTGTGTCTTCCGGGTTTGAAAAATACCTCCAGAAAACACTTATATTTATCACAAAAATGAGTGCTCAATAGCGGTAGAGGTACAATCATTCATATAAATGCCTATACTTAACTTTGGAATGGCTAAAATAGCATGATACAGATCCTTTAAGAGATTGAATCCAAGGTTTGAGTTGATTTGGTCTGGTCTCGGATGAGATAAAACCTCTAGTAGTAGTTATTCTCTTAATTGTTTTTCATTTGAAAAGCCACAAAATTATCTGAATTATTTGTCTGATTTCAAGTGGGTTTTATTCTTGTTCCGTTGGCGCTATAGCATTTGTATCTTGTATTAGTTCAAACCGACTCAAATTCAACATAGAAGAACTTTAATTCAAGCAATTTTAAGTCATTTATCTCATGATAGTAATTTTTTCAGTGTTGTGCTTTACTTTGGGCTAATAATCAGCGGCTTCGGCCCTCGGTCTGTTTACAATAAAGAAAATCGGCCCTCCGCCAAGAAAACTTGCCTACCCCTGCACTAAAACATGTAGCCGCACCGTATGTCATGTGAAAACCATATTCTCAGTCTGTCTTGTCTAGAAGTGGCATGAAAACATTTGATTTATCGTCTATTGTGCAGGAGTCGGCCAAGGCTGCGTCCTACCCACAAATCATGTTCTCCTCCATCGTTGGGAGGCACGTTGCACATCACATGCGGAGCTCAGCTGATCCAACATGGACGCCGTGTCGAAAACAAATGCCTATTATTAACCAACAAACCCAGACATATGATTGATGCATGATTTCACTCGTGACCGATGATGGGAAGAGATGTATGTTACACAATGATGACTTTTATGGATTGTGTTGAAATCGCACACGTCTAAGAGAGGCAGGGGTTCCCATATGTATGCAGGCGTCAACCCCCGAAATATTGATCACGGAGAAGTCATTTCATGGGCCAAAATGTATGACTAATTCAGATTAAAAGCAACAGCTCTCATTCAAATATTGTCCAATACAAGAAAACAATAACAAGGTTCAAATGGAATGCTTTTTAACCTCTTAACTCCCGCCTGAACCGAGAGGATCTTTTTCATCAGATTTTTTTTCCAGCATTTTTTTGTTGGGTGTTCAACTTATTTTTGTATCTTTTTTGTCATTTTTTTGTCACATTTTTGTCATTTTTTCGTAAAATTTTTGTGATTTTTTTTGGTCAACCTTTTATCACATTTTTGTCATTTTTTGGTAATTTTTTTTTAAACAATTTTTTGTCAATTTTTGTCATTTTTTTGTCACGATTTTTGTCATTTTTTTGTCACATTTTTTGTCATTTTTTGGTCATTTTTTTAAATCAATTTTTTGTCATTTTAGTCATTTTTTGGTCACATTTTTGTCAAATTTTTGTAATTTTTTCGTAATTTTTTTTCTCACATTTTTTTCACATTTTTGTCATTTTTTGGTCCCATTTTTGTCATTTTTTTGTCCATTTTTTTAATTTATTTTTTCAATTTTTTGTCATTTTTTGCCATATTTTTGTAATTTTTTTGTCAACTTTTTATCACATTTTTGTCATTTTTTGGTAATTTTTTTTAAATCAAATTTTTGTCAATTTTTGTAATTTTTTTGTCACATTTTTTGTCATTTTTTGGTCACATTTTTGTAATTTTTTTGTCACATTTTTGTCATTTTTTGTCACATTTTTTTCTCATTTTTTTCCACATTTTTGTAATTTTTTTCGTAACATTTTTGTCATTTTTTGGTCATTTTTTTAAATCAATTTTTTGTCAATTTTAGTCATTTTTTGTCACATTTTTGTCAATTTTTTGTAATTTTTTGGTAGTTTTTTTTTCACATTTTTTTCACATTTTTTTCACATTTTTGTCATTTTTTGTCATATTTTTGTCTTTTTTTTTCATTTTTTTTTTCATTTTTTTTCATTTTTTATTTTTATTTTTTTCATACTAAGTAACTTGTTTACCTTAATAAATCCTTTCCATAGTCCCTCTGGGGGTGATACAAGTATTGATGGGATGATTGGGGGAGTCTTTCATCTCCCCCTGGTGTCTCTGACCAGAAAACCACACTTGCAGCCTTCCTGCACCGGGTCGGAGGCGCCAATACACACTAATGTAATCACGAAGAAGAAGCTAACAGGCTAGCGGGCAAAGCTAACTGCGGGCTAGCACCACTTAAACAGTATTTACAACCAAGTTTGAGTGAAAAATGATCTCCATTGTGTAATTGGTTTTACAATATCCCTCTCTCCCTTTGTCCTTTCTGTCAGTGTAGTATTTACTCTCACGGACAATTAATGAGTAAAAAAACGTAACATGCTACGACACCTGCAGTGGCGCTTATGGCCTCTAGGGGCATAAGTTACTTAGTTCTGCTTTAAGCTTTACCCAAATATCTAAAAGCTTCTCGACAGGAGTGCAACAGTGTAGCGCCTCATTTGAAAGCTAAGACCTATAAAAGTGATCGTAGCTTTTTTGTCGTGTTGTTGCTGCGTTTTTGTCACACTTTTGAACCGTTTTTGTCGTGCTATTGTCTCTGTTTTGTCGCTTTTTTGTGATGTTTTTGTCGCATTTTTGTTGCTTTTCCGGTTCGTTTTTGTTAAGTTTATTAGATTTTGATGAAGCCAAACTGGAGAAAATGCTCTCAGTTAAGGTGGGGGTGATGACGTTAAAGGTGCTAGATGCAAGTTGGGCATTTTTTACTCACTACTGCCACCTCAGGTTATACGTGTAACTGCACCTTCTATATTAAGCCCTTGCATGACGGCACTTCTGACCCGAAGTAACAACTTTTTGGTGCGACAGTGCAGGATTTTAGAGGCAGTTGTGGTGAACAGGTCTGAGTTCATGGCTGGAACATGTAGGGGGAGGAAAATACTTACTTTTAGCATTCTTAAACTGTATAGTCCATTTAACAGGAAAAATGTGGTAAATTTCTGCAAAAACTGAAACTGAATGCTCCATAATCTTGGTGTTTTTCTCACAGAGTTGACGACTTCAATAAATGTCAGCAAAGCATATTAATCAGATGTACATAAGGGTCACTACAGTTCAGATACAAGATACTGTAAAAGCCAGGTCCTGTTGTTTACTGCAGCGACACACAGTTAATGATATAAACACATGATTCAGAGTTGGCAGAAGAACTGTCCGGGACACGTCACACTTGGCTCTGTTTTCTCTCCGCCGGTTAAACAGCTCCAAATGTATCTCACCCTGCACCGTCTGCCTGGTCCCATCTGCAGATCTGAGACGAGGACGAGCGTTCACACCAAACGTAAATCAAATCAAACAGGCGCTGGCAATTTACACAGGGATTATTATGCAACACAGAGCTTTTGTTTAACCTCTTAACTCCCACCTGAACCGAAAGGATCTTTTTCCTCACGTCATCAGATTTTTATTCCATCAGTTTTTTGTTGGGTATTCAACTCATTTTTGTAACTTTTTTGTCATTTTTTTGGGTAATTTTTCATCCATTTTTTGTCATTTTTTCGTCAATTTTTTATTAAATTTTTGTCATTTTTTTGTCACATTTTTGTCATTTTTGGTCAATTTTTTGTCAATTTCTTGTGACATTTTTGCCACTTTTTCATACATTTTTCGTCACTTTTTTGTCAATGTTTTCTCACTTTTTTGTCACATTTCCATCATTGTTTTCGTCTCAGTTTTTTTCTCAGTTTTTTTTGTCACATTTCCATCATTGTTTTCGTCTCAGTTTTGGTGCTATTTTCACAGCTTTTTTCCAGAAGCTTTTGGACTGGGGTAAAGCCAAACTGGAGAATATGATTTGATGAAAACCAGGATCTCAATCAAAGGGGAAATACTGACACAAACCAGAATCGACACAATCAAGACTAAGCTATACGGCGCTATAAAGGTATCCATAACCAGATATTCCAACACACCTGAAAGATCTGTCAAGAGACTATTGTGGAGCAGACACATCATGAAGTCCAGGAACACACCAGACAGGTCCGGGATAAAGTTATTGAGAAGTATAAAGCTTTGTTAGGTTCTAAAAAGATTTCCAAAGCTTTGAACATCTCTGAAAGTGCAGTGAAATACACCAGTTTCCCTCAGTTTCCCTCACCTGAGCTGTAGCTCTCTGCAGTTCATCCAGGGTCATCACAGGCTTCTTGGTAACAGCTCTGGTCAGTGCTGTCCGTGTTCGGTCTGTAAGTTTAGGAGGACGGCCGAGTCTTGGTAGGTTTTGCAGTGATGCCAGACTCTTTCCATTCCTGGATGGTGCATTTAACTGTACTTTGAGAGATGTTCAAAGCTTTGGAAATCTATTTATAACCTAACCCAGCTTTACACTTCTCAATAACTTCATCCTGGACCTGTCTGGTGTGTCCTTGGACTTCATGATGCTTCTGCTCCACAATAGTCTCTTACAGACCTCTGAGACCATCACAGAGCAGCTGTATTTGAGCTGACATTAGATTACACACAGGTAGACTCTATTTAGCTTTGGGTCAACATGTGATCATTCAGAAATCATCAGGCAACAGCAGCCAAATCCGGCCCTCCAGCATAAAACCTTTGGCCCCCAAGAGAATTTTGAAGAAATATTAATACATTAATCACAGACCAAATACGTGATAAAGTACTCAAAAATGTGGAAAATAGTGTCATTATTTTCACAAAAGGTGCTTTATTTTGGGTTTCGGCCGCTGGCATTTTGTCAATGAAGAAAATCGGCCCTCGACGACACAAACTTGCCAACTCCTTTAACCTTTTGACTTTTTGCCATACTATAGACCAGGGGTAGGCAAGTTTGCTTGGTGGAGGGACGATTTTCTTTATTGTAAAAGGACCAAGGGCCGAACCTGACAATTTTAGCCAAAAGTAAAGCACCATTTTCTACAATTGCCAGTGCTGTGCATAATTTATGACCTAATTTGGTGTCCTGTTTGGAAAGTTTTAAGTAATTGACAGAGTTTCTCACATTTTTACAGTACTTAACCCCCTGCCTTGAACAAGCACATCTTCTCCAGTTCAGCTTTACCTAAATCTAAAAGCTTCTCTACTGGAGCTCACAGCCTATAGGTGTAACGCCTCATTTAACCTCTTAACTCCTACCTGAACGGATCCCATTTTCTCCAGTTTGGCTTTACCCTAATCAAAAAGCTTCTTGGGAAAAAAGCACCAAAATAGCCACAAAAAATGAGGAGAAAACAAGGATGTAAACGCAACAAACGTGACTAAAATTCAACAAAAATTTGACAAAAATTCAACAAAAACTCAACAAAAAATGACAAAAATTCAACAAAAAAGTGACAAAAAACTCAACCAAAATGTGACAAAAATTCAACAAAAATGTCACAAAAATGAAAAAAAAAAGAAAGAAAAAAAAGATACAAAAGGTGACACAACACAGCAACAATGCGAGGGAAAAAAAAGATCAGTTTTGTGGGTCTTACCTTTCAAATGAGGTGCTACACAGGCCTATATACTAGCCAAAGAGGACAGAATGCATTTAGTTTAGGCGGGTGGTAAGAGGTTAAAGGAGGGCCCATACTTTTGCATCCCACTGTATGTGACAAACGTTTCATGCTGAAAGACTGAGAGGTTAAGATAAGGTGTACTTCATTGTCCCCTTAGCACTTGATCGTTCACAGAAACCGCACCTCTGTTGACCATTTGAAGACGGATTAAAAACACACAATCATCAGCTTTCACTTTAACAGAACTTCTCCATGTGTCCCAGTGGCTTTCATCACAGACACTGCAGAGGTCAGTGCTGGAAATGATCACTCTGTTTTCCCTCAGACATGTAAATTAAAGAACGGGTGATCGAGAACAGCCCTGTCGAACATGTTGCTCCGTTTAGGAACAATGCGGAGCAGTTGTGGAGCTTTTGAAGAGCAAATCAAACAGTTGCTTTAATTTATCATAAACAAAGTTACACCATGTGTTTGTCGTGTTTAAATTAGGGCTGACATGCGAAAAAGCCAAGCGTATCAACATTGTGATATGAGGCAGTGACTGTCAGTGAAACGGTTATTTACACAACTCCAGAAAAGGACTATAAAGTGTCAGGAGAGAAATAGCATAATGTGTATAATTGACAGTATATTATATTTTCTCAGTATTTCTACATTAGAAAATAGTTGATTAAGTTTAAAGTTTGTGGACAAGATGAGTAATAATAATCCAGCAAGAGTCTTGTGTCATATATTTGATTACTTACAGACACAATTGAATTTTCGGTAACACTTTATAATAACTACACCTTGTTTAGCCTTAATAAATAATTAAGCGCCACTGCAGGTGTCTTAGCATGTTGCGTTTTTTTACTCATTAATTGTCTGTGAGAGTAAATACTACGCTGACAGAAAAGACAAAAAGAGAGAGGGATATTGTTCATCCAATTACATAATGGAGATCATTTTTTTCACTCAAACTTGGCTGTAAATACTGTTTTAAGTGGTGCTAGCCCGCAGTTAGCTTTGCCCGTTAGCCTGTTAGCTTCCTCTTCGTGATTCCATTAGTGTGTATTGGTGGCTCCGACCCAGTGCAGGGAAGTTGCAATTGTGGTTTTCTGGCCAGAGACACCAGGGGGAGATGAAAGACCCCCCAATCATCCTATTAACACTTGTATTACCTCCAGAGGGACTACGGAAAGGATTTATTAAGGTAAACAAGTTACTTAGTTCTTCTTTAAGTGTGACTAACACTTAATAACTACTAAAGAGTTACAGAATTTTCTCAGGAAGTGATGATAATCCATTGAGAGCTTTGTGTCCCCTGTTTTTAAGCTTTTGTTTGTTTGTATAATGGGGCACAGCTTTGAGACGTTCATCAAGAGCAAAGCATTACACGCCATCTCACTTTTTGTATAGTCGCATCATTTCCTTTGAGGATTTTCAAACCGAAAAAATGACAATAACATATTCAAAGCTATAGGATACAGCAGAACAATGTCATTCTTTCTTCTCATTTTTCGTCTCTTATTTACAGTAGACACCTGCCCCTGAAACGTAACTGTCTCCAACACTTCCTATACACCACTCTCTGTTCTGTTCCCGTCTCCCTCTTTTCTGAACTTTGCATGTTTGTTTTTGGGACAGGAACTGGCGGCGGACGCACTGAAAGCAGGACTACACCCATCCTCACTGTAAACAGCTTAGTGAATTCCACAGGCGGAAGCAGCTGAGAGCAAAGGGCCGTTTCCTTTTACGTTTGATACAGACGGGGAGGAGGTCACCTGGTCACGCGTGGGACGTGAGCCGATGCACATTGTTAGAGTTTCAAAAAGGGACAATAAAAAAGAAGCGGAAAGACAGAAATACAACATGTCAGCACAGTCTGAGCTTTGAAATAAGTTTTTACTGACAGTCACAGGCTGAAGGAAGTCAAATGTAATGCTTTTGAATCTCTTCACCCCCACCTGAAATGAGCACGTTTTCTCCAGTCCAGCTTTACCCAAATCCATAAGGTCCAAAAGCCTATATAGACCAGTGTAACACCTCATTTGAAAGCTAAGACTTACAAAACTCATCGAAATGGATCATTTTACTCACGTTGTTGTCCCTTTTCCATCACTTTTTTGTTTGAAGAAGAAGATTTTTATTTATAAAGCGCCTTTCACAATCATGGTCACAAAGCGCTTTACATGAGAGAATTTCACATTCACTCCACACTCGGTGGTGGTAAGCTAGGTTTTTTTGTAGCTTCAGTTTCCCCTGGGCCAACCCTCTGACCACCACCATCATTCACACACAGACATCATTCAGCCTGGCCTAGTGTTCATGTTTTTAGTTGTAGGGGAAACCGGAGTACCCAGAGGAAACCTACGCAGACACGGGGAGAACTTGCAAACTCCACACAGAAAGGCCCCGGTGGGAATCGAACCTGGACCTTCTAGCTGTGAAGATCTTGGAAGCTAAGCAGGGCCTGTGGTGTGTGAGTGAGGGGAGGGGCCGATGGCACAGACCGGTTGCCTCGCCTCCGTCAGTCTACCCCAGGGCAGCTGTGGCTACAACAGTTAACCACCACCGAGTGTGGAGTGAATGAATAATGACGACAGTGTAGCGCTTTGAGAAACTTGGTAATACAGGCTTGTAAAGTGCATTACAAGTGTAAGGCCTTAATATTAAGCAAGAGCACTAACCGCTGAGCTACCGTGACGCCAATTAGGGCATCATTACATTTCTGCCACACATTCATCACTTTTCATCACTTTTTTTCACTTTTCTGTTGCTCTTTTGTCGCTCTTTTGTTGCATTTTTACTTTGACACTTTTTTTCAAGAAGCTTGCAGATTTGGATAAAGCCAAACTGGAGAAAGTGTGCTCGGTTCAGGTGAGGGTCAAGAGGTTAAAAAGGTGTCAAAATACAAATAGCAACAAAGATGAAACGAAAATGAGGATGAAAACGCAACAAAAGAGCGACAAAACGTGACAAAAGAGTGATCAAAATGTGTGACGAAAACACAACAAAAAAGCCAAAAAAGAGAAACAAAAAAGTGAGAAAAAGCGATGACTGTAGCAAAAAAATTATGAAAATCCCCCCAAAAAGTGCTGGAAAGATAAATGTTAAAAAAGTGATGACAACTTGAGAAATATATACATTTAGATGAGTTTTGTCTTAGCTTTCCAAGAAAGCATTACTCTGGTCTATAGGCTGGATTTGGAACTGCGGAACTGAAGAAAATGCATTCGGGAGGAGTTGAGTTGCCTAAATACTATTATATACTACTATAATATTTTAATGCCACTGATGCAGACAAAGTCAGCGCATGTTTCATTTCTCAAGATTTGCAAACATTTCATCAAACAAAAGAAAGAGAATTGAACAAAACGTAGGAAAAATACAAGCTCAATTTCAGCCAAAACTGCAACTGAATACTTTGAATCATAACTTTGGCATTTTCGATGAAGTCACACAGTAAAAATTGTTGAGCAATGTCATAGTTTTCCAATAAATTACAATTTAATGCAGTTTGAATCCAATTAAATCATTTTTAACTACATTTAAGGCCTTGATTTTGGCACAATTCATTTATCGACCTTTAATGCTTTTACCTGGGGTTAAACGAGCACATTTTCTCCAGTTCGGCTTTACCTGAAATCTAAAAGCTTCTTGAAAAAAGCAAAATGGAGGCAAAAACAAGGATGAAAATGCAACAGTGATAAAAAAAAAGTGTCAAAAGCAGTAGCAATAACACAATGAAAAGCGACAAAAACACGACTAAAGAGGGATGAAAAATCAAAGCCACAAAAGAGTGACAGAAAACTGATGAAACCATGACAAGAAAGTATCAAAAAAGAAGTGATGAAAACACTGTGACAACATGAGGAAAAAGATCTGTTTAAAGGGGGGGTGTTATGCAAATCGACTTTTTCAAGCTTTACATCATGTTATTATGTCATTCCCTCATTAAAAACATGCCTGAAGTGTTGCCTTGGCACATTCACGTATTTTTGAGTAATCTGTGGCAGCCATTTTAGGGATAGGTTTGCCTGAGTCCTCCTAGGAACGCCCCCACCTCCTGGAGACGCCTCCGAGCTTTCGTCACCAGCCGAGTAACCAACCACTGCTCCTCAGCAGAACCCCCTCCCCACTGATGCCACAGACAGCGTGTGGAGGGGGCGTGTCGGAAAGGGTCAGAGGTTCTTAAAGAGACAGACGCCTATTTCAAGACATTCACTGCAGCCATTTTGAGAGAGCAATTTCATACAAGGCAGTTATTCTAATTTACTGCATTTACAGACCAACAGAAGGTTTCGTCATCATTGTAGTGTGTTATAGACCGGTGCTATGTGATTGAAAAAAGCATAATACCCCCTCTTTAAATCAAGTGTATAGCCTTCAAATGAGGCATTACACCGGCCTTCAGGCTGTGAAGTCTCCAGTCAAGAAGCTATTAGATTTGGGTTAAGTCGAACTGGAGAAAATGTGCTCGGTTAAGGCAGGGGTTAGGAGGTTGATGCCTCATGGAAACCCTGAAAATGCCAATCTTAATTTAGTTTAGTTTATCTAAGCACTAAGTCAAGTCTTATTTATAATGCAAGTATATTTAAAGTCCAGCAAAACTGGATATGATAAGTTATTACTGTCTGCTCAAGGAAGGTTTTCATCAAATTATGAGAATCACCAGGAGTATTTTTTGAAATCCGTGCAAAATTAAAGGCATCTTCCTGATATGGGCTGTGGCTTGTAAACCAAAACTGGATAGTCCCTAACCCGGTTGCTCTTTTGTTATTCAGCCAAAGCAAATGTAGCAGATGTATTCCTTAAATCAACACAGCCAGATTCAATATAGAATTTTTTCCATGTGAACACAAGCTTTTATTCAGCAAATGTTGAAATCCTATTACAGTGATTTTGTTTGAAGTGTGTGGGACAACAGCCAGTCCAGTTCAAATAGTGCAGAAGCGTCTTTTCTGTGGCTCTGAGGCGCCATCTGCTGGCCAAACATAACATCACACACTGACTGAGGCAGCTCATGGAAAAGACACAGGGAGAACATCAAAGTACATCAACATTATGCTTATATTACAGCCAATTTATTATAAAAGTGCACATATAAATAAATGTATAAATATCATACGACAGGATAATAAATAGTTAGAGGAAGCCAGTGCGGTGCAGGTGATACTTGTTACAAAAAGACCATAAATAACATATTAAACCCAATCATTATGTTACATGTGATTGTGAGTCCGTGCTACTGTCCCGTCAGCAGAAGGGGCTCTCCTCTTCCCCCCCGAGCCACTCCTCCTCCAGCTCCCCCAGGATCTCCTGAAGGGACAGCTCAGGGAGGGGGGCGGGTGCCGGCGGGGCAGCAGGGGTCTTCGGGGCCAGGGCGCTCCACGAATCATCCAACTGCGAATACCCGTTAGCGTTACTCATCTGCGGGCTGCCGTCTATGGCGCTGTCCCAAAACCCAGAATCGGGGGTGTCCGGTGTGGAGGCCACCCCGGGGAGCATCAACGGGCTTTGGGTGTAGCTCGTGTTGTTGTTGCTGATGGGCGAGCGGGACCATTGGGGCGGGACGGGGGAAGAGCGGGCGCCGTTTTGAGCCCAGTGGCCTGAAAACGAGGAGCTGCGTTTCATTTGGTTGTAGACGGGCGTGCTGTAGCGGTCCTCCGGGATCGAGGGGTAGGCAGGGGCGTAGAAGCAGGATTTGCCTCGCTCCTCTTTGACGAAGCCGGGATAGACAGGAGGAAGTCCCTGCGCGGACATGGGGCTCCGTTTGGGGACGCGAGGGGCGAGCAGGTCGTCCTGGACGGGGCTGTCCGGCTGCCACAGAGGCTTCTTAGCTCCTTTGCATTTCAGGGTGCGCGCTCTTCTGTTCTGAAACCAAACCTGCAGGAACAAGAAAGAGAAATGATTAGACTGTAATCTGAAATAGACTATAGTTTGTCCCAAGAGGCTTTCCATAGACAGGTTTTTCCTTAAAATTACACAGCAGGTGTATTATAACCTTTTAACTCCCAAAAACGCTCTCCAAAAAGTGTCGACGCAAACTTAGCTTTCAACTGAGGCTGTGAACTCTTCAGTCAAGAAGCTTTTAGATATGCTCCATCATCAAACTCTGGCCCTCGAGATGATTTTGAGAAATATTATGCCTGTTAAAGTACTGTAGAAATTTGAAAAATACTGTCAATTCCTTAAAATGTCTTAGCAGAGCATCCTTTAGGCCATAATCCTGAAAGAATAATCATCTAAAGGAAGAAATGACTTAAATCTACTTGAATTAAGAGATTTAATCTAAAGTTTGAGTAGATTTGGTTTGGCCTTGGAGCAGATTAAACCTATTCTTGCCAATGGAAGAAGCACGTTTTTTTCAAGTTTTTTCTTAATTCAGATTATTTTGTATCATTTCAAGTGAAAAATAAATGTTTTTTACAGTAAAAGTGTATTTGTCTGATTTCCAGTGGGATTTCTATTTGTTCGATTGGCATTAGAGTTTTTATCTGATCTTAAATTTACTCAAATTTAACATAAAAAAAATAAAATTCAAGCGATTTTAAGTCATTTATCTAATTTAAGATGGACATTTTCCCAGTGTACATGATGTACAACACTGGCATATGACGAAAGTGATGCTTTACTTCAGTTGCTTCAATTGGAGGGTCCGGCCCTTGGTCTTTTGAGGATGAAGAAAACCGGCCCTCCACCGAGCAAACTTGCCGACCCCTGGTCTACTGCAAGACTTATACAGTATGTCGTCTAAAAAGTGCTTTACCATATCTCCCCTTCCCAACGCCATAAATGTAATTCAGACCTTTCTCCGTTATGCCTAAAATGTAAAACCGAAGTGGCTACTCCTACTCATTGCTACTGGTTCTGTAGAAAAGTAAAAATGTTTCATATATTGTAAAATGTGTACAATATTCTCCATTCTTACTACTAGAGAGTACAATCCATTGACCATGTTACTTGGTGTAACAGATGTCACTATCACTGGGAAGTATGGGAGGCAACTTCACAGGATGCTTACATTTTGTGCAAGGGAATGTATTCTTCCCCTCCTGGAACCGCCACCTTAACGTGGTGGAGGGGTTTGAGCACCCGAATGATCCTGGGAGCTCTGTTGTCGGGGCTTTGTGCCCCTGGTAGGGGCCCTCAGGGCAAACAGGTCCTAGGTGACGGGTCAGACAAAGAGCGGTTCAGAAGCCCCTCATGAGAGACCAACAGGCCTGTTTAGAATCATGAGGCCGTCCTTCTGTGGACCCACCACCTGCAGGAAGAGCCATAGGGGCTGGTGCAATGTGATTTGGGCAACTCCAACAGCTGCCCCCACAACCCGGCAACGGACAAGTGGAAGAAAATGAATGAATGGATGGATGGAAATGTATTCTTCTCAACTGGATAAATAATAAAATAATAATGCTTCAAATAATAAAGCACCTTGCATTATTCAACCAGCAAATAGCACTGTAGAGATGATGTGCTTCACAAAATATGGGACCTTTTTATGCTGGTATGGACATATCAGCTATGCTTAATAGAGGCATAATGTGAACTCACATGGCATTGTTGGTGCACGACAATGACAGACTTTGAGCTTTCCAATTGTCTTTGAATTGAGTCGGAATGTTCTGTTCTGTTTTTGTTGTTTTTTTGCTTTATGTTAGCTAAAATCCAATAAAAAAAGAAGAAAAAAGTGCTCCTTTCCTTTCCTTTGATTCTAAACAACCCAGATGACAACTTTTAAAAACTTTACAATGCTGGAAAACTTGGAAAGAACTGGGAGCTCACACAAACATAATTCACTGTATGTTCATTTTATACTTTACTTCTTTCTTCTATCTATGCAAGACTACAATAAATCAATCTGACACATTTCTTTCTTTCTCTTACTATTTCAACAATAGCGAGTGTTGAGAAAAATTAGCATAAAATGGACCTAAATATCTACTCTCCTGCACTTTGCTTCGGCCGGTTAATAATTGCCGGTGCTGAAGTCTATCTGTCATCTCAAGAGAGATAAAAGTGCCTTGAGTCATCTCCCCTGATAAACACATAAAGTTATGCAGTGATAGCACTATCACTGGTTCAGCACCGGATACATCTGAAAACAGAGGGCATTCTGGGAGGCGATACATGCCTAAAAGCACAACTGCACGAGTTAATGGTTAACTTATTGGACGTAAGCATGAAATCACAGATACACCCCTTTTTCGACAGTTTCACTGAATTCCAATGTGGCTCTTTCTGTGCATACCATGGGGCAGGGGCGGACTGGCCATATGTCCATTCTGGAAGAGCACAGGAACCACCGAGGCCTCTCAATTTTCTCCTCTTATCCCCCACCTTAACCAAGCTTTACCTAAATCTAAAAGCTTAAAAGAAAAGCATCAAAATAGCGACGAGGATGAAACGGAACAAAAATGTGCCGGAAAAGCAACAAAAAGCGTGACAAAAAAGCAACGATAAAAAGCTATGAAAAACCAACAAAAAAGCCACAAAAACAGTAGTTGTGATGAAAACACAACTACAAAGCGACAAAAAAACACAAATAGTAAAAAAAAAAAAAACATGACAAAAACATAACAAAGCAACGAAAAAAAGCAATGAAAAACCAATAAAAACATCACGAAAAAGAGACGAAAACGCAACAAAGCAATGAAGAAAAGCAATGAAAAACCAACAAAATAGCCATAATAGTGACGAATACACAACAAATACACACAAAAATAAATAAATACACAAAGTGGCGAAAAATGTGACGAAAATGCGGCGACGCGACAAAACGTTTCAATCACTTTTGTAGGTCTTAGCTTTCAAATCAGGCATTACACTGTTGCCCTTCGGTCAAGAAGTGTCGCATTTACGCTAATTTGGGCCAGGCTGGTCCAGAGTCCAGCCAGGGCTGTTTTTCAGTCCCAGTCCGCCCCTGCCATGGAGATTATACACGACAACTGCAAGATACTTCTTATTAGGTCTAAAGCAGAGCAGCACAATATGAGATTTCAACCCAGTGCCCACCATTACTACTCAAACTAAAATTGAAAGCGATCTATTTCCGGATGAAGATGTGACTTTGTGATTTGTGATAAATAATCATGAAAAAATCATTGTGCAGCCAAAGTTATATCATCCAAATATTTGTATATAAAGGGGTGGTTTTGTTTTCCAACCTTTTCCTTGTCTGTATGTACTGTGCTGGTTAAATTGTGTTAAATGACAAAATTGCTCCTGCTTTCAATACAATCACACAGTCTGCCTCCAAAAATGGAACGGTCATCGGTAAATCGGTGCAGTATTACCACAATATATCCAAGCGAAGCCACAGCGGGTTCTCTCAAAGTGTCTTCATACCTGTATGCGCGACTCGGGCAGGCCGGTGGTCTGGGACAGGCTCTCCCGGAGGCTGATGCCCGGGTACGGGTCTGTCACAAACGTGGCTTTGAGCAGTTCCACGTGTTCCTTTGAGAAGCTGGTTCTCTTTCTGCGACTGGCACTTCGAGAGGTGGCCATGTTGGAGCCGAGAGCCCTGGCATCATCTGGAGGAAGAGAGATGATCGATCAGTCCATTCACAGCAACTGAATGATTATTATTAATTGAACCGTAAATAATATGAACAGAAAGTTTGAGTTTACAGTGATGTGACATTTAGTACATAACATCTTAATATTTTGGAGCTAAATGTGCATAAAACATTTACCATTATGACTCACCGTTGCAAGTGTCCTTCCACATGCTCCTGTTTGTGAGTTTCCCAGTGCCTTGTTGCTGAGCTGCTTCTTTTGCTGAGACGTTGTTGTTGTGTCCCCCGACTGTCCCGGGACACCTTTTATACCGGCCTCACCTGAGCTCACAGAAGGCCATGGCTGGATGATGTCGCGGTTTGGGGGGGGGGGTGTGTTTGGGGGGTGTTAGTTCGATGGACCCCCCTCTTTTGTGTCATTATCACCTAATGACCATCAAACGGCACAGGTCAAAATGACCCATCGATACTCCTGAGGTGCGAGCAGTTATGACGGGGACATCATCATGTGACACTGTTTTGTTTTGGAGTCCGGCTCAGACAGGACTTGTGCAGTTTGACAGTTTGCCTGGGCCTGATCAATGTTATTAATACAGAGACAAGTTAACACAATTAGTTTAAGTAGACCTTTTTGATAATACTCAAAACTTTATCCCTCTTTTAGCTTTGTTACTTAGTTCTTCTTATACATAGTTCTTGCCAACTAAAATAAAAACATGTAAAGATGACATTCTCTTGTGGTTCCAAACATTCATTTTGAAATGCTAGTAGAGTTTCCTATTGCTGAAAAAAGGCCACTTTCATCACAGTTCAATGTATTATGTACAATATATGTGCTACACATTGCACCACATCAGCAGTGTATTGGGAAGGGGCAAAGGACACATTTTCCTACCTGGACGACACAATATACAGTAACCTTAAAGGGGCTTTGCAGTATATTGTGTTCCCAGACATCTGTGGGGGGAAAGGACACTATAACCTGGAGCAAGTTATGACTTTTAGACTTTTAGACTAATTTTATACTCAATTTTGTATATATTGATAGGTGGAGGCACCATAATAAGCCCATTTGGGTTTTCTGCCTCTTCCTGCATTTTTATGAGTATATCTTAATGTTATAATGGATTGTTTGCTATTATGTGCAAAACTAATAAATAAATAAAAATAAAATGGAAGCCCCGAAGTAGCAGGCTAATATTGTACTCTCAACATTTACAACAATTAAAAGTAAAAAAAAAGTCACTTTAAATTCTTCCTGGGAAAAGTGAATCTCTATATATTCTATATACTCTATCTCTGGATATGATCACCAGTGTTGGACAAGTTACTTAAAAATTGTAATATATTCTATATTAGTAGCTACAGCTTTAAAAATATAAAATGTTTGTATTTAATATTACTGTTTAAAAAATGTAGCTAGGTTACTTTGAGTTACTTTTGGCAAAATAGAAACTGAAAGTAGTAAAAATGATAATAATAAGAAGTGCAGTCAGCAATTTCCTTTTCCTCCTCTATCCCCCATTCTCTTGTGTTTTGTTTTGGCAACATTTTTTGCAGATCTTATGCACCAATGTCCAACTTGATTTTGTGCTGCATTTTATTTGGGGGGAGTTTTTCATTTTTTTCGCTCATACATCAATACAAACCATTTAAATGCTCTTGTACTTTAAATGTAATGGCTCATATATTCCCGTATTTTGTGCCAGAAATATGTTTTATTCCTTAGTTACTGATAAAAGTAATATATAGGCGTAACTCGTTATTTTTGTAATACATTATCCCCAACACTGATTATCACTATCAGAAGATCATAACTTCACTAGAATATCAAATTTAAAAATATGCAAAAACACATTCCGAATGTTTTAAATATCAATTACATATCGACTTCTTTCTTAATTAGCAATCTCCCTAAAACATGGTTATTGTGATAATAGTGAACCTCTTAACTCCCGCCTGAACCGAGAGGATCTTTTTCCTCACGTCATCAGATTTTTTTCCATAATTTTTTTGTTGGGTATTCAACTCATTTTTGTAACTTTTTTGTCATTTTTTGTCACATTTTTGTCATTTTTTCGTCAATTTTTTTCATTTTTTTTCTTTTTAAATATCATATTTTAGTAATTTTTTTGTCACATTTTAGTAATTTTTTTTCACATTTTTGTCATTTTTTTTGTCACATTTGTGTAATTTTTTCTTTGTCAAACTTTTATCACATTTTTGTCACATTTTGTCACATTTCTTCCATTTTTTGTCAATTTCTTGTGACATTTTTGCCACTTTTTCATCAATTTTTCGTCACTTTTTTGTCAATGTTTTCTCACTTTTTTGTCACATTTCCATCACTGTTTTCGTCTCAGTTTTGTTGCTATTTTCACAGCTTTTTTCCCAGAAGCTTTTGGACTGGGGTAAAGCCAAACTGGAGAAAATGTGCTCGGTTCAGGTGGGAGGTAAGGGGTTAATGACTGAATAATAGTGTGATGCAGCCGGGCTCCATAGTTAATACAAGGCTCTAAACCACCTGATAAACCTCTGCCCGTCCTGCATTGCTGAGTCGATAAAAGAGTTTTACGTTGGGAGACAAGGCTGCGTTATCAGCATTTACCACATTGATTTCTGATTTCTGTTTAATTCCTTCGGCTGCTCACAGTCATCTGATAAGACCACAAACAGGGGGGAGACTTTGCAAACTGTTGAACGCTGATCAATCAACAATGGAGCAATTTTTAACCCACAAAAAATGCAAACCGGCATTAGGAGCACAAGCCCATCAGCGGCTCTTTTGTCATGCAGATTAGCCCTCTCTGTTGCACTGATTAATGCTCATGGCTCACTGCTCCATAAGTTTAACATGCCCAGGCTTTGACCCAAACAACAGGCAGCAGCAATGACCTTTGACCTCAATAGCTGGACAATGCTTATTCTCTCTAGGATGTTACCCTGTATTATGACTATGTGGACAAATCTGTGCATCGTTTTCTATTTTTCTTCATTTTTAAATCACTTTGTCAATATTTTTGTATAAATATGTCTAAGTCAAGTTGGTTTGATTCGGTTTTCAGAATTTATGAATATTATCTCTCTCTCTTTACCAGTGTTAGGTATGTTACTTTAACTTTGTAATGTATTTTACAGTTTTAAAATGTAATATGTTTGTATTACATATGACTGTTTCATAAATGTAGCTGAGTTACACTACTTTGAGCTACTTTTGAGTTACTTTTTGGCTAAATATAAACTAAAAATAGTAATAATGCCACTGAGCATAGGTGCAGTCAGAGATTTCCTTTTGCTTCTTCATCCCCATTCTCTTGTGTTTTGTTTTATGCACAACTGCAGATCTTTTTAATTTATTTATTTATTTATTTCAGTTACATATTAGTTACATGTTTTCACATTTCAACAACTATACATGATTTTTTTGTGTACATGATTGAAAAGGGGCACGATGAAGACAACGCTTATACTATATAATACTATATATATATAAGTGCCCCTTTCTTCAAACACAAAAAGTACACAAAAAAATGGTCTGATTCGCAGGTATTATACTTTAAACCATAAGCTAAAATAAACACAGGTACTACTGTTTTTAAAGTCAAAATCTAATATTTACAGTTCGTCATTTTTGTCACATTTTTGTCATTTTTTGGTCACATTTTGTCACATTTTTGTCATTTTTTTGTCAATTTTTTTATCACATTATTATCACATTTTTGTCATTTTTTGTCACATTTTGGTCCTTTTTTGATAATTTGCTTATACTAGTATAAGCAAATTATACTAGTATAAGCAAATACTAATCACATGTTGATTAGTATTTCTGTACTAATCAACATGTGTAATAAGCACTGAATGTAAATAGCAGGTTGCATAGATTTGAGACATGCACTGCTAGTTGCTGTTGGTTCTGTTTGTGAAAATATTAAAACTTCAATAAAATATTGTGGCAAAAAAAAAAAAAAATTGAACTGTTTTTTAAATTGGTGCACTGTGGGGGAGTTCTTTAAATTCAAGGGCAGGGTGTTCCACAGTTTGACTCCGGCGGAGATGCCCATCCGCTTCTGGGTTGTTCTGGCAAAAGGGAGAGTAAAGTTAAGTTTTCTACGACTGGATGCATCGGCGTTGAATAAAAACATCATTTGTACAGTTTGAAGCAATCAAAAAAAATCTTGCTTTATACATTATTATCAATGTCAATATCTTATGCAGCAGTATCCAACAGGATTTGGTGCTGCATTCTGTTTGGGGGCATTTTTTGGTTCATTTAAACGCACTTTTAACTTGAGTTACTTGAATTGTAATGACTATTCACATATTTTGTTTCAGTAATATGTTATATTCCTCAGTTACTGAAAAAAGTAATATATTTTTGTAGCTTGTTGCTTTTGTAATACATTACCCCCAACACTGCTCTTTACTTGGAAAGTGTTTGAATGTCCCAATAAATTGAATCTGGATCTCAAATATCATTCATGCTGTGGATCATTATGGGCTACTTGAGTTGATTCATCAGGCTAAAGCATTACAGACAAGGCTCAACATTAATGAGGAAAATGCTCAAGTTTTTTCCAGTTTGGATCGTCCACACTAAATACAGACACTTTGAACAGTTGAATTACGCTTTCGAGATTCTCTTGAAGACATTTGTGTATTTTGTTTTCCTGCAAGAAAGTCCTTGTCCATATGGGGCCTTCCTGTGTGTTTGCATGGTCTCTCAGAGTTTGCACTATAGACTAAAGCTTCCAGACAGGTATCCCTGATAAAGACCCAGGCTCCAAATCCGGAAACGGGATCCCAGACAGTGCACTGCTCCCAGGGGCGGACTGGCCATATGTCCATATGTCCATTCTCGCTCTGGCTCTTGGGCCACCAGTCCCGCCTCAACCGAGCTTTATCCAAATCTAACAGCTAAAAAAAAAGCATCAAAATAGCGAGAAAAAGAGGATGAAAAACCAACAAAAACATGAGAAAAACACGGACAATAAAAAACCTACAAAAACGTGAGGAAAAAAAAAGAAAAAAGATAGATAGATAAAAACTAAACAAAAAACAAAACAAAAATATGACAAAAATGTGGCGAGTATAAAAAAACATGAATCTAAAAGGAATTCCGTGGAGTATGGTGTACCACAAGGTTCAATTTTGGGACCATTATTATTTATTATTTGCTTCTGTTTCTACGACCACCTTTCCCATTCTTTTTGCTGATGATACCAATAAAAAAAATAATAATCAAAAGCCGAACAGGGGAAAATGCACTCCTTAGGTTAAAATATGTATTTGTGGAAGTGCACAATTACGCAAATTTGGGCCAGGCTAGTCAGAGTCCAGGGCTGTTTTTCAGTCCCAGTCCGCCCCTGACTGCTCCTGACATGACAACTGAATTTTGGCAAGTGAAAATATTGACATTTCAAAAGGCGTGCATGGAATGACCTCAATATGATTCTATTTGTCTCATTCTTTTCTTCTGTGACTTGGAAACTAAAATACCATTGCAGGCCTTGAGATACAAGCAGGCGACTGTTTTGAGAAGGTTTGGCCCTCGGTGCTGCCGGTGTTAGTCAATCGCCACCGCCTGAAGTTGACCAGTGTAATCTTATGTAAACAAGCAGTGTCACATTTTTGTCTTTATCTGGACAGTGGTTCGAAATCTGCAGAGACGGCTCCTGAAAGTCCTGTCCTTCTCTCCCTAAACTTAACAAATCCCATCAGATTATAAAGGTCAATACTGGAAGTTTCTTAACTCAACCAGCGATATAAAGAGACAAATAAACAGAAAATGAACCTTAATTTGGTAAATTGTGGCACTGCTTAATTCAGCATTGTATTAACTATACCAACCATGAAACTATTTAGGCATTTCAGCAGATAACATAAAGCTGTGGCCGTTTGCTGTGAGTGGTTTAGCTCACTTGGCAAACAGCAGATGTAAAATCACTGGGCTCGGTTATGTGAGGATTTGCATGCTTTATAAACAAAAGTCATATGATTGGTTTAACTATCAACAACAAGTTTACACAAAGCGGGGGCTTTGAATGTGCTGCAAGTCATGGCGCTGCAGGGGGAGAATATCTGAATGTGATTTTACAGATCAAAACCAGGACAAAATATGTTAGAGGCAGCCTTTCAGGCACTCTGCTCAGGAAATGTGTTCCTGTTAACCTCTTAACTCCCGCCTGAACTGAGAGCATTTTCTCCAGTTCAGCTTTACCCAAATCCTGTAGGCCAGTGTAACGCCTCATTTGAAAGCTAAGATCTACAAAACTCATCTAAATGGATCTTTTTCCTCACGTCATCAGATTTTTTTCCCATCATTTTTTGGGTGGGTTTCAACTAATTTTTGTAACTTTTTTGTAATTTTTTTGTCAAATAGTAAATTTTTTGTCACTTTTTGTCACATGTTCATCATTTTTTCATAATTTTTTTTGTCTTTTTTTAAAAAAATTTTTTTGTCATTTTTATGTACATTTTTGCCACTTTTTCATCATTTTTTTGTCACTTTCTGTCATTTTTTTGACCATTTTTTGTCACATTTCTGTCATTTTTTGTCACCTTTTTTCCAGAAGCTTTTGGATTGGGATAAAGCCAAACTAGAGAAAATGTGCTCGGTTCAGGTGGGAGTTAAGGGGTTAATATCCTGAATGTTTTTCTAATACAAAAAGACCTTTTGTGAACAAGTTATAGGAACCAGTCCAGCAAGTGAAAATAAGATAATAGGGAGTGCACCACCTATTATGTTTTGTGTTTTTTTTGTATCCGTTTGTGTGGAAAAGGTCAGCAACCGTTTGGCAAGTTATTGATAAAAGTTATTGTTATAAAAATCGGAAGCTTCGTGAAAAAGTGCATTCTATTCTAAGCTATTTATTACCAAATTGTTACTTGCATATGACATAGTAGACAGCAATTTCATATTGTAGGTAAAATACTAATATTTTATCTATTCCTTTTTTGTGGGATACTTATTTATTCATTATGATTATTATTGATCAGGACGTGACTTACAATGAGATAGAATTTCTATAACTGTTGCCATAAGTCAGAGTTCCATTTTAAATGATTTCCCCAGACATGATCCTTTTTAATGAATAAGAACCCGACTTTAAATAATACAACTATCATATCATATGCACTTTAACCCTAGAACACTATCGCTCAAATTCAAAACACCATCACTAACGCCAGGTGATTTTTACCCGAGATAATACACCCGATAAAAAGTACTTGTCATCAAAAGCAACACATGACACATTTGAGTCGTGTTCTTGTATATTAAACTATGTCATGCCTAATAAAATGAAAGAAAAGCATCGTGAGAGGACCAGATAAAAATGCTCCGAAATTACTGGAAAATGAGGAATTTGGGAACAAAAAATTCCTAAAAAAAAAAAAAAAAGAAGATGGAAACTTGGTTTTTGGTCCACCCATTCCTGGGATATGTGAGACTTCTCTGGTGAAGGCTCAGTGTCCTTGGCACAAACAGCCACAGGAGAGAGGAACTAAATATGTCATATTTTGAATGGGTATAAATGACTGAATAAAATAACTATGTGTTACTCACTTGCTGGGAGGCCAGAGACACAAAACTCTGCGACAGGAGCGAAGCTGTAGTTGAAGTTGGCAAAATAAATGTGGCAGCCCTGAATGTCAACCTTGAAAGGAGTAAGATTGCCTGATTAAATACACTAACCCTGACCCTACCTTCTATCACTGTGAAAATCACCCGAACATGTGCCTGTAGGAAAAAGTGTGTTTTGAATTAGGAAAACACCCAGGCCATCATAGACGTCAAAGACAATGCTGACCCAAGACACTCAGATTATGAAAAGCACATAAATGTATTTGCTCGGGTGAAAACACCAGGCAATATTGTTCTAGGGTTAAACAGACAAAACTGGAAGGTATTTTTGTTGGAATCATAGTCTTCTTTTAGATGCATAATTTTGAATGCAAACCAACACCATATCGTTGACTTCTATTTGTTTTGTTTTTTATTATTGGTCCAACAGGTGAACAGGTGGCTATCTCTGCCAGGCTGAAAGGATTTTTATTTATTTTTTTAAGCAGCCTATTCAAGCTATTCATTGGCATACATTTTAATCATAAATATTTCATTTACCATATGAACAGGATTGTTACCCTTGGACACAGTGCGTGACATTTGACACGGTGGTTGAGCCTCTCCCTCCTCTGTCTGCTCCGCTCACACGTCGGTCACATTTAGCAACGGGACCAGCGCGGAGCAGAAGAGAAGAAGCAGCAGAGATGGCGAAAAGCGATGTCACAGAATACTTCAAGAGGACCAGCATGTTCTGGATGATTTCTATTACGCTGGCCGTGAGCTATTTCACCGTAAGTTTTCACGTTTAAACGAGTGGGAGTAAACTAGCAAGTGAGGAGTTGTTCGCCTTCTGCTTCGGTTGGTGTCGCAACAAATTAGGTCCGGGTACAGAGTTGACGCCACGAATACACTTTTTAAATATTACATTTGGCTCCAATTGTGTCGTTTGATAATATTTCGTCAACTCTTTACTAAATATAGATTTTTTATTTTTATTTTTAAATTATAATTCAGCGTAACGTTTAGGTTGTGTGACAGTGAGCCTTTTGGTAACTAGGCAACAGGTCGAAGAAGTCAAAGTCCGTTGGCTGATAAATGACTGAATTAAACATTCAACGTTAGGCATTTATCTGATCATTCATTCACAAATATACTCTGAAGTATATAAAAAGGCTAAGAGTTTAAATAAATTATATTTTTAGGTTTTGTTTTGTTTTTGTTTTGTTTTGTAATATATGTCACCTGTCAGTGAGTCCCTGTAAACACATTCATTGGCTTCATCATCCATCCCCAACTTGACACCATGTTGAGAAAAAAAAAAGTAATTCCTGCTAATTTAACTTGCGAATAAACATTTGTAAGAATCAATCCATATGAAATGCATTAAAATACCGTTCGGGGTTTAGGTATCACTTACAAGTGCTCCTTTAACCTGTGACTGCATAGGCCTAGCTCGGCATTTTGGCAAGAAATATTTAAATTATCTGAGCAGTCGTCAATCATAGTAACTTCTGCATTGTGCAGTGTTAACCCCTCACAACAAAAATAAATGAAAATAAAATACTATCTCTCATTTGTTTCACTCCTAATGGAAGATTTAGTAACACATTTCTTGCAAGTGTAAATTTATGTCACATTTATTTTCTCTTTTTTGTTTGCTCTTTGCAAACATTGAACGTGTGTTAATGAGTAAAATATAGAAGCTCTGGAGTCTGGGCAAACGTGACGTAATGGTTTTACAACTGTTTTCAGATTAGGAGATGTTTATTGTTGTCCACATTTATTAAATACTAAACCCTATTTAGTAAATGTGGATGTAACTAACTGTTCAGTAGGCACCCATTACATCATTAGTTATGTTTTTTTTTTTACTAGTATTTTTCCTCCCATTTTGGTGACCGACATTGAAAGTTTGAAACCATAACTAACTAGCAGCCCCGTGGGCAGTGTGTTACACAGAGGCCTTTGTAACACAGCTGCATGTTCTTTATGTTGAAGCCAAAGCAGAGACCTGTTTGTTTAGCCTGACAAAGCACAGTGAGGCTCTCAACTTCCTGGCATTGCAAATATTCTCTCAAAATGTGACCTGATTTTAAAATGCCCTTTTACTGTCTGACTCTTGCTGCACTTTTAGATGTTGTGGTCATTTTGTTAAAATAAAGTTAAAGACCCAAACCCAGTCTTCTGTACCAGCCCAAAATGTTTATTACTATTTAGTAGATCGTAGCATCAGGTTTAATAAATCATACATTTATCTGTTCTCACTCATTAGTAAAAGTCATTCTATATTTTGTTATTACTTACTTGATGTGATTCTTTTTCTCTGTTCCAGTGCATTGTGTTTGCTCCGGAGGTGATTCCATATCATTATCTCGGTCCATATGGCACTTTTTGTAAATACCTGGTGGATAACTACGCTGACCTGATGTACAAAGGGTTAGCACTTTTCTCTAATAATGATGAAAAAGAAAGAAAGATTATACAAACCCCACATTGGACATTGAAAACCTTACATTTAGTTTAGTTACGTTTATTGAGAGCTCCATAGCTCCTGGCTCACATCTGGAGATCCTCTGCCTGGAGGCTCTGGCACATTTACATTTAGGTAGTAGGTAGTTTCCTATGGTACCCTTTTCAGTGCTAAATGTTTATCAACTCATGTGTTGGCTGCTCTTACTTGGTACATTACATTTCAATTGACTGAAGCGCTAATGCCCCATTTACACATCGTTGATGACTTAATGACTTATTTACATATTTACACCATGTGAATCGAACCATTTCATCGAAAATCAAAGAGTTGTTGTCGTCAGCAGTGGCTTTATGGCTTTGACAGATTAAATCAAGATAATTATGCAAGTTTCACTTTAATTATGAATATGAATTTGTTTCCTCTGTGTGTTTCAGATGGTGGGCTGCCTTTGCCATTCACGCCTTTGAAGGCGCGTATTCACTAAAGGTTTGCAGGTGAGGCCTCTGTCCAGCAGAGGGAGTTGTTGTCATGTTATTTGACTGTATTTGCCCATGCTGTAAATTAGAGGTGTGCTAGGGTTTTGCGAATTGACTGTAACACATAGGAATAATTACCTTTTAAGAATAACTATTACTACAATAGACTGGACCAGATTAACTGTACCATGCTAAAATTCATTTAAACAAATAACTAAAGATAATAACTTTCATGCCAAATTAGTAAAAATCATCTCTCTCTGATAGTCTCTCTGAACTCATGGAGAAAACAGAATCCTACACTATGTTTAGACCTCACTTTAGGCATAAGCTATAAAAGATATTTCCCAAAATAGTTCTAAAACAAACATGCATAATTTCTTCTCAACGCTGACGCTTTGAGGTGACACCAAGACTTTGAAGAATTAGCCTTTGCTAACATCTTGAACATAAGATTGCAGTATGCGGGTGTTTGATGTCTTTTCTTCTATTTCCTGCAGTGACAAAGGCATCACCAGCCAGACGGCTCGGCTGCTGTGGTTCGTTCAGACCTTTCTGTTTGGATTTGCATCTCTCGGCCACCTCCTGAAGTTTGACCCTAAAAAATACTCCAAGCAGCAATGACTCCAGCAGACAGCGCCCCCTACATGATGACAGATAAACTTACACTGCACAAACCAGCTACAAACTGTCTGTCTGCCTTATACACAAACTGAAGAGCTAGGAACAAGACTGTTCTATAACTATAACTCGAGAGCTTAATTCTATTTTAATCTACTTTCAGGTATTTTCTTACAATTGACATTACTTAACTTAGTGGATGTCGTATTAATATTTGAAGGCTTTTATTTACTATTGTCTTACTAACTGTGAATGCAGTTATTGTGCAATATAGCAATGTCTTAATGAATCGTCTTGTTTACATTCCACTGAAATCAGTTTGGGAGTGTGGTGCTAATGGTGGACTTTGCATTACCTATAAAACACATTGTTCTGAAGTGTTGATGATGAAGCTGCAAAATAAAAAGTGATCTTAGTTTTTGGTCATTTATCTTACTAAATGTAACAGTGGCTTTCAGCTCCGACGCATTTTTTCCCATTTCTATTCCTGTAAAACCTCTGCATTTTGTGCATTTGGATGAGGGCTTTGTTAAATATGGATGTTAAGGTTTACTTACTTATTCCCAGTGGGAACTCTGTCCTCTTACTTCATCCTTCACTGCCACCGGAGCAGTAGGCGACTGCTGTGCAGCGCCCAGAGACCCATCTCAGATCTTAAACTGGGATAGTCAGGACATTCTAACTGGAGCATTAAACTACTGTGTATGTTTTGGGTTATAGTGGAAACAAGAGCAAATGCATGCTGCAAATAACAATCCATGTCGTAGTAATCGCCGGTATATTTTCAAAGCTTGTACAGATCCAGGATGCTCCCAGCAGGAACCTTTCTCTGCCTTGTGCTTATGGACTAAGAGCATTAGTCTTAAACCGCTCTGTCTCAGCATGAACTATCCACACACAATAAACAGAGAACAGCAGAGGTCGTACTTTCATTTCACTGCTAACAAACACCAATGAGCACTCACTTTGTCCAGTGTATTTACTTTAATTATATCACAAGAGACAGTACATATACAGGTATATACAAAATAATTAGATAAAAATATAGAATATTGATCTTGTAAGTCATTCAGGATTGTGACTGCAGCAGACAAACAACAGAACAAGACTGGAGACTGGACCCGCGTCACTGGTTTACACTGTCACATATGGAGGGTACGCACATTATTTTCATTGGAAGTAGAATCCCCCCATTTTGTAGTGTTTTGATGGTCTTGTAGTAATGTAATGACACAGATAGATAAACCTGTCGGATACTAGGCTTACCACTGGTTTGGAGATGTGCCCATGTTACATAAAGTATTGTTGTTCATGGCCAAGATCAGATTTAGAGACTGATCTTTCACCGTAACTGTTCGCTAGCTGTTCTTATATATTGCACCATCTGCATCTAGAATGTTTTATCAATGACAATGACTTTAGCAGCATTAGAGGTTAAAACATCATCTCAGTATTTTGTTTTCTTCTGGCATTGCCGTATGTGAATGTATGATTATTCAGAGATCATCGGTCGAGCCATGTCACAGAAGGGTAACGGTCACTCAGAGTTTTACGCAGATGTGCACTCTGTGCTCTGTCCCGCGTCTCCACAACACACTCCACCTACAAAAAAAACAACATTTAGGAAAGGAATGGACGAGGGAAACTGGACTTATTCGAGGCAATACCTTTGTTTTAAAGAGGTCCGACTTGTCTCCATGGATACGATGGCAGACGTCTAACAGCCTGTTTTAACACAGAAACTTTTAACTTATGTTATAAATATCACAGTCATTTTCCTTGCATGGGAACTGACCTGACGTCCTCTCTCGACAGCGTGTCCAGTAGTTTGGCCATGTCTCCGGGCCACTCCCCGATGTGCACTGAGAACTTACTAACTCTGTCGTCCAGCACCAGGGCGCGGTCCATACACTGTCGAACCAAGTCCAACTCCATGTTGGCGCTGCTCACCACCACAGCCACCCTGAAGGAGGGAAAACAGTCCTCAATGTCTAACAATAATTACAAACAAAACAGATACAGTTTCCTAATCTTTTTGTGCTTTGGTTTTTGGACAGTATTTATGTATAGTCTTATCGAGAGGTATTTGCAATTGTTAAATGAAGCAACTTCATTTTTGTATATAATAATATACAATATAATTGCAATTCATGTAAATAACATTCAGGAGTCAATTACATTTGTCAGCCAGGGTTCGTCATTTAAATGTAACAAATACTATAATTCGAAAGTGCATTTTATATAGCATCAGTATAGCATCAGCTGGCTCTCAAGTCAAATATCAAGAGGCCAAACCTTCACCTCTTTCCTCTGAGCTCAGAGAGATGTCCCGCCATGATGGCTGCCAGTCCCATGGCCGCTTCAGTGTCCACTGTGGTGCGTTCAAACTCCTGGAACCGCAGCATGGCCACCAGAGAGTCTTCCTCACTGCGAACACAAACATGTTACCAATATAAATCTCTACAATGCATTATTACAAGCAGTGTCCAGTACCTGACTGAAATGACTTTATCCACGTATTTCTTGCAGAGTTGAAAAGTGTTAAAACCCAATGAAAGCTCAGTAAGATCTGCCAACACAATTGAAAAAAAATATTAGACAATTATTCTCAACCAATAAACTTAAAACGAAATACGGTAGACCAATATTACCTCCGTAGAGCTTCCTGTTGGGGTTGCTCTGAAAGTCTTTCATTGGGCTGTCGGTTTTAATGGATTGTAGCAGCAAAGGAAATCCCTCTGGTTCAATTCCCTAAAGCCCAAAATTATATTAAAAACAACAACAACAACTCCCCTACATTTGTTTTATTCTAACTTGACGTACTCCAGACTGATTTAAACCCTTAACTCCCACCTGAACCGAGCACATTTTCTCCAGTTTGGCTTTACCCCAGTCCAAAAGCTTCTGGAAAAAAGCTGTGAAAATAGCAACAAAACTGAGACGAAAACAATGATGGAAATGTGACAAAAAAGTGAGAAAACACTGACAAAAAAGTGACAAAAAATTAATGAAAAAGTGGCAAAAATGTCACAAAAATGTCTCAAGAAATTGACAGAAAAATTGACGAAGAAATGACAAAAATGTGACAAAAATTTTTACAAAAATATGACAAAAATTTGATAAAAATTTGACAAAAAAATGACAAAAATGTGACAAAAAAGGACAAAAAATTGATAAAAAATTGATGAAAAAATGACAAAAATGTGACAAAAAATGACAAAAATGTGACAAAAAAGTTACAAAAATGAGTTGAATACCCAACAAAAAAAAGATGAAAAAAAAATCTGATGACGTGGGGAAAAAGGTCCTCGCGGTTCAGGCGGGAGTTAAGAGGTTAATTGCTCAGTTTTGAAAATAGAAATAATATAAACAATCCACCTCATATTTGGCTTTGGCTAAAAGTGAGTATGCTTCATTGATTTGTACATTTCACTTTTATATTTTCTCATTAATATTCACTGCACCAAAATCATCTAACCCCATCCATTTATACATTTTGAACACAGTATGAACACACTTTACTTTTGTGCTAATAATCTTGTAAATGCCAGGTAACGGACTCACTATGACTTGGATGTTTGTGTTGAGATGTTTAACAGCAGCTGCTGTCCCGGCCAGCAGCCCATAGTGTCCCGCCGCAGGGACCAGAACCGCGTCCACTTTGGAGACCTGCTCATAGATCTCCAGTCCAACTGTGCCCAGCCCAGCCAGGTAAGTCTCACTCTCATCTCTGCACAGCAAAAGCACAAACATCAACACATAGGCAGGCTTTTTGAAATAACTGACCCTTCTCTAGGTTTGAAAGCAGATTTGTTTTAATTATAATTTATTTTTGACATTAACTCCTTGTGGTATCAGACTTAGAAGGCAACATTGGCTTGAACAGCTGTCTATTTACATTTTTCTACATGAGCAGTACTTGAAGGATTAAAATTGGGTGCGCCTTACTCCTCCAGGTACATGTATCCGTTGTCGCTGGCCAGGTGTCGTGCGTGCTTCTGGGCGTCCTGAGCCGTGCTGCCGTAGGAGATGACCATCGCGCCGTAGTCCCGGTAGACTCTGAGGCGCGGAGAGCAGCAGCTCGAGGGCATGATGACGAACACGGGGATCCTCAGCTCCACCGCGTGATGGGCCACGGCCAGAGAGAAGTTACAGTCTGTGGCCACGATCACGCCCTTCCTCTGCTCCTCCTGCAACATACAACGAACTGCACGTGAGGTGAGAGCGCATTTTCAAGGATTAATCAACAATGTATTAGACTATTTTTTAAAGCCACACTATGGAACATTACATATTGCTGTATATCATAATGCTCAGAACGCTCACAAACAACCAAAACAAGGCGTTTTCTCAATAAATCATTTGGAAAAAGATGGTAATGTATTTAAAGGGGCTAGGTACAAGTTGACCATTTTACACTCACTACTGCCACCTCAGGTCATACATGTAACTGCAGCTTCTATATTAAGCTTGTGCATGACGGCAATTCGGACCCGAAGTAACAACTTTTTGAGTGACAGTATTTTAGAGGCAGTTGTGGTGAACAGGTCTGGGCTCATTCTACACCTCTACACAAGTTTTCTTAACGGGGGGCAATTTTTTTCATTGTAAAAAGACCGAGGGCCGAAGCTGCCAGTTTTAAGCCAAAGTAAAGCACTACACTGGAAAAATTACCATCTTAAATGAGATAAATGACTTAAAATTGCTTGAATAAAGGTTCTTTATGTTGAATTTGAGTCTGTTTGGACTAATCTAAGATAAAGATACAAATGCTGATGCCAATGGAACAAGCATAAAACCCACTTTGAAATCAGAGAAATTAACTTTTACTTTTAAAAAGATTTGTTTTTCACTTTAAATTATACAATATAATCTGAATTAAGAGAATATTGACTTGTTCCATTGGTGATAGGATGTTTTATCTGATCTAAGACCAGACCAAATCTACTCATACTTTAGATTGAATCTCTTAATTCAAGTAGCTAGGTTTCTGTCATTTCTTCCTTAAAATTATTATTATTTTTCCAGTGCACTTTCTACAAATACCAGAGTTGTACATGATATGACCTAATTGGGTGTATTAACAGTATTTCTCCCATTTAACCCAAAAAATGTTAAAGTACTTTCTGATTTGTGTCATAATGTTTCTCAAAATCATCTTGAGGGCCAGAGGTTCTGTGTTGGAGGGCCGGATTTGGCCCCCGGGCCTGACATTGCCTACCACTGCCTTAGGACATTGCTGGAACATGTAGGGGAGGAAAATACTTAATTTTAAACATTTAAACCCCGTAGAGTCCCTTTAAAGCTCATGTTTTTTGTGAAGATAGGAATCAGGTCTAAGTAGGGGGAAATACTTTTTTGTGGGTATTTTTCATCAATAAAAACACCTGTAATGGATATAATATTTGCATTTTACATAAAATGTTACACAATATGGATTCATAGTATTTCACGCTTTACATCGTATTGGAAAACAAATAAAAGTAATGCAGTCCCTGTTTATGCAAAACACCACAGTTTCCAGAGTGAAGCTCGAACGACGTCCCTTTGCTGTAGGCAATTTGAGCTCTGACATGATCAGAGGCATATCAATAAATAGGGCTTGGACTATATATCGTTTGCAATATATCACAATACGCTTTTGCTGTAATACCAAGTGTTGACATTTTCAATAGTTTTAAAGTGCAAAGCTATTAGTTAGAAATGATTTATGCCTAATATGGAGTTGGGCTTCGGTCTCTTTTTTTGTTAGTACATATATACCAATAGAATATATGTCCCTGTTACATGTCCCTGCTCTCACTCACAGCAGTAGGTCAAAGTGCATAATAGGCTTGTCGTGGAGCTTTAGCTGATTAAGAGGTCAGCCTCCTCTGTCTGTGTCCGGTCTCTCTGAGAGGTTACAGGTCGTGCTGGGTTTACTTGGCTTACTATTAAAAAGGAGAAGTCCTGTGTTACCTGTGAGAGGGAGGTGAGCAGGTAGAGCGCTCCTCTCTCCTTCACTGAGCCCGTGTACAGAAGATGCTCTTTCTTCAGGTAGATCTCCATGCCATACTGTTTGGACAGTCTGGAGTACTGCACACAGACAACACGGCAGCGGTTAAATATAGCAATATAGCAAAGAAACTCACTGACAGGTCTCTTGTTGTTGAAGCCGGCAAGCGCAAACTTAGACTTATTGTTTATTGTAGTTCCTACATTGAATCAAACCATGGGGAGCACACTACATTACACAATACAAGCAATGACATAAATTAACAGTATGATTGTGGTTTAAATTTGCTGTAATGCAAAATCCCAGATTGGTGGTTCAGTTCTTTTTTACCTGGCCAGCACTGTACTCTAGTTGAGTGGATGGACGAGATGATCCTCTGAATTTAGACTGATTTAGCTTCACAGCGCTGGAATGAGTCTATAAAGTGGTTAACTAAGGAATTAAGATAAAGCCAAAACATAGTAATAGGATGTAAGTGGCATATGATTTGTAGGCTTGTTTCTATATAATCATAAGTAGTTTAAAGGTATCAGTAGTTTAAAGTCTAAATCTTGTGTTTACTATTATTATTTTATAACACTGTTAGATGCCATGCTGTTTCCATCCTATTACCATGTTTAACCTCTTACCCGCCAAAACCAAATGCATTCTCTCCACTTTGCCATTGTCGTCACTTTTAATTTCCCTTATGTGTTTTTGTCACTTTTTTATTACTTTTCTGCTGGATTTTTGTCATTTTTTTTTTGCTGGATTTTTGTCATTTTTCTGCTGGATTTTTGTTTTCATTTTTTTGCTGGACTTTTGTCTTTTTTTTGCTGGAATTTTGTCATTTTTCTGCTGGATTTTTTTTTTCATTTTTTTTCTGGATTTTTGTCTTTTTTCTGCTGGATTTTTGTCATTTTCCTGCTGGATTTTTTTTTTTCATTTTTTTGCTGGAATTTTTTCATTTTCCTGCTGGATTATTTTTCATTTTTTTGCTGGATTTTTGTCTTTTTTTTGCTGGAATTTTGTCATTTTCCTGCTGGATTTTTTTTTTCATTTTTTTGCTGGATTTTTGTCTGTTTTCTGCTGGATTTTTGTCATTTTTCTGCTGGATTTTTTTTTCATTTTTTTGCTGGATTTTTTTTTTTTTGCTGGAATTTTGTCATTTTCCTGCTGGATTTTTTTTTTCATTTTTTTGCTGGATTTTTGTCTGTTTTCTGCTGGATTTTTGTCATTTTTCTGCTGGATTTTTTTTTTTCATTTTTTTGCTGGATTTTTGTCATTTTCCTGCTGGATTTTTTTTCATGTTTTTGCTGGATTTTTGTTTTTTTTTGGTGGAATTTTGTCATTTTTCTGCTGGATTTTTTTTTTTCATTTTTTTGCTGTTTTTTTGTCTTTTTTTGCTGGAATTTTGACATTTTTTGCTGGATTTTTGTAAAAAAAAAATTGCTGGATTTTGTCATTTTTTGCTGTTTTTTTGTAATTTTTGTCGCTTTTTTTGTCACTTTTTAGTGCTTTTTTATTGTGTTTACATCCTCATTTTCTTCTCGTTTTTTGCCTCTGTTTTGAAGAAGCTTTTAGATTTGGAGAATTTGGAGAACCGGAGAAAACATGTTCAGGTGGGAGTTAAGAGGTTAAATGGGGCTTCCACTATATGTCAACAAAGATACTGTATGTTCGATTCTAGATGGGTACCGTGCAGGGCGTCTTCTGAATGTTGCCTTGGATCCTGAAGGCAGCGGCGCTGATGTCCTCAAACCTCAGGTACGGCACCGGGGGGCGGGCCACAAACTGGCTCTTCCTCCTGGTCTTGGGCGGGTCTTTGAGGGGGAACTCTGGGGCCTGCTGCACCGTGGTCTCAAAGACTCTGACGTCCCCGTTCATCTGCTGCTCGTCCTCGCCGAAGTCCCTCAGACGGTGGGGCTCGATCAGGGTGGGTCTGCGGCGCGCCGTCCCGTTACAGACGGGACCGAGCTTACAGACGGCAGCGGAGAGGCCCAGACGCACCTCATCTCTGTGGGACAGGGGGACAAAAGGTCAGGGGGGCACGTTTTAGATTCTGTTTATTGTGGGCATTGCATGAGTAAAATCAATGCATACAGTACAGTAGGTAAGGTAGGCAAGTTTGCTCAGTGGAGGGCCGGTTTTCTTCATCGTCAAAAGACCAAGGGCCGGACCCTCCAATTGAAGCAATTGAAGTAAAGCATCACTTTCTACATATGCCAGTGCAGTACATCATGTACAGCAAAAATGTCCATCGTAAATTAGATAAATTACTTAAAATCGCTTGAATAAAGTTTTTTTTTATGTTAAATGTGAGTCAGTTTGAACTAATCTAAGGTCAGATAAAAACACCAATGCCAATGGAACAAACAGAAATCCCACTGGAAATCAGACAAATTAAAAAATATTTATTTTTCACTTGAAATTATACAAAATAATCTGAATTAAACTTGTGCTTGTTCCATCGGCAAGAAAAGGTTTTATCTGCCTTAAGGCCAGACCAAATCCACTCAATCTTTAGATTTAATCTCTTAATTCAAGTAGATTTAAGTCATTTCTTAGTGTTCTTAGAGTATTTTTTTTAGGATTATGGCCTAAAAGGGTGCTCTGCTAAGACATTTTAAGGAATTGACCGTATTTGTAACATTTCTAGAGTACTTTAACAGGCATTTGATCTATGATTTGGGTCATAATATTTCTCAAAATCACCTCGAGGGCCAGAGTTTGATGATGGAGGGCCGGTTTTGGCCCCCGGGCCTGACGTTGCCTACCCCTGCAGTACATGATAGAAACATTGATGCTATTGCGGTCTAGCGGGATTGTGGCAACCAATTTATTAAGATTTTAGCATGTTTGTTTTTGTAATATGTAACAAAATGACTGTACTACTTAAACCTAAACTTAAAAAGGAGGTGAAAAAACGACACATTGGCGCAGCACCGAGGCATTTTTAACAATACAGATGTATGTGATTTCTTTTTCAAGCAAAGTATTTCATGAAAAATATAGTGACACAGACAATATACAGCAGTTCAAAGGAATCAAATTACAGTTACACGTTTACACCGCCCTAATTAGGGAATATCACGCCAAGAAAAAGTAGTCATCCTTTGTGTGACAAAAGCATTGTATTGACAGTAATTGGTAAATGGTGGCTGCCAGTTTCTGTGGCTGATTTGGCGGAGAACAGTGATGTGGGTTTCTGACAGGCAGTTAGTCACAGCATGTCCCCAGGCAGCACATCAACATCACACAGCTGCTGTCAAGACCCGCGTGCTACAGAGGCACAAAATAAAAGGATAAAACCGAAGTGTTGGCCCTGAAACATGCCATTTGATTAATTAACAGCTATGTATTACTGTAAGTTCTTAGGGAGCTTTCTTCAGACCATCCATTTTCTTTTTTGGGGGGGCTGAGTTACGGTGGCAGCATTCTGTCTTCAAAAAGCGCTCTTTCTCCAGTTCACACAGGCAGATCCCCGAGCGATGCCCGGCCACGGACAGTCAGAGTCCCTCCAGTCTGTCCTAGAGGCCTCATCTCAATGGGATATGCATAAGCACTTGTTTTGGAGGTGTCTGGCACAGGTTCCCAAGCCTCAGCTGGCTCCTCTCAACCTGGAGCTGCACTTGTACTCGGCTTATGACTTATCTCCTCATCTTATCTCTGAGAAAGTGCCCATTTACTCTGCAGAGGCCCGTCTTTTCATGACCCAGAGCTCACTGCCATTGATGAGAGTAGGAACATACAGTACATTGAATAGAGAGCTTTTCCGAGCAGCTCACCTCAGATCCCTTTTCACCACAACAGTCCAATGCAGCGACTGAATTACTTCAATAGCTTCTCTCCTCTTCTCTCACGATGATCATATAAAAAAAAAAAAACTGAGATACTTGAACTTCTCCACTTGAGACAGCCACTCGTTAAAACATTTCCTCTCTGCCATGAAGAAGCTGTTTCTTTAATAAGGGTGATTGGCGCATTGACCCCGGCCCTGCAGCGCTGCTCTTGGATGAATTAAGTCACCTTTGGTGTCGTCGTGACAAATTACACCGATGACAAATCCTATGATTCATTGCTCTGTTCTCATCCTCATTTTCACTTTTCAGCACTTGGCCAAACTGTTTAAGTGAATGGGCTGACAGCGGACAAGATGATTTACGGCTGCTGAATTTTGGAGAATTGGAGCAAAGTTGTGGACATAT
This sequence comes from Gobius niger, assembly GCF_951799975.1. Lineage (NCBI taxonomy): Eukaryota > Metazoa > Chordata > Actinopteri > Gobiiformes > Gobiidae > Gobius > Gobius niger. The sequence continues at coordinate 32,850,518 of NC_136858.1, forward strand.
ATCAAATGAAAGGGGGTCCTATGTTGTAATTATCCATCAGTCAGTTGTGCTGAAATCCCTAATGGAAGCGTTGAGTTATTTGAGGACAGCCCCGTGTGAGTCGTTTTATCCAGAAACCAAGTGAGAATTCAGCTCTTGATCAAGTTTATGAACAGCTGATATCAGTACAAATCAGTATCACATTTTTACCTCATAGTCTTTTGGCTGTGCCCATGATTCAGTTTGCAAACGTAGTGCAATGTTGCATGACTCCTATGCATTTTGCTATCGTTCAACCAGCATGAAATACATCACTACAAATCACAGTTGACGAGGACACCGTTCTTTTAGACAAGACCATCATTTCGTTTATACGTTTGTAATGTAACAAATTATCCTAACAGGAGAAGTTCTGATCCAGCTGCCATCGCCATCCACAACATATTACTACACTCATTTACTTATAGTTTGTTCAACTCTGATACGACAGCCTGTTTTGGCCTTTTGCATAGGCCTGGTAGCCCAAACTTTTACCACTGTATCTTTCTGGCTATCCACTTTATCTTGAGTGGTCTGACATCACACCCGTTTGTTGACACTGATGGCGAGAAGCACTTTATAAACATAATAATGGGATTAGAGCTTCACTGATTAACCTTTAGCGCCAGCCGCTAAAGTGCACGTTAATGCTGAGGCTGGCTCTGCGAGAGAGAGAGAGAGAGGAAGCTTTTTGAATGAGAGCCAAAACAAGCCGTAGTGCTGTGTCATGAGAGACTATGAAATTACCAGTCAGCGCTACTCGGGAAGTCACACTATCAATTTTTATAAAGATCATGATTTTTTCACTGAGGCTGGTCTTTTCAAAATGGTACAAGCTACTCATTGTTTTCCTCCTGGGAATAATTAAAGTAGTTGTCAAGTTTGTGTGAAATTTTTTGGTAAGATTATGCAGAGAATTTGTTGGTTTATGCAGAGGAAACACCTCATCACGCAATCATTTATTTAAACTGAATTGATTTTTTTTTTTTATAGGTGTAGACTCAAGCAGAGAAGCCGTGACCAGGGCCGAATGAATATACTTTACCCGAATTAAAGAGTTTGCAGGTAAGATGCTTTATTTCAAGGCTTTTTCCGAGTTTCCATCTGCGCTGTTGTTGTTAATGTTGCTGAGGATAGATTTTAGAGTCAACAATGTGAGACCAACAAATTGGAATCTTGATCCATCCCATTGGGGGGGTCATAAAAGTCCAGTTTGCGAACAGAAATAAGAAGCTGAACAACTGAGATTTTGTCCAACCCTTTTGTTTCGCTTGGACGGACTATCCAGAGAATACCAGAGACCCAAGAGCAACGGTCAGGAAGGCTAAATGAATAAGATCTGAGGTGAGAGCGCCACAAAGTGTTTAATGCTGAACCCTGACGAAAGATAAAGATAAAGAACGTTGTAAAAAAAGGGTGTTCGATTCACCGTGTAACCACTAGAAGGAGCCCTGACTCCGGATAACCGCTCGAAGCTCCTCCGGTCCAGACAGAGCTGCCTCCCTGTCTATTTTCACCTGCAGTAATCTGTAATCAACCCCGTAGTGTCGCTGAACTCTGATCTGTGAGCCCTGACCCTGGACTGACCCCCAACGGTGCGAGCCTCGCCGGTCGGTCTCATTGTGACGGCGAAAAGAGGAGAGTTTGGGATTAGCTCGACTCTTGATCACTTGCAAACATTCGTTCAAAGACAAAGTTTAAAAACAGCTTCAAAGGGGAGGCAGAGCAAGAGCGGAGGACGGTTAAAATAAAAACACAAGCTGCCTGCTTTTATCAGGGCTGAAGGGAAAGTCAAGGGAAAGTCAGAATATCATATGCATTTAGGGCTTTCTCTATATCGTCATATAATTAGTTTAGATCAGGCTTTTAAGGTAAGATAGCTTCTGTGGGTCTTCAGTGGAGAAAAATAATGTCTGTTTCCGATTTCTCTAGTAATTGACACTTCAAAGTACAATATTCTATCTTTTTGAAGGTCAAAAGCCCACAAATGTTTTGTTCTTAACAGCAACTAATGCAACAGAAACTGAAAAAGAGGTTAGAGCATAAATTATATACAGTATTCTGACCAGCGCGTACTGCTACTGTGTCCAAGGGCAAGAGACTAGAGCCAGCTGCCTTGAATGTGTACGTTTTGGTCAGCTCCAGGGCAGCTGTGGCTGTAGCATGAAAGATGAAAAGCGCATGTCAAGCTTTAAAGGTGCATTGTGGAACTTTTATTCAACCTTTTCGTAACCCAGCTGTATGAGCGGTTAGCATTGGGGCCTCTGATGCTCCAGGATCAATTGTTTTTAGAGATACTGGTAGGTTTTCATAGTGCTGACGGACCCTCTCACCAGCAAACCTACAGAACAACTGATCCTGGAGCATTATAGAGACCGTATGCCAACCATGCAGGCAGCCGCTGGGTCACGGAAAGGTCAGATACACACAAATATCCTTTTTTTCCACATAAAAAGTTCCATAATGCACCTTTAATGAATTTAAATCCACACTATTCTATATTAATTACCGCACTAACTCCTCTATGCTGCAACATAGCCATAGTTTTTGCAAAAGTCATGAGGTCTAAATCTAGTTGGGTTCGGGTGGTCCTGGACTTTGGGAAGGGGGTTTGGGGGGGGGTTCCAGTGGGCTACAGGGTGCAGTGTCCCACCTCTGCCAGAAGGGGTCATTCTCCTCTCTGTCTTTAAGCGCTGGTTTGGGCGAGAAGATCCTTTCCAGTCGCTCGTTCAGGTATCTGGAGTAGAAGAACTGGGCCGCAAAGTTCATGTCTGTATCCCGTCTCTGTCCCCGGCCCGTTTGTGGATAAAGGCTGAACGATGGACACACTGCTGCTGCCGGGCCACTGGCAACCTCTCGAAGCCTCCCTTCGCCCTGCTCCCTCCCACTTTCCACAGCCAGGGGGTATTTAAGAAGGGATTACCCCAGGACACATGCACCAGCACTGGGCTCTCGCTCCTCGACCCGTGTCCCCTCCCCGTCCCGCTCTATTCCTGGGCCTGTAGACTGGGATAATACCTCTCCCCTCTGTGACGTTGTGTTAATCAGACAGTCTAAGGAGCGAGATTATTAGGGTTTATCTAGCACCGTACAGAGCCGTGGAGAGAGAGCGGAGGAGACGGCCAGAGAATGCGCAAAGTTGCTCAGTTGACGTCACGACCGCTTTGGGGGCCAGACTGTTCAGACGCAGCAAATTAAAATCGACGATCAATACCTGTGCTTCTAATGCCAAGAACTGTGGCTCATGTAAGAACTGCCAAAGCAAATAATAATACAATGACATAACGGCAAGGACAGTGAACCCATGCAGTTCAATACAAAGCATAATTCCATCACATACATGCATCACAGTCCAGGGGGTTTCACTGAAATGGGGAGACAATAATTGTGTTGGTATCTCTTTTTGTTTTTTAATTTGGAGCGCTATATTGCCGAGCACCTCATACTGGGAGCAGCAGGACATGGGAGGGCTCTGAAATGATTTTTCCTGCCTGTCCGATGACTGTCTCCTCGGATATGCGGTGTGATGATGGATATTCTTTTGCTTCCATCACTTTTTGTGTCGGAAATCAAAGTCAGAACCAGCTCCGGTTTTGTTTTGACTGTCAAGTTATGAAAGAAGAAGAAACTTTATTTATACAGCAACAGAAGGGCTTCACAGAGACACAAAAACAACAGGTTACAGAAGCAATTCACATAGGAACAGTTTACAGCCTCATACATGTTTTAGAAATGATCAATTAATCCTTTACAAATGCTTAAAGGGGGGGTATTATGCAAAATCGACTTTTTCAAGCTTTACATCATGTTATTATGTCATTCCCTCATTAAAAACATGCCTGAAGTGTTGCCTTGGCACATTCACGTATTTTTGAATAATCTGTAAAAACTCTGATGGCGGCCATTTTAGGGATACGTTTGCCTGAGTCCTCCTAGGAACGCCCCCACCTCCTGGAGACGCCTCTGAGCTTTCTTCACCAGCCGAGTAACCAACCACTGCTCCTCAGCAGAACCCCCTCCCCACTGATGCCACAGACAGTGTGTGGAGGGGGCGTGTCGGAAAGAGTCAGAGGTTCTTAAAGAGACAGAGGCCTATTTCAAGACATTCGCTACAGCCATTTTGAGAGAGCAATTTTATACAAGGCAGTTATTTTCATTTACTGCATTTACAGACCAACAGAAGGTTTGGTCATCATTGTAGTGTGATATAGACTGGTGCAATGTGATTGAAAAAAGCATAATAATCTTTAAACACATAGTTACACTATCAATAACAGTATGATAAAAACACCAAAAACTCTTTGTCTCCACAGGAAGTACAGTCTGTGTTTTGGTTCCGGCTGCAGACTGAGTTTGCATGCACATCCCACATGAGGCTGGAGTCAATATTGCCATTTTAGACTTTCTTTTATGCTTCAGTGAGACAAGTTGGGTGTCGTTCTGGTTTACAGGTGGTTTAGACATAATCTAGTGCTATTTAGATCTAATTTTAGACCTGGTTTCGTTCTGATTTGATCTCGATCTAGGCCTGGTGGCACTTGGAAGGTCAAAGATTTTGAAGAGTTTGAACTTTCTGTAAAAATGTTCAGGACCACTTGATGTGCACATTACAGTTTACACTTTATTAAGTATTTTTTAAGGATTGGTAATAGAAGGGAAGAGGGGGGGAATCCTTTTTCTATCTCGCTTTTCACAGATGCAAGTCCCCCAGACCGCATCACAATGGACTGTCTTCCTTCATTCTGTGGTGGAAATAAGTTACATTTAGCCTCAGCCAGGGGTAGACGAAATGCACAAGTAAAATGTGTCTACGAACCCCCAGACCATCCCGACCACCACCTCCCCACCCACCCTTACATGGTCCTCCATCCAATCCTGATGGTTTGTGTTCGACATATCTTCGCCCCTGCCCTTGATCTCAAATTTTTTGACGTCTTTCTCAAAAATGTGATCCCAACCTGTTGAATTTAGTCAAATCATGTCCCAAAAGTGCCAGGAGCGAAAGAGACGGTGAGAGGCTCCCACAGCTGCTGTCAGGCTGTGAGTGAACGGGGTTTTGCATTCAGAGCAGAGCTGTCAGGTGTCAGTGAAGGCATCTGTAAAACACAGGAGGATGGAGCAGGAGATGTATGAGCTGCATGGAAAACATCGAGATTGTTGCTCATGTCGACCGGCCATTTTGCCAGTGGAACCAGAGATGCGTTTACTTGAAGTCCGTCATTCCAAGGCTTTAAAGCAGTGGCCATATTTTTGTCAACAAAGGTTTGGCTGCGGTTGCCACGCCATGACAGCATCTGCATACCCTCTATAGCAGAACTGCTGAATATGGATTTCTCCAAGTCAAACCTTTAAGCCTCGAAAGGCGTTTCAAAAATATATCAAAGCCGCCTGACAAGATCTTGAGTCTGGCTTCCGCTCACTTTGCACTTATTGATTTATAATGCATTGGTTCTGAATGTAGAGGCTTTGATATATCTTTTTTTTCCTCACAAGACTTGACGGTATTTACTATTCTCTATGATTTTTAACCACGGGGTCCATATTTCATGATCATTTCCTGGCTGACAGTTTGACTTTCCTTCAACGAAAATGGGTAGGTTAGGGTTGTAAGATATTGCAGTCTGAGCACTAACACTATTCAGTATTTCTGTGCTTCTAAATGGTGACCAAATGATGGGGAATGCTGAGGAAATGTTGGATAAATGTTTAATCTCTTAACCCCTACCTTAACCTAGCACATTTTCTCCAGTTCAGAATCACCCACATTAAGGAAAGTTACAGTAGGGTATTAAACTGATACATATTTGATTCTTAGGCTCATTCTTGGGTGGTGCATGGCATGGATATGTGGTGTGTGTGATGAGTCTGTGTGAGATATGGATGAGAGAGAAAACAAAAAGAAGATAAGTGAAAGAAACAAATCATAAGACATAATAAGTAATAATCATAAGACAGTACCAAATAATAGCAAAGAAACAATAATAATAGAGGTAAAGGTAAACTGAATGGGGTAGTGAACATGAGAGAGGATAAACATTCAAGATTCAAATCAAACAGACTATTAGGAAGAAAAAAGATAATATAGTCGTAATAATAACTCGTTATAGTATCCATCCATCCATCCATCCATCCATCCATCCATCCATCCATCCATTTTCTTCCACTTGGAAGACACATGGGGGCAGCTGTTGGAGCTGCCCAAATCACATTGCACCTCCTGCAGGTGGTGGGTCCACTGAAGGACGGCCTTATGGTTCTTAACCGGGCCTGTCGGTCTCTCATAAGGGGCTTCTGAACCGCTCTTTGTCTGACCCGTCACCTATAGGACCTGTTTGCCATGGGAGACCCTACCAGGGGCACGAAGCCCCCGAAAACAGAGCCCCCAGGATCATTCAGGTGCTCAAACTCCTCCACCATGTTAAGGTGGCGGTTCCAGGAGGGGTCGTAATAGTATAATTTGCTTATAATATAAATCTAGTATACATAATTGAAAGGTTCATGTCACGTTTTTGTCCATTTTTTTTTTTTTTTTACACATTTTCAATGAATTTTTGGCACGTTTTCATCCCTTTTTTTTTGCTTTTTTGTTGCTTCTCTTGTATGTTTTTTGTTATATTTTGTTGATATTTTTGTCTCTTTTTCTTGTTTTTTTTTCTCATTTTGTCGTCGCTTTTCTGGCACATTTTTGTCATTTGTTGTGTTGGTTTTTGTTGTGTTTTTGACACTTTTTTGTTTTTCTTTACAGCCTATAGGCCACTGCAACACCTCATTTGAAAGCTAAGACCTTGTAGTTTCTGAAAATATGTGTAAGATCTGTGTGAGTAAAACAACTGGTGCATTTTCAAATTCCTTAAAGTGTGCAAATATATAATGTCACTAAAGCATATTTCTGAAATAGTAATCTCCTCTGTGCAGCTTATTTTTAGACACTGCAGGACATTTGTCTTTTGTTTGCTTTGGCGACAAGGACTTCCTGTACATAAAAGCCTCCTCCTCTGGACTGAGTTTAGAGACTGTCCCGCTGCTCGCCCGGTGCCTGTGCGGCGCAGCGGACAGATAAGGCTTTAGAGGGGAGCGGGGAAGAGGAGACTGTGCCGCCGCAGCCAGATCTCCGCGGGACGTCCTGATTGGCCCGCTCCAGCCCTCATCCCACCACATGTCCCTGACCTCTCACCTCTCACCCCTGCCCCCGGGCCGGCCCCTGTGATGCACAATGCGGGACGGTCCCACTCTCGGGCTCACTACAGGAGAGAGTGTAAGCGGAGGTAATCCCGTTAGCAGACAGGGCTCAGGGAGTATTTGCAGTAAATCTGTGTAGTGAATGATGAGAAATAAGAAGCGTTAAGCGGTCATTCTTTAACAACAAAGTCAGACGCCACAGATCGTCTTGTGCACAGTCATGCTGCCATTACTTGCAATTAAATGACGTCTTAAACTCTTAAAAGGCTTAAAAATTGCCCAATTAAGGGGTTTAATTTAGTTTGGACTAGTTTGAAATAAAGTTATCAATGGAATATTAATTTTTATGCTCAATATAAAATAAATCAACTTGTACATTTAAAATAAGAAAAACAACCCTTTTAACCCCTTAACTCCCACCTGAACGGATCCCATTTTCTCCAGTTTGGCTTTACCCTAATCAAAAAGCTTCTTGGGGAAAGAAGCACCAAAACAGCCACAAAAAAAGTGACAAAAATTCAACAAAAAGTGACAAAAATTCAACAAAAAAAGTGACAAAAACTCAACAAAATTGTGACAAAAAATCAACAAAAAGTGACAAAAATTCAACGAAGATGTAACAAAAACAACAACAAAAAATGACAAAAACTCAGCAAAAATGTGACAAAAAAACATAAAAAAGGTGACACAACACAGCAACAACGCAAGGAAAAAGATCAGTTTTGTGGGTCTTAGCTTTCAAATGAGGTGTTACACATTCGGTTTAGGCGGGTGGTAAGAGGTTAATGAGACAAAATGAAGGCCAAAAAAATAAGGTCACACTTTAATATTTATTGGACTGTTTTTAGCTTTGATTATGCAGTCGCTGTGGCATTGTTTTGATTGTTTCACCAAGATCTTGTGTTGATGATGGGAGAGTGTGACCACTGTGCAAAGCCTTCTTCAGCACATCCCAAAGATTCTAAACGGGTAGGGCAAGTGACTACTTTTGGTCATATGGCCTCCCTGGTAAAGAGGCATGTAGTCCTCACTCAGCCAATCAGAAGAGATCACCCTACATCACAAATCCCACCTCTGTGGCATTTGACCAATCAGGAGAGACTGGTCGCCCTCTCAACTTCCTGTTTTCTCTGAAATCCCAAGTCTGGCTTAATTAATGGTACATTTCTTTAAATAACTAGAAAAATTACTATGGTAAGTTGATGCAACTCACATTTTATTGGTGAATAATTGTGCTAAGTGATGATATGTGTGTTGGTTTTGGGGGACTTTGGAGTTAATTTGTTTTGTCCATATTTGGACATGCCTGTTGCACCTATAGCTCATACTTACTTATTTTCTTGACAAAAGAACCAATAAACATTAAGACTATGTTTTTATATTGCCAAAGTGACAGGTGTGATCATTCAAACATCAATATCACAAAACACAAAACACCTCCTGAATCCCAGCACGCCCTAAGACCTGAAAGTACTTTTTGTATATTTTATATATACACCTTTTGTACTTTTTTTTTTTTTTTTTTTTTACCATTTAAGGGCAATGAACTAAATATGTTAAAGAGGGGGTATTATGCTGCTAAAGTCGATTTTGCATTATACTTTAACTTTGTTCACATTGATTTTCTGCATGGTATTGAAAGATTTTGAAAAACAGAACTTAACTTGTGTAATGTTCCCCTATAACGCTTTTAAATTGAAATGATACATTTCAAAGTATTTCAGTGAGTGCCATATAAAGGGTTAAGATCTGGACTTGAGTCATTTTCTTATCTCAGCCAATATTTTTTAGTGCAACTGATGTGCAATTTCTATAGAGTTCGGGAATGTGACGTCATATCGCTAAGCATTATGGGATTAGCAGCAATTGTAAACTAATGGAGATTTTAAAAGTTAAAATACTGGAGATATTATTCACATTAAAACACTTGAACACCAAAGTGTGTTAGATGTATGTATCAGCAGTAACTCAGCAGCTTCTTCTTATACTGCTTTAGCTAGTGTTAGTCAATGGAAATGCATGCTAACAGCTGCAAAGATGGCCGATCTCCGTGGTAACTGTGGAATTTCCCGAACTCTATGATGTTTTTGTCTGGCTAAAAAGGTCAATGTTAGGTGTGCAGAGCCATGTATCTGAGTGACCAGAAGCACGTGTTTTAACTTTACGTGGACACGCCAGTCCTCATTTGAAAGCTAAGACCCTTCAGAGCCCAGTCAAGAAAGATAGACCCAGTTAATGAGGAGGGAATCACTAAATGTTACATAAATGTGGGAGCGACACTTGAGGCGCCTAAAATAATATCAAACATAGCAAAACATCTCGCCCATGCTCCAGATAAAGTCTTTCATTCAGTCTTGGCATTTCATCAGATTCATATTCCTGGATTCTGCCTTTTAACATTTTCGGTGGGTATTTATTCCACTTTTTTTCTAAACATTTTTGTTTTCTGCTTCCATTCACCTGCCTCTGTTGCTTTCACAGAGATGGGAAGCACATTTGAGGCAAGTGCTGTGTTTTGTAGTTTGTGCCACGGACTCATTTTCAAGGGGCTTTGCTTTGCTGAAACGCCAGAGTCTTAGGCTATAGAGAGGAAAGTTATAGTTCTGTTGTGAAGGAGATATAGTCTCTGCAAAAGGACAGTAAGCTATGGGATTAAACGGATTTTCAGAGAAGGTGAACTTTGCGACACAGAGTTAGTTCTTGGCTAATAAACTGAACAGTAATTTGGGCAGATTTGAAAGTAAAATATAAAACGGAATGAGTTTCACTGGAGCAGGTGTGCGATCTTTGTGGTCCTCGGTTTGCGAAATACTTGAACTCCTCTCCAGCTGGGATGGAGATAACTGTTTACACGACTCAGCGGGTCATGCTAAGAAAAAAAAAACACATTTCTGCAGAAGCCACAGGAAACAATCAATGTAATTACTGGAGGGATTTGAGGTTTTATAGATTCAGACTTTGTTTTCCTGTTTAATAAAATCACAAAATGGCACTTCTTTCAACATTTACAAACAGCTCCGGTCCCAATCATGTCTGAAAGCCTTGCTCAATCTTCTGTGTAAATGGTTTCTGGCAGAGGCTACAACAAAATGATTAATCTTTCAGACTCGCTGTCCGTTTCTGTCTGGATTGCAAAAATGTTCAGTTTTCAGTGAAAATTGTGTCTTTTATGGGTCGTGGAATGAAATTGTTTCTGTCCTCCTTCAGTATCTTAAAAGCAGACGTTAATGGGAAAAAACACCACCAGTGCATCAAGTTATAAATCATTTTTATTGATCGTGAAGTGCTGTTTGCGTCATAGTGATTGTAAAACTCCACCTTGCTCCCCGAAAGTTGTGAAATGCGCTCATAAACCTATACTTGACATGACATAGGATATTAGAAAGGAATGAGTTTGGTCCACAACTCTAAACTTCATACACCAAGAACCACATCACTATTTCCTGAATGGCCGGTTCACTATGTTTAGATTTCCACTGCTGTGAGATTTTCATGAGGATTATATGAAAACTATTTGTTTTTGGAAAACTTAATGGCATAAACAATGAGAAAAATAAATAAATTGTAGCTCCCAGCTGAATGAATACGCGTACAAGTGGGATATGCCCTTTTCCCGTTTTATTTCCAATGAGATCGCCATATATCACCACCGTAAGAGCTAAAACATATACTGTTTTAGCTTGCATCAGTTTTTAGGTTTAAGTAACATTACAAACATAAAATAGAACACACGTACCTTATTTCCCCATCAGCTAGGGCTAAGAGAGCCATTCAAAACCATCTAACAATCCAACCCGCCATGAACTTTTAAACACTTCCTGCTTCTTCATAACAGGAAATGGCTAGAGCAATGCCGGAAGTTACCAAATTAAAATCCAAAAGAAGGGGAGAAAACTTAGTCCAATACATAAATTGTGCAATTATACATTTTATCCTAGAAAGCGCTCTGGGCACCTTCTGGTTGTTGTTGGGCGCTATACAAATAAAATTTGATTGATTGATTGATTGATACAATTTTTCTATTACAGTAAATGGTCATCGCTACGGTAACTCCATGAAAAATACGACAAGGTTTTCATTGACTTTTTTGATTGGAACGACCTAATGGAATTTTCTGCCAAATTTAGTAAATTTTCGCCAAACTAGGTTTTTTTACTCTCCATATAAATGTTATTATCGCACCATTTTAAAAGAGGGGGTATTATGCTTTTTTCAATCACACAGCACCAGTCTATAGCACACTACAATGATGACGAAACCTTCTGTTGGTCTGTAAATGCAGTAAATTAGAATAACTGCCTTGTATAAAATTGCTCTCTCAAAATGGCTGTAGTGAATGTCTTGAAATAGGCCTCTGTCTCTTTAAGAACCTCTTACCCTTTCCGACACGCCCCCTCCACACTCTGTCTGTGGCATCAGTGGGGAGGGGGTTCTGCTGAGGACCAGTGATTGGTTACTCGGCTGGTGACGAAAGCTCAGAGGCGTCTCCAGGAGGTGGGGGCGTTCCTAGGAGGACTCAGGCAAAGCTATCCCTAAAATGGCCGCCATCAGAGTTTTTACAGATCACTCAAAAATACACGAATGTGCCAAGGCAACACTTAAGGCATGTTTTTAATGATGTAAAGCTTGAAAAAGTCGATTTTGCATAATAACCCCCCTTTAACATATCAGAGCAAATGGAGACATTGTTTTTCGAATTGCTTATTTTATAAAGTTTTCAAGTTTCTCTGTGCTCTCCACAGAAATCCGGCAAAATTACATAGTGAACTGAACTATGCTGGGCTTAATTTGTAAATTTGTAGTTTCAGGAACACTGATGTATAATAGTGCATAGTATACACTCCTGATAATGGCAAGTGATCCTTTATGAGTTTTTTGACATTTTTTTACTATTACATACTATTACTTACTATTACTAATTATATTTTCTGCATTTTGAACAATACATTCTCTCCTAAAGATATTGAAACTCTCTGCTCCAACCACTGACTCTTTGTACTTTGTCGTGATGTTGAAGTTCATATGAATTTCTGTCTCCCCCCTACCATAAGGTTTAAAACCGATAATACCAAACAAAACCTTGACCATGATTAAGTAGGTCCAGATTTCACCCATGTAAGCGCTCAGTGTTTTTTAATACTGTCCTGACCCCACCTCCCCCCCTCCCTCCCTCTCTCTCCCCATGTTTGCAGAAGGAAACTGGGACTAACAGTGGAGTGAGAGTTTGGGGCAAACAGCAGAGGGTCCTGAAGGGAAACAGTCCGCACTCTGTCTCTGCACCGATCCGGACTTTCAAACCATGAGGCGCTTTTGTATCTCGACACTGGCCCTTGTCTTCCTCCTGATTGGCTGCTCATCATCAGGTAAGACGCTGACGCACCTGTGGGAGCTGTAGTCGAAGAATATGCTAAAAGGCGGTCACTTTTTTGAGACTTAACTTGTTGCTGTGTGAGGAAATGTTTCAGTCACTCCACCCAGTCTCCAAGGCTCAGCTCTACACTGGGTTTACGTGTAGCTGTATATGGCTTGTATAATACTTTTTGACGACTCCTTGATTTTTCAAGAGATTTTCAAAAGAAGATGTAGGATTTTATATTAACACATAATGCTCAATCTGTGCTCAGCCTGCCCACTATGTGTTTGTAATTGCAAAGTATTGTATTTTTTAGTTTTTTTCAACAGAAGTGGTGAAAGTACTGACACTCCAGATGAAAGTGTTGAAACATTTGCTGTAGAAAGGGACTTAAAGGGACTAAAAAAGTTAAAATTAGGTATTTTCCTCCCCCTACATGTTCCAGCCATGTCCTAATGTGTAGAATGAGCCCAGACCTGTTCACCACAACTGCCTCTAAAATCCGTCATTCAAAAAGCTGTTAATTCGGGTCAGAAGTGCCGTCATGCACGAGCTTAATATAGAAGATGCAGTTACGCGTAAGACCTGAGGTGGCAGCAATGAGCATAAAATGACCAACTTGTATCTAGTCTCTTTAAATATTCAAAGTAGATTCCATTCAAGTAACATGCCATAAACAAACCTTCTTCCTTGTTGTGGATCAGTGGAATTTAACAATATGTCTGCACATCGCCCCCTACTGTTCTGGAGTGGGCATTATTAGGCTTATGAACTTAATAAAACACATTGACAAAATAACTTTAATTACCCCTGAGGTAGACCAGGGGTCACCAACGTGGGGCCCGCGGGCACCAAGGGGCCCTTTGGGGCATGCCCAGTAGCCCTTGGGACTTTTTCTGAGGTGCAAAACACTTCAGTTTCTTGAATCTGATTCTTAAAATTACAGTTATTTCTGTTCTTGTGACTCGGTATGAGTTTAAAATAAAGCTATTATAATATAATATGGGGTCAATATCCTATTAGTGAACAGTGTACATTTAAGTATTTAGGATTTATTTTTTACTGGTAGCCCTCGGACAACTTAATGCTCTTAAAGTAGCCCTCAGCTGAAAAAAGGTTGGTGACCCGTGAGGTAGACTGACGGAAGCAAGGCTACCAGTCTGTGCCATCGGCCCCTCCGACCACCACCAACCACTCACTCACTCTGGCCTATTGTACATGTTTTAGTGGTAGGGGAAACCAGAGCACCCAAAGGAAACATATGCAGACATGGGGAGAACATGCAAACTCCACACAGAAAGGCCCCGTCCAGGTGGTGATCTATCCCGGGACCTTCAAGCTGTGACGCACAAGTACTATCCGCTGTACCACTGTACCGCCCATGTACTGTACGTATAACCGGCTGAGGGACCCAAGGAGTTCCCAAACCTGAGTTAGAGAATCTCAGCCTTAAAGGGACTATACGGAGTTTAAAAATGTTAAAATTATGCTTGTAGGCGTTACTTCAGGTCTGAAGTGCCGTCATGCACGAGCTTAATATAGAGACTGCAGTTACACGTAAGACCTGAGGTGGCAGTAGTGAGTGTAAAATGACCAACTTGCATCTAGTCTCTTTAAGTCGACATGGATCTAAGTTTGAATATTGTATCCTCTCTCTTAAAGCTTAAATCAAAAAGCCCATGTTATATGAAGTAGATCTTTGAACATTACACCCTGTAACGCTTGCTGTTTTCCGCTGTAGCCGTGTAGTGAGCAGTTGTTCATTCTTGTTGGATGAAGTCACTGTAATTACGTTGTCTCAGACTCGGGCCTCCGCCGCAGTTTGGTAAATTCTGCACATTTTCAGTCAGACCCAGTAAACAGAGCTGCAGCCTGGGTCCTCTCTCACAGAGGGACAGTGATGGGGGAGAGAGGGGGAAGGGAGAGCGATGTTTTTGGGGACTTTTGGACAGAATATTAGATTAGGTGTTGAGCCGCGGAGCTGAGGTAAATGAGAAACAGATGTTACGGCTGAGTCGCATGTTTTACACTCGCATCCAGCTGACACCTGTAAAACATTGTGAAGCATTAACCTCTTAACTCCCGCCTGAACCGAGAGGATCTTTTTCCTCATGTCATCAGATATTTTTTCCATCATTTTTTTGTTGGGTTTTTAACTCATTTTTGTAACTTTTTTGTTATTTTTTTGGTCATGTTTTGTCACTTTTTTGTCATTTTTTCGTCAATTTTATATCACATTTTTGTCACATTTTTGTAATCTTTTGTAATTTTTTTGTTATTTTTTTAGTCAATTTTTCATCAATTTTTTTTCATTTTTCCCCCCACATTTTTGTCATTTTTTGTACTTTTTTTTCCACATTTTTGTCATTTTTCGTCAATTTTTCATCAGATTTTTGTGATTTTTTTGTAATTTTTCGTCCATTTTTTGTAATTTTTTTGTAATTTTTTGGTCAAAATTTAACACTTTTTTTGTCATTTTTTTCACATTTTGTCACATTTTTGTCATTTTTTCGTCAATTTTTCATCACTTTTTTGTCATTTTTTGTCATATTTTTGTCAGTTTTTGGTCAAATTTTTATCACATTTTTGTCATTTTTCGTCAATTTTTTGTCAATTTCTTGTGACATTTTTGCCACTTTTTTATCAATTTTTCGTCACTTTTTTGTCACATTTCCATCATTGTTTTCGTCTTCTTGTTGCTATTTTCACAGCTTTTTTCCAGAAGCTTTTGGACTGGGGTAAAGCCAAACTGGAGAAAATGTGCTCGGTTCAGGTGGGAGGTAAGGGGTTAATGAGCATAAACTTAATAAATGTAGCATTATGACTTCATCCACAAAGATCTAAAGACAGTATCGAGCCAGCTTCGTTAGATCCTCAAGAGTGATACAAATGCACAATACTTTTACATTTTATGACAGTGTCTCTTAAACACATTATGATATTTTTTCTTTACAAGACACTCTAGATTTTTGTCTTAAACCACAAGCCCCATGTTTTCCTGATCAGCAGAATTTCTCTCCCAAACCGCAGCTGCTTGTCTCCCTGTGCCAAAGCCTGTTCTCTCATGCTCAGACATCAGACCTACAGCGTGTGGTTCCCGCGGTGCCACATTTCACATTAAAGGCTCTCCCACAGAGAAACAGGAAGCATCTGTTCCTTCAAAATAAATGCCTGGCTTTTATGTTGTTGTTTGAACTGGCTTTTGCTGATGCAGTGGAGATCGAGTGGCTTGTGATGATGTGATGGTGATGGAATGAGAGGATAAGGCAGAAGCAGGATGTGATTGGCCGACAGCAACAGACAGGTGACTGAAGGGATGGAGAAGGGACGATTTCAGATTGGATTTGGGGTCAGGTATTGGCAAAAAATAAATATTTAGAGCAGAGGTCTCCAGCCTTTTTTAAATAACGAGCTACTTTTACATAACAAAACCATCAGAGAGGTGCTCATGCTTTGGAGACACTTGTGCAACTATGAGATTCTGTAGGAGCTCACCTTGGAGAGGTTGTAGCCAAGAGTAAATTTCGGCTGGCTGATATATCGGGCCGATATCTCAGAAACTGAAAGTGATCAAAACTTTTGGAAAATGAGTCCTACCACAATTTCCTAGGCCCCAGGGAAGCCAGTTTATACCTATTTTATACATTTTATGTTGCAGACTTTTGTGTATAATTTCGAGAGAATAAGAGAGAGAGAGAGACTTACCGTTTTTTTGTTTTGGAATCTACTGATTTTCGTCTTTTGTCTAAAGTACCTACTAAACATGAATATACAGCGCCCCCTGCTGTCACAGTTCAACAATGGCATGTTTAGAAACATATACAGGATTATAGACCAGACATTTTACAAAAATATCAGCATCGGCCAATCAAAATCCCCTTGGAAAAAAACCTCAGTGAGATATATTTCTATATATTTCTATGATTGCAACCTTTTACTATATCAATAAATGTTTAGGCTATTTGAGAGATAAAAAAAAAAAGAATAATGTTGGCCTATAGTATATCAGCTATCAGCCAGGCCAACCCCGTTCATATCCGTACTGATGTCAGACTCCTTTAGTTACTTCATAGGTTTGCAGATTTTGTTAAAAATATTTAGAACGAATGGAAAAATACATTTGAACCTCTTACCACCCGCCAAAACCAAATGCATTCTCTCCTCTTTGCCATTGTCGTCACTTTTTATTTCCCTTATGTGTTTTTGTCACTTTTTTAACGGCACTTTTGTTACTTTTTTTGATGCATTTTTGTCACATTTTTTGCTGGATTATTGTCATTTTTTTTGCCACATTTTTTGCTGCTCTTTTGTCACTTTTTTGCTGGATTTTTGTCTTTTTTTTTGCTGGATTTTTACCATTTTTTTGTTGGATTTTTGTGTTTTTGCTGAATTTTTGCCATTTTTTTGTTGGATTTTTGTCACTTTTTTTTTGGATTTTTGTCTTTTGCTGGATTTTTGTCATTTTTTTTGCTGGATTTTTGTCACTGTTTTTGCTAGATTTTTGTCTTTTTGCTGGATTTTTGTCATTTTTTTGTTGGATTTTTGTCACTTTTTTGTTGGATTTTTGTCTTTTTGCTGGATTTTTGACATTTTTTTGCTGGATTTTTGACATTTTTGTCAATTTACATCCTCATTTTCTTCTCATTTTTTGTCGCTTTTAGATTTGGAGAATTTGGAAAACAGGAGAAAACATGTTCAGGTGGGAGTTAAGAGGTTAAATGTCACTTATCAGCCGTATGAAGAAATATATAAAGCCTCAGTGAGCTACCAAGAAAGGGCTGAACAGCTGGTAGCTCCCAAGATACTAGTTGGAGATCCCTGATGTCAAAGCAACAAAACCTCAAATCCAAAGCGACCAGAGCTAAGTTTCCTTAGCACAACAATATCAGTCTGTAAAGGCTCTGGTTTAAATCCTTCAGGACGGACTTTTGAGGGAATACTTCTGATTGGATCAAATGAACATTGTATTAGCCAATCACAGTTAGTCTCTAAGCTAAACACAAAACCACTGAACCAATATTTAGTTTAAGAAAATGTTTGTGAATTTGTAGCAGCACCGTGTTTTTCCATCGTTGTTGTGTTGTTAACTAGCATCGATAAAAGTGCTTGTAAACCCCGCCCACTCAGGGTAACGCCGCCTTGGGATTGGTCCGAAACATCTGGGGATCTAAGAGTGAACATATCTGCTCGTGCCTTTCGAGATAGATTATCGCAATTGCAGCGCAACGTTTGACCAGAGCTACTTTTTCTGTGTGGAGGAGAAAAGGAGGCAGTTCTATATTATCAGAGGACTAGATTGGCTCTGTAAACTAGCAAAATACATGGAAAGTTCCACACAATTCCACAAAATTAAAGCAAATATTTTTTCTTCCACATAAACTTTCACAGTAATTTAACCTCTTAACTCCCACCTGAACTGAGAGGATCTTTTTCCTCACGTCATCAGATTTTTTCAACTCATTTTTAACTTACATACTTACTTTACTAACATTTTATTGTCATTTTTTGTCACATTTTCGTCATTTTTTCGTCATTTTTTTATCACATTTTTGTCACATTTTTGTAATTTTTTGGTAATTTTTTTGTCACATTTTTGTCATTTCTTTGTCATTTTTTGTCACATTTCTGTCATTTTTTGGGCACATTTTTGTACTTTTTTTTGTCCAATTTTTATCACATTTTTGTAATTTTTTTGTCACATTTTGTCACATTTTGGTCATTTTTTTGTCAATTTTTTTGGTCAATTTTTGTCATTTTTCCGTCCATTTTAGTCCATTTCTCGTGACATTTTTGCCATTTTTTCATCAATTTTTCATCACTTTTTGGTCAATGTTTTCTCACTTTTTTGTCACATTTCCATCATTGTTTTCGTCTCAGTTTTGTTGCTATTTTCCCAGCTTTTTTCCAGAAGCTTTTGGACTGGGGTAAAGCCAAACTGGAGAAAATGTGCTCGGTTCAGGTGGGAGTTAAGGGGTTAATTGAACTTAATCTCGTTCAACTATGACATGTTTTCCTCAAGTTAAAGCCATCACATTTCACCCAATAAGTTGATTTAAGTTTTATTAAAAATGTAAAAATGAAGTATTTTCCTCCCCCTACATGTTCCTGCAATATCCTTAGGTGTAGAATGAGCTCAGACCTGTTCACAACAACTGCCTCTAAAATCCTGTCACTGTCACTCAAAAAGGTGTTCGCATTCGAAGTGCCGTCATGCACGAGCTTAGTATAGAAGCTGCAGTTATGCATAAGACCTGAGGTGGCAGTAGTGAGTATAAAATGACCAACTTGTATCTAGTCCCTTTCAGTCTCTCCTCTGACCTGATTCGTTACTCTGCTGGGAGTGGGACATCACCAGGCAGGAATGAGGTTCAAATATGTTGCATTCTCTTCCAAATACTTCCTTCTGATAACCCACAGCATTGTCGGTGAGCATTAGCATTACGTTCGGCATCACTACATCAGTTTAGTTACTCTTGTCGTAACCTGGAATGTTCCCCAATGTGGTTTTAACTCAGGTGACCTCTTCGTTTTCTCTGTTTTGTCTTTCCCCGCTCATGCCACACCACAGGCTCCCTTCTGTTGATGTCTCCACCTGATATCTGTGCATTATTTCCTCATGGTGACGCGGAGAAAGCAATTTAAGGAGCCTCATACGTAAATAACTCTCCGACGGATGAGTGAGCAGGAGGCAGCTGAGCCAGACACATCACATTGGGCCAGAAATAGACTAAATAAATGTCTCGTCATGGTTTTATTACAGGGAAGACAGAAAGCTGGTGTTTATTGGACTTGCAGGAGAAGCTTCCAAAGGCTCCTAGACCTCAAGCGTTCGCAAAATACATTCATTTAAAAGCACAGAGTATGAAAGGGGGACGAGAAAGTGCATCTTTTGCAATCACGAGGAGCAGACACCATGTAAAGTAAAGCAGAATTGTGTTTTCTCATCACACCAGGCGGCATCACAACACTCAAAGGCATAATGGTCCTATTTATGCTTCATTCGGGCTTTGGAATTTTTTTTCCGGACACCCCAAGACCACGATAATAATATAACTTTTGATGCCTATGCCAGCAGAGGCAGCACGGACACATTTCATTACCCAGTTCGAGTCAACAATGCTCGTCTGTTAGGGCCTGATCATATATTATTTTACTCCGCATAAAGTCATTTTAGAGCAAGTAAAATACTAAACTTAACTAGAAATGCAATGGCTGCGCCATTGCGATTGACTGCGGAATTGCGGGAAGCGAATGCAGAAATTGCATAAACGGTTCAAATTGCATAAATTGCTTAATTTGCATAATCTAATTTGCATAAACTGGTAAAATGCATAAAATGTCATGTTGCATAAACTGCATAAACTGGTAAAATGCATGAATGGGTTAATTTGCATAAATTATGTAAATTGCATAAGCTCTTTAAAATGCATAAATCCTGAATGGCATAAACGGTTTAAAATGCATAAAGTGGTTACTTTGCATAAATTGTTAATATTGCATAAACTTTTATATTCCATAAACTGGTCAAACTGTTGAAATGGCCTCAGGGCTTGATTGGCAGAAGCACAAATGGCTGAAAGGCCTGGAGTTTCCCCATTGGCTGGATTCGCACATACACACTAATGCAAAAATTTCAAACTCTCATATAAAAAAACTGGAAATCTGCAGAAGGCCAATTTTTTCTCATAACCCACAAGTTGCAGAAGCTGAACATGCACAAAGTGCAGAAATTGCAGAAAATGCAGAAAAAAGTGCAGAAAAGCATGGATTTGCGGCAGCCCCATTATAAGTCAATGGGAAAAATCTCCGACAGTTTGGCCGATTGCGGAAAAACCGTAAGTTGCAGAAGTCCCAAAAGTAATAGCACCCTTCTCCTCAACATGCGGAACGTTTTGATGCATAACTTGCATAAATTGCACAAAGCATGAAGGTGCTGAAAGCTCTAGAAAACCGGGAAAAAGATGGAAGAGGAATAATAATAAAGAACATGAAAACCAATAATTGACTGCGGAAGAATTCCGCAGTCAATCAATTACCCTTGTGCTTTTCTCTGCTCTGACCTGTTTATTTGCAGTTCAAGAACGTCTTTCATTGATGTCGAGCAGAAACACAATACTCATTAAGTGTGAAATAGATGGAATAATGAAGTGGATTATATGAGAAGATAATGAATAGTGTATTGCTTGTCGTCAGCTTTGCCGGCATATTCAAAAGCCTCATTATGTACAGTCGACTTATGTTCAGCGCGAGGTGTGGGTGAAGAGAGGCAGACGTCGATCACAGGATGTGGCTTCTTTAAATGGACTTCAAAGTGACTCGGATAATTAAAAACATCACAGAGAGGAGAGAATGAGCACATATGGCAACTCTGCTACTGTTCTTTTACAATCATCATTCACATGGGCTGAGTATTATTAGTCAGCTTATTGGTTTCACTGTGTAAACAGTAAATAATAGTATTTATTAGTAGAACTATTTTATGTTGTGTATAGAAAATGGTTTCCTTCATGGGCCTGCTGTAAGTCCTGGGGCCGAGGGCAACTCACCCTGATTCATAATTGTGGAGGTCAAATGTTGTCGATTGGATTGAACTGACTGAGTTGAGAACGCTTCTCGCTCTTAAAGTGAACTTTGGCTCCGTGTTGTGGTAACGTTGATGCGATGAAGGCGCTGTCCGCAGATGCTGTTGCCCTGTCTTTCTGCCTCCTGGTCACTCATGGACTCCTTTTGGTTTAACAAATATTACAATGTGAAACTGATAGTGGACCAAAGGTTCACTGTGAGATGCTGAATTGTGAACCAACTTTAATAACAAATGAAAAACAAAAAATATTTTATTTAAAGGAGCTAGATGCAAGTTGGTCATTTTATACTCACTACTGCCACCTTAGGTCATATGCGTAACTGCAGCTTCTATATTAAGCTGTTGCATGACAACAACTGTTTGAGTGACAGTGCAGGATTTTAGAGGCAGTTGTGGTGAACAGGTCTGGCTCATTCTACATCATAGGACATGGCTTGAACATGTAGGGGGAGGAAAATACATATAGTTTTTATTTTTTTATTTTTTTTAACTCTGTATAGTCCCTTTAAACAAAATATATAGTAAATAAAACATACATTTTTCTCTCCGGTAGGATTGTCAATTTTAAGGAAGGAAATCTTTTATGTAAAGCGCTTTTCATATGACACAAGTCACACCCAAAGCGCTTCACATGAAAGTGAATGAACCACCCGTTCATTCACGCCATGCTGTTGGTGGTGAGCTACATTTGTAGCCACAGTTTCCCCTGGGCAGACTGACCACCTCCGACCACCACCAACCACTCACACATAGGCATTGGGTGTGTCTTGCCCAAGGACACGACAGTCTGCACCTGCAGGAGCATTGACCTTCCGATCATGAGACGACCTGCTCTAACATCTGCGCCACTGTTTATATTGGCCTTAATATTACTATTTTCTTGAGATGTCAAAGTCTTCACCAGCTCTAGTATTTCATTGTTACTAATTCAAATTATAAAATGTAAACAATGATATTTATGCAGGATATGTCCACTTTAAAGAACCGTCCTCTACTCAGTCAACACAGTCGAGTCCGAAAATCTCCAATATGCACAAAGTAAAGCTCCTGGACAACTTGGAGACTATACTGCTGTATAATTTCACCATTTCTATATTTCTGTCTCCATTTCCAGATCCTGACGTTGACCTCAGGCCTCAAGCGGTGCGTTCAAGTGTCTGTCAGGACCATATGAATCTACACAACCGCATGGACGCCGTAGAGAAGGTGAGTCTCCCATGAGGACTGACTATGTACAGTGTAAGCCTGTGTTTACTTGCTTCCCTTATTGTACACGTTAAAAATACTTTTCACGTTACTTTAAGTCTGCTCTACTCCATCATATCCTTTTAGAGCAGTTTCAAATCTTTCTGTTTGGGACGTTATTTTTGTCTCTCGCGGCGATGAAGTATAAATCTTTAATAACTTATAACTCCACCCTTGCCTCCCACAAATCCTTCAATCCATTCTAATTTTGCAAAACAATGCTGAGAGTATTTGCGGCGCGTAACCCGCTCTAACCTCACCTGAACAAATCTATTATTTAGATTGAAATCCGTGCTTTATTTATGAGCGAAGAGTCTATTATTCATGCAACAACTTTTGAATATATAATTGATTTGACTTTTGCAGACGGTGGAAGACACTGTGGAGAAGTTGGAGGAGGAACTCGTGGCTCTTCTGGACCAAATCGAGGACCCGCAGTGGAGCCCCCTGGTGGACAGTGTCGGACCCAACACTGTGGACATTCTGGAGGACCCAGAGCACAGGAAGCAGTAATGA
Source organism: Gobius niger (assembly GCF_951799975.1). NCBI lineage: Eukaryota > Metazoa > Chordata > Actinopteri > Gobiiformes > Gobiidae > Gobius > Gobius niger. The sequence goes on from NC_136858.1 coordinate 32,873,413, forward strand.
ACGGGACACTATAGACTTACAGACTTTACATTTGGATTCAAAATGATCCATGTTTTCATTTTACAAAGAGTTTCCTGTGATTGTTACAAGGAGGCGTTCACTACTTTGACACTAAACTTCACCAGAACTGACGGACACGACGACACTTCAAAATAAACAATATCCATTCGAAAATCAATTGAGATTTAAGTCAGTACCATATGAACCAAGAAGTAAATCATCTAAATTATAGAAATAGAAGTACTTTGTTGATCTCTAAGGGGTCATTCTTATTGTAACAGACAATAACTCGAAGAGAGAAAAGAATACCTTAAGTTGGAATGAAAAAATATAGTTTCAATAGTTTAAAAATCTATGATAAAATCCTAGCAAAACAATATGAAAAATTTTGAACCAAACCACACTCCGTATGAATGTGTAGTTAGAGGTTAATTAAAATCTAGAATAAGGAAAATCTAGAGCAAATATCAGGTGTGATTGGTCACAACAGACACATGTTTCCTTTGCATTGAGTAAACATATACGTATATATAAAGCGATCGAGACCAAAAAAGTCTCACTGTTTAGAAATGCCTTTCATTTCGAATGGTATTTTATATTAAAGTCATATATGTTCTTCACTCTTTTTAAAAAAATACTTTTGGAATAAATGTTTGATGTGATGAGAATGTATAGATTTTCTTTGATTTTCTCTTTGCACTTCTTAAGCTCTTAACTCCCACCTGAACCGAGCACATTTTCTCCAGCTTTACCCCAATCCAAAAGCTTCTGGAAAAAAGGTGTGAAAATATCAATAAAACTGAGACGAAAACAAGGATGAAAATGTGAAAAAAGTGAGAAAAATTTGACAAAAAAGTGAGAAAAAATTTACAAAAAATGTATTAAAAAATGACAAAATTTGACAAAAAATTTTAGAAAAAAATGGACGAAAAAGTGATAAGAGTTTGACAAAAAAATGCAAATAATTTGACGAAAAAGTGACAAAAAAGTGACAAAAAAATGTACCAAAAACAAATTGAAAAAGTGACAAAAAAGTCACGAAAATTTGACAAAAATGAGATGACTGCCCGACAAAAAAAGTGATGGAAAAAAATCTGATGATGTGAGGAAAAAGATCAATTTAGTTTTGTAGGTCTTAGCTTTCAAATAAGGCGTTACACTGGCCTACAGGATTTGGGTAAAGCTGAACTGGAGAAAATGCTCTCGGTTCAGGCGGGAGTTAAGAGGTTAAGCTTGATGAGCCAAATGTGAAGGCAAGGGAAAAGCTAAGACCTATTCTTTCTTTGAGTTGAAATGATCATCTTTGCCAGTGGTTCCCAACCTTTTTTGTCCCATGTCCCCCTGAGCCATTCATTTATACTCCGAGTATCCTCTACCTCCAGGATCCTGTAAGTGGAGAAGCTCTTAGATTTGGGTAAAACCATACTGGAGAAAAATGCGCTCGGTTAAAGGAACAGGCCACCGTTTTTCCATACTGAGATATGTTCTTACCTGAGCTTAGACGAGTTGATACGTATCTGTCTGGTCTTTGTGCCCGTTGAAGAGCTTGGACACTTCAAACTTCACCCCATTTGGAGCCATAGGAATACATTGGGAGAGGCCAAATGCTAACAACATCTTTGGTCATTTTGCATGACTGAGGGCACGCACAAAGACCAGACAGGTACGCATCAACTCGTCTAAGCTCAGGCAAGAACATATCTCAGTATGAAAAAATGGTGGCCTGTTCCTTTAAAGGAGCTATACCTGATTGTACAAAGAAACAGGGTCACTCAAATTTCAAATTGTTATTTTCTGGTCCCAGCTCATCTCAAACTTTCAAAATTCGTCACAGGGACTGATTTTAACCCAGGTTTCACAACTGTCACTTCACTGTAAAATATGCCTACTAGCCTGACATTTTACGAATGTTTAAAAGGCTTTAAAACCAGTATTTTTTGGATAAATATCTACTTTTTATTTATTGACCTTTATTTAACCAGGATAGTCCCACTGAGATTAAGAATCTCTTTTTCAGGGGAGTCCTGGCCCCAGAGGCGAATCTATTGTGCATGTTTTTTTAGTGGTAGGGGAAACCGGAGTACCCAGAGGAAACCTACTCAAGCACGGGGAGAACATGCAAACTCCACACAGAAAGGCCCCGTCCAGGTGGGAATCGAACCCCGGACCTTCTAGCTGTGAGGCGTGAGCGCTAACCGCTGTGCCACCGTGCCGTCTATATTTTACCATGAGGACAAAACTCATTTTATTCCAGTAACGGAAAAAATCATGGATAGCTCCTTTAAGGCAGGGGTTAGCAAAGTGAGCAACTAAACATAGATTATTCAGTATTTAGTTGTGTTATGTTCAAAATATTGCTAAAATATTCTTAGTCAAACCTTCTACTGAAAAACATCATTAAAACTAACTTTTCTTGGAAAGTAATATTGAAATTCTACTCAGTTTCGCCTTCTTTTTCAATTCTGAGTCATTCCAAGTACCCCCGGGATGAGAAACACTGATCTTGGCAACTTACTGTCCACAGAACACTCCACAGTCTCTTATTCTATCTTGTTAAAAAGATATCTGTTCTTGTCCAGTATACTGTATTCTACCACCCTCAACTCTCTGGTGCCCCCTGCTGTTCGTCCTGAGCTTTTACCACAGAGGGAAACTCGGAGACCCATGTCGTTTCTGGAAGGGCTTTTATTTCTTTATCAAAGCAGCTGAAGCAGCATGTCGTTTGAACACAAGAGAATATTCAGTCCGTTCACGGCTTTATCTCGTAACCTCCTTCGGCACAAAAACAGGATGCAAAATATATAATCCGACGATGGAGGAAGTCTTCGTCGACACGAGGCAGTCTGCGTGGGACGTCCCGGGGAGGGGAGGACACATGCCGCAAGTTTCAACACAAGTACAATGTTATTTTTAATATATTCCGAAACGTCAATGGCAATCCAGAACACAGATAAACAAGGCAGGAAGGTTCGCAAGCATCATCCAATCGGGAATGAGCACTTATCGACGACTGAAGAGCAAAAAAAACAGCATCTTAGCACAAACCCTTTATCAGAATCAGAAGTTTACACGTGGTTAACACTTAAATACACTTTTACATCAGACCGCGGTTCACTTTAGTTTGCTCTAAGCTTGAGAATTATAAAGCAGTGTTTATGTCACTATGGACACGTTCTCTAAAAGCAAAGGGAAAAAAACAACATTATATTGACTGAATGTACTGTAGATGTCGTCTAATACTAGAACATGAAAATCTCATTGGCTAAGGTTAAAATGAACTGCTTTCATTCAGTTTAATAAATGATGTTTCCACTTCAGCACAATATTGTATTTGATAGTAAATAGTTAAAGGAACAGGCCACCGTTTTTCCACACTGATATATGTTCATACCTGAGCTTAGACGAGTTGATGCGTGCCTGTCTGGTCTTTGTGCGTGCCCTCAGTCACGCAAAACGTAACCAAAGATGTTGTTAGCGTTTGGCCTCTCCCAATGTATTCCTGCACCTCCAAACGGGGGTGAAGTTGGAAGAGACCAAACTCTTCCACGGGCACCAGACTGGTACGTATCAACTCGTCTAAGCTCAGGTAAGAATAACATATCACAGTATGAAAAAAAACTGTGGCCTGTTCCTTTAAGTGCAAATTAAGAGTCCTGTAGTATGGCATCATGGGTTAACTACATATTGATGCATATAAAAGTGAAATAAGTAGTAGTAGTAGTTTAGTGGCCAGTGTTGGGGAGAATACTGGCTTAAGAAATTGCATTTAGTTAATGAATACTGAATACTTGCCTTAAAATGTATGTATTTCGTAACATTTTCCCTTCCTTTAGTATTGAATTAGGAATACTCAGAATACTTTCACGTTGATTTGCGTTGTAGTGTATGTATGTGCAGCGTATGATTTAAAACATGGCTACGCTTTGTTGTGATCTTATTTACCACTAGTTAGAAAGGTAACTTTTTACAGTACCCTTGATACATTGTACCTAACTAAATGTAGTACAATATCAATGTCAATGCTCTGTAACTATTTGTAATAACTTGTACATATGAGTTAGATACACAATGGAATAACATGTATTTGTAGTTTGTAGGTACATAATGTAACAAGACATGACTCTAACCCGAACCTTAAAGGTGCATTATGCAACTTTTATGTGGGAAAAAAAAGTTGATATTTGTGTGTATTTAACCTTGTAGTGACCCAACGGCTGTATGAGTGGTCGGCATGGAGTCACAGCCTCTAGGCCTCTCTACACTCGCTCCAGGATCAATTTTTTTGTAAGATTTTAAGCTTTCGGATCCTCTCACCCGAAAACCTACAAAACAATTGATCCTGGCGACCACTGTGATAGAAAGTAAAGGCGCCATATTGACCACTCATAATTTCAACTCTTTTTTTTTTCAATAAAAGTTGTATAATGCACCTTTAAGCTCTAACTGAAAGTCCTATTACATTATGTGTCTGATACAAGTTATTCCATTGTGTCTCTAACCCTTAGGTACAAGGCACATTACATTGTACTAAATGTAGTTAGGTACAATGTATCAAGGTAAAGTGATACCATTAGAAACACATAAAAGCTGATTGGATCCTTCGATGCATCACTTTGATTTTAGGAAAGTAACTATTGGAATACAGTTACTCCAAATGAGTAGCATCATCTGCTTTAAAGCGGAGCCAATTGTCAATTACAGCTCAATGGTGTTTAAACTGGGATGTGAATGAGTGCTTAAAAATCAAACCTCAAATTGTGTGATATAATAACTGAGCAATTGAAAAAGATAATACCACAAAGCGAGACAGTATTATTATTATTATTAGCTTACGAGTAGAAATAGGGAGGTATAAGATTTCTCAGTGTGACAGTATGGAATTATGACGCTTAAACATACCGTGACTTTTAACAATTATCATCTTGAATTCACCTTTTCACGTGTAAATATAGCGAAACAACAACGCATTTTCAAGTAGAAGATCGGATCGAATTAGGAACACGTAAATCCTCGCAGAATCGACAAAATGGCATTCTAATAACCGGTTATTGTCCCACTCTTATTTACAAGTAAACAACAACAGTGCTATAAAGGTCCCCGTCAGCTTTAGAGCCCGGGACTGCACTCAAACACCACTGCTACTAAATCACAGATGTCCTCTCGTGGGTTTGTAAGAAATGCTGTAGCGATAAAAAGCTGCCTCTTTCCTTCGCTTCACGACAGGAAGGGGGGGGATAAAACCAGGAAAACATTTAACCCACGACACGCGACGCTGACCTCATCCAAAGACACAAGCTCCGACCACAAGATGCACTTAGTATCATGCCTCCGAATAACACTGGATTATACCATGTACAGGTTTATATAGTAGGACACATCCGGAAAACAGGCCTGGCACACTCTGGTTCAGAACACTTTTACGTAGATTGTTTTTTTTTTTTTTTGGAGATTAAACTTCATGCACAAATGAGTGGTTTTTAGGCCTCAGCGGAGTCATGCAGGAGCAGCACGGCGCAGAGAAAGAAGAGTAAATACTGTACTAGAGTCTGGCAGTTCGGCCGTGTTCATGTTTACGTAAAGAAAAGTCTAAAACTAATCAGGATACATTGTGCAGTGTTAAAGTAGCTCGGCGTTTACGGACAGTTTTCAGTTTGCTTTGGTTCAGAGGCGGAAATGAGAAAGTGACAAGTTTCATGATCTTATACATCGGCATTTTGTGTTACTTTTCTTTTCTGTTAGCTTTGCTTTAGCAAGACTCGTCAAACCCGCAAATGCCGAGGTTTTCAAACTTTTCACACCAAGTATAACCCCTTAGAACAGGGGTAGGCAACGTCAGGCCTCCATCATCAAACTCTGGCCCTCGAGATGATTTTGAGAAATATTATGACCCAAATCATAGATCAAATGCCTGTTAAAGTACTCTAGAAATGTTAAAAATACTGTCAATTCCTTAAAATGTCTTAGCAGAGCACCCTTTAGGCTATAATCCTAAAAAAATACTCTAAGAATACTAAGAAATTACTTAAATCTACTTGAATTAAGAGATTAAATCTAAAGATTGAGTGGATTTGGTCTGGCCTTAGAGCAGATAAAACCTATTCTTGCCAACGGAACAAGCACAAGTTTTTTCTTAATTCAGATTATTTAGTATAATTTCAAGTGAAAAATAAATATATATATTTTTTTACAGTAAAATGTAATTTGTTTGATTTTATCTGATCTTAGATTAGTTCAAACCGACTCAAATTTAACCTAAAAAAGACATTTTTTCAAGCGATTTTAAGTAATTTATCTAATTTACGATGGACATTTTTCCAGTATGATGTACAACACTGGCATATGTAGAAAGTGATGCTTTACTTCAACTGCTTCAATTGGAGGGTCCGGCCCTTGGTCTTTTGACGATGAAGAAAACCGTCCCTCCACCGAGCAAACTTGCCGACCCCTGCCTTAGAAACTGTCAATCTTCCTAGTACCACCAGGCCTAGGTCAAGTTACTCTGTAGAAAGCTGCCCCTCAAGCATAGAATTCCTGGCCCCCAAGTTGATTTTGAGGAATATATTGTCAAATGCCTGTTATCTGCCATCTTATAGAGTTATTTTCTCCAATTGTGCATTTCCAAATCTCAAAGCGTATTGACTGGAGAGCACACAGCCTATATGCCAGAGTGACACCTCATTTGAAATCCAAGACCTTCTAGTTTCTAAAAATATGTGTAAGATTTGTGTGAGTGAGACACAACTTACAGCACATTTGCCGTACTTAAAGCAGAACTAAGTAACTCACGCCCCTAGAGGGGTAGGTGTCGTAGCATGTTGTGTTTTTTTACTCATTAATTGTCCGTGAGAGTGAATACTACACTGACAGAAAAGACAAAGGGAGGGAGGGATATTGTACATCCAATTACACAATGGAGATATATTTTTTCACTCAAACTTGGCTGTAAATACTGTTTAAGTGGCGCTAGCCTACAGTTAGCTTTGCCCGTCAGCCTGTTAGCTTCTTCTTCGGGATTCCATCAGTGTGTATTGCGCCTCTGACCTGGTGCAGGGAAAGTTGCAATTGTGATTTTCTGGCCAGAGACACAGGGTGAGATCAAGCCCCCCCCCCCCCCTAATCATAACCCACAGGGGGTTATGATTAGGGTTAAAGTTAAATGTGAAAATACTTGGCTTCTAGAAAATACAATTTGAACTCATGATCAGTAACGGCGTCATGAGGGAGCGGCCGTTCACCAGGAGAAAGGATTAGTGAAAAACGTTTCAAACTTATTGAAATTAAATGTATGTTGACGTTAAAATGTATAGATCCATGGTCACATACTCATTTAAAATCTGCACTATAACATCAACCTTCCCAGGGACCACAGGTGGAAATTAACATTTTTGCTATAACCCACAATCTCTTTTGGTCAATGTTAAATAGTGCACTGTCCCTGTCCAAACACAAAACCATATAAGGTCATATATGATATACACCACGGCTGAATGTAAGGAACTATTTTGCAATTTCCATTTTAAACCTGATTTCCCCCTTGTTTAGGCCTGGTCTTACTTACTTTCCGTCTTTTTTGTAGGAGCTACATGGTATGAAACGTTTGACGACTGCTGGCCTAGCGGATCAGGCTGCAGCACATATGCCACTTTCATAGTTTGCAGAATCTCTCTCCCTTTCAATCTGTGCTGTACCATCGAAAAAAGCTTGATATATGTTTAACCCCTTACCTCCCACCTGAACCGAGCACATTTTCTCCAGTTTGGCTTTACCTCAGTCCAAAAGCTTCTGGAAAAAAGCTGTGATAATAGCAAGAAAACTGAAACGAAAACAATGAATGACAAAAAAGTGAGAAAACATTGACAAAAAATTGATGAAAAAATGACAAAAATGGGACAAAAAAAATGACAAAAATGGGACAAAAAAATGACAAAAATGGGACAAAAAAATGACAAAAATGGGACAAAAAATGACAAAAATGTGACAAAAAAATGACAAAAATTGACAAAAAAATGACAAAAATGTGACAAATAAATGACAAAAATGTGATAAAAAGAGAAAAATGTGATACAAATGAGACAAAATAAATTACAAATATTTGATCAAAAAAATGACAAAAATGTGTCAAAAAAATGACAAAAATGTGATAAATACATTACAAAAATGTGATAAAAAAATGACAAAAATGTGATAAATACATTACAAAAATGTGATAAAAATTAGACAAAATAAATTACAAATATTTGATCAAAAAAATGACAAAAATGTGTGAAAAAAATGACAAAAAAATGACAAAAATGAGTTGAACACCCAACAAAAAAATTATGATGGTTCAGGCGGGAGTTAAGAGGTTAAAAGACAATTCAGCGCTCGTCCTTTTCTCATTTCCCTCCGTGAGACAAAGCAGGTAGTTGTGTTTGACGCTGAACCTCTACTGTCACGTTAAGTGTTGTAGTAAATCTAATCTGAAATATATCTCTGTACATAGTAATATTATTTTGCTTGTATAAATGAGAGGATCTCGCAGAAGGAGAACTGAAGTCCTGTTAAACAGTAAAAGACGTACATTCACTCACTCGGTCGTTAGAAATGGTTTCTGCAAATGTTAGAAAAGCTTTGGCATGTTCTGCCGACAAGTTGTGCCTGCACACTTGGAGAGAAGCTCTTCCACTGACGCCCCACATAAAACTGTGAGTTTAACTACGGTTTGTAGGCTATTTACACAGATTTATTTATTTATCATCAGGCCAAAGGGTTTAAGGTGGACTCTGCTACATGTTCCCAGGTCTGACTGAGATAAACGATACCGCCTTAAAATAAATGTACCGCTATCACTACGACAGTAATAGAGTTTTATCTTTTACAATTAACAACAGCTACAAGTGCAGCCCCAAAAAACAAACTTTACATGGAGATAACAAGCACTTTAAAAGAAGGATACAGATCTTCTCCTGGTGATTTCTCTGGAGGTGTTTGGGAGACATGGCACTGGGCTCAAATACTTGAACTCCGCAGCAATTTGTGTCCATTGGTGCAGCAGTTTTTTTTATGTTACAGTACCTTCTTAGCCCCAAACGACTTCCAAATTACATCGAAACACTGAAAACATGAACACTTTTACAAACTCATGGCAACAAACAATGATTATCTTCAGGCACGGCTTAAAGTAAAACTCTGTGGACGTTGCTTTATCTGTGGTAGATGGCGATCACCAGACGTTTCCCCACGAGCCCTAAATGAATAGATGTTTCAAAAATGTTTACAGGAGGAGTCTCGGGTCCAACGAGGCGGAGAAACCAGACCCTTTCACACAAACGTCCTGCAGATCTCGACTGTTTAAGGATGATTGATGAACATCAGGAAATCAAAGAATGAAGATGATTTCCAGAGTCCAGGGAGGGTTTGGCCAATTGTTCATGTTATTTTTAGTGCTCATTTTTCACACCACACCACAACCATCTAATATCAAGTGTCTTATCTTCAGTCTTGACACTAGAGAGAAGACAGCCGTGTGCCAATACGTGCCATTTCCAACTGATCCTTCCTGGTAGATTAAGCTGAACTCTCCCCTTTCCTCCATCTATTGCCCCCTGCATACACTGCCTGACCCGGAAAAAAAAGTCTGTTATTAACTGTTAACTGTTATGATCTGGGGCTGCTGAAGTTGGGTCAGGTAAATGTTCAGCAACACTATGTGCCCAAGGAATCAGCTGAACATCCTGAATGACCAGGTTGTTCCATCAATGGATTTCTTCTTCCGTGATGGCACCGGCATTTTTCAAGATGACAATGCCAGGATTCATCGGGCTCACATTGTGAAAAAGCGGTTCAAGGAGCCTGAGACATTTTTTGGCGGTGTTTCGTGTCCCAGGTTCCATGTGGATGGGTTTCCTCCGCCTCTGGGTACTCTGGTTTCCCCCCGCCTATACCAAAACATGCACAATCGGGTAATCCTCCAGCCAGATCATGATGACTATGATTCTGACTATCAACCTGGCTCAACATCTGGAGATGATGTGCCCCAGAGGCATCGAAGGATGGGTCAAAAGCAGAGGTCCAATTTCCCTACAAGGACGATACAGTTCATCTTATTCACACATGGATTGGCCGTCACATTGGGGAGTCCAGATCTTAACCCCATTGAGAATCTTTGGGATGTGCTGGAGAAGGCTTTGCGCGGTGGTCACACTCTTGCATCATCAATACATGATCTTGGTGAAAACATTGCTACAGCTAAAGCAGTTCAGCCAATTGTTAGCGCATGTGACCTTATTTTTTGAGCAATTTTTTTTTGGTCAGGCAGTGTATATCGCTGTTTATTGGTTGTTGTTCTTAACCTCTTACCACCCGCCTGAACCAAATACATTCTGTCCTCTTTGGCCATTATATAGGTCTGTGTAGCACCTCATTTGAAAGCTAAGACCCACAAAACTGATCTTTTTCCTCACGTTGTTGCTGTTTTGTGTCACCTTTTTTATGTTTTTTTGGGTCACATTTTTGTTGAGTTTTTGTCACATTTTTGTTGCGTTTACATCCTTGTTTTCTCATTTTTTGTGGCTGTTTTGGTGCTTTTTTCCCCAAGAAGCTTTTTGATTAGGGTAGAGCCAAACTGGGGAAAATGGGATCCGTTCAGGTGGGAGTTAAGAGGTTAAAGCAGTACTAAGTAACGCTTCCCCCTAGAGGCCATAAGCGCAACTGCAGGTGTCGTAGAAAGTTGCGATTTTTGAACTTAGTAATTGTCTCGGAGAGTAAATACTACGCTGCAAAGGGAGAGAGGGATATTGTGCATCCAATTATACAATGGAAATAATTTTTTTCACTCAAACTTGGCTGTAAATACTGTTTAAAGCGACGCTAGCCCGCAGTTAGCTTTGCCCGTTAGCCTGTTAGCTTCTTTTTCGTGATTCCATTAGTATGTATTGGTGGCTCCGGTCCGGTGGCAGTCAAGTTGCAAACATGGTTTTCTGGCCAGAGACACCAGGGGGAGATGAAAGACCCTCCAATCATCCCATAAACACTTGTATTACCCCCACAGGGACTACGAAAAGGATTTATTAAGGTAAACACGTTACTTAGTACTGCTTTAGCGCAATTTCAAATCTCTTGTATTTGTTTAAATTGACAATAAAATGAATGAACTGAATAATAATCTTAAAAAAGCTTGAACTTGAAAATAAAAGGGCAGAATCGTACTGTTTGTCGCTGCTTTTCGGTGGCAACTGAAGGTGAAACTACTGAACGCCGTCTACCACAGATAAAGAAAGAGCAAAGTACCAGCACAAAAACTCCGGAGTTCACTTCTGGCTTTTTGGCGCGGGAGCAGCCGCGGCCCCCGCTCCGTGGACGACCGACAGTGACAAAAGCGGCGAATTAGGGCACACATTAGAGAGAAAGAGGCCGAGGGGAAGAGTGAGCTGACAACAACTTCTCTGTCTGCCCCGTGAATAATTCAGTTGCTCCCCATTAGGTTCAGCGAGAGCGCGAAGGCTGAGAGAGAGGGGGCAGCGGCATCCCTCCCCCCCTTAAAAAAATACAAAATAAAAAACACACCACAAAAAACTCCTTCAAAAACAGGGCGATTGCACCCGGTGTCGTCATGGCCGCCGCGCACCTCCGCATGCAGCCTCCCCCAATGCCTCGTCGTAGTGCGATGCCGTTACGTTGCATAGAAGAAGAAGAGCTTAATCTACAATGGACAAGAGGGAGGCAGGGCTCTCGGGGGGGGGGGGGGGGGGGGGATGTTCAAGGATGCTACAGGGGAAATAAAAGAAGTAATGAAGGTTTCTGAGTAGGTTTGCATGTGGTGGTTGTTAATAATGAAGCAGTTCTAGGAAGGCTGCGGATAAAAAGCTCAAGGCTAGAGTAAAGAGCAGCAGCAGCGGCGCTAAATGAAACTTCTTAAACAGCGCAAATTTCCAATACTCTATGTGTGTATGCTTTTATCAGTTATAGGTTTGTCTGGAAGCAAATTCCTTGTATCGCTCTCCCTGTACGCTCATCCTGCCAGAATAAAGGCTTAGTCTGTGAAAGGGTGTTTAGAGGAAATCCATTTTGGCATTAAACATAAAGTGCATGTAAACGATTTTAAAATAAAAGTTTTGTTTGACAGGATGACGCTTGAGGCAAATATTGATTGTGGTTTTACACAAGGGAAGCGTGAGTTTATGAGTACAAGTTGAAAGCAAAGTTTTATTTGAAGTTTCTCATGTTCTAGTTTAGAGGTTTTAAAAGATGGGTCTGGGGCCCCCTGGTGGGCCTCAGAGACAGCGCAGGAGGCACACCAAAACGTGTCTACAAAGCAAGCTTGTTAACGTGTATCACTTTAATTGTATATTTTGGGGTTACTCCCTACTGATAGTGGATCCTGTGATCGTCTCACCTGACGCCCACTTGCTGTTTAACACATGGGGGGTCACGAGATGTTTTCAAGACTTAATGTGTAAAATTCCCAACAATAAATTTGATGGTTTTTAAAAAAAATTTTTTTATCATTCTTCATTATTTTAGTGAAATCAAGCCAAATATTCAAAACAAACATGAATTAACCGCATTTTAACCTCCGCCTTAACCGAGCACATTTTCTCCATTTCAGCTTTATGCAAATCTTAAAGCTTTTCGACTGGAGTGTGCAGCCTAAAGGCCAGTGTAACACCTCATTTGTAAGATAAGACCTACAAAATTTATCAGATTTTTCCTTGTGTTGTCGTCACTTTTTTGTCTTATTTTCGGCGCTTTTTGGTTGAGTTTTTGTCTCTTTTTTTTTTACAGTGAATTTATTATAATTACTATCAGCAGGCTCCATCGTGTCTCTAGCCCATTCCTGTGTTTAGTTACGAATTTTTAATAACCAGAATGCTCATATGAGCCACTAGGGGGCATTCATTTTTTTTTTTTTTTAAAGGAAAGAGTTCCACATGTGTCCAGCTGGGGGCACTGACATAATAAGAGTTCAGGATAGGAACAACACATTATATAACCATGTGGTAAATGGACAATGTGCCCCAGCTTACCACCACTGAGTGTGGAGTGAATGAATAATGACTATGTAGTACTTTGAGGAACTTGGGATGCAGACTTGTAAAGTGCAATACAAGTGTAACCTGTGGTTTTTAATTACGATACTGTCAAGTTGGGGCTTTGACCAAATCACAGCTTATTATTATTCATTGATTGGGGAAAAAAAAAGTCTATTATATGCAGCCCGCGACCCAAAATGAGTTTGACACCCATGATCTAAACCATTGGTGTCAAAGATAGGGGAACGATCCCACAGAACTCACTCATTGGTACAATATGGGGCACTCTTCATGCCAATCCCTGTGCCTAAGGAGGAATAATTAACAGGGAAAAATAGAAATCTTGGTTATTATTTATGTCAAAATCATGCACTTGAAGGCGATTTCCTGACAAGGACTGGGATCACTTTTTTTGTAATTGTGCACCCAGGCAGTAGTTTTATCTTTTTTTCTTTCTTCTCAAAGTCTTATGTTTTAGATGATTTAGTTTTGGCATGTATTATTCCATTATAATATTCAAAAAATCCAGATTTGTATCCCTACAGTTTTTTTTCCTGCTTCCCATTTTACTATCTCGATTTCCGCATTGTTGGATGAATAACCGTTTATCCCTAAAGTGTCACCACAAACAAAGCTACTCAAAAACGCGATGGAAAGGTCGGGTGTATCTCGGTGCTGCTGCGTCGGTGGTGACTCCTGACGTCGAGCTGAGGTTTATTCAAAGACATGGCACAAAGGCGGCAGGTCTGCGGCTCGAGGCGGTGCTAGCAGCTGCCGGGCGAGGAGCACACCGAGCCGCACATGCTCAGTTTGGACGAGGTCTGTGGCTCGGGCTCGGGCTCCTGGTCCTGGTCCGGTTCAGGGTCTGGGTCTTGGAGGTCTTCGTCTGTCGCTCCGGCCTCGGCGTCTCCCTCTCCACTGTCGCCGCCCGCCTCCGAGGCACCCTCCTCCTGACGCCTTTTCAACCTACGAGAGGAAGCGGAGCGTGAGAGAGATGTCTTCACACCAGTGTTCACTCAGTCTAAAGACGAAAACGTCATTCAGTTTTACTTAAAATTAAGCAAAACAATTGTACATAAAGTCTAAATAAGTCTTTTGTAAATAGCCTAAGTTGGTTGTTTTAGTTACTCTTCAGTTAACTTTACATTTTACATTCCTTTTCTTAAATTACAACTTTATTTATCCATTTTACACCTTGGTTCTTTTAGACCAGGGGTCACCAACTTGGTGCCCGCGGGCACCCAGGGGCCCTTTGGGGCATGTCCAGTAGCCCTTGGGACTTTTTCTAAAGCACTAAAAACACTTAATTTTCTTGAATCTAATTCTTAAAAATGACAGTTATTTCGGTTCTTGTGACTCGGTATAAGTTTAAAATAAAGCTATTTTAATATAATATGGGGTCAATATCCTATAAGTGAACAGTGTACGTTTAAGTCTTTAGGATTTGTTTTTAACTGGTAGCCCTCGAACAACTTAATGCTCTTAAAGTAGCCCTCAGCTGAAATAAGGTTGGTGACCCCTGTTTTAGACTATATCCACACTCAGGTCTGTGAAAAAGGCGCAATTCATCTTCCAGCCCTGTGTGAGGCGCTGTGATGCGAACACAGATAATAGAACAAGGTGTAGAGCAGTGTTTCCTAACCAGGGGTACGGGGACCCCTGGGGGTACTCGAGGACCTAGCAGGGGGGACTTGGAACTATTTCAGATTGAAAAAGGGGAAAATGTAACATCATTTTTATAGGAAAAGCTATATTTTTCAGTAAAATGTGTTGCTTTGGGAGAATTTTAGGTTTATTGTCCTTTTTCTTACAAATACTACTTTTTAGTAATTACTTTCTAAATAAACTGTAACACCCTTGAGGTAGGGGGTACACGGTTGACCACTGAAAGGCCAAAGGGGTACGAAAGACAAAAAACGTTGGGAACCACTGGTGTAGAGGGCGCATGTACAGTAAACCTTTGTGGAACGTAAACAGTGAAAATGAAACTGATTCAAGGATTTACGATCAACAGACGTTTTTTCTTCAGACGTAACGGGACTAAAGCAGAAAAACCTGTCAGTGACCGGACTTTGACTGTCAGTCCAAAAACACAGACTGACTCGGACGTGTTTTTCTACTACCTGTGGCTTGTGGACTGCAGTGGAGCAAAGAGGAGCGGAGTAAAACCATCATAGATCCATGAGGAAAACTCATTATAAGGTCAGTAGATTATGGATAAAAGACACCAGACGTTGTAACAATGGCGGCACGTAAACGGTGTTTTGAGATCTTTCCACTCTGGGACCTAGTTTGGAAAATGTTCATAACACCTCCCGAAAACGCTGGGCCCGTATGGACGATACACTGGATTGATAAAATATGTATTGTAACATGTACTTCGTATGGACAGGGCCTAAATCTAGCTTCTTTTCTCTCAAACAGTTCCTCCCCCGCAGAGTAACTTTGGCACGTGCCGTAGGAAAGTATGACAGCTCTGCTCATTATCTCATATCAAGTGTCCTCTCTGACCAGATGACGTGTGTAAATGTCTTACTTTTCACGATTGAAGATCATGAACTCTTGCTGGACCGCTTCAAGGCACTCCTGTAAATAGTCATTCTCCTGCAAAAACACCACAATATTAGATTATATTTAAAAACGTAATCCCCATAAAAAAAAAAACACACACACACATTGAAACAACCGCTTGGAGTCATGTCAGCGAACACTGTGACCTCGGAATACTTCCACAGCGGCTGCTCTTTTTAAACAAGTCACAACTTGTTTACGCCTCAAATTGGATTGGGCTAAAAATAGAAGCTCACATTTCTGACAGCACTCGGGGCATTGAAGGCTCCATAATTTAATAACCTTGATAATAACATGCTCTGTTCAAGTGCACACATATGCCACATGGGGAAAACGGATGACTTGAGGAGAGCGGCTTAAGCAAAAACAAACACACACTTTACTGTTACATTACTATATTTGCTTTTGTTTAGAAGCGATTGTGGGGGATTTGAGACTCAATATATTTTCAACCTTTGTCAACAACTTCAGGGTCTCAAATCGTCGTTGTCGTTGCTAACTCTCTCCTCAGTTGCACAGTTAATTTATTCTGATAAGCTATCAATGCCAAATGGTGGTGCTTGTATCCTAACCAGAGAACAGTGCAGAACACCCCTCCTGGAACCGCCACCTTAACGTGGTGGAGGGGTTTGAGCCCCCGAATGAACCTGGGAGCTCTGTTGTCGGGGCTTGGTGCCCCTGGTAGGGTCTCTCAGGGCAAACAGGTCCTCGGTGACGGGTCAGACAAAGAGCGGATCAGAAGCGTCTTATGAGAGACCAACAGGCCCGGTTTGAATCATGAGGCCATCCTTCTGTGGACCCACCACCTGCAGGAGGAGCCATAAGGGGCTGGTGCAATGTGATTTGGGCAGCTCCAACAGCTGCAAATGGAAAAGTGGAAGAAGATGGATGGATTATGTAGAACAGGGGTCACCAACCTGGGGCTTCCAGTTCCATAATCATTATCCAAAAGAGTTAAAGCTACACTATTTAATTGTTGTGTGAAACAAATATAATTCACACTTTTAATGAACCACAAGAATAGAAGTATCATTTTCAAATAGTACTCTAATTGTAAATTCTGAAAGTTGGTGACCCCTAATGTAGAGCTCTGTACATCCATCCATCTTCCTCCACTTTACCTGGGACCAGGAATCAAAGGCAACAGTCTGATCAGAGAAGCCCAGGTTTCCATCTTCATGCAGACATAGACATAGTCATAGTCATAGATACACAGTCCCTCAAGTAGGGCTACAGCTAACGATTATTTTGATAATCGATGTATCTACCGATTAGTTTCACGATTAATCGATTAATCGCTTGGCTGTGAAAGGTGCATGGAAATTGAATTTTTTCAATTTTTTGACCACAAAAAGCTAAAGTGGCGCTGCTTGAGGACATGTTGATGGAGTAAACTGAAAGTAAACATTTGTAGGAGGCTCTTTGTGCTAATTCTGCTTTCTGATTGAACGAGGCAAAGAAAGATATTTATGAAATTTACAATGTACAAAACACTACGGACCCTAACTTTAAAAAAACAAAGTAGGTTTTCATCCAAAATACATAATTGTCATGTCATCTTTGCTCTAGAAAACGATTAATCGATTAGCTGTTTCAGCCCTACCCTCAAGCATCAACAACTCGGGGCCCCCTTCTGCAAAATGTAATGAGCATTTATAATAATCAAAGGTGCAAATCATTTAAAATATGCTTAAATGATATTACTTTATAATAATAATAATGCATTAGTCTTATATAGCGCTTTTCCAGATGCTCAAAGTTGCTTTACAATTTCCTGCATTATTCATTCACTCCTCATTTCGGGGTGGGCGTCTATAAGCTTTTGCTTCGGCCCACTCCTTTTGAGCAGAATTTTAACTGCTCTAATGAACAAATAAACTAAACTAAAACACTCCATACTCAGTGATGGTAACCGAGGCAACCAGTCTGCGGCATCAGCGACCACCTCCACCAACCACTCACTCACACACACACACACACACACACACACACACACACACACACACACACACTTCCTGGTGTTTCCCAAACGGTCTCCCATCCAAGTACTGCCGGGCGCTTCCCTGCTTAGCTTCTGAGGTCTGGCGGGATCGAGGAAATTTGCAGCATGGTCACACTTTGGATGCTGTGTTTAATTTCACAAAATATACATAAAGAGGGGGTATTATGCTTTTTTCAATCACATAGCACCAGTCTATAGCACACGACAATGATGACCAAACATTCTGTTGGTCTGTAAATGCAGTAAATTAGAATAACTGCCTTGTATAAAATTGCTCTCTCAAAATGGCTGTAGCGAATGTCTTGAAATAGGCCTCTGTCTCTTTAAGAACCTCTGACCCTTTCCGACACGCCCCCTCCACACGCTGTCTGTGGCATCAGTGGGGAGGGGGTTCTGCTGAGGAGCAGTGGTTGGTTACTTGGCTGGTGACGAAAGCTCGGAGGCGTCTCCAGGAGGTGGGGGCGTTCCTAGGAGGACTCAGGCAAAGCTATCCCTAAAATGGCTGCCATCAGAGTTTTTACAGATTACTCAAAATTACGTGAATGTGCCAAGGCAACACTTCAGGCATGTTTTTAATGAGGGAATGACATAATAACATGATGTAAAGCTTGAAAAAGACGATTTTGCATAATACCCCCCCTTTAAAAATATCAAAGTCGTTGTCAGAAATGTAAAAAATAGTTTCAAAATCATCAAGCAACCCCCACTTCAATGTCCCGCGACCGCCCACTCTGAGAACCACTGTCCTATAGCAGACTCCTCAGACGCAAATGCTGTAATTTGGCTTCATATTAATTACTGAGATTCCACTGCACATTTTGATGGTTTCACTGGCATCTACTTTTGCATCTTGACACTAATTAATCCCTGCGTCTGTGTATTCAGCTTTTCCGTATCGTCTAAAACCTTTTCCTTCTGTTCGTGAAAGCCCTTCCTTTGTCTCGACCTCTGCTTGAAGCCGGCGATCATCACGGGGCAGCCTGTTATTTATTTATTTAATGCAAACGCGCCGTCCCGGAGCGGCTGGCGTTCACGGCGACGCGCTCTCCATGATGAGGCTTTTGATGGGAACAGCCTGCACACGGAGGAAATGTGTGCTGCGTGACGAGACGACAACAAGACAACAGCGCGCTCAGACAAAGGGGCCGCCGCGTTTGAAGAAATCCAGGACAGAACTACAAAGCGGGGACTCCTGGATCATCTTGTTAACTCGAGAGGCTGCAAATTTGATTTGACAAAAGACGAGGCACAAAGATGTCTGCATATAGTCCACGCTAATGAGCGAGCATTTCTCATCGCTAACAAGAGCTTCATTATGGGATTGCATTAGGAGACACGAAGAAGTTGTTTGCTTCTGTAATGAGAAACTAATAGAAGATAGAATGAAGGTTTAACTGAATACGGAAAATATGATTGATTTTTATTATTGTGTCTTAACCTCTTAACTCCCGCCTGAACCGAGAGGATCTTTTTCCTCACGCCATCAGATTTTTTTTCCATCATTTTTTTGTTGGGTATTCAACTCATTTTTGTGACTTTTTTGTCATTTTTTGTCACATTTTTGTCATTTTTTTGTCAATTTTTTAATCACAATTTTGTCACATTTTTGTCATTTTTTTGTAATTTTTTGTCACATTTCTGTCATTTTTTTTGTCACATTTCTGTCATTTTTGTGTATTTTTTTGTCACATTTTTGTCATTTTTTGGTCACATTTTTGTCATTTTTTTGGTCATTTTTTTGGTCAATTTTTTCGACAATTTTTTTGTCAATTTCTTGTGACATTTTTATGACATTTTTGCCACTTTTTCATCCATTCTTCGTCACTTTTTTGTCAATGTTTTCTCCCTTTTTGTCACATTTCCATCATTGTTTTCGTCTCAGTTTTGTGGCTATTTTCACAGCTTTTTTCCAGAAGCTTTTGGACTGGGGTAAAGCCAAACTGGAGAAAATGTGCTCGGTTCAGGTGGGAGTTAAGGGGTTACAGGAAAAGGCCACCGTTTTTCCATACTGAGATATGTTCTTACCTGAGCTTAGACGAGTTGATGCGTACCTGTCTGGTCTTTGTGCGTGCTCTCAGTCATGCAAAACAACGAAAGATGTTGTTAGCATTTGGCCTCTCCCTGTATGTTCCTAAAGCTCCAAACAGGGTGAAGTTAGAAGCGAACAAGCTCTTCCACGGGTGCGCATAAACTTGTCTAAGCTCAGGTAAAAACATATCTCAGTATGGAAAAACGGTGGCCTGTTCCTTTAAGTAAGTGCCCAACCCTCATGGACTTACAAGACACATTTCAAAACAGAATTCAGATGCTGCCAAAATAACTTCACAGAAACTGTAATATCAATAATAGCAGAACAACATCCACGTCACGCAGGAGGATATCAATTAATTTGTCTTCGGTCCCAAGCTTTGGAGATATAGTGGCCTAAAGCAAAAACATACTTTTTTTCTGGGTTCTCATGTTGCACAAAATTTCCCGCAAATTAGAGTAAAGCGGACAATACAAAACAAAATTAAACTCATCTCCCACCACTTTTAAATCACACAAAGTACAAAACCTCAGGGAGGCCTTTGAACCTGCCCAACTCCACTGCCAGAGGAAAAGTGCCAGTTCTCAGTTGCATAACTCGATAAATACAGAGACTATATTAATGCAGCTGGACATTTGGACACTTTGACCCTGAAGAAGAAGTTTTATGATTTTCAAAACGCTGGCCGTAAAGTAAAGAAATGTCCAGCTGCATCGGCTCAGTGGACTTTGTTTAAGATAGAGTGAACCCAGAGGGAGTAGGTTATGTCTGTGTTTATGTCTGTTGGAGATCCCTGTAATATAGAAGTTGTGTTATGTTTCTCACACAAATAATGTCAAACTGAACCTGAATGGAAATCACAAACCTACAAACTGTGTAGCTTTGAGATTTCTCCCTTACTGTCACAGAGAGACAACAGGAATGACTACAAGCACAGGGTACTACGCAAAATGCATCTTAAAGCATAAAAATAACTAGATTACAAAGTATTTTGCCTAAAATGCTATCAAAAGGTTAGCGACTCAGCTTTCAGGTCTAACATAAAGTCTTCTGCCGACTGAAAGACATTGTGTAAATATTTGAAACTTTCAGTAAGTGCTACTGACCAAAAAGGATATTTGTTTTGATTATGTAACATGTAACTCCAAATCCCCTCCCGGAACCGCCACCATAACGTGTTCGCGGGGTTTGAGCGCCCGAATGATCCTGGGGGCTCTGTTGTCGGGGGCTTCGTGCCCCTGGTAGGGTCTCCCATGGCAAACTGGTCCTCGGTGACGGGTCAGACAAAGAGCGGTTCAGAATCTCCTTATGAGAGACCAACAGGCCTGAGAATGGTGAGGTCGTCCTTCTGTGGACCCACCACCTGCAGGAGGAGCCATAGGGGCTGGTGCCGTATGATTTGGGCAACTCGGACAGTGGAAGAAAATGGATGGATGGATGGATGGATGGATGGATGGTAACTCCAAAGTTTTAGAGATAAATACTGATTTGTTTGCGCCTACTTTAAGTGCATGGAAAGCAGTCTGTTATCCCCCAGTATGGCGCTGTCTGTCCTGCGTTACCATGGAGATCAGCTGCGATACGTCAGCTTTAACCCCTTAACTCCCACCTGAACCGAGCACATTTTCTCCAGTTTGCCTTTACCCCAGTCCAAAAGCTTCTGGAAAAAAGCTGTGAAAATAGCAACAAAACTGAGACGAAAACAATGATGAAAATGTGACAAAAAGGGAGAAAACATTGACAAAAAACTACGAAAAATTGACGAAAAAGTGGCAAAACTGTCACAAAAATGTCACAAAAAAATGACAAAAAATGGATTAAAAAAATTGACGAAAAAAAGAAAAAAAAAGAAGAAATGGACAAAATTTGACCAAAAAACCCCCCAAAATTTGACAAAAAAATTACAAAAAAATGTGATAAAATGGACGAAAAAATGACAACAATGTCACAAAAAATTACAAAAAAGTTACAAAAATGAGTTGAATACCCAACAAAAAAATGATGGAAAGAAAATCTGATGACGTAAGGAAAAAGATCCTCTCGGTTCAGGCGGGAGTTAAGAGGTTAATAAACCAATAGAAAAAGTTTCCAGAGGTTTTCCATTCAAATATTGATTGAAAAGAATAACTAGTGTCATTTTTTTTATTATTATTTTCTTAATTCAAGCTTTACAAGTACCTTCTGTACTGGCTGGTTTAGGCTGGAGTAGAAAGCTTTTATTAATTATGAATCACTGGACAGTTCACACCTGACATTTTGGCGCAGCTCAATAGAACGTCCCAAAAAAGACTCACCAAAAATTAACTATTTTATTACTAGACATGTTTGCTGATAAGGCCAATATCAAACCTGTACACATTATACTTCCTAGCTGAGATTCTTTTCCCCTTTGTGCGATATTCATCCAGCCTTTATATTGATCCTGATCTAGCAGGCTCAATGTATCATCCGTCCATCTTCTTCCGCCTTATCTGAAGTCGAGATCCCAGACTTCCCCTGTCCACGCACACTTCCTCCAGCCTCCCCCAGCTCTTGGCATATTAATACTTTCCATGTGATCTAATGCATTTTAACAGCTTAATTTAAAATGACATGTTCCCGAAAATCCAATGACTATAAAGGGCAGGACATGTGATTTACATTTGAACAAACCCACATGTCTCCAGAATAAAAAGGCCAGAGAGAGATAGCGCACATTGATTTATACTGACCCTTCGCTCCGGGGCTGTTCCGCACTTTGGTGTTGTCCATTTGCCCGGAAAAAGGTGACTCATCTTGACATAACATTTGTAGGCCTCACGTAACCCTGGACTGAGCGTTTGGAATTCACAAGTCAAGACTTTATCGACCAATTATGTTGTTTCGAATTGATACATTTTACTTTGTTTATCACATAACAAGTTGAGGATTATACTGAAGTAAATACGAGTACATATATAGTAGAAGATCAGATTATAATCATCATATTATCAGATATTCATACTGTTATTGCATGCCGCTAATTTGGACTGGAAATACAACTGCCTTGACAAGGGCTAGTCTTCTCGGGGACCAGATTATAAAATCACATTTTCATCCAATGATCGAAAATCACATTATAAAATCAATCAATCAATCAATCAATCAATCAATCAATCAATCAATCAATCAATCAATCAATCAATCAATCAATCAATCAATCAATCAATCAATCAATCAATCAATCAATCAATCAAATTTTATTTGTATAGCGCCCAACAACAACCAGAAGGTGCCCAGAGCGCTTTCCAGGATAAAAACAAGAATCACAATAGACAACAATAAATACAAAAACACATAAAAACAGCAGTTGTGTCGGTGACTATGTATCGAAGGCTTTTCTGAAAAGATGTGTCTTCAACTGTGATTTAAAAACACTCAGCTCTGTGATGTTTCGAAGCTGTACCGGAAGTGCGTTCCACAGCTTTGGGCCTTAGGGGGCAAATGACCGGCCTCCAAACTTTTTGTATTTGAACTTGGGAGTGACCAGGGAGGTGTGTTCAGAGGAGCGCAGAGTTCTGGCTGGTTCGTAGACCGTTACTAATTCGGCGAGGTAGGCCGGGGCCAGACCATTGATGGCCTTGAACACAAACATCAGGACCTTAAAGTCCACCCTAAACGCCACCGGGAGCCAGTGGAGCGAGCAGAGGACTGGGCTGATGTGTGAGCGTCTGGAGGTGTTGGAGAGGAGACGAGCTGCTGCGTTTTGTACCAGTTGAAGTCGATTGAGGAGTGATTGGTTCAGTCCAGTGTAGAGGGCGTTACAGTAGTCTATCCTCGAGCTGATGAAGGCATGGATGGCCTTTTCAAGGTCAGCTCGGGACAAGAAAGACTTGATCTTACAAAGTAGCCTTAGCTGGTAAACGCTTGCTTTCACAACTGCACCTATCTGCTATATACACAATAGGTAGCGTTCACGTGACATCACAACATTCTAAAGAGCCTAGTTTAACATTGAGGTGGAGGCATTGACAGTACTGTCAATGGGTGGAGGTCAACTGGTGGTAACTATGGTAACTATGGTAATTGACAAAATGCATATTTTCACTTTACTGCGCAGTAATCTTCACTTTACTGTGCGGATGCCAAATTACTCCTGGAATTTTCACGCCATACAATATAGTCTCCCCTTTTATCCGCTTAGAACATTTTGTGTAATTTTACTTTGTAGTGTAACACTTCACGTAACCATATTTAAATCGGGAAAACATGGAAGAGCTTGGTAGCTTCTATCTTGACCTGTTTTGGAGCTATAGAGGAGAGGGGGAGAGGCTAAATGCTAACGCCGACTGCGCTGTGTTTACGTGACTGAAGGCACGGGTGAAGATCAGACAGGTCCTAAAGAACTCGTCAAAGCTAAGGTAAGAACATATCTCAGTATGTAAAAACAGTGGCCTATTCCTTTAAGTGCATGCTTTGAATATTTGTATATTTTGAGCACCTCAGCGCGAGACCTGCCGCCTTATTTTGCACTAACTGTAGTTTCTCAATGTCTCTTTCAGAGGCACTGGACCACACCATTGGGCAATAGTGTAAATGGGACAGAACGATAGTTTTGATCACTGGTGAAAGAAGATTTTGGTTTAAATAATTTGAACATCTGAAAAAACTAAATGTAAGAACTGATTCAAACAGATAATAGACATTTGCAGTCTTTAAAACTGTATTTCTGATTAGAAAACAAACATGACCACAAACAAAAGTCCTTTACACCCAGCAGAGGATCCGATACGCTGAGCCAGTGTAACAGATCCTACTGATATCTTTCTATTTCCTTTACACAATTTACTACAGCTTTGGACTTATCAAATATCCACTATAACCGCGCTGTCTCTTCTGGTCTCGTGCGTGTCCAGTATTCGCCGCAAGAATCGATTTTTCAGAGGAAGTATACGATTGTGGAGGGACCTTTTCATGTGGGCTAAAAATATCTGTTTTTGCCATCAAAGAGAATAAAGGCCTTTTAACAGAAGCAGCGACTTCCTGAGTCGCTCGTTCCTCTTCACATAACGGCTTAATGCCCAGGGATAAAGCGTCTCTGTGTGCTGGCTGCAGAGGAAGTGAGAGAAACGCTGAGAACTGAATAGTGTAGTTTTCAGTATCATGTCAAAATATCAGCTGACTGTTTTGTGCAACTACAAACAGATAGTTTTGTTTGCCTTACTCTGTTTAAAATATGCTTTCAGAGAGAAACCCTGTTAGATTAATCTCACGAGCTCACAAGCAAGATTACATTGCCAGGACACAATTACACCACATAAAAAGAGTTATGGTCAACCTTTATGTCATGTTTGATATGTTTGAACCAAGAAACGACTTCATAGGCTACAGAAATACACTGCCTGTTCTATAATGTCAAAAGATCCAGTGCAGCATTAACTTTTCACCAAGATCTTAAAGGAACAGGCCACCGTTTTCACATACTGAAATATGCTCTTACCTGAGCTTAGACGAGTTGATGCGTACCTGTCTGGTCTCAGTGACGCAAAACGACCAAAGATGTTGCTAGCATCTGGCCTCTCCCAATGTATTCCTATAGCTCCCAACGGGGGTGGAGTTGGAAGCGACCACGCTCTTCCACGGGCACAAAGACCAGACAGGTACACATCAAAACGGTGGCCTGTTCCTTTAAAGCAGTACTAAGTAACTCTTCCCCCTAGAGGCCATAAGCGCAACTGCAGGTGTAGTAGCAAGTTGCGATTTTCTTTTACTTATTACTTGTCTTGGAGAGTAAATACTACGCTGACAGGAAAGGCGAAGGGAGAGAGGGTTATTGTGCATCCAATTATACAATGGAAATATTTTTTTTACTCAAACTTGGCTGTAAATACTGTTTAAAGTGACGTTAGCCCGCAGTTAGCTTTGCCCGTTAGCATGTTAGCTTCTTCTTCGTGATTCCATTAGTGTGTATTGCTTTCTCCGGACCGGTGGCAGTCAAGTTGCAAACATGGTGTTCTGTCCAGAGACACCAGGGGGAGATGAAAGACCCTCCAACCATCCCATAAACACTTGTATTACCCCCACAGGGACTACGAAAAGGATTTATTAAGGTAAACACGTTACTTAGTACTGCTTTAAGGTTAAGGTGTACTTCATTGTAGGGAAACTTGTCCTCTGCATTTGACCCATCCTTAAATGCCGCTGTGGCATTTTGTGCGGTGCAGCGCCTGGCAAGGCAAGGCAAGGCACGGGAAGAGAAACATGCCTCCTTTTTTGCTGTGAGCCAAGAGCGCTAACCGCTCAGCCGCCTTGTATTGATGATGGGAGAGTGTGACCCCTGTGCAAAGCCTTCTCCTGCTCATTCCAAAGATTCTCCATGGGGTTTAGATCTGAATTCTGTGGAGGCCAATCCATGTGTGATTCACTGGACACTTCACACCTGATGTGATGAATCCTAGTATTGTCATCTTGGAACATGCCTGCGCCATCAGGGAAGAACAAATCCATTGATGGAATAACCTGCTTATTCATAATGTTCAGGTCGTCAGCTGATTTCAATCTTTGGGCACATAGAGTTGCTGAACCTGGACATGACCAACTGCAGCCACCCCAGACCACAACAGTTAAATCCAGGAGGTGACTTTTTTTGGCCAGGCAGTGTATGATTTCTTGTCTGTTTTTGAGTCATTTAAATGAAAAACACTTACAAACATCCGTGGAGTTTGTTTACCAATGGCCTTTTCTTCCCCACACTCCGTGAACACCCTGTTAGCCGACCCTGCGGATGTGTTTACTCTGAATACTCACAGACTGCGAGTCCTTGCTGTTGTCTCGTGAGCGGTTCTTGGCAAGTCTCTTCTTCTTTTTGTGCAGCGGCCGAGACTCCAGGATCATCTCCTCCAACTCGAAGGTGGGGTCGCAGTGAAGCCGCCCTTTCTGCTCACAGAGAAACACCAGCAATGGGAAGTTCTTCAGTAGTAGTAGTAGTAGGCGCAGTGGTAGTAGTAGTAGTAGTAGTAGTACTAGTAGTCTTAGTAGTCTCTGTAGTCTCTGCAGTAGTCTTAGTAGTAGTAGTAGTCTTAGTAGAAGTAGTAGTCTTAGTAGTAGTAGTAGTCTTAGTAGTCTTAGTAGTCTTTGTAATCTTTGTAGTAGTAGTCTTAGTAGTAGTAGTAGTCTCAGTAGTCTTAAGTAGTCTTAGTAGTAGTCTTAAGTAGTCTTAGTAGTAGTCTTAAGTAGTCTTAGTAGTAGTAGTAGTAGTAGTAGTAGTAGTAGTAGTAGTAGTAGTAGTAGTAGTAGTCTTAGTAGTCTCTATAGTCTTAGTAGTAGTCTTAGTAGTCTCTGTAGTCTTAGTAGTAGTCTTAGTAGTAGTAGTAGTCTTAGTAGAAGTAGTAGTCTTAGTAGTAGTAGTAGTCTTAGTAGTAGTAGTAGTCTTAGTAGTCTTAGTAGAAGTAGTAGTCTTAGTAGTAGTAGTAGTCTTAGTAGTCTTTGTAGTAGAAGTAGTAGTAGTCTTAGTAGTAGTAGTAGTCTCAGTAGTCTTAAGTAGTCTTAGTAGTCTTTGTAGTAGTAGTAGTAGTAGTAGTCTCAGTAGTCTTAGTAGTAGTCTTAAGTAGTCTTAGTAGTAGTAGTAGTAGTAGTAGTAGTAGTAGTCTTAGTAGTCTCTGTAGTCTTAGTAGTAGTCTTAGTAGTCTCTGTAGTCTTAGTAGAAGTCTTAGTAGTCTTAGTAGAAGTAGTAGTAGTCTTAGTAGTAGTAGTAGTAGTACTAGTCTTAGTAGTAGTAGTCTTAGTAGTCTCAGTAGTCTTAGTAGTAGTCTTAAGTAGTCTTAGTAGTGGTGGTAGTAGTAGTAGTAGTAGTAGTAGTAGTAGTGGTAGTCTTAGTAGTAGTAGTAGTCTTAGTGGTAGTCTTAGTAGTCTCTGTAGTCTTAGTAGTAGTCTTACTAGTCTCAGTAGTAGTTGTAGTCTTGGAAGTAGTAGTAGTAGTAGTCTTAGTAGTAGTCTTACTAGTCTCAGTAGTCTTAGTAGTTGCTGTAGTCTTAGTAGTAGTAGTAGTAGTTGTCTTAGTAGTAGTAGTCTTAGTAGTAGTAGTAGTAGTAGTAGTCTTAGTAGTAGTACTAGTCTTAGTAGTAGTAGTAGTCTTAGTAGTAGTAGTAGTAGTAGTAGTCTCAGTAGTCTTAGTAGTAGTCTTAAGTAGTCTTAGTAGTAGTCTTAAGTAGTCTTAGTAGTAGTAGTAATTCACTTACGTTCGGGACAAACCCCGGGTCCATCTTCTTCTCGTAGACTGCGTCCCAGTTGACGTCCGCCAGGTAGGGGGCGCTCTGCATGTCCGACAGACTGGTGAACCTGTGCTCCGGGTTCACCGTCAGCAGCTGCAAACACACAAACAAGAGGGCCAGGTTTTTAAAATGCCTTGTCAACATCTCAATGTCTGACTGATTTATATTGAATCTAGAACTTTGGCAAACACAACTTCTGCTTTTTACTAAGTTAATTCAGGAAAGTATTGCAGTTTATTATGACAGAATCAGAATAATTGGTGCATTAGAATATGTGCCATAACATATTGTTTAGGGCCCTTTATATTGTGATACTTTTGAGTTGCTTATCGTCTCAGCCCTACAGGATATTTGCGGTCAAATGTCCAGAAATACAACAGGTGGGGTGGAATGGGGGTGTTTCTTAAAGGGGGGGTATTATGCAAAATCGACTATTTCAAGCTTTACATCATGTTATTATGTCATTCCCTCATTAAAAACATGCCTAAAGTGTTGCCTTGGCACATTCACGTATTTTTGAGTAATCTGTAAAAACTCTGATGGCAGCCATTTTAGGGATAGGTTTGCCTGAGTCCTCCTAGAAACGCCCCCACCTCCTGGAGACGCCTCCGACCTTTCGTCACCAGCCGAGTAACCAACCACTGCTCCTCAGCAGAACCCCCTCCCCACTGATGCCACAGACAGCGTGTGGAGGGGGCGTGTCGGAAAGGGTCAGAGGTTCTTAAAGAGACAGAGGCCTATTTCAAGACATTCGCTACAGCCATTTTGAGAGAGCAATTTTATACAAGGCAGTTATTCTAATTTACTGCATTTACAGACCAACAGAAGGTTGCATCATCATTGTAGTGTGCTATAGACTGGTGCTATGTGATTGAAAAAAAGCATAATACCCCCTCTTTAAGACTGCAAAAAAGAGGTATGTTCTTTGGGTTAAATTGTGTAAAATATAGTTAATTGTGGCTGTTCCCAAAATGAACAAAAATCCAAGGCACACCGCTCATGATGGGCTTCTTAGTGGCTAATGGGTGAATCAATTTACTTTAAAGGCCCAATTACTTTCTTTTTCATCATTATTACAAACAATGAAAGAGGAAGCTACTAAACTTTAGTTGTGAGTTGTGGTCCAAACTCAAATGTATGCAACTTTTGTAACAGTTTGCAGTATCTCAATTCTTCACAGGGACGAGTTTATTGGCACATTTCACAACTTGCAGGTTCACTTTTCAGGGTCGCTGTCACAGAAATGCGTATAAGGAGATGCACAGTGTTTTTCGTTCCACTACTAGAAAAAAATAAATCATGTATAGTGCCTTTAATTATAAAGGTTTTATGGGCTACAAAACTCAGTGGATAAGAAAAGGGTTTTCCCCAAAGTAAAGGTGGGCAAAAATGTATCAACGTATCCTGTCATGAATGTATGTAAGTACATTTCATCTAATAACAATATAAACAACTAAAATGCATATAATCTAAGCACATTTGACACTTGAAATGAGCACTGTGTTTGGAGTGCTCAGAATATTTTATGGTGGGAGTCCCCAGTTGTTCGCATCAATATTTTAGGCATCGGGATTAGAAGATTTACTACATTTTATAATGAGAACATTACGCATCCCATATCAGGTTTTGTTTGACTTCCTTTTTCACGATGCTGACTCAACTAAGCCCCTTTGTAAAACTTGATGGTCCCTCAGTTTGTCCATTTTCCCCATCCATCCTAAACAGGCAGCTAGTCAGGCGCAGCGGGCGACAGCAGTGCAGATATTTTCTCTGTTTAGGATGAAGGAAGTGAAGTCCAAGTTGAGCAGATGTCTAAGAAACCAACAGGGGGCAGCGTTAATCAAACAAGCTGACTCTAATGCAAGTCCGAATCCCATTTGTCGCTGTGTTTAGAGGCTAAGATCTCCCCGCACCAGAGAAATGAATCCAGTCGGGAGTTTAGCGAGATACCATCTGCTCCGTCCGGCTCCTCGGGGGCAAAAACGTGATTCCAATATCATCATATCTTTCGTGTATATATATATATATATCCAGTCTGCTCTTGTGGTGTATTTCTGCTTCTCCGGCGAGTGTGTTGTCGAGGGCCGTTAGCTCCAGACGCTCCAATCGATCAGCAGCAGAGCGGAAGAGGGCACTGGTCTGTCCAAAACGCTCCGGATCAAACAAAGGAGAGAGAGAGAGAGAGAGAGGGACGCACACGGCACATGGGGAAAAGCCAGGGCCAAAAATGTACTGCTGCTAACAAACAGTTTAGAGAAGTTTTGGCCTAAAACGGTGGAGAAATTGTGCAAGACGTGAAGCGATGGCAAGAGAACGGAAGTCAATTTAGTCAAGGAAAGTGCACCAAATGATGGCTCAGATTCCTAATGAAGCTCCAACAAGGACTGGGCGTGAGCTCCGCAGTCTAGCCTGTCCATCCAAGGGAGTTTCTCTTTCCTCCCACTGGGTTTTGGAGTTTTGTTTTGATGTTTGGGGCAGCCCTGCGAGGCACCTCTTGTTCTGATGATCCAAAAAAACAACCGGATTTGATTTCCAAGGTCTACATCATATACAGTAGGGTCAAAACCAGACTTAGAGAGACTTATCCATGTGTTTGTCTCCAGCAGGTTAGACGACTGTAACGGCTGCTCACTGTTAGAGCTGCAGAACATCCAGAACGCTGCTGCTCGAGTCCTGACAAGAACCAGGAAATACGACCATATTAGTCCAGTGCTCCGGTCTCTGCACTGGCTTCCTGTCACTCAGAGAATAGACTTAATAACAGCTCTGCTTGTGTACAAGTCGTTTCATGGTTTAGCACCGAAGTACATCTCTGACATGCTGGAGCTGTATGAACCATCTCGGGCCCTGAGAACTTCAGGGAGGGGTCTCCTGGTGGGTCCCAGAGTCAAGACTAAACACGGTGAGGCTGCGTTTCAGTTTCATGCTGCTAAAACCTGGAACAGTCTTCATGAGGATGTGAGATAAGCCTCAACTCTGATGATGTTCAAATCCAGGCTGAAAATAGTAATTTTTGCCAGTGCATATGACAACTGAAAGTATTTAATCTGCTCTCTTTGCTTTTTACTCTAATTCATACTGTGCATTATTATGTTGATGTTTTATAGATTGATTTCTTCTGCTTTCTTGTAAGTATATGCAACTGTGAAGCACTTTGATTCGCCTTGTGTAAGTGCTCTTGCCTTGCCTTACGTCAGTCTTATCTGCCTTAAATTGTGGCTAACATTTGGCAAACTTATTTACTCAGGTTAAAGCGTCCTACCCAAAGACACAAGAGGATAATACCAGTACTGGTGAAGAATCGCTGGACCACTAATTACTTCATTCAATCTAGTCTCTGGTTAGTGTAGTAAATGTCTTAAGTGGTTGCTGCCCAGTCTAACTAAGACACAAATTCTTCTTTGTTTAAGTTTGCGTAATGCCTGGATGGATACCTGGATAATAACTGGAGAAAATGTGCTCAGTTAACCTCTTAACTCCGGCCTTAACAGAGAACATTTTCTCCAGTTCAGCTTTACCCAAATCCTGTAGGCCAGTGTAACGCCTCATTTGAAAGCTAAGATCTACAAAACTCATCTAAATGGATCTTTTTCCTCACGTCATCAGATTTTTTAGGGGTATTCAACTCATTTTTGCAACTTTTTTGTAATTTTTTGCCATATTTTTGTCATTTTTTTTGTCATTTTTTTGTAAAATTTGTGTCACATTTTTGTAATTTTTTTGTCACATTTTTGTAATTTTTTTGTCACATTTTTGTAATTTTTTTTGTAATTTTTTGTCTCATATTTTTTATTTTTTTGACATTTTTTGTCCATTTTTTGTGACATTGTTGTGACATTTTTGGCACTTTTTCATCATTTTTGTAATTTTTTGTAATTTTGTGGTCAAATTTATGTACATTTGTTATTTTATGTAATTTTTTGGTAAAATTTTTGTAATTTTTTTGTCATTTTTATCATTTTTTTGTCACATTTTTGTTACTTTTCGTCAATTTTTCGTCACTTTTTTGTCAAAGTTTTCTCACTTTTTTGTCAAAGTTTTCTCACTTTTTTGTCACATCTTCATCATTGTTTGTCACTGTCAGTTCTGTCGCTATTTTCACACCTTTTTTCCAGAAGCTTTTGGATTGGGGTAAAGCCAAATTGGAGAAAATGTGCTCGGTTCAGGTGGGAGTTAAGGGGTTAAAGTGGGGGTTAAGAGTTAAAGTCATACTGCATATGTTTCACACAGGAAAACAAAATCCATTCAATCGATACAACTCTGACGATTTGGGGGGGAAAGAAACACTTTTTTTTCGTCAAAGAATCTTAAGATCTTATAGATAGAAAGTAACTCAAGACCTGGCTTATAACTTTGCTTGGGGCTTGTTTCCATTGAGATGTGGCTGCCAAAATATATAAGATGCCGAATTCGATAAACCCGCTGTCCAGCTGATCATGAGAAAAACGATTGGTGTGTTCCCCAACGTGGCTTTACTGCAGATGCTACAACCACAGGGCGTTCATTTACACAACCTGTCCCAAATCGAGTCTCCCCTTTTAGCCCAGATCAGAAAAGGTCGGTTTCTGCAGAGTCTATCAGACAAACAGCCGCGGGAATGAGTCGTATCTCTGTCTTTCCCTCCCGTGTGGAGTTTGATGCTCGCAGTAGATTAGGCTCCATCCTCGCTGTATTCTGGGCTCTATCCATCTGTCTGTTCACTTCTGCCTCACGGGTCTCCCCTGAATTTCAGATTTGGTGCCCATCTTTGAGCTGCTTTGCCAGGGGGTCAGACTCCTATAGGTCTGCTTTTAATAAATCATTTAAACAAAGAATATAAGAATAAAAATAGGGCGCGCAATTTCTTGTTCAGAACATATACAGCATTATGAACATGACCTACAGTATTCTTGTCCCCAGATGTGAGCCAAACATGTTCACTCTTATTGTTAGTTAATTAACGAAAACATATGCGATATGACTGACATTTACGATTCGATTTTTGAGCTATGTTTTACGCCGTCACTCAGTTGACTGCATTATACATGTCCAGGAGCATTAAAGGAAGGAAGTATCTGAAATATACCATGCTGTTATAAGAGATAAGATGGTACTTTATTGATCTCACAGATGGAGAAATTGCATTCGATGAGAGAGCATCCGGCAGCAGCACCCGTTCAGTGCGCACCACTCTTTTTCCACTCATTTTTTCTTTGGTGAAAGATGGTTGTGTCACGGCCGCCATCTTCACTGTTTTGGTCACAGGAGGAGCACTGGTTGATGGGAAATCCGTAGACGATGACCACGGCGGTGGAGCTCTTGCGCTTGGCCACGATGTTCTTGGCCACACAGGTGTAGTTGGCCGTGTCGGACAGACGCGCCTGCTTGATGATCAGGTCCACGGTGATGTAGAAGTTCCTGTCCTCGGCCGGGTCGATGATCTCGTTGTCCTTCAGCCACTCCACCCGCATGACCTTGGAGGATGGAGAAACTGTAGCTGCCCTCTGTCTCCTCTGATCATCTGAAACGGTGCACCGCCTCCTGGGCTTGTCCCCGTCTCAGAGCGTGGTGTCCTGCACTGGTCAGCTCCACCTCGTCCTTCCTCTTCCTCCTGCACAGCTCCCTCCACAGTCTATCACCATCTCCTCGTTGGTCCCTTTTGTTGTTTCCTGTAGCTCCTCTTGTGACGCCTCCTCCGTGCTGCAGGTGTGGGGGCTCTTGGTGCCTCTTCACTGTTCAGTGTCTCAGAAGAAGATGTTTGTAGATCTCAAAAACAAACAGGCCCGTTTAGAATCATGAGGCCGTCCTTCTGTGGACCATCCACCTGCAGGAGGAGCCATAGGGGCTGGTGCAATGTGACTTGGGCAACTCCAACGGCTGCCCCCACAACCCGGCAACGGAAAAGTGGAAGAAAATGGATGGATGGATGCTACAGTAAAATATAATTTTATATGCTAATATAATATACATATTTTTATCTACAAGATCTGGCGACCCCCCAAATTTGTCTCACGACCTAACTGGAGTTGAGAAACTAACTGGAGTTGAGTTTCCTCACCTCTCGATCTCTTTCTAAGCTTAATCTTTTCATGGCAAAGTAAAAATACTCACTGTAGCTTCACTACAGCCACATGAGCAGCCCTGTGTATTCTTTATTTCTCTTTATTGAAACAGATGCACAGAGAAGGGGAGCAAGAAGAGGGGGTTTGGGAGGGGCTTATGTAAATGGTCTCTACTTGTACAGCGCTTTTACCTAATCATTTAGATTAAATTCTTAATGGATGTGGTTTCTTATTGTATAATGTCTAAGATCTTTGGAAAACATGTGACATGTGATTTAAATTTCATAATGACTGAAGAAAATAAATTAACTAACTAACTAACTAACTAACTAACTAACTAACTAACTAACCTAAAGGGCTTTACAGCAAGGAACTACTCACCCATTCACACTCTCATTCATACACCAATGTACGCAGACACTGAAGATATATGTTTAAAAGTAGGGTATGACGTTGTTTTGTATACATACTGCATCATAAACCAGTGGCTCAATCTGGGGGTCGAGACCCCCAAGGAGGTCGTGAGACAAATTTGGGGGGTCGCCAGATCTTGTAGATAAAAATATATATATTATATTAGCATATAAAATTATATTTTACTGTAGCATCCATCCATCCATTTTCTTCCACTTTTCCGTTGCCGGGTTGTGGGGGCAGCCGTTGGAGTTGCCCAAGTCACATTGCACCAGCCCCTATGGCTCCTCCTGCAGGTGGATGGTCCACAGAAGGACGGCCTCATGATTCTAAACGGGCCTGTTTGTCTCTCATAAGGGGCTTCTAAACTGGCCCGTCACCTAGGACCAACAACAGAGCCCCCCGGATCATTCGGGCTCTCAAACCCCTCCACCACATTAAGGAGGCGGTTCCTGGAGGGGTTGCTGTAGCATGTGTGTCCTATTTTACCAGAGAGCCATTATTTGTTCTTAATTAATTTGTTAAGAATTATATATTCCTTTTTTTTTTTTTACAATTATGAAAACATACGTGATTTACGATTAGATTTGTTATCTATTTACAATCTATCTGAGGTCTGTGGATCCGAATCTGCTGAAGGTTCCTGAAGGCACTCGTTTTCGGACTAGAGGTGACCGGTCCTTCCAGGCTGTGGCTCCCAGGTTTGGAATGATCTCCCCCCCTCTTTGCGCTCAGTTGACTCTGTTGACCAAGGTTCAAGAGCGAACTGAAGACTCATTTGTTCAGGCTTTTAATTACCTTCTGTTGGGCTGCTATGATTTTTGTGTAGTCTTTGTTGGCCTTTTATATTGTGTGTTGTGTATATTGTGTTATTTTTACTGTGTTGTGAAGCACTTGGTGGCTTTTGTCTGTTTTTCTACAATTCTAGGAGCATTAAAGGGGGTAGTATGGAAAATGTTAAAGCATAAGACCTGTTCTTTAACATTTGGCAGAACACTGAGAAATTAACTTCTAAACTTGTATAGGAGTCACATGTGTTTCTTAAAATATTTGTAGGGAAACGACAGGGTTAGCACGTTTGATAAAGAACAAGAACTCACGGAGAGAAGTTATTTGGATGCTTGTAGGGGGTATTGTACTTGGAACTATTCAAGTTCAAACTGTGCAGCCCTAGTATTTAGGCCTGCGCTCCGAATAAAAAAAGATCCCAACCTGCTTCTTTAGGCGTAAACTTTTCACAGTCCCAAATACATCAAAGTGGTGCAAGTATAGAGGTCCTTCTAACTGTGTCAGACGAAAAGAAAACTCAAAGTTGAGTGAGTGCTTCATTGTGTCCTCACCTTCCGCAGTAACGACACCAGGTCCTTGGGCCAGGCCGGACTGTACTGGACGCTGATTGTGCTGAAGAGCTGCAGTAGAGACTCCACTGAGTTACTGGCGTGAATGTCGTACGGCCGCTGCGGGACAGACAAGGACGAGGGATAAATATATACAATAAGCTCATGGGTGCACGGGACACGTTTCAGGGAGTTTCTGATGCTGGTTCAAATATGGTCAAAGTCGGCCCTGGAGACAAAGCTGCACAATTATAAACTTGTGCCTGTAGGATTTTCTCCTTGTCTTCTACAAATAAGGCTGTCTGGCATTGCTTTTTTCCAATCCAGTTGCCCATTTGAGGCCGGCCAGTTGGTTCGACAGACATCTTCAGGTCATTCAAAAGAGACCTGTGTGCAGCAGTAAAAGAACGTTCAATGTGGTCGGTTTTGGTGAGACATTTTTCTCAGACTGTGCTGCTATGTCAACGTCGAAGGTCATTTAATCTGAACCGGATTTAACTTGCAGTACCGTCATGAAACATAAAAATGGTCGCTAAGAAGATAACTTCAGCAAATTGTGATGTGGATCTCCAGATGATTTTAAGTAAAATGCTATTGTTTTTAGTATATTCGGGATGGGAGACTTTCTGTGAGTAAAACAGCATACTGTAATTTTAAATCACATTATCCATTTTTTTGGGAGTCTCAGCCAAAAAAGTTTGGGAACCCCTGAAATAGGCAGTTGTGGTATTGATTTTATTACCTGCAACAAAAGTTTCCCTGTCAGCTAAGCATTTGCGGTAGTTTAGAGTCCAAAGTAGAAAGTAAAAATCAATGTTGTGGACAGGACTGGACTCATAGATATATAAAAAGGCTAGATGTCTTAAGGCAGAGTCACCTCCGGCATAACGGGCGGCCATCTTAGCTTTCTGGCGAGCTCATGTAAGTGGAACTGGAACATGTTGAAATAAAGATTTTCTTTTTTTTATTCATATGTATGCCGTGTCATACCTACATCTCTGAGGTTTATAACAAACCAAACCGTTTGAAAATCGGTAGAAAATTTAGCAAGTTGTGGTATTTAAAAGTACATGCACCATAAAACACAATGTTTTGAGTGAGCAAGTGGCAAGATGGCCGCCGTGTGCGGACGTCGCCCTCCATTGGCCAGCAGCGCTTATGAGACATCAAGACTTTATATATATCTATGGCTGGACTGGCCATCTGGCGTAGTGGGCATTTCCCGATGGGCCGATGCCCATATTTGGGCCGGGTCTGACTGTCATACAAAAAAAAAAAGTATGTAGTTTTTATTGACTGTGGCTCCTGCTACTCCGTTTTCCGTGAAAACACTACACGAACAGCAGGGCAGTTCACAAAATTCATCTACGTGCGGCGGCGGAGCAATGTTCTGCTCGTTTAGCTCCACAGGTAGAGCGCGGGGCTCATAACCATGAGTTTGTGAGATCAATCCTCACCCCCACCCACTGGGAAGAACATAAATCAGCGTTTATGGTATGATTGATTTTATACAGGGCCGGTCTTGACCCAAAAGTCCCGGGCCGATTGTTACTGCCAGTCTAGCCCTGGCTGTGAATAATAACTTTCTTCAGAAATGTGAAGAATAAAGATCACGCCCTAATTCGACGCACTGCACAACAAAACAACTGGGACAAACCTTCTTCCTTGCTTTGACGGCACTGCCTTAAGTGTTTATCTTAAGGCTTTTAAAATAACAAAACAGGCAACAAAAATGACAGTAGCGGAGTAAAAGTACTAAGTTCCCACTACACATACTACTCCAGTAAAGCACAGCCCCTCAAAGACTAAAAAAGTATAGTACTTGTGTAAATTTACTTTGTTTACAACTGACCACCTCTGGAAATAGGCAAATTATATCAGACAAACCGAAACCAAAGAAATCCTGTCTCACCCATCCACGCAGCACTTCGAAGACGGTGACGCCGAGCGACCACCAATCCACTTCAGCCGCGTAGCCCGTGCCCCCGCTCACGAAGGACTGGAAGATCTCCGGCGCTGCACACACAGACACACATGTAAACACACACACACACACACAGGCACTTTCGCGTAGATCGAGACAGAGGGAAATCACTGCTGCTGCACTGGGAGCTGTTTCAAAGAGCCGGAGCATAAAGGAGAGCGCATCTTTTGCAAAATGTCAGCCGTTCCTTCTCCCTGAGCGCCCTGATGCAATCTGCAGACAGGACCGACCGTTTTAGAAAGAGCATGAAAGTCTCGACTGCTGGGGTCTAATTTCACACAAGTGTCTCTTTTTAAAGGTGACCAGCTTTTAGCCACGGCATTTCAGTTTCTCAAAGTGATATAACTTTGAGATTAGATTGCAGATAGCAGGATCCACCGTGTATAAGAAAAACATGTGCTATCCAATTGTAGAATAATTCCTTTCACTGTGGAGTCCAATCTGGAGGAGACATCTATTGCGCCATTTAATACTTGGAGTAAGGCAAATATTAAGTTTGATACAATACATGTTATCTGTCCTTTGATCTGTTCTGTGCCATGGTGGTCCACACATGGTTAGTATGACATGGAAACAGGGCTGTAAAATGCACTATTCCCTGTTATCTCTAATGCTACACCAGTGGTAATTTCGTCGACTAAAATATTTAGTCTTAATTTTAGTCAAAGTGATATTTTTGACTAAACCTGGACTAAAACTAAATAAAAAGTTTCTCATGAGACTAAAACTATGACTACAATGTTCAGATATTTTAGTCGACTAAAATGAAAAGGAGAGGCTAAAATCATCCAAACTTCTGAAGCCTCATATCTTGTAAATTCACTGTCAAATGAACAGGTCTGAGCTTTATTCATGTGGAAGCAGCACCATGAAGTTGAGGACCACGATTAAATATGATTATAATGAATATTATAAATATAAGTCCACTAAATTAGTCTTAATTTTAGTCGACTAAATTGACATGCAATTTTAGTCGACTAAAACTAGACTAAAATTTAAAAGTTTTTTTTGACTAAATCTTGACTAAAATTAAATTACATTTTAGTCAAAAGACTAAGACTAAAACTAAAATAAAATATGTTGTCAAAATTAACACTGTGCTACACTGACTGACCCCAAAAAACTTCACCAATAGAATTTAACAAACTGTTGTGATCTGGGGGCAGGTTGTCAGGTCTAGGTTCAGCAACACTGTGTGCCCAAAGAACGAGATCAGCCGACTACTTAATTCTGAATAAGAAGGCTATGCTCAGTGGTCCCACTCTCCCAGGGCCGGCCCGAGGCAATTTGGCGCCCTGAGCAAGATTGAACTTTTGCACAATTTTTCTTTTGGACACACTTTGGATATGGTAAAGGCAAGTTTTATACAATTGTATTATGATCATCATTGTTATATCATGTTATGATTATCTTATAGGGGCGACAGTGGTGCAATTGGTAGAGCGGGTCTTCTTCATGGGTTCGAATCCCAGCTCATGCAAATGCACACTGTTGTTGTGTCCTTGGGCAAGACACTTCACCCTACTTGCCTCAAGTGTCTGCGTATTGGTGTGTGAATAAATCACATAGCACCAGTCTATATCACACTACAATGATGACCAAACCTTCTGTTGGTCTGTAAATGCAGTAAATTAGAATAACTGCCTTGTATAAAATTGCTCTCTCAAAATGGCTGTAGTGAATGTCTTGAAATAGGCCTCTGTCTCTTTAAGAACCTCTGACCCTTTCCTCCACACGCTGTCTGTGGCATCAGTGGGGAGGGGGTTCTGCTGAGGAGCAGTGGTTGGTTACTCGGCTGGTGACGAAAGCTCGGAGGCGTCTCCAGGAGGTGGGGGCGTTCCAAGGAGGACTCAGGCAAAGCTATCCCTAAAATGGCTGCCATCAAAGTTTGTACAGATTACTCAAAAATACGTGAATGTGCCAAGGCAACACTTCAGGCATGTTTTTAATGAGGGAATGACATAATAACATGATGTAAAGCTTGAAAAAATCGATTTAGCATAATACCCCCCCCTTTAAGTCTCAGGCCACTGCTTGCCTAACTCAAAAAGTCCCCGCACGCCACCGGAATACACAAAACTGTCGACTGAATGTAAGTGGCGTTTTACCCATGTAAGGCTTGGTTCCTGCCAGCGCCGTGGCTCTCTCTCCGTCTTTTATGATGGTGGCGATGTTGAAGTCTGTCAGGTGAGCATGACCTGCAGCAGAACGAGACACATGTTACAAACACCAATCCGTCACGTCCGTACAGATCTCCCTCCAACGGCGCCGCGGTGCTAAAATAACGTGGTCCTTCCTGTCAAGAGCGCGGGTGTAAATGGGAAACATGTCTTGCATTAGCGATCCATTATAGCATTGATTCAGTAATGCCATGTGTCAAAACCCAAGCGCTGTCGGCTCATGTTTAATCTTAATAATAGGCTTTTCCACCAAGACTGAGGAGAATAACAATGAGAGCAGATGAGCAAATCGAAATCGAAGAGATAAGATTAATTGGCAAATTGATACACAATACATGTCATCCATTTTGCGTCAGCTCAACAATTAGCCATAGTCTGGTGTGGCGATGTTACACGTGATATCGCTCTCCACTGTAATTAATTTGAAAATGAATTGGAGTCAGTTTGCGAGGTTTTAGATAAAAGTGTATGAATGAAAGAGGGAGTGAGTAAATTAAATTGCTAGTTGTGGGGCCAAACTCATTCTTAACTTTCCACATTTCTAACATCACGATTCTTAACAGGGATGAGTTTATAAGCACATTTCACAACTTACAGGGTCACATTTCAGGGAAAGAAAGAAAGAAAGAAAGAAAGAAAGAAAGAAAGAAAGAAAGAAAGAAAGAAAGAAAGAAAGAAAGAAAGATGGAAGGAAGGAAGGAACGAACAAACAAATGAACGAAAAAAAAGAAACCAATTTTTCAAAAATTTGTCGCAGTGATTTCCTCCATCCAGTACAGGATATGACATTAGACGGGACGAGAATGAAAAACGTTCCACTACTAGGAAATAAATCAGGTTTAGGACCTTTAACCCCTTAACTCCCACCTGAACCGAGCACATTTTCTCTAGTTTGGCTTTACCCCAATCCAAAAGCGTCTGGAAAAAAGGTGAGAAAATAGCGACAGAACTGAGATGAAAACAATGATGAAGTTGTGACAAAAAGGTGAGAAAACTTGGACAAAAAAGTGATGAAAAAACGACAAAAATATGAAAAAATGGGGGGGAAAAAGATTAAAAAAAGACAAAAAATGTGACAAAAAAATTTGAAAAAAAAAATGACAGAAAGTGACAAAAAATGATGAAAAATGTACAAAAAATGGACCAAAAAAAGACAAAAAAATTACGGAAAAAAAGACAAAAATGTGACAAAAAAATTGACAATAATTGACAAAAAATTGACAAAAAATTGACAAAAAAATGATGGAAAAAGTGGCAAAAATGTCACAAAAAATGACAAAAAAATTACCAAAAAATTACCAAAAAATTGACAAAAATGTGACAAAAAAAATTGACAAAAAGGGACAAAAAAATGACAGAAAGTGACAAAAAAATGATGAAAAATTTACAAAACATTGACAAAAAAGAGACAAAAAATTGACCACCAAAAATGACAAAAAATTGACAAAAAAATGATGAAAAAGTGGCAAAAATGTCACCAAAAAAATACATTTTTTTTGTGCAAAAAATGACAAAAAATGATGAAAAAATGATGAAGATGTGACAAAAATGTACTATTTGACAAAAAATTACAAAAATGTTTAAAAAAAATTGTTGAACCCCCCCCCAAAAATTGATGGGAAAAAAATCTGATGACGTGAGGAAAAAGATCCATTTAGATGAGTTTTGTAGATCTTAGCTTTCAAATGAGGCGTTACACTGGCCTACTAGATTTGGGTAAAGCTGAACTGGCGAAAATGCTCTCGGTTCAGGCGGGAGGTAATAGGTTAAATCAATGAGAAAAAACATCAGAATATGGCTCAGTGGCGCCCCCTCACTTTATAAAGGGCTATTTCATGTTTATTTTTTTTAGCTCTTTTTCTCCACATGATTTCAAATGTGACCCCCATGCGAACAAAACAGCTCAGCACATGTACTTCAAACGTAAGCCAAAGCATATACACATTACTCTGTACACACTGGTGACTTACCCTGCTCGTCCAGTAGGATGTTGTCTGGTTTGACGTCTCTGCAGAAAACACAGATGGAGAGACAGGCATTAACATTCTGCATAGACTTCGTATGTGTGATTCATGTGGACTGCAGAGTATGTTGCAGGTATGAAGGCCATCTTGCTCGGATCACGCGCCGCTCTCGCCTGTGTGGAGGAGGTGCGAATCACATATTGATGCAACATGTTCAACACGTATCTGCGAGAATCATCTTCAGGGTATTTCCAAGAACACACTGCAAAAAACACACACTTATCTTACCACTCGCCTAAACCAAATGCTTTCTGTCCTCTTTGGCTATTATATAGGCCTGTGTAGCACCTCATTTGAAAGCTAAGACCCACAAAACTGATCTTTTTCCTCGCGTTGTTGCTGTGTTGTGTCACCTTTTTTTAAGTTTTTAATCTTTTTAAATTTTGGTCATATTTTTGTTGAGTTTTTGTCACATTTTTGTTGAATTTTTGTCACTTTTTGGTTGAATTTTTGTCACCTTTTGGTTGAATTTTTGTTTAATTTTTGTAATTTTTTTGTTGAGTTTTGGTCACATTTTTGTTGAATTTTTGTCACATTTTTGTTGAATTTTTGTCACTTTTTGGTTGAATTTTTGTCACATTTTTGTTGAATTTTTGTCACTTTTTGGTTGAATTTTTGTTGAATTTTTGCCACTTTTTGGTTGAATTTTTGTCACTTTTTGGTTGAATTTTTGTCATTTTTTTGTTGAGTTTTTGTCACTTTTTTGTTGCATTTACATCCTTGTTTTCATCTGATTTTTTGTGGCTGTTTTGGTGATTTATCCCCAAGAAGCTTTTTGATTAGGGTAAAGCCAAACTGGATAGAATGGGAAGAGGTTAAATTATTTGATTCAGAATGGTTATTACCGGCAGTTATTATTTGCTACTGACAGCAAGGGGAAAAGTAGGTTATGGTTGAGCTTATTTTTCCAGATAGAGAAATGTGTATTCTGCATTTGATGGATTCTTCGCTGTTGCTGATGGAACCAAAGGAACAAAAGGCAACAACAGTGGAATCACATTATGTAGTAAACTCAGCAGTAATACTTTGTTAACCCCCACCTGAACCAAGCACATTTTCTCCAGTTTGGTTTTACTCAAATCTAAAAGCTTCTTACAAAAACCTGCGACATAATAGTGAGAAAAATTACACAAAAAACAAGAATGAAACCGCAACAAAAAAGCAACCAAGGAATAACAGTGACAATAATGTGACGAAAAATTTACCAAAAAGTGGCAATAATCTGACGAAAAAGATACACAAATATGACGAGAGAAAGTGTGAAAAAAGTGACGAAAATGTGACGAAAAAGTGACAAAAATGTGTTGAAAAAATAACAAAACAGTAACAGAAAAGTGGCAACAACGGAGCAAAAACGCAAGAAAAAAGATCAGTTTTGTAGGTCTAGGCTTTCAAATTAGGCGTTACACTTCCCTTTGCTGTAAGCTTTTAGATTTGGGTAGAGCTGAACTGCAGAACATGCACTTGGTTAAGGCGGGAGTTAAGAGGTTAAACATCAAATATTTCCCTCATCATTTATAAGGCATTTACACAGTTTACTAACCATTGTTTACATGTATAAGCATCTAAACAAGATTGTGACAATGTGCATCATCCGTGAGTCTGGTTGAGGTCAGGGGGACGAGACAGAAATGGTTATGTTTCAGAAAGGGCTTTGGGCGTGTTGTATAATTGGGTCTAAACTTATTCATAATAATAAGTGAATAATGCATAAATAATGCCACACCGCTTTTGCTCTGCCCGATCACATCAGATCTCAGACGCTAAGCAGGGAAGGGCCTGGTCGTTTGGGAACACCAGGAAGCCTGGGGGGAATGTAGTGTGTGAGTGTATTCTATTTTGTATTGTATTGTAAGATTTTATTCGGACCATAAACAAAACATAAAAACACAAACTCATACGAACTCAAAATACAACCTGCCATGATTGTGCCAGTTGTGAGCTCAATTTCAGATCAATACATTTATGTCTTAGTACAAACAATTTTGTTTTACCTTTTGCACATTTTATATTAGGCTGTCCGAAAAGGAGTGGGGGGAAGTAAACACTTATTTAGTCCCACCCCTTTTAAGCACTGTCATTCTCTTGTTCTATTTACTTTTTAGGCTTCCTTAAAACAATAATTTGAGCACTGTGATCTAAATCAAGTTGTCATATACAGTGTGGATACTACCTACTGTACCAATCAACATCAGGTTTACAACACAACAGCTGAACATGAAAAGTCAGAGATTTTCTTCCGATACATACTGTACTTAGAGAATATCCATTCTTTGTATTGATATTTAAACTGTCTGATATTTGGACATCGTTTGAGGTCTACGTGTCATTTATTCCATATTTTAGGACCACAAACGGACAGAAAAGGTTTCTATGTGAAACCTTTTCTGGCTGTCCGGGCATGGGCAATTTTAAAGTGATCCAAGCCCCTTAAATTATATTTTCCTTCTCTTTCAGAAACCAACTGCTGAATTTTTAGAGGTAGTTGCTTATTTTTAGCTTTGTACATTAATTGAGCAGTTTTAAAAGTTATCATGTTTTGAAGTTTTAGAATCTTGGCTGTAATAAACAGTGGATTGGTGTGGTCTCAGTAACCAGCGTTATAAATGAGTGAGTGAGTGGTTGGTGGGGCTCGGAGGGGCCGGTGGCGCCTCACTTCCATCAGTCTACCCCAGGGCAGCTGTGGCTACAAAAGACACTTACCCCCACTGAGTATGGTGTCATTGAATAATGCATGAAATTGTAAAGTGACTTTTAGCATCTGGAAAAGCGCCATATAAGACTAATGTATGATTATTATCACTATTATCATCAAGACTTTATTTCTCCCTGTGGGGCTGTTCATTTGCTTCCCAGCCAAATGTTCGTCCATCTCATAAATACAGTACATGGAAGAATAAAAGTGAACATTTGAATACATTTTGAACTGTCGTTACAAAATGTGGCTCTGCAGACCATATTGTGAGACAGGAATGATCAGTAATCAGTTCTCTACCATCTCACTTGTGTATTGTTATTTATGATCTTTTTTAGTCACAG
Organism: Gobius niger; assembly: GCF_951799975.1. NCBI lineage: Eukaryota > Metazoa > Chordata > Actinopteri > Gobiiformes > Gobiidae > Gobius > Gobius niger. The sequence goes on from NC_136858.1 coordinate 32,918,272, forward strand.
TGGGGTGGGGGACGGCCCAGTGGAAGGCTCTGAATGGGACGTTTGTGTCCACACCTGTTCAATCACAAACATGCCGTGGTTGAGGGAGCAGCGCAGAGCTTTTGCCGTAGAGGTGTATTTTTCTAACGACCACTCTGTGCACTGCTCCTGACCGCAAATCGATTTTTATTGCGGGCGGATGCCTTCAGGGAAGACCACCGTCACAACACCTGAAAATGTTGACTTTGTCTATGCTGCATGTGCTCTGAACCTCATTTTCACCCATACAAAATCATTTCAATGGATTTTTTTTGAGAGGAGCGACTGATCTCCCAGAGAGGGGACGAATACTTTCCTGTGTACTCGCCTTGTGATTATTTCCTTTGTGGTTATCTCAAAGACCTGCAGAATAACACCCAAACTGAAATTACCAATATAAAAGTCCACATGCTTGACACAGGTTACCAAAACTTTCAAAATTGTCTTAAAGAGGGGGTATTATGCTTTTTTCAGTCACATAGCACCAGTCTATATCACACTACAATGATGACCAAACCTTCTGTTTGTCTGTAAATGCAGTAAATTAGAATAACTGCCTTGTATAAAATTGCTCTCTCAAAATGGCTGTAGTGAATGTCTTGAAATAGGCCTCTGTCTCTTTAAGAACCTCTGACCCTTTCTGACACGCCCCCTCCACACGCTGTCTGTGGCATCAGTGGGGAGGGGGTTCTGCTGAGGAGCAGTGGTTGGTTACTCGGCTGGTGATGAAGGGTCGGAGGCGTCTCCAGGAGGTGGGGGCGTTCCTAGGAGGACTCCCTAAAATGGCTGCCATCAGAGTTTTTACAGATTACTCAAAACTACGTGAATGTGCCAAGGCAACACTTCAGGCATGTTTTTAATGCGGGAATGACACAATAACATGATGTATAGCTTGAAAAAGTCGATTTTGCATAATACCCCCCCCTTTAATCAAGTGTATTGGCAATGGAGGTTGACATTTAACCTCTCATCCCCCGCCTTAACCAAGCACATTTTCACAGAGGCCAGTGTAACGCTTCATTTGAAAGCTCAGACCTACAAAACTGATCTAAACTGACCTTTTTCCTCAGATTGTTGCCGTGTTGCTGTCACCTTTTGTCACTTTTTCATCGCTTTTTTGTCACGCTTTTGTCGTTCTTTTGTTGCATTTTCATCAAATTTTGTCGCTCTCTTGTTGCATTTGTTGCATCAGTCAGTCACCACACATCAGATTTCTCCAAAACGACATCAGACGACTACGCCGTGCACTGTCACACACTTCAGCAAATGGTGTGAAGAGAATGGCCTGCACCTCAGTGTCAATAAAACAAAGGAACTCATATTCAACTCCACTTCACCACCAACCACCAAACAGTAGAAACAGAGAACAGCTTTGAACTGACTCGCCAAAGAAACAAACACTGAAGCGATTATAGGACTCTCCGCACCAAACCTCAAAGATCTGAACAACCGGACCATTGCACGTCCTCACCCCTCTGCCCTCAGGACGGAGGCACAGGGCGCTTAGATGCAAGAAGGCTTGTTTTAAAAGAAGCCTGATCCCGTCAGCCATCGAATTTCTTAACAACAGGCCCCGCTGAGTGGACTCCATACTGTTTGTTCTCTGTTTTTTGTGTCTGTCCTTTGTCAAACATGCAGTGTGTACGCTCTTTTGTTTCCTTTTAGCACTTTTTCACCCGGCATCGCATTGCCGGCAGTAAGTCAGACCTGTTCCAGGTGCCTGTTGGTGTCCTCCAGGACTGCCCTTCTCGATTTACCAATCGATCTACGTTTGCCACCCTCACCTTTGGTCATGAGATTTGGGTAATGACCGAAAGGACAAGATCGCGAATACAAGCGGCCGAAATGAGCTTCCTTCGCAGGGTGTCTGGGCGCACCCTTCGAGATCGGGTGAGGAGCTCAGTTACCCGGGAGGAGCTCGGAGTAGAGTCGCTGCTCCTTCACGTCGAAAGGAGCCAGCTGAGGTGGCTCGGGCATCTGTTTCGGATGCCTCCTGGTCACTGCATGCCTGTTCCAGGCATGCAGTGTTAATTTTGACAACATATTTTATTTTAGTTTTAGTCTTAGTCTTTTGACTAAAATGTAATTTAATTTTAATCGAGATTTAGTCAAAAAAAGCTTTTCAATTTTAGTCTAGTTTTAGTTAACTAAAATTGCATGTCAATTTAGTCGACTAAATTTAAGACTAATTTAGTCAACTTTGCATTTAAAATATTCATTATAATCATATTTTATCAAGGCCCTCGACTTAATGGAGCTTCTTCCACATGAATAAAGCTCAAACCTGTTCCTTTGGCAGTGAATTTAAATGATATGAGGCTCTTTCAGACGGTCAATAGAAGTTTGGATGATTTTAGTCTCTCCTTTTCATTTTTATTTAGTCTTATTTTAGTCGACTAAAATATCTGGACATTTTAGTCATAGTTTTAGTCTCATGAGCAACTTTTAATTTAGTTTTAGTCCAATTTTAGTTGTGAAAAATATCACTTTGACTAAAATTAAGACTAAATATTTTAGTCGACGAAATTAACACTGCAGGCATGTCCTATTGGGACAAGGCCTCGTGGAAGACCCAAGACACGCTGGTGGGATTATGTCTCCGAGGTGTCGGCCTGGTGTCGCCTCGCGGTCCCCCCAGAACAGCTGGAGAAGGTGTGCGTGGAAGAAAATGGATGGATGGATGGACTTTTTTTTATCCCTTTTTCATCCCTTTTTTGTTTCTCTTTTGTTTCCTTTTATCACTTTTTCATCCCTTCTTTTGTTACTTTTTTGTCGCTTATTTGTCCCCTTTTCATGGCGTTTTCTTCAGACGTGACGAATTTTAATCCCGTTCATCGCTGCTCTGATCCTTCTTTTTCTTCATGGCTTTTAGATGCAGCTCATTCCAAACTGGAGAAAATGTGCTCGGCTCAGGGGGGTCAGGAGGTTTAAAGATATTTTTTTCCAGAACTTTATGAAATGAAGTCTCCAATGTTGTGTGACAGGCAAAAAAATTGAAGAGATTTTTGAAACATATATTTTCATTCTATTTTCAGTAAAAGGAAGTTCCCACGCCCAACCCTGTAGTTAGAGGTGTAAAATTGGATTAATCAAATGTATTCTGTCTCGATTTGCTTCCATTTTAGATTCTCATTTCAAGTGCAGCCATCTCACTCCTCAGTCCTAACTAGTCACCACTGCTTCCCCCAGCGCAGCCGTGAGACGTCTCCCCACGGACTCTCACAGGTTTGTCGGCACATGTTGAGGACACATTCTCTCGCACACCGCAGCGCCCGCACTCCAGGCAATTAACAGAGCTCACAGTTGATTTAATTAAGTCTCGGATCGTCAGGCGGCTGAGGAGGGAACGGGGGCCCAGAGAGAGATCAGCTCCTCCCCAAGGACGAGAGGGATACGCCGCGCTAAACTCACGATAATATCACCGGGCTCAACGCGAGCGCCGCTGCAGGGAAGCCACGGTGTTCAGGAGGGATGGAGTTCACTCATTAAAGGCTTTAGGGGGAGATCAAATGAAACAAATACGGATCCACAAATCTATCCACTTTGCTACTTCATGAATGGAAAAATCGCTAAAGCATTTTCAAACAAAGCAGGGCTCCAGACCAATGTTTCGGGTCCGTTGCACCAGCAAACTTTAGAAATATTTCAGTTCAAGTTAAAGGGACTGTACAGAGTTTTAAAATGATGTATTTTCCTCCCTCTTCATGTTCCAGCCATGTCCTCATGTGTAGAATGAGCTCAGACCTGTTCACCACATCTGCCTGTAAAATCCTGCACTGTCACTCAGAAAGTTGTTACTTCGGGTCTGAATTGCCGTCATGCACAAGCTTAACCTCTTACCACCCGCCTGAACCAAATGCATGCTGTCCTCTTTGGCCGTTATATAGGTCTGTGTAACACCTCATTTGAAAGCTAAGACCCACAAAACTGAACTTTTTCCTCGCGTTGTTGCGGTGTTGTGTCACCATTTTTATGTTTTTTTGGGTCACATTTTTGTTGAGTTTTTGTCACTTTTTGGTTGAGTTTTTGTCACATTTTTGTTGAATTTTTTTTGGTTGAACTTTTGTCACATTTTTGTTGAATTGTTGTCACTTTTTGGTTGATTTTTTTTCACTTTTTTGTTTAATTTTTGTCACTTTTTGGTTGAATTTTTGTCACTTTTTGGTTGAGTTTTTGTCACATTTTTGTTCAATTTTTTTCACATTTTTGATGAATTTCTTTCCCTTTTTGGTTGAATTTTTTTCCACTTTTTTGTTTAATTTTTGTCACTTTTTGGTTTAATTTTTGTCACATTTTTGTTCAATTTTTTTCACATTTTTTTCACTTTTTTGTTGAATTTTTGTCACCTTTTTGCTGCGTTTACATCCTTGTTCTCTTCTCATTCTTTTGTGGCTGTTTTGGTGCCAAGAAGCTTTTTGATTAGGGTAAAGCCAAACTGGAGAAAATGGGATCCGTTCAGGTGGGAGTTAAGAGGTTAATATAGCAGGTGCAGTTACATGTATGACCTGAGGTGGCAGTAGTGAGTATAAACCTGCAGCTAGCCCCTTTAAGTTGGTTATTTGTTGATGAAAACATGTAAAAAATACTTACAGTAAATTGGAAATAGAGCAAACAATAGTAAATCTGAAGGGCTTCCAGACAGCTTGGTGGATAAAGCTGTACTTTATCTGGGCTGTAGTTTATATATTTCACATACTAATTAACAGAATTTAACGGAGCCCACCAGGGGATATCATTATGGGCTATATATGCACAAAGTCCCCACGTGATCTCTTCCTGGTCAATAAGATCGGTGATGTACTTCCTGTCCCGTATCTTTTACATTCAAAAATACCAGCGTCCCACACAAATGAAGAGATAACTCAGGACTGAGAAAAGGACAATGAGTTACAGATGGACAGTCACTGCTACGTGTCAAAAACATCACGTTCGCTGTGAATCCTGCACCCAAAGGAAACTACAGTGGTCGTAAGGTGTTAAATAATGACAATATAAAATGTAAACTCAGTACAATTTAAACTACTAACAGGTTGATTCTTTTTTGTGCAGGCTAGTTCAAAGCTTTGCTCTAGTTTTAATTTCTATTTTGTGCTAGCCGCTAGACTCAAGACAAAAACACCCACTATTATGAACACAGAGGATTCCTCCGGTGAGATCATGTGGGGACATCGAATATAATAGCGAAATGGTGCTAAAATACATTTTCTTGTGATGTCCCCTTGCGGGCTCCATAGAATTGAACAAAGAAATAAACAAACCTGCATTATCCTTTCTGTCTATTACCTCAAAGAGATTGTAATTCTAATTCCAACAACATACATGACTATGATCTGACTGGTAGCATAATACAGTCAAGGAAAATAACTCGATAGTTTAATAGTTTCAGTCTGGAGCAGAGCGGTCAAGGCTACTGTTTTTGCCGAGAAATGACAGTAGTTTACTCCTCTTTCCCGCCGTCCTCCTGTATTAGTTTTATCTCTCATACTATAACAAAATAAACCCTCTTTAAACTCTCGTGAGATGGACTCCTACCTTCATCAGGCCAAAGTACTGTACAATGTACGGAGACACTTGAGACAAGGAATGTGAAGTGTCTTGCCCAAGGACACAATGACAGCTTACACCTTCAGGAGGCGGGATTCAAACCCTTGACCTTCCGATCATTAGACCCGCTCTACATACTAATAAAACATCTCACAAATCTTTTGGAATCACTCATGTACTTTATCTTTGGGTTGGGGCATTAACAACAACACTTAATTGTGTCCCTAAATGGATATTTTGCAACGAAAGAAGTATTTTTATGACTTTTTTTATCGTCTGTATTTTATGTGTTAAGCAATTTGTTACTTAATTTGCAAAAGATGTGCTGCGCAAATAAAATGATCATTATTGGGAGGGAGAAAAGCCATTTAGGATGTCATGTTCCTCCAACCATCCGTCTCCTGAGGCTAATGAGCAGAATAAAACAAACACACACACATCAACCTCTTACCTCCCGCCTGAATTGAGAGCATTTTCTCAAGTTTAGCTTTACCCAAATCCTGTAGGTCAGTGTAACACCTCATTTGAAAGCTACAAAACTCATCTAAATGGATCTTTTCCTCACGTCATCAGATTTTTTTTCCATCTTTTTTGGAGGGTATTCAACTCATTTTGTAGCTTTTTTATCATTTTTTGTCATTTATTGTTTATTTATTTTTGTCACATTTTTGTCACATTTATTGTCATTTTTTAAAATCATTTTTTTTAAAACATTTTTAAGTCATTTTTTTTTGTCTTTTTTTGTCATTTTTTGTCACATTTTTTGTCATTTTTAAATCAATTTTTTTTGTCTTTTTTGTCACATTTTTTGCCACATTTTTTGTCACTTTTTTGTCATTTTTTTTGTCATTTTTTGGTCCTTTTTTTGGTAATTTTTTTGTCATTTTTTGTGTTTTTTTTTCACATTTTTTGTCTTTTTTTAATCAATTTTTTTGTCTTTTTTGTCACATTTTTTGCCACATTTTTGTCACATTTTTTTTTGGTCTTTTTTTAATGAATTTTTTGTCACATTTTTTGTCACATTTTTGTCACATCTTTTTTGGAGGGTATTCAACTCATTTTGTAGCTTTTTTATCATTTTTTTAATAAATTTTTTGTCATTTATTGTTTATTTATTTTTGTCACATTTTTGTCACATTTATTGTCATTTTTTAAAATCATTTTTCTGTCATTTTTTTTGTCTTTTTTTGTCATTTTTTTGTCACATTTTTTGTCATTTTTAAATCAATTTTTTTTGTCTTTTTTGTCACATTTTTTACCACATTTTTGTCACATTTTTTTGTCTTTTTTTAATCAATTTTTTGTCACATTTTTTGTCACATTTTTTGTCACATTTTTTGGTCTTTTTTTAATCAATTTTTTGTCACATTTTTTACCACATTTTTGTCATTTTTTTGTCTTTTTTTGTCACTTTTTTGTCAAGGTTTCCTCACTTTTTTTGTCACATCTTCATCACTGTTTTCATCTCAGTTCTGTCGCTATTTTCCCACCTTTTTTCCAGAAGCTTTTGGATTGGGGTAAAGCCAAACTGGAGAAAATGTGCTCGGTTCAGGTGGGACTTAAGGGGTTAATGAATCTCCATTTTGAAAGCAGTGAATGTGAATCCCTTCAGTCAAACTCCTGTGATGTGCAAGAGCTCGTGGCCCGTGTATAGAAGCACAAATCCAGGCAGCGGCGGCGGCGGCGGCGGCGAGGACCCTTCTCCCTCCCAGGACTAATTTTACCTTCGTCCCGATCAGCTGACTGTTGCCATGGAGACGCAGACCCCACTTCTCCAGTCGGTGCAACTAAATAATTGTATAGTATTCCCATGTCCAAAACTGCAGCGCGTAACGACACTGAGGAGATGGGGGGGTGGGGGGTGGGGGGAGTGGAGCTGATTAAAGAGGCAGAACCGAGTCAGCTCGAGTCAACAAGAAGAAGAGGAGTGTGGGAATGAGATAATGGAGACCTTTCAAATGAGGCGAGCTCCGTGTGGCTCAAAATGCCGGGGCTTGATGACTTCTTATCCCGCGGAGGCAAATAAATCAATAAAGACGACGCGGCAGACGGCGAGTAACTGACAACATGTTAAAAAACTTTCGGTGGGATCAAATCTCTTCACCGGAGAATTTTAAACATGTGTAAGTAGACGCTAAAGGCTGACTGATTAAATTCATGTTGACACGTTATAGATGCTTATACACTGAGTCAACCTATCCACTCCATGACTGGTCAAAGAGGTATATAGATAGTAAGCCCATAGACTGTAAATTAAGAAAAGACTAATAATTGCTTCTTTCTTCCTGGAGCCGTAAGGAAATGGGGGGGAGGTAAAGAATATGTACAATATGCAGAAACTATTCACAACAGGATACATACAATTATGTACAATGTACAATAGTATACAGGCGGAAAAAAGAAAAAAAATTCAAATGCAGTTTCTATTCCACAACCAGTATAGACAGTAGATTGGACCAACAAGCAATATTTTCAGTTTTTGCTCTGTGAATTCGAGCGGCAGAAAGCTCCAACTGAATTATATTTCTATAGGAGACAAGCCATTCCCTCAGTCAGAGGTTGCACTTTCTTCCATCTGCAAACTACCATCTTTTTGGCAGCTGTTAAACCAGCTAATATTATTCAACGTTTTTTAATTGTCAGATTTAATTTTGATGTATCATCTAGCAGAATAACCCTTGGAGTGCAGGCTTTACCCCAGTCCAAAAGCTTCTGGAAAAAAGCTGTGAAAATAGCAACAAAACTGAGACGAAAACGATGATGGAAATGTGACAAAAAAGTGAGAAAACATTGACAAAAAGTGACGAAAAATGGATGAAAAAGTGGCAAAAATGTCACAAGAAATTGACAAAAAATGCACAAAAAAATGACAAAAATGTGACGAAATGTGACAAAAAAATGACAAAAATTAGATAAAAAATTGACGAAAAAATGACAGAAATTGGACCAAAAAAATACAAAAAAAATACAAAAATGTGACAAAAAATGACAAAAAATTTATAAAAATTGGACAAAAAAATGACAAAAATTGGACAAAAAAAATACAAAAAATGACAAAAATGTGATAAAAAAAAGGACGAAAAAATGACAAAAATGTGACAAACTCACTGAAACATGTACAGCGCTTTCGGCAGTGTCAACTGTATTTTAAATGTGCTTTATAAATAAACTTTGACCTTGACAAAAAATGACAAAAAAATGACAAAAAAATGACAAAAAAGTTACACAAATGAGTTGAATACCCAACAAAAAAATGATAGAAAAAAATCTGATGACGTGAGGAAAAAGATCCTCTCAGTTCAGGCGGGGGAGTTAAGAGGCTAACTTATTTTGATATAGGATAATGCCAGTGAATTTTATGAGAAATTGCTGAAAAGGAAGTTTAAAATTTGAAAATTAAAAAATAGATTTTCTGAATTATAAGTGACATGGGAAGAGCGAAAATGACACAGGACTCGGACTCACTCAAGGCCCTAATTTAGAGTACAGGAAATGAATGTATCAATTAATAATGGATATCCATGCAGTGTGTTGACATGCAGATACTGTTACTCTTACAAAATGGACATCTGTTTAGTGTATTGGGGGTTCATATCAATGGCCGCTGGCTGCCCTGCTATACATAAAGAATATGTACAATATGCAGAAACTATTCACAACAGGATACTAACAATTATGTACAATGTACAATAGCATACAGGCGGAAAAAAGAAAAAAAAAATCAAATGCAGTTTCTATTCCACAACCAGTATAGACAGTAGATTGGACCAACAAGCAATATTTTCAGTTTTTGCTCTGTGAATTAGAGCGGCAGAAAGCTCCAACTGAATTATATCTCTATAGGAGACAAGCCATTCCCTCAGTCAGAGGTTGCACTTTCTTCCATCTGCAGACTACCATCTTTTTGGCAGCTGTTAAACCAGCTAATATTATTCAACGTTTTTTAATTGTCAGATTTAATTTTGATGTATCATCTAGCAGAATAACCCTTGGAGTGCAGGCTTTACCCCAGTCCAAAAGCTTCTGGAAAAAAGCTGTGAAAATAGCAACAAAACTGAGACGAAAACAATGATGGAAATGTGACAAAAAAGTGAGAAAACATAGACAAAAAAGTGACGAAAAATTGATGAAAAAGTGGCAAAAATGTCACAAGAAATTGACAAAAAATGCACAAAAAAATGACAAAAATGTGACAAAATGTGTATGGTATGGCTATTCCAGTAATATTAGAGAGATTGTGATTGGATTCACAAACCTGTGATATTATTTTTATGTCTGAAAGTCCTTTCTATTGGACAACATCACCCTCATGTCTTCGCATATTGTCACCACTTTTTGACTTTTTTCTGAGAAAATAATTGGACATTAGTTCATATGTGCTGACAGAGGAGATAATGAACTTTGTGACAGTTTTTGTTTCATGTGAAATAGGTATTTTTACCATCGCGGCTGTGCTTCAATGTCAAAAAGGTAAACCCATTTTCATCACATATTGACTGTTTGGCTTAACAAATCAATATAATAGAAACTTCACGACTCAGGCTACTTTTACAATATAATTTTTATCGGGCAAAGCAAATGTTACGCGACAAAAAGAACAAAATGGCAGTTATCGAGCCTTTAATCATTCGCTTTGCTTACAATAAAGAACCATATTTTGCACGTACAACAGGGACCCCGCTGGACTCGGGATGCACGAGCGTGTGTTTGTAACCGAGGGCTGGTCAACAGACGGAGCCTATTATGCATCTCTCATGTGCGTTCATTGGCATGCGCTGTTCCAACCAAATAAACAAATAAGCCTAATTGAGTAAATCAAAGTAATGAGAGGACTGCGAGGTTTGCATCATCGCGGGAATATAGAAGTTAAATCTTTGTATTAGAGTCATGTGCACAGTCCAGAATTGGCTCTGCTTTTGTTTGTGGTGCCGCTCACAATTAACTATCTAATTAAGACTTTGGCTCATTTTGAAACCCATACAAAATAGGTTCGCACAGTTTAGCCGACAAAATTACCTTGTGCTGTTGAAGGATCTGTTGTGTCGGAAGAAAAGCTGTTTCCCAGTTACATAAATAGCAGATGGCTTTGCGAGATATTTTTGATTAAAGCCGGACAGTGCGTTGTCAGGAAATGAGGGACAGAGGAGGACAATAGTGACGGTGAACAAAGGGACGTGCTCGTGCGCTGGTGTCACGAAAGACCTGAGCGTACTGCAGCGAGAGTTTTAATTAAATGTGTTTTTATTCACAGTAAAAACCAAGCCACACACCACTGAGGTTATACTCAGTTTCAGTGGCTCCTCAATTATTCATGTGTAAAATAATATTTGTTTTACAGCCTCCGCTTTGAGCCACAGCGTCTGAAAATAACAAAACACTACACAATAAGCCGAATGCCCATCTCGACTGCGCATGCGTGGGTCAATCAGGCTCCTAATTTCGGCCCAAACAAACCACTCCGCCTTTGAAATGTGTCAGCGAGTCCAGGTAGCGGAGCGTGAACACTGAAGTATATTGAGCCATAACCGTGACCCATAAGGCTTACGGGCATTGGTTTAAAGCAGGGGTGTCCAAAGTGCGGCCCGGGGGCCAAATGTGGCCCTCAGACCAATTTTTGGTGGCCCTCTGCCTTCTTGCTGATTCGGGACACATCATCAGAGATAGTCCTTTTTATTTGAAATGTAATAATTCTACACAATTCTAACCAAACAACTAACCTTTTACTGTGAGACAGAGCTGCATGAAGGTTTTGAGCAGAAATAAAGGTGTGAGGCGCAATTTAAACCTCTGCTAGTCAAAGGTTTTGCGGCACTAACTGCCGATCTATGGCCCTTCACCCTGTGTACGCTTCAGTATGCGGCCCCACAGGAAAAAAGTTTGGACACCCCTGGTTTAAAGACATAGGGCCAGATCTTGTGGCGGCGCACGGGGCGGCGGAGGCTCTTGGAGAATTATTTTCCGAGTGGCGGCTCTATATGTGCCATTCGCCTCCGCCACCTCATCACATTTTTTTCCATCTTTTTTTGGGGGGGTATTCAACTCATTTTGTAACTTTTTTGTCATTTTTTAAATAATTTTTTTGTCATTTTTTAAATTTTGTATTTTTTTTTCCTTTTTTTGTCATTTTTAAAAACAAAAATTTGTCATTTTTTTTGTCATTTTTTTGTCGGGTTTTTTTGTCATTTTTTTGTCAATTTTTTTGTCATTTTGTTGTCATTTTGTTGTCTTTTTTTTTTGTCTTTTTTTGTCATTTTTTAAATAATTTTTTTGTCATTTTTAGTCATTTTTTTTGTTATTTTTTTGTTATTTTTTTTTGTCATTTTTTTGTTATTTTTTGTCACATTTTTGTCATTTTTTAGTCACTTTTTTTTTTGTCAAAGTTTTCTCACTTTTTCGTCACATCTTCATCATTGTTTTCGTCTCAGTTCTGTCGCTATTTTCCCAAAAAGCCAAACTGGAGAAAATGTGCTCGGTTGGTTCAGGTGGGAGTTAAGGGGTTAAACAACAATTGGAACCAATTTGTGTCAAAACAAGACTGAAAAACAAACAAAATCAGGACAAAAAGGCTGAATTTGAAGTCATGTTTTTGTACTTTAGTTTTAGGTCATAACTTCACCGCAGTAGAACTCTTTTGGCAACACAATCCCCCAAAAAAACAACTTCTATATAATAGCTTTTCTTTGACAAACTACAGAAAGAATTCACACACTATATATTGTTATATTCATGAAATTCAGCCTGAGCGAGAATCTTTTGGGCACATTTCAAGTGATTTCTGAGCCATCTGTGGCAGTAAAAGTGCAGTCTGCAGGGACACAGCTCCACAGTCCCACACAAAGATGGCCGTCTCGTTCAAGGAGATGGAGAGAACAATCGCTCGCTGAGTTCTATCTATAGATATGTAAAGAGACACAGACAGACAGGGCATCCCCGAATCTGATTGAAAAGCCCCTTTCAGCTCACAGAAACGCTGATGTCCCATAAACTGAAAAGAAAGACTTCCATTTTCCTGACATTTATGATGTGAGCAATTATTATACATGGAGGAGAAGTGTGGAGTGGGCAGAAAATCCTACACACCACAGTATAAGGGATTCAATGTACCAAAGTTTTGCATTGAAAACAAAAATATTCTTTAGTATGAAAGGGCGATGGGACGATGGGGCAAATGCAGAGGACACATTTTTCAAACAGTAGGCAACATGTGTAAAATCACCGTTTTTGAGCCATGTTATAGTATTGTTCTTTTGAGAAATGCTCTTCATTTTGGTCCCTTTTCCTTCTACTGCCGATTCGCTCCAGTTGGTATTGACTGGATTGTATTGTGTCATAGATAGAACAGAAAAAAGCCCTGTTATTATATCTCCACTTTAACTGTCGACTAGACATTTGCACGATGACGGGGGCACTATGTGGAATCTTCAGCTTCATACCTTCATACTCCCACATTCTTTAGTTTAGTTTAGCTTTATTTGTCACACCCATATAAATACATATAGCATAACATGCAGTGAAATTTTCTTTTGCACCATCCTCGGCCGCCACAACAACAACAACAACAACAACAACAGCAGCAGCAACAAAATAGACTAGACAAAAATATACTACTATGGGGGAAGTGCTAGGAGTCAGATTTATTAAGCAGTCTAATGGCCTCAGGATAGAACCTTCCTCATCCTCTCACTTCTGGTCTAGAGGGTGACTGGTGTCCATCTAGGGCTGAAACGACTAATCGATTAATTGACGACTAATCGATTATTTAAATAGTCGACAACGATTTTAGTAATTGATTAATCGTTTTCTGGTTCACACAGACCCAAATGAAGCAAAAATGACATAAAAACGTAGTATTTTTGATGAAAACCTACTTTGTTTATATAGTTAGGGTCTGTGTAAATTTTTTCCATTGTAAATTTCATAAATCGAGCCTCCAACAAACATGTCTCTTTAATTTATTCCAGGGGTGTCCAAAGTGCGGCCCAATTTTTGGTGGCCCTCAGGCTTCTTGCTGAATCGGTTCACATTATCAGAGATGGTCCTTTTTATTTAATATGTAATAATTCTACACAATTCTAACCTAACAGCTAGCATTTTATTGTGAGAAAGAGCTGGCATTAAGGTTTTAAGCATAAATAAAGGCATGAGGAACAATTTAAACCTCTGCTAGTCGAAGGTTTTGCAGAACTAACCATCGACCTATGGCCCTTTACCCCGTGTACGCTCCGATATGTGGCCCCCCATGAAAAAAGTTTGGACACCCCTGGTTTATTCCATTAACACATCTTCAAGCAGCGCCACTTAAGCTGTATGTGATAATTTTTTTTCCTACACCATTCACAGCCAAGCGATTACTTGATTAATCGTAAAAAATAAGCGATAGATTAATCGATTACAAAATAATCGTTAGTTGCAGCCCTATGTCCCTCACAATCTTCTCTCTTCCTCTGCATCCGCATCTCTGGGTGTAGATGTTGTCCAATTTGGGGAGACCGCATTCTTGAGGGCCAGGCGATCCTGCTCAGTGCAGCCCCCCATCCACACTGTGATGCTGCCGGTCTGGATGCTCTCAAAAGATTTTTAGCACCTAGAGTGAGAGTCTAAAAGATTCTCAGTCGTCTGAGATGGTACGGGCGTTGACGAGCCTTTTTAACTAAAATGAGATATGTGCACCTCCAGATATTTAAAACTGTTCACTCTCTCCACTGGTGTTCCCTCGATGTTGGTAGGATGGTAGTGTTCCGGCTTGCTCCTGTGAAAGTCCACTATGAGCTCCTTTGTTTTGCTGATGTTGAGTTCCAGGTTGTTGTGTTGACACCAGTCTATCAAATGATCCATCTCTGAGTCTCGTCATCATCAGAGATCAATGATAGCTGTGTCATCTGCGAACTTGACAATAACAGTAGACTCTGAAGCGAAGATTAATACTGGCACTAGAGCGGGACCCATCAATATATTCGGGAGATGGACAGTGTTTGACTCACAGTGTAGTTTGTCCTTTGAGCGGAAACAGCAAGCGCTCGTCTTATTCAACTCTGTTTTGTAGCACACCTCGCCTCAGCTGACCCCTTTCTTCTCTAAGCGACGCCCTCAGGCTACTGACGTCTTGAGCGACACTGTTGTTGTTGTCGTTGTTCTGTGCTTTGTGACTGTTTCTGTGAATGGCACAACAAAAACAAAACAATCCTTTCTTCCTTTTGATGAGTTTAATGGAGACACACTCAAAACAACTGATTAAAAAAAAAGAGAAGGAAAATCAAATGTGTTTATGACTGACCACTTCAAGTAGGATTGCGTGATCTGAAAATGACTATGGAGGCAGAAATCTAAAGTAAGTTTGAAGGTATTTTGCAGTTTGTGTTTCCATTTTCATAACACCGTACATTTAGATCAAAGAGCGTACATTTGACACTGAATAGTCCTTGATACTGACAAAATAATAATTACGGAGCTCAGGCAGACGGAGTGCCATGTTGATTTCTGAAGTGCTTAATCAGCGGGAGTGTTTTGAAGACGACAGTTTCTTGCTTCTTGGTGTCTTAAAAGGATATAATTTGCCATTTACCGTTCCATTCTCCAATCTAGTTGCTCAATTTAGAGTATATATTTCCCGCGGGCGCTTCTCCCCGGGATATATTTTGTGCAAATGGAGCAGCTGGAGCAAACTCAACTAGACAGAGAGAACATGCAATCTCCGCACAGACTGGGAAGAAGGAGAAGAAGAGAATCTCTGTCTACATCTACATCAGCAGTGTCTATCTATTCTATCCTACCCTATTTATCTAATATCCATCAATCAGTGACGAAACTGCTGCAAAACCTAATTAAAAGTAGTTATTGAGACTAAAACACATTTTCATGAACTAACAAAAATGAAAAGAAAGGATTAAAAACATCTGAACTTCCAATCACAGCTTGAAAGAGCCTCATAAAGTGCTTTGTACTTGAAGGAGAATGCATTGTACCCAACTAAATTACGTACAATATAATGTGCTATGTAACAATGTGTCACAACTTGTACCTATGCAGTACATGCACAATGGAATAATGCGTATAAGTACTTTGCTGGTACATAATGTAATGAGACAGAAGACCCTTCAGGATTTTTGACATAGGGCCTCATTTCCTAGTTATCCAGAGTGTTGTTGATTTCTGGAGATATATTTATATTTTTAATTCATGCAGTCATTATATTTTAAGAGTTTAGTGATGCTAGGCTAGTGCTAGGCTAGTGCATGTCTATGGTAACTAGTAGCCTGCATTAAAAACGGTCAGTGCACCTGAGGCAAATCACTTATAACACTAGACTGCTAATGTAATAGTCTGTGTTGACTGAATAATTTTGGAAATATAACCATATTGCATTTAAAAGAGCAGCATCAGCTTCCTGGTTGTAGCTATGCAACGGCGGAGTGATCTGCTAGGTTACCGGATCTACAGTAGTTTGTTCACCTGTGGCTGCCATTACTATATGTGGAATTCACAAGGGAGCTTTCTACAAATCAGATATGGCAACATTTTGAGGACTATCCGATGATTTTTAAGAGGTTTTTAATGCAGGCTACAAGCTACCATAGACATGCGCTAGCCTAGCAATAGCCTAGCGCCACAAAACTCTTCAAATATATACTGCATGAATTAAAAAATGTAAAAAATCTCCAGAAATCAGCAACACTCTGGATAAGTAGGAAATGAGGCCTCAATCCCCCCCCCCAATCCTGAAATATCCCTTAAAGGTTAGGGTTAGAGTTTGGGTCTTATTACATTATATATATGTAAAATAGTGATCCACATTATACCATTGTGTTGGTAACCTGTAGGTACAAGTTATTTCACATTGTTACAGAGCACATTATATTGTACTTAATGTGGCACAATGTATCAAGTGTAGTGTAGAACGGTTTGAATACAATCACGCAAATGCAAAGTTGACAAATGAATTTTAGATTCAGTTTGCCAAATTTTTTGTGGAGTAAAACTTGACTGAAGAAAAAAAAAAAAAGGCAGGAGACATCAGCAGATGGGTGCGTAGGATGGAGGCTAAGCCCAATCGTGAAACAGAAATGCAATCCCACACACCATCAATCCTTGCAATCATTTTGTTTTAAAGGTTGCAACTTTTCGACCCGGTGTTCTGCCGAAACACCGCCTTGTCAAAATGTGCTTCCCCTCGTGCAAAACAACTGCTTCGAGACGTGCACCTCTGCCCCATTGAGAAGTGCTCCGTTCTATCACAAAACCCACCAACAGAAACTTATTTCAGAAGCCTCGTCGTCATTGTTGTATGGAAGCTTAAAACTTGAATATTTCTTATCTTTAAAGAGGGGGTATTATGCTTTTTTCAATCACATAGCACCAGTCTATATCACACTACAATGATGACGAAACCTTCTGTTGGTCTGTAAATGCAGTAAATTAGAATAACTGCCTTGTATAAAATTACTCTCTCAAAATGGCTGCAGTGAATGCCTTGAAATAGGCCTCTGTCTCTTTAAGAACCTCTGACCCTTTCCGACACGCCCCCTCCACACGCTGTCTGTGGCATCAGTGGGGAGGGGGTTCTGCTGAGGAGCTGTGGTTGGTTACTCGGCTGGTGACGAAAGCTCGGAGTTGTCTCCAGGAGGTGGGGGCGTTCCTAGGAGGACTCAGGCAAAGCTATCCCTAAAATGGCTGCCATCAGAGTTTTTACAGATTACTCAAAAATACGTGAATGTGCCAAGGCAACACTTCAGGCATGTTTTTAATGAGGGAATGACATAATAACATGATGTAAAGCAGGGGTCACCAATGTGGTGACCGCGGGCACCCAGGGGCCCTTTGGGGCATGTCCAGTAGCCCTTGGGACTTTTTCTAAAGTGTAAAACGCTTCATTTTCTTGAATCTAATTCTTAAAATTACAGTTATTTCGGTTCTTGTGACTCAGTATGAGTTTAAAATAAAGCTATTTTAACATAATATGGGGTCAATATCCTATAAGTGAACAGTGTACGTTTAAGTCTTTAGGAATTGTTTTTAACTGGTAGCCCTCGAACAACTTAATGCTCTTAAAGTAGCCCTCAGCTGAAATAAGGTTGGTGACCCCTGATGTAAAGCTTGAAAAAGTCGATACCATTGCATAATATCCCCCTTTAAGGTGAACGGTTCAAATCGGATCTCAATTGTGAAAAGAGCCTTTTTTTCAGCCCCCAACATTGCATCCAGCCTATGTCACACAATAGCCTAAAGCCTAAATACCTGGCCGCCTTAACCCCCTTCATTCTCGAGAACTTGCTTTGTTGGTGCGTTTTACCTCGAGCGTAACAATGTGCAGCTGTAGCTAGAACACAACATAATAAACTACCACAGGGCTCTCCCAGGCAGAGGACAAATGCTGTACTGTGTGAGGTCAGCTATAATGCAGGTGGATGACTCAACAGGCCACAGGCGAACAACATCACACAAACAACCTCTGTATAATTACCGGTATTTACAGAAACCAGTGCCGTATTTTGGGCCAAATCTGCGTATACGCTTTGGGGGAAAGACACTGTGACTTTGTGCTTGTGATTATCTGCACTGTTGGGCTTCCCCCTCTGGACGGCGAAAAGGACATCGGCGAGTGTTTCAAGTTCATTTTTACAGGTCGAATTCCACAGAGGGAGAGTGTGCAGGTATAAGCAAGGGGCGGTCGCTTTCGGTGCTGGAAAGATTCAAAAGGGCTGATGCAGAGTTTGATGAAATTGTGGGATAAAAATCTTACATAACAATTCTAGGGTGAGGTTGGCCTAATTATGTCCTAATTATGGGGGTGACGGTGGCGATCAGAAGGTCGTGGGTTTGAATCCCAGCTTCTGCAAATGAAAGAGAGTGTGAATGGGTGACTGGTTCCTTCCTGTAAAGTGCTTTGGGCCTGATAAAGGCAGAAAAGCGATATATACCGTAAATTCTCTAATACTGGCCTGTATTCTTTTAGCGGCCGGGTCTCTAGCAGTGGCCGGGTTCGCGGCTGGCGGAGGCAAATTAAAGCCGGTCTCTAAAACAGGTCGGGGCTAATATTAGAACCTATAGCGGTAGAAATATTCCCCATGTTAGGAATTTGTCTCATACTGGTGTAAATGAAAACTCACGTGCAGGAAGTAAACAAACGGGAACCCGGGCCGATGGGGAACGCTGCGGAGGAGCTGATCTTAGCGTAACTTTGACACAGATTTAGCCACTTTTCAAACCTCCTGTGACTATGTTTGGAAACAGGGGGAGAGTTGTGTGACCCTCCAGGATTTTAATAAAGTCACCATCGCGTCCTCAAAGCACGTCCAGCTGCACCGTGTGCAGGTCAGTCCCACGCCTCAAAATAACTCCTCCGATCAGCGCGAGCGTCTCGTCTTCTCTCGGGTCAGTCTCATGATCGATCACAAACACAAACGCTCCGTCTAAACTCACCTTTTACACAAGATAACAACAAATAATCCAGTCCGCGGTAAAAACGAAACAGAAACCTGCAGTGACATTGATGTCAATGATCCGCTAAAAGCAACAAAACACTTCCTGTTGTCCCGACAAAATAAAAGGCGTCAATGTTCCAGCCGCTGGAAGAGGGTTTGCAATGTTAATTAATAAATGAACCTAATATTTTAGGTGCAAATGGACACAAATCTCGTTTTTCTTAATTTTCCTGGTCGTCCGTTTTGCTCAAATAGAAATAAAGGCCTGTCTCTAATTGTGGCCTGGTTCCAATAAAGGCCTGGTCCTAGATGCCCTTGAGTGAATAAAGGAGAGCATTAGAGCATTTACAGTAAGTGGAGTCCATTTACCATTACCAATAATTAATTAATCACAATTAATCACAATAAAGCATCATTTATTTAGGCGTATTTTTAGAGGCATATTGCTTCTTTGTATTTTCCTACATTTTGGAGATGTGAGGACTGTGTGGTAATTTCAAACACTTTGATTTGTTTTGTCCAGGAAACTGAAAAAGTGTCTGTGCCGCTGAAGTAAAGTGTGAATGCTAAGAATAGCCACTGGAGAAGATCCATAGATTACTCAAAGATGTGCTCGGGGTTTGAAACACAACTTCAGGCATGTTTTTGATGAGAGAACAACTGTAACATAATATAAAGCATCACAAGAGACATTGATGTCATGCCAAAGCAACGTTTTTGAGCTTTTAACCATAGACATCATATTAATAGACTGTCATTACTCACTCCTCCCCGTTTGACAAAATAACTACGTTCAAGGGGGAAATCATGGTGGATTTACAGACTCCTCCTCCCCAGCTCTGACAAAGCATGTTCCTAAAAAGGGCATAAGGGCGGGATCTTCACTGTAGACCCGGCCCTTGCGTGACGTGTAGTTTGCGCAGCTCACAGACCGTTCCTCATTAGTACGAGTTTTCAAAAATTGTTCTTGTCCTTTAATTGTAACTAACCCATCCTCACAGGACGACTATCTAGTTGTAGAAGGTTTAAGAAAATGAGGCACCAGGCTCTAAAGTTGTTTTTAACGTGTCAAAAGTCCAATACATTCCAATGGGGGACTAGCGGCTGTATCGAGGTACTTCAGCAATGGCGGTGTTGTCGTCACAAAGCAGAGCAGCCAGTGGCCATTGCTTTTAACACATGTAATGACGTTGCTTCCACATCAAAAGCATGCCAAGTAGCATTTTGCTTCATTCACACAGTTTTGAGAAAATCCCGTTCACTTTCTTTCATCTGGGTTGGATAGATGGCTCCTGGATTTTTGTGCATCATGGAGGGAACATAGAATTGTGGTTCGAAACAATTTGCCATCATGCTGTTAGCTGAAAGTCAAAGCTTGTTTTCACTGCTATGGTATAATTTCTGCTACTGCCTGCTGAAGGCGCTCCAGGCAAATTCCAAATTCTGAACAGCTCAGCCTCTCAAGTTTTTACCGTTGTTTCTTTACGTTATTTAAATGTTTTAAATGTAAAATGTCACTATGTCATTATGCCTCAATGATACACGTCCATTTTACATATCTTTAATCATTAAGATCATTTAGTAGATATATAGTAACGACATGCTCTTCTCAGTGACTGACTAAAACAGCAACAAGTACTATTCTGGCCACAAGATTACAACTATTTACACAGAGAAAGAAACATATTTATATCTAAACTTCACCTGAGAGTGTTTGGTCAGACCAGAAATAGCTGATTCGCATCATTAGCAAACTTATGACCTCGTTGTTGAGAGGCAGTAACACCATGAAAATTGCTTTCATGGTTCAGGACATGAGCCAAGGACAAATAAACAGTGTCTATGTGGCCTGTTTTGTGAACTCAGCTGTAGCCCGGTATATGTGATGGCCTTTATTAATAGAGCGAGTGACCCACTCCTTTGAACTCCGACTTGCAGTATATATGGAATCAATAGACCACATGAAATATTCACCTTTCCTCCCACCGATATGCCCTGCTAGGCATTTGAAGCAACATATTGTGCACCTAAAAGGCTGCCAACCTGGAAAATAATGTATCTACATAAAAAAGAGGCCTACGTGTCGGTTTTCAAAGCACATGTCAGGTTCCCCAGTACATTGCACGCTTTTCGGGCCTGTTTAAAGGTGCACTATGCAACTTTTTATGTGGGGGGAAAAAAAACACTTTTTATGTGAAACTCTTGATATTTGTTCATATTTGACCTTTTAGTGTTTCAGTGGCGTTATGGGTGGCACGGCACTTTTGCTTTCCCTCACAGTGGCCTTTATGACGCTCCAGAATCAATTGTTTTTAGGGGTTCGTACCAGAAACTGTCCAGAAACCGAAAAAAACAATTGATTCTGGAACAAATATGAACAAATATCAAGAGTTTCACATAAAAAGTGACATAGTGCATCTTTAAGATAACTCAAACATGCATGAAGGGTTTGGGTATGCTTCTGATCAGGGGATTAATATTACTTTGGTCTCCCCTACCTCTAAAAACGTGCTGGTCAGTGGTGGATCGCAGAGTCGCAGAGCCTCAGGATTAACCCAACATCTGCGCAATTTCTTTGTACAATTGTACAATGGCAATAAAGTTCTTGCGCTCAGTCACGCAAAATGACCAAGGATGTTGTTAGCATTTGGCCTCTCCCAATGTATTCCCATAACTCCAAACGGGGGTGAAGTTGGAAGCAACCAAGCTCTTCCACGGGCACAAAGACCAGACAGGTACGCATCAACTCGTCTAAGCTCAGGTAAGAACATATCACAGTGTGGAAGAACTGTGTGCCCTCAGTCACGAAAAAAGACCAAAGGTGTTGTTGGCATTTGGCCTCTCCCAGTATATTCCCATAGCTCCAAACGGGGTGAAATAAGAACATATCTCAGTATGGAAAAATGGTGGCCTGTTCCTTTAAAGCTATCTACTGAGAAAAATATAAAGGTGTGTTAAAATGCCATGATTTCAGCAGTGTAGGTTCAATCACTGCTTAAATCAACAACAATCAGTAGGAAAATAGATTCAATCTGTAATCACATTAGTGATTTGTTCTTTTTTGGGGTCATGGCTTGGGTCCTGCTTCTTCTTCTTCTTGCATGTTGCTTCATGGCAGATGGCACTCAACGTAAGGGTGCATTACCACCACCCACTATGCCATAGTGTGGGCTGGAGTATCTATGTACATATCTTTCCCCTGATTTAATTGACCTAAATTCTAGCAAATAATCCCATCTCTTTTAAAAACACCAGGAGCACCTTTTATTCTGCCTCTGAATCGTTTAAAACACTGTTTAATAATGAAGAATCAAACCCCTGCCTTGTCAGCTGTAGTTTTTTATTAAGATTATACTTACTACAATGTAAAATAACATGCTCCACAGTTTCCAAGTCCATGGTACTTACAGTGGTAATTACTAGTAATGACAGTGGTACTTATTGTGGCACTAAAAGTGGTAATTACTAGAAATTGGGGTTAGGGTTTGGGAGTCACAGAGTAACCACTGTATCTATACATAAGACTGTAAAGCAACATGTGCAATAATCTCTGTATCAGCTGCACTTTATTAACTCTGAGTGATCTTCTTGAACGCCGACTGTAACAAGTGAATTTCTCCTTTGTGAGATCAATAAAGGATTATCTTATCTTATCTTATCTTATCTTACTAAGAGATACAGGAGTAACTCTTAGTAATGAAGGTTGTACTTCTATTTACTATGGTACTTACTGATAATTCAAGGATACTACAGCAGCAATTCATAGGTAGAGGTACTTCTACAAACAGAAGTAATTTCTAGGATTGTGTGACTATAAAACAACATAAAACAGCATTAGGGAAAACAAGAAGTATAACCTTCATTACTCAGAGTTACCACTGATTCTAGAAGTACATACCTTGTAATTCTCACTATAAAATCCTTCAAGTACCACAATAAGTACCTAGAATTACCACTGTAAGTACCACCATTAGCACCACTGTAAATGGTAAATGGTCACAACTTATACAGCGCTTTTCCGCCTACATTAGGCACTCAAAGCGCTTTACAGCAAGGATCCACTCACCCATTCATACTCTCACACTGTAAGTACCATAAGTACCTATAAGCACCACTATTATTACTAGTATTTACCACTGTAAGTACCACCATAAGTACCTAGAATTTCCACTGTAAGTACCACCATAAGCACCACTGTAAGCACCACAATAAGTACCTATAAGACCTCTATTATTACTAGTATTTACCACTGTTAGTACCACCATAAGCACCTAGAATTTCCACTGTAAGTACCACAATAATTACCTAGAAGTACCACTATTATTACTAGTATTTACCGCTGTAAGTACCACCATAAGCACCTAGAATTTCCACTGTAAGTACCGACATAAGCACCACTGTAAGTACCATAATAAGTACCTATAAGCACCACTATTATTACTTGTATTTACCACTGTAAGTACCACCATAAGCACCTAGAATTTCCACTGTAAGTACCACAATAATTACCTAGAAGTACCACTATTATTACTAGTATTTACCACTGTAAGTACCACCATAAGCACCACTGTAAGTACCATAATAAGTACCTATAAGCACCACTATTATTACTAGTATTTACCTCTGTAAGTACCACCATAAGCACCTAGAATTTCCACTGTAAGTACCACAATAATTACCTAGAAGTACCACTATTATTACTAGTATTTACCACTGTAAGTACCACCATAAGCACCACTGTAAGTACCATAATAAGTACCTATAAGCACCACTATTATTACTAGTATTTACCTCTGTAAGTACCACCATAAGCACCACGGTAAGTACCACAATAAGTACCGAGAAGTACCACTATTATTACTAGTATTTACCACTGTAAGTACCACTATAAGCACCTAGAATTTCCACTGTAAGTACCATCATTAGCACCACTGTAAGTACCACCATAAGCACCTAGAATTTCCACTGTAAGTACCACAATAATTACCTAGAAGTACCACTATTATTACTAGTATTTACCACTGTAAGTACCACCATAAGCGCCTAGAATTTCCACTGTAAGTACCACAATAATTACCTAGAAGTACCACTATTATTACTAGTATTTACCACTGTAAGTACCACCATAAGCACCTAGAATTTCCACTGTAAGTACCACAATAATTACCTAGAAGTACCACTATTATTACTAGTATTTACCACTGTAAGTACCACCATAAGCACCTAGAATTTCCACTGTAAGTACCACAATAATTACCTAGAAGTACCACTATTATTACTAGTATTTACCACTGTAAGTACCACCATAAGTATCTAGAATCTCCACTGTAAGTACCACAATAATTACCTAGAAGTACCACTATTATTACTAGTATTTACTACTGTAGGTACCACCATAAGCACCAAGAATTTCCACTGTAAGTACCAAAGACTTAGCGGCCCGTAATGTAAAGTGTTACCTCCAAGTCTAAGCCAAACTCACACAGGCCTGATGGATGATTTTCTATTAGATATAAGAAGGTCCATGCCAGTTTAGAATCACTGCTGAATGAAATATATAAAATGCATAACACAGACTGCAGTGTGTCCTTCTTCAAATCTAAAAAAGAAACTTACAACATCGTACTGCTATAAATACGAGATGTGTTAATACAAACAAATGTGTGAAACATGATCCAGGAGGGGTCTATTTTTAATGTGAGAAAAGGAGTCGCTGTGAACGAACCGCTGCCTGCTCCCACTGTTGTATTGATTCAAACTAATGGTGCTGTGACGGTGTTGGGTGTATTCCGGTAGATGATTTCCTGTGCAGGCAGGAGGGCACTTAATGTACAGAATTTATGTTACCGTGGTAATTAGACATGACCTTTGAGTGGGAGAGGGAGTCGGGGAGACCAGTCGTACATTGCATCAAATGGACTCTGAGATTGCTGTGCATTTATCCCTCATAACTCACACCTTTAAGTCTAAAAGCTGCTGCATAGATTTATAGATAGATATAAATGGGCAATACAATGAAGATTCTTTCCCCATATCATTATAAGGCTCAAAATGGGGAAACACACCCACACACACACACAACTGTATGGCCAACTTTAACTTTTTACTTTGGAGCTTTTTGTAGAAATGTAAATGAGTATAAAGCATTATTATTTACTTGTCAAAAGTATTATTTACTTATCTACTTAAAGGGTCTATTCGGAGTTTAAAAATGTTAAAATGATGTATTTTCCTCCCTCTACACGTTGCACTGCCTCTAAAATCCTGCACTGTCACTGAAAAACTTGTTGCTTCGAGTCTGAATTACCGTCATGCACAAGCTTAAAGGGGGGGTATTATGCAAAATCGACTTTTTCAAGCTTTACATCATGTTATTATGTCATTCCCTCATTAAAAACATGCCTGAAGTGTTGCCTTGGCACAGTCACTGAGTATTTTTGAGTAATCTGTAAAAACTCTGATGGCGGCCATTTTAGGGATAGGTTTGCCTGAGTCCTCCTAGGAACGCCCCCACCTCCTGGAGACGCCTCCGACCTTTCGTCACCAGCCGAGTAACCAACCACTGCTCCTCAGCAGAACCCCTCCCCACTGATGCCACAGACAGTGTGTGGAGGGGGCGTGTCTGAAAGGGTCAGAGGTTCTTAAAGAGACAGAGGCCTATTTCAAGACATTCGCTACAGCCATTTTGAGAGAGCAATTTTATACAAGGCAGTTATTCTAATTTACTGCATTTACAGACCAACAGAAGGTTTGGTCATCATTGTAGTGTGATATAGACTGGTGCTATGTGATTGAAAAAAGCATAATACCCCCTCTTTAATATAGAAGGTGCAGTTACATGTATGACCAGAGGTGGCAGTAGTGAGTATAAAAATGACAACTTGCATCTAGCCCCTTTAAAGTGCAACTAAAGACAAAATTCTGATAAACTATGATTATTATTTGCTGTTCCCGCTTAATTTCTTCATCATTTTCTTCATCATCTTTTAGTGTAAACTTGTATTTTGCACTCATATAGTCCAAAACCATCTAAACTGTTTGTGTATTGCCTCCTCATGTGGCTAAAATGATAGAATTTTGATCTTTTTCCAGTGGAAGTTCCGGCAAAAGTAGAAGTCCATGTCACGGCACAGCGATTTGATGAGCAGATACTTGAAACTGTGAATGTGTCACTTTAAGTAAATGTACCACCTTTGCAGACAAAAGTGTTCAGAGTCGTGGGTTAGTGCTTGTGAGCTAGTTCCTCAAAGCTTTATCATAGCAAGAGTCATCATTACTGTGTGTAGAACCAAACAACAGTCTTTACCTGTGTATGATGTGCTGGCTCTGCAGATAGTCCAGGGCGAGCGTCATCTCACAGAGGTACAGTCTGACGGCTTCTTCTCCAAACTGCACGTTCTGCTGCAGGTGGTACCTCAGGTCACCTCCCAGGAGCAGGTCCACCACCATGAACATGTCTTCCTCGTCCTGGAAGGAGTACCTGGGACACAAAGAGACATAACTGCAGTGAGCCACGGGAATAGAGAAAAAGATGAGGCTGGGAACTAAATGTGAGTAACAGGGGAGATGAAATAAGCGCATTGAGTTGCCTTGTGTACTAAATGCATGGTATAAATAAACATGCCTTGCCTAATATGGTATTGATCGTGATTTTATTATAGAGGTCAGAAATCTGGGTGGGAATCTCTGGCACCATTCTAAAGTTCAAACCCTATCCCAAAAACAGGAAACACTTTGTTGAAATTGGTAACTGTGTGTCAAACTAAATAGGCTTGACCTGTGGAATTCCCCAGGGATTGATCGTGGGTCCCCTCTTGTTCAATCTATACATGCTTGCAGTGGGTCAGGTAATGCACAGCGTTAAAGTAAAGTGTCCTCCCACAACTATGCAGATGACACTCAGCTCTATCCATGACTGATGGCATGTGAATGAGGGCTTGTGGATTTACCGTATCTAAAAGATCAGTGTCTGGATGCAAAACAAGTTTCTCCAACGGTACTTGAAGACAATATTTAAATCAACGTTTTTAGCCTACACAAACGAAAGAGAAATGTTGACAGATTTTTTTTTTCCTCCATGTTTTAGCAAATCTTTTTAGTGTCCTTCCTTCCTTCCTTCCTTCCTTCCTTCCTTCCTTCCTTCCTTCCTTCCTTCCTTCCTTCCTTCCTTCCTTCCTTCCTTCTTTCATTCTTTCTTTCCTTCTTTCTTTCCTTCTTTCCTTCTTTCTTTCCTTCCTTTCCTTCTTTCTTTCCTTCTTTCCTTCTTTCCTTCTCTTTCTTTCCTTCTTTCTTTCTTTCTTTCTTTCCTTCTTTCCTTCTTTCTTTCTTTCTTTCTTTCTTTCCTTCTTTCTTTCTTTCTTTCATTCTTTCTTTCCTTCTTTCTTTCCTTCTTTCCTTCTTTCTTTCCTTCTTTCCTTCTTTCTTTCCTTCTTTCTTTCCTTCTTTCCTTCTTTCCTTCTTTCTTTCCTTCTTTCCTTCTTTCTTTCTTTCCTTCTTTCCTTCTTTCTTTCTATCCTTCTTTCTTTCTTTCCTTCTTTCCTTCTTTCTTTCCTTCTTTCCTTCTTTCTTTCCTTTCTTTCCTTCTTTCCTTCTTTCTTTCCTTCTTTCCTTCTTTCTTTCCTTCATTCCTTCCTTCTTACCTCACAATCATGGAGACAAGTTCACAAAACAGTACATTTTCATTTTGAATCAGTTTAAACACAGAAAGCCAACATGTTTCTCTACAAGTGACATCTTCAACATTCAAACAGTAAACTCATCACCGACAAGATTATCATCACAGAGATTACAATAATTATGTTTTTTATCAATACTTTGATAACGGCCCTCTACTTTTGATAGTCGATTGTTACCAGTTCTGTATTTCTGTCTGAGCTGGTCCTTTATAGGGTTAGTTCCACTGTGAGTTTCAGCCGAGTTAACATTGGCGATTTCCTGAAATCTCCAAATAAAGGAGAGGCTATTTGCAAATTGTACGCAAAAAATGCTGAGGCTCCCGAAAGAATGTTCAAAAGCCATAATTATGCCTGTACCACTTACGCAGCAACTCCCTGCTTTCATACGATCAGTCATGCATAACAACACAGCATCCAAGCCATGATCCGTGTTCCACCACACGCTCCCGACATGCCACTGTCTTTCCCCCGCCTCAACTATTATGAATGATCCTTTTACATAATGCATTATCAGCCGTTTTAACACCAAGCCCACAGAACAGAACATTACTTTCATCGCCCTAACAGCCCTGAACCTGACAGCAGCTG
Organism: Gobius niger; assembly: GCF_951799975.1. NCBI lineage: Eukaryota > Metazoa > Chordata > Actinopteri > Gobiiformes > Gobiidae > Gobius > Gobius niger. The sequence goes on from NC_136858.1 coordinate 32,946,515, forward strand.
AGCAAATGTGTACAGAGAGGCAGTCCCTGGGAATTAAACATGAAAACACCAGAGTCAGGCCTGATGCGACTTAATTGAAGGCTGCTCGTGGTCCACTAAGCATTTTGTCAATCAGGATTACTAATGGAGCACGTCAAATTAAACCAGCGCTCTAAGTGATCTAACGGGGGATTGGAAAATACCCTCTTCTCCGGTTTTTTAGACCTAAATGAACAAAAACACATAGCCACACGGGGGAGGGCTTTTGAGAAAATGAATCTATAATTAATCTGCAAAGTAGAAGCTAAGTAAACTCTAAGGAGCATAGAGTGATGAGCTTAAGATCTACAGGGGCTGCGCTACAAACTTTGAGACACTGGCTATGAAAAGGTGAGTTCACAAGAGTAGATTAATCTTCTGAGTGGATGAGTGGGAGACTCTCCAAGCAGGGGATGGATACATCGAGGCATCCTACTGTGAAATTACAAGCACACAGAGATGCATCACTATTACAGTCATTTTACAGGTAATGACTGATGAGGTTTGTTATTTGATGGTTTATTAATCTGGACAGGGACACCTCTGGACACCTCCGCCTGAACCAAATGCATTCTGTCCGCTTTGGCCATTATATGGGTCTGTGTAACACCTCATTTGAAAGCTAAGACACACAAAACTGATATTTTTCCTCGCGTTGTTGCTGTGTTGTGTAACCTTTTTTATGTTTTTGGTCACATTTTTGTTGAATTTTTGTCACATTTTTGTTGAATTTTTGTCACTTTTTTGTTTAATTTTTGTCACATTTTTGTTGATTTTTTGGTCATTTTTTGTTTAATTTTTGTCACATTTTTGTTGAATTTTTGTCACATTTTTGTTGAATTTTTGTCATTTTTTGGTTGAGATTTTGTCACATTTTTGTTGATTTTTTGTCATTTTTTGGTTGAGTTTTTGTCACATTTTTGTTGAATTTTTGTCACTTTTTGGTTGAATTTTTGTCACTTTTTAGTTGAATTTTTGTCACTTTTTTGAGTTTTTCTCAATTTTTTGTTAATTTTTTTGTCACATTTTTGTTGAATTTTTTGTCACATTTTTGTTGAATTTTTGTCACTTTTTGGTTGAGTTTTTGTCACATTTTTGTTGAATTTTTGTCACATTCTTGTTGAATTTTTGTCACATTTTTGTTGCGTTTACATCCTTGTTTTCTTCTCATTTTTTGTGGCTGTTTTGGTGCTTTTTTCCCAAGAAGCTTTTTGATTAAGGTAAAGCCAAACCCTTTGTTGGTGTTCGAGAGGATAGATATCCACATGGACCCGATTTAGACTTGACTTTATTCACGTGTGATAAATAAGTTCATATTCCACCAGAAAATGGCTAAAAAGAATGAAAAATTGTGTTTCTCTAAAGATTCTGTTTTCCCCCTCGGCGAAGCCACGCCCCCTTCTATGACGAGATGCCGTCGGTATCTATAAAGGATAGGAGGAGATGCTGAAGGTACGCGTAAAGACCAGACAGGTACACATGAACTCGTCTAAGCTAAGGTAAGAACATATCTCAGTATGCAAAAATGCCTATTCCTTTAAAAAGAGCCAACTCCGTTTTTTCACCACAAATGGCTTCACACAGCAGTGTTAATTTCGTCGACTAAAATATTTAGTCTTAATTTTAGTCAAAGTGTTATTGTTGCCGACTAAAATTGGACTAAAACTAAATTAAAAGTTCATGAGACTAAAACTATGACTAAAATGTTCAGATATTTTAGTCGACTAAAATAAGACTTAAAGGGGGGGTATTATGCAAAATCGACTTTTTCATGCTTTACATCATGTTATTAAGTCATTCCCTCATTAAAACCATGCCTGAAGTGTTGCCTGGGCACATTCACGTATTTTCGAGTAATCTGTAAAAACTCTGATGGCGGCCATTTTAGGGATAAAACGCCTGATTCCTTCAGGGAACGCCTCGAACCTCCAGGATACGCCTCCGACCTTTCGTCACCAGCCGAGTAACCAACCACTGCCCCTCAGCAGAACCCCCTCCCCGCAGTGTCTAGCCCTAAGATGTAAACAGAGTCATCATGGAGGATTAGCTTCATGTGTTGTGAACCGGAGCCACAGCAGACTTTTACAAAGACACACATCAGTGTTTCTGTTACCTAAACACCCAGGATTAAAACCGGTGACAAGAACACTTATTTCAGTGTCTGGTTCTGCGCTGGGCCTTGATGATGCACAGAGCCTCCGGAGAAAGCTAATGCTAAGCTAAACCTCGAGTCATCACGTGAAAACGAGAAATATGCACACATAAAGTCAATAAAACCACCACACACATAAAGAACCGTTTAACAATGATCACACACGGAGCCAGGCTTGTTGATTTGGAAGTTTATTGCTCACATCTCATCTACAATGGGTCATAGACGAGTGGCTTTCTCCCGGAGCTAACAAGCTAGCCGCGACAAGCTAACGGGAAAATTCACTGAATACAAGCAGCATATTATGCATTGAAAACGTCACTAAAACAGGCAACTGCTTGAAGCAGCCTTTATGACGATCACACACGGAGCCTGGCTTGTTGATTTCGTAGTTTATTGCTCACATTTCATCTACAGTGAGTCGTAGCCGAGTGGTTTTCTCCCGGAGCTAAGGCACTATTAGCCGCGACAAGCTAACAACCTTCACCTTCACAACATTCATTGAAAACAGGCAGCATATTATGCACAAATAACGTCAATAAAGCAGGCAACTACTTGAAGCAGCCTTTACGATGATCACACAATGAGCCTGGCTTTACACATTTGTGGTTTATTGCAGACTTTTCATCAACAATGAGCAGTAGTCGATTATAACAAGCTAACGGGTAAACTCGAAAAACCACTGTCCACCTGCACAGATAATGTCCGTCTTTTGAATCGTATGGGCTCCTGCAGATCCTGGTGTCGTCCATGGGGGTATAGTTAGAGATCCATAGGGCATGGCAGATGCAAAGAGAAGCCTCCAAACAGCAGTTATTTTTCAGGCAAGAGCCCCGTCCAAGCGTCCGGTGTGAAAGGTTCGTCTCCAAATAATATCCTGTGTGGCCATTGTTCACAAAGTGATAAACAGTAGCTCCTTTCCAACAATAAAAATTAAAATGCACCGATCGTAGTTTCAATACTGTACGCAGAGAACGAGCGGAGTGTTGTGATGCCACAGACAGCGTGTGGAGGGGGCGTGTCTGAAAGGGTCAGAGGTTCTTAAAGAGACAGGGCCTATTTCAAGTCATTTGCTACCGCCATTTTGAAAGAGTAATTTTATACAAGGCAGTTATTCTAATTTACTGCATTGACAGACCAACAGAAGGTTTCGTCATCATTGTAGTGTGCTATAGACTGGTGCTATGTGGCTGAAAAAAGCATAATACCCCCTCTTTAATAAAAATTAAAGGGAGAGACTAAAATCATCCAAACTTCTATTGACCGTCTGAAAGAGCCTCATATCATGTAAATTCACTGCAAAGGATCAGCTCTGAGCTTTGTTCATGTGGAGTAGCTCCATGAAGCAGAGGAACAAGATTAAATATGATTATGATGAATATTATCAATGCAAAGTCTAAATTCGTCTTAAATTTAGTCGACTAAATTTACTTGCAATTTTAGTCAACTAAAACTAGACTAAAATTGAAGATATTTCTTTGACTAAAACTAGACTAAAATGGAATTACATTTTCGTCAAAAGACTAAGACTAAAACTAAATCAAAATATGTTGTCAAAATTAACACTGCACACAGCCACTAACTAAGTAAAAATACAAAAATAGTCAAAAATTCTGCCAGAGTATGTAAACTTTTGAGCACAACTGTAGCTTTATCACGTGAAGAAGAATTTTAGCCTATAGATACAGACGGCATCTCGTCATAGAAGGGGGCGTGGCTTCTCCGAGGGGGAAAATAGAATCATTAGAGAAACACATTTTTTCACTCTTTTAAGCCATTTTCTGGTGGAATATGAACTTATTTATGACACATGAATAAAGTCAGGTGTAAATGGATATTTTCTCACAGCACATTGTTCATTAGAAGTGAAATAACGTCTGTTGTGGCTCGCGCTAGCTAACCGTTAGCATTAGCCCGATGCTATCATGTAGCATCAAGTTAGCATTCTCCGTTTTATGGGCTGTTGAATCACTTTGCTCCTCTCCATGTCTTTGTTTCTTTATTTAGTAGAAAACTATATTTATAATTCAGCATTTGTTATAAGTAGTTTTTGAATAATTAGAGCAAGTTTGGATTGTTGTTTTCCCCCTTAACTTTTTTCAAGCATGACCATATATGGGCAATTCCAGAGATGCCGCCTGTATCTATATAACCCTACTTCTGCGAATTGTCTATAAGTTATTGCTGTAAACTTGCTTGAATGGGTAATCTCCTTATCATTATCTGTGTGATGAATGGGCTTGTACGGCTTTCTGTGAAAACCCACCCTGCTCTGCCTTCCTATATAAGCTTTTTAATAGTATCTTGTATCCCGCAGCATTTCCATTACAGTAAGGTACGATAAACTCTTTCCTTACCACGTAAAAAAATATAGGGTCCCGGCCTTCATATGGGAATTTATGATGCTGTTAAGAAATGCCAGCAGCACAAAAAACGGCTACTCGCTGTGTATCGCCCACATATTTGAAACTTGATTTCTTTTTTTTTTTTATCAGTAGTTTTGACCGAGTTTTAGCGCGTATCTCCTGCTCTAATTCACCTCCGGGAAATGTCATACGCGCCGCAGTTGTGTTTACAGATTCAATCCACTCCGCCCAGCCCCATTATCCGTCCCATCACACACAAGTCGAGGCCATTTCTACAATTAATCACCCTGATGTTTTAGGACCAGGGGAAACACCGCTGCTCGGCAAATGGCTTTTGTTTTAGCCACAGAATCAATCCAGGAAGGTTTTTTTTTTTTTTTTCCACTTTGCACCAAACAGAGACCTACTTTGAACTTATAGAGAGGCAGGAAATTGCGGGTCCAGATCCTGAAATGGGAGCAATCAGCAGCTCGCTCTCCTCCGCTGTGTTGTGCTGGGTCGCGGAATAATAAAAGTATTGATGAGATTTTCCCCCGGTTTTGATGAGAAAGTAAAACAAGGGCTTATTGCACTTCCCTGAAATAGCAGTGTAATATCTCAGCTGATGAAAGGCAAAGGCAGGATCTATGGCGCTGAGAATAATCTGAAGATAATTAATGCTGTATTGTTCTTTGTTTGTTCTATAATGTTGTAAACACTTGGATTAGCACATAGTGGTCAAAATACTTCAAGAGCAAGCAATGATAGACGCCTACTTCACTGGCTGTATCCGAATGTCCACACAACAGGTCTGGGCTCATTCTACACATTAGGACATTGTTGAAACATGTAGGGGGAGGAAAATACTTAATTTTAACATTTTTAAACTCTGTACAGTCCCTTTAACATAAAGCGTTACCTGAAATTCTTATATCAAAGTATCGTTATTTGTTTTTAAAAATGAAAACATATTTTATTGAAAAGTCACAGATTCACATAGTTTTCAGTTTGTTTTAGTGTTTTGAGCAGAAAAATATGACTACTTTTAATTGCACTTCTACATGCAAGAGCTGTAATGAGCTCCAAACTAAAAAGCTCCACTGGCATGGACGAAATCCCAGCATATTTGGAATTCAAGAATCAAGAATCAGTTCACGGTTCACAGTTGAAACATGTCCACAGGCATAACCACACTGCAAAAAGTAAATATCAAGTATTGGCTTAAATGACTGGAATTGAGGAAATGTATCTTGTTTTGAGCGGTTTTCACTCATTTAGACACTTTTTCCTGATCGGACCAAGTTTACTTTGCTTGTTTGAGGACATTTCAGACCAGTTCTAGGGTCAATCTCGCTTGAAATAAGAACGTAAAATTGCCAATGAGATAAGATCAATTTTCTTACCCCATTGGCAAAGAAAATGACCTGAAATAAGGACGAAACGTATAAAAACGAGTCAGAAACATCTCAGAACAAGGGAAATAATCTAGGACAAATGCCCAACAATTTCTTAACTAGTCAAAACAACAACAAAATTGGATTATTATGCTCAAATTGAGATGTTTATACTAGTCTAGTTAATTACTTTTGTGAGAAAAGACTGCTGAGCTTGTAGAAGAATGTTTGTAGAGGAGACAGATTATTACTTTGTCGAAAGTTGTGTTTGGTTGCACAATTCTAAAGTTTATCTCAACCTTTCATTATACAGAGACAGCACATAAAACATATCAAATCAAATCTACAGTCAAAATATCGTAAGTAAATCCTGCATGAAACATTCTCAGGCACTTGGATTCACCTCTGCACAGTCGTCCCTCCTCTCGCCCGCCGCCATCATCAAACATAGCTCCAATCTCCTCAGACAGTCCCGTGGAGTCTGCTCAATGGGGTCTGACAGCCAAGCTTCCTCTATGAACGCCAGCGTACCGTCCTGCCCTGCCCCTTCCCCGTGTCCCAGCAAACCGTCCCGCCTCGGCAGATGGCGCTCGCCCCGGGACGCTGTGTGGTTCTGGCACTCCTCTACCTGAGCTTCACCTTTTCATCACATCCTCATCGCGGCGTGACTCTTGGATTTGCCTTTGACAGACGAGCTCCCGGGGAGATTCGGGGACGTAATCTCGGTGTCGAACAAAGTGGTCTATCCCGAGCCGGTGCCAAAATGTCTGCGACTGTAACGCAGGAGGCAGCGTAGAGAGGCAGATGTCAGGTTAATATAGTTACGTTCTGCCGGGGTGACGGGGACGTGTGAGGTTCTCTGCAGACTGGTGGAGCAGACGAAAGCTGCACCATAACAAGGCCCCACTGCTTAAACCTTACTACAATTCAGAAGGAAACAACTGACTGGCCGATCTCAGAAACTGATGTTTTGTGCGGCTTCAGTTTCAGTATTCATTGTTTGTGGTGGAATAATTGGCCGGTTTTACAGCATCACTGAAAACAGTCTGACCCTTACAAGTCATCTGTGCATTTGTCAGCTTTGCAAATGAAATAAACAACTGTGGCACCGAGAGGAACCCTCTCCAGACACTGGGAGAACATGCAAACTACACATAGAAAAGTTTGCTGTCAATCACAGACCATGTTGTCACAACATAAAGACGGAATTAACCAAACGTACATTGATTGAAACAGCCGTTGCGCATTATTTTGCATTGATTTATCCTACTTTTAAATTGGAACCGAGTTGATAATGACTCCTTGTATCCTTACGTTTTTGTGGCAAAAACGCCTCGTGGAAGGCCCAGGACACGCTGGTGAGACTATGGGCCCGATCTTGTGCATCAAAACGGAGACGATAGCGTGACATTTTGCGCTCAGTAGGAGCACACTTTGTGATCTTGCCACTCCAGACTTAGCACATTTAAGTGGGAGGAGACACAGATTTTCCTCCAACCAGATCGACTCCGCGTCCAGGAGAGGGGTTGTGTGGGAGTGGGGGGTGAACATGTGCTTTTGTTTTGCTTCGCGTTCACGCCAAGCGCGGGCCGATCCGCGCCACAGCGGACGCTGTAGCTCTTTTTCTCTCGAGACGTGAACATGGTTTAGCTCACAATGGGGTAAATAAAGTTTTTAGTTTGACCTGTGAGAGCCTAAGGCTTAAGAAAGAACGCAGGACAGCGCAATGTAAACAAGGAAGTGAATGTCAGCCGTGTTTCCATCAGTGCAGTCACCTCCTCTTGTGACGCCCCCTCACAGGTGGCGGAGGCGAATGGCACATATAGCGCCGCCACTCCGAAATAATTCGCCAAGAGCCTGCGCTGCCCCGTACGCCGCCACAAGATCTGGCCCTGAGTTTCCGAGCTGGCCTGGTGTCGCCTCGCGGTCCCCCCAGAACAGCTGGAGGAGGTGTGCGTGGATCGAGAAGTCCGGGCATCTCTGCTGAGATTGCTGCCTCCGCGACCCGGAGGATGAAGCGGAAGAAAATGGATGGATGGACCGTTCACATTAGTCTCCGATCTACTAACCTGGTGTTTCCCAACCAGGGGTACGGGGCACTTGGCTGGGGATACTTGGAATGACCTAATACTAAAAAAGAAGGTGATACTGAATAGAATTTCAATATTACCTTCAAAGAAAAGTAAAAGGTTTGACTTTGAGAGTATTTTAGATACATTTTAGATACATTGGTTTTATATAGCGCTTTTCTGGACACTCAAAGACGCTTTACATTTCACTATTCGCTCACTCCATACTCGATGGTGGTAAGCTACTATTGTAGCCACAGCTGCCCTGGGGTAGACTGACGGAAGTAAGGCAACCAGTCTGTGCCATTGGCCCCTCCGATCACCACCACTCACTCACTCACTACATTTGCTAGGCTTCCTGGTGTTCCCAAACGGTCTCCCATCCAAGTCCTGCCAGGCCCTTCCCTGCTTAGCTTCCAAGGTCTGACGGGATTGGGCAGAGCAAAGGCGGTATGGCCATTTTGAACATTACACTCTACTATACTGATATATCTTTGTTTGTTGCTCATTGTGTTATGTTGGCAGGATCCTCAAGTTAGGGGGTACAGGTAGTATAAATGAATGCCTCAAGGGGTGCGTTGGACACATAATGGCTGGAAACTACTGTACTAGTTATGCATTGGTAAACCACTCACTTCCTTGTTTACAGCTGCATGCAGTTTGCGTCATGTCTTTTCTCTGATTTGTTTATACCCTTGTCAATCAGCGAATACCCATTGGGAATTCGCTGAAAAAAAACCCTGATCCCACAAGTCTTGGTAAAGAATAGGAAAAGCGTGTATTCTTCCTGGCCGGGCTACAGCAAAGCCTCACCTGGCCCGGGAATTAAAAGCAGGACCTTGTTATTGTAATGCACCACTGCGCCACTTAAAAGCCACAAATGCCATATTACTTTTTTCAAAAACAAGAGCTCTTCCATTTGCTTAATATTGCACTAAGTGAATTTCAAAGTGGCATTTTCACCCATTATCTGAATGAAAAACAGACTGACGGCACTGGAATTGCAAGAATGAAATGACTATTGCACAGTTTATAGTGAGGGGGCAGCCATTAGGACATTTTTGGTTATTTTTTCCAAATGCTAACTGCGTCCTTCAAAAGCACTATTATCAAAAACATTCATTAAATACGCTCTGAATTGCAAGCGTTGAAATGTGTTGTCGCCATTGCTTTTATTTCTTAAAAATGTTGTGATTATAGAGAAAGCTAAGCATAACCTTGTATCTGTTTTGGTTTCTGGGGACATTGCTCAAAGAAAGATCATTTTCAGGTGCTTCGTTTTCCCCCCCATCAACCTAAAACGTTTTGTCGTGATTGCTTGTTGCATCAGTCTATCAGGGATTTGCAGGGACACGTTGAAACATTTCTTGGAGACAGTAGTGAGACCTCAGTCCACATCTATTTTTATTGATATCCAACGCGTGAAGCTGCTCTGGGATTCTCAGTCGTTGTTACGGTATGTATTGTATTCAAGTCACGGACGTCAGGCTGAGATATATAGTAGCTGCAAAAGACAATATCTGCCCACGTCCACTGGGAGAGCTTCTACGTTCAGCCACGCAGGCCAAAGAAGGTGTTTTAAATTCATGTTATGAAGGAAGAGATGTATGAAAGATAAGCTCATCTTTACTGAAATGCTGCAAAAGTATTTCTATTTGGACTCTCAAAGGCGCTTTACATCGCACTATTCATCCACTACTAACTCACACACTACATTCACAAAGGGGGCAAAGTGTCTTGCTTAACTAACCCCCACCTGAACTGAGAACATTTTCTCCTGAGATGAAAACATGGCTTAAAAGTGATGAAAAAACATGCCGTTTAAATAATGGCTGACTCCACACACACAATAGCTTCGATTTATTGAAGTAAATTACCAATGCAGTTTAACCTCTTCACTCCCGCCTGAACCGAGAGGATTTTTTTCCTCAGATTTTTTTTCCATCATTTTTTTGTTGGGTATACAACTCATTTTTGTAACTTTTTCGTCATTTTTTTTGTCATTTTTTGTCACATTTTTGTCATTTTTTGTCACATTTTTTTCATTTTTTCGTCATTTTTTTAAATCAAATTTTTGTCACATTTGGCCTCTATGCCTTACGCACCTGTTTAAAACAAAGAGATGTGTGAAGTAAACCTTCTTTAATTTTTAACTAGTATATCAACAAAATAAAACCATCAATTTGAATCTAGCTTTATCCATTATTCAGATTTTGTCGGCAAAAAAAAAACATTTTGGGCATTTTTAGGCATAAAACACCTTATTTTTATATGAACACATAAAATGACAGAAAACTTGCAATACATTTTTTCTTCACATTTATGCCAGTAACTTACAGCAGAAGTTTCAAATTGATATCTTTTAATAAATAAATAAAAAATCCCTATTCACCTGTATTGTCTCGCCTTGCTTGAATGAATAACTTGCATTTTTAAAAAGTCATCCGGTTCAACATTTGCTTAACTCCTTCAAACCTGATAAGCTTACACAACCTCAGGCATAAACCAAGGGCTCTGGGTTCAAGAGCCAAGGCCACGGAGGGGGTGTGATTGTTCCTTTGTGCAGCATCTGACGGCTTTGTACAAAAAAATGTATTGGACCTTGTATCCTTGACATTTACCGCCAAGTTACAGAGAAGGAGAAAAAAAATGTTCCCAAGACGGAGGAACTAAAGCAAACTTAACAAGATAGAAGATCCTGCTATAAATGAAAATGGCTAAATTTATTGCATGGTAAATTAGCGGTTTATAGCTAAGGATTAGTCCGAGAGGTGTGGATAAATGCCAAGCTCGTATAAAGCGTCCAGGGACAAAGCAAGCAGTGCCAAAATGGAGCTAGTGCAGAGGAGGTCTTGAGTTTGGGCCAGATGGGAAAAAAAAAGCACCAGTTAATTCACTCGATTTAAGTTGGTATAAAGCGATAACTTCAGATTGTTTTTGATGAACTAAGAGAAGGCGATGGAGTAAGACTGCATAAAACACAACATATTGCGAGGACCGGTTGCAGCTCTCTAAATGCCAAACTATGCAACCTCTTTTAATGGGACACTAATAAATATTTCATCTTGAGTTCAGAAAGGGAAAGTGTAGGCAACCAAAAAGAAAACATAAAAGGAACATGGTTTGATTTCTTTGCATGTGAGGATTACTCGGGTTGTTACCAATATATGGAGGGAATGTCTTAAGCTAGGGCTGCTCGATTATTGAAAAAATAAACATCACGATTATTTTTGTCATAATTGAAATCACGAATGCCTCGATTAAAGGGATATTTCAGGATTTTTGACATAGGGCCTCATTTCTTAGTTATCCAGAGTGTTGCTGGTACCTGGAGATATTTTTTTTGTAATTCATGCAGTTCTTATGTTTGAAGAGTTCCGTGGCGCTAGGCTAATGCTAGGCTTTTCTACGGCATCAGCTAGCCTGCATTAAAAACGGTCTTAAGCACTCCACAGAGCACCTGAGGCAAATCACTTATAACGCCAGACTAACTAAATGTCTGTGTCGATGGAATAATTTTTGGAATATAACTGACCTTGCATCACATGAATGATCGCATTTTGAGGGACTATTTTCTAGCAGATCACTCCGCCGCTGCGTAGCTTATACAAACACGAAGCTGATGCTGCTCAAATATAAGGTATTTTAAATGCAAAATGGTTAAAATCACTCTATCGACACAAACATTTATATGGTTAGTCTGGCGTTATAAATGATTTGCCTCAGGTGCTCTGTGGAGCGGATCAGACTGTTTTTAATGCAGGCTAGCTGATATCGTAGAAATGCACTAGCCTAGCATTAGCCTAGCGCCATGAAACTCTTCAAACATAAGAACTGCATGAATTACAAAAAAAATATCTCCAGGTACCAGCAACACTCTGGATAACTAGGAAATGAGGCCCTATGTCATAGATCCTGAAATATCCCTTTAAGGAGAGGTCTCTGTTTCACGCCTGCCCCCTGCTGGCCAGCCCTCACACCTGTGCAAGTAAACTGAGCAGCGCGGCCTGGTGACATCATCACACAGCGCTGTTTGTTTTTATGTTTATGTGTTGAGCATGGTAATGACAACTGGAGCAACAAGAACACGGAGTATAATACTTGTATTAATGTGCCCTTATGTCATAAAAACAAGTGAGTACGGCTGATATTTGGCATTGGAAACTGAAAGAAATATGTGAATGGTCGCTTTGTTACTTGCTTTGCAGGAAACAAGACCGTTCTTGTAATAGTGTTTGGTTCTGTTAATATGTGAATAGTTCAAACAGTGGTTGCGAGTTTGGTTTGCGTCAAAAAGCTGTTCTTACATTGATTGTACTATGAGAAATGAAAAGTTTTATCATTTTGAGTTGGGGGTAGGCGCTCATATGCTTTTACTTCAGCCTACTCCTTTTGAGCAAAATGTATGCTCAAATAAATAAATAAATGTCAGGCAAAAGCATGAGCCCTGGCACGTGAAATGTGAAGGGAAAATAATCCCAGTGCCATGAAATAATGCAAGTCTGCTTTGCAAAAAAAAAAAAAATCTTTTTTTTTTCCGATTATGCTAATTGTGTAATCGTTTAGTGTAATATCGAAATTGTAATCGAATTTCGATCAATTGCACAGCCCTATCTTAAAGGGACAGTATGGATTTTAAAAATGTTAAAACTAAGTATTTTCCTCCCCCTACATGTTTAACAATGTCCTAATGTGTAGAATGAGCCCAGACCTGTTCACCACAACTGCCTCTAAAATCCTGCACTGTCACTCAAAAAGGTGTTAATTCGGGTCTGAAGCGCCGTCATGCACAAGCTTAATATAGAAGGTGTAGTTACACATATGACCTGAGGTGGCAGTAGTGAGTATATAAAAAAAAACTTTTACCCATAGGTTTGTCGGGATATTTTCCCCAGCACTTACAACAAATGATCCTGGGACGGTGAACCGTGTCCAAAACACGAGGTGGTTTTGATTTTGGGCCAGCGCAAAAAGCACTGAATTTAGGGGAAGGTTATACTGGGCTGGAAGCACTGCAGGATCCAGGCTGATGTAATGGGGCCAGTCTGATGAATGAGTCCGGGGAGGCAGCACCGGCGCTGGGAGCACGTGGCACCAAACGAGCTACTGTTTACACGAGCTCGTCCGCAAAACTTTTAAATGGCCTAAAAAGTTTATAACTACGGGATACAAAGTGATCGCTGAATATGCGTTAAGTCCACTGGGGGTTGTTTCTAAATGAGTAAGTCATGAGTAAGGTCTATCCCAAATGTCCAGCAGTGTGGCCTTAAAGCAACCTCCAACGGCCTGGTTTTAAGTGCACATTCTTAGCCATGTCCCATAAAATGTCCCATTTTTAAAGCACAATAGGAGCAGGTACGGGTGCAGTGAGGACAGTCATGTGGTGCTTAGAGGCTGTACGCAGTTGTCCGGAGACATCAAGGTTGAAAGCGGGCAAGGATAGACGACTTAGCATACACTTATCATCATGTTTTACTTGAGTGGAAGTCTGTCACACACTGCAAAAAGTACCCTACTAAAAACAAGGAAAAAAATCTTACAATAAGACATTTTGTCTTGTTTTAAGGAAAAAATTCTGCCAATATTTTTCTTATCATAAAACGAGAAAGAAACACTAAATTTAAGCAAATAAATAGCTAGAATTAAGCAAAATGTCCTCAGAAAATGGAATAATTTAAGGAAAACATTCTTATTTAGTGAAAAATTGTGGGATATTTTATTTAAATGTTGCTTGATTTAAGTAAAATGTTGTAAATTACACACATTTTTGAGCAAAATGTTCTTAATATATACTAATATTCAAGGAAAATATTGCCCCGGGACCCATCTCCATGATGTGGAGCCAGGCTCATGAGGATTCACCTATTGTACATGTTTTTAGTGGTAGACATGGGGAGAACATGTAAACTCCACGCAGAAAGGCCCCCTTGGGAATCGAACCTGGGACCTTCTAGCTGTGAAGCTGAGGCTCTAACCGCTGTGCCACCGTGCCGCCCACTTTGAAGAATGGAATGTATTATCTATCTGTGAGAATCAGTTCTTAAATTAAGAAAAATATTCTTTGTCTAAAGCTGAAGAAGATTCAAAAAGTTTTTTTTTCTTGTTACAAGAAACAATAGCATGTTTTTAGCAAATATATCTGAACAAGAAATGGCTAGATTTTATTTCCTAAAACAAGAATTTTTTTCTTAAGAAAACTTTGCTCGGCAAGACATTATTAATTTTAGGGAAAAAATAAGAACTTATTTCTTAAAGTAAGACATTTTTTACTTACTTAGAATCCACTTTTTGCAGTGCATGGCTCGCTAGACATGCAACTTTCACAATGAAGCCAAAATTGACAATGATTGTTTTTGTTTAATTGTCTCCTAGTGTAATTGTATGCCGTCTATAATATGTCCCTGTTCTGTACAAATGAACTTTACGGGCACAGAGTGAGCCAATCAAAATGACATGCAAGAGTTCAATGGGCAAAGGTACAATACATTAGGCCCTGCACACTCACATTCAGAATCAGAACAAGGCCCGGTGATATGTCTATAACTAGATTTAATAAAGTTTTTTCCCAAACCCAGTACATCATGACCCAGTACATCACGACATTCTAGTACATCATGTCATCATTTCTTTTGGAGCAGGGGCCGAGACGACTCAACGGGAGAGACACAGTTTAGGAAATAAATCTCCAAACAGAAAAGACCTATTCACAAACCTGCCTCATTCATCGCATGGCTGAAAGTACTTCCCTCTGACCAATGTTAAGCAATCACTTTTTAACCTCTTACCACCCGCCTAAACCGAATGCATCCTGTCCTCTTTGGCTAAACGCCAGTGTAACACCTCATTTGAAAGCTAACACCCACAAAACTGATCTTTTTCCTCGCGTTGTTGCTGTGTTGTGTCACCTTAGGTTTTTGTTTTTTTTGTTTTTAGTTTTTGTCATTTTATTGTTGACTTTTTGTCATATCTTTGTTGCATTTTTGCCAGATTTTTGTTGAAATTTTGTCACTTTTTAGTTTAATTTTTGTCACATTTTTGTCACATTTTTGTTGAAATTTTGTCACTTTTTAGTTGAATTTTTGTTGAATTTTTGTTGAATTTTTGTCACATTTTTGTCACATTTTTGTTGAAATTTTGTCACATTTTTGTTAAATTTTTGTCACATTTTTGTTGCATTTTTTGTCACATTTTTGTTGAATTTTTGTCACATTTTGTTGAATTTTTGTCACATTTTTGTTGCATTTTTGTCACATTTTTGTTGAAATTTTGTCACTTTTTAGTTGAATTTTTGTCACATTTTTGTTGAACTTTTGTTGAATTTTTGTTGAATTTTTGTCACATTTTTGTTGAAATTTTGTCATTTTTTAGTTGAATTTTTGTCACATTTTTGTTGAACTTTTGTCACATTTTTGTTGAATTTTTGTCACATTTTTGTTGAAATTTTGTCACATTTTTGTTGAATTTTTGTCACATTTTTGTTGAAATTTTGTCACTTTTTAGTTGAATTTTTGTCACATTTTTGTTGAATTTTTGTCACATTTTTGTTGAATTTTTGTCACATTTTTGTTGAATTTTTGTCACATTTTTGTTGCATTTATGTCACATTTTTGTTGAAATTTTGTCACTTTTTAGTTGTGTTTTTGTCACATTTTTGTCACATCTTTGTTGAATTTTGTCACATTTTTGTTGAATTTTTGTCACTTTTTGTCACATTTTTGTTGCGTTTACATCCTTGTTTTCTTCAATTTTTTTGTGGCTGTTTTGGGGCTTTTTTCCCCAAGAAGCTTTTTGATTAGGGTAAAGCCAAACTGGAGAAAATGGGATCCGTTCAGAAGGGAGTTAAGAGGTTAACTTCTTAATGAGACACTAATTGCGGTTCATAAGGGCTGAGAGAGAAGACGTTGGACTTTGTGGCTGTTTTTGTGACATGTGGATAGGACCAAGCGTTACAGAGATGAATCATAAACCAAGTCAAAAACTCAGCATCCGTTTCTATAGTTACAAGAACAAGCTGCACCCACTAGATTCTAAACTATAATCTGTTGTTTACAATGTTGTGACATCACGTGAACGCTACCTATTGCAGACAATGTGTTTGATCATTGACCGGAGCTAAAACTGAGGTGAGCAGAGTAACAAACACCATAGCGCGAGCCTTGCCCCGGGCGGCGTCACCTCAGCAGTTTTTCAACCCATGTGTATAAGGACAGAGGACTCTTGGGGAAAATTATCCATCTGCTGTGGCTGTAGGGCATGTCGAAATTCCATTTGCTTGTGAGTTTCGCTGTTTTACCACTGCCTTTGCTCACACAAGCAATTTTTGCCAAGCCCTGTGAGGCAACTGTCGTTTTCATGTTGTTACTTAAGTTCCTGCATCATGAAAAACAGGGCTGCAACACATTATCGTCATCGCAACAGGGATCCACAGTGACAGGATTCATCTCGCCACAATTAATCACAAAATCGCAGGGGTCTTATATCTGAATGATATTAGTGCATAATAGCTTAAAAATGTGGTAACGTTCAGTTTTAGTCATAATTTCCCTAATTTAGAGTATGCAGGTATTTGATAATGACCTCAAATACAAGTAAGAAGTAAGAAAGTAAGAGCTTATTTGTCATTGTCCTGAGTCGGCCGATCTGACCAGCATATTTTTGGAGGAAGGGGGAACCGTAGCACCTGGAGGAAACCTGGCTGGCTGCCTTCAGGGTCCTCTGATCCTCTGATCCTATGCACCACCTCCTGGGTTTGTCCCTGTTTCAGAGTGTGGTGTCCTGCACTGGTCAGCTCCACCCCCTCCTTCCTCCTGAGCAGATCCCTCCGCGCCACAACAGTCTTTCACCATCTTCTGGGAAGAGCTCAAGTGTTAATCTGTTTTATTCTCCAGTAAATGTCAGGAGGCATGTGTGGCTTAGCTGTGAGTCTTGTCCGGATACCTCCTCGTTTGTCTCTTTTTTTGTTTCCTTTTTTGTTTCTTGTAACACCTCCGTTGCAGGTGTGGGGGCGCTCTTGGTGCCTTTTAAGTGTTTCAGAAGAAGAAATGTGTAGATCTCCAATGTCTTTAGCTCAAAAACTAGCTGTTTGTTTACTTTAAAAAGCTGCTTTCTTCAGGAGCACTATGGACTCTTCGCAGAAAAAAAAAATCAGCCGAAACCCACAAAAACACAGAAACCACAAATGCAGTTTGCAGAAAAAGGCAAAAAACTCAGCTGTACCAAGAGAGAGGGAGGTTGCTGCTTGCACTTTGTTAGAAAATGCAATAATGATCTCAAACAGTTCAATCAGGAAGCCGTTCCACTTCCTGATTTTCACACAATCTTACAGTTAACCCCTACAACTATCCTTTCTTGCTCCCCATCGCTGAGGTGAGGAAAGCATTTCGACATAGGAGCTTGTGGGAGCGGTCGCAGCAGTGCCGAGAATAGCCACTGGAGAAGATTCAAAGATTAACACAATAAAAAGCTGTAAAAAGACGATTTTGCATTTTACAACCCCTTTAAGCCTCGTTTTGGTTTTCATTAAAGGGACTATACAGAGTTTAAAAATGTCAAAATTATGTATTTTCCTCCCCCTACATGTTCCAGCAATGTCCTAATCAATGTGTAGAATGAGCTCAGACCTGTTCACCACAACTGCCTCTAAAATCCTGCACTGTCACCCAAAAAGGTGTTAATTCGGGCACAAGCTTAATATAGAAGGCGCAGTTACACATATGACCTGAGGTGGCAGTAGTGAGTATAAAATGGCTAACTTGCATCTAGCCCCTTTAACCTCTTACCACCCGCCTAAACCAAATGCATTCTGCCCTCTTTGGCTATTATATAGACCTGTGTAGCACCTCATTTGAAAGCTAAGACCCACAAAACTGACCTTTTTCCTCGCGTTGTTGCTGTGTTGTGTCACCTTTTTTCTGTTTTTTTTTTTTTGGTCACATTTTTGTTGATTTTTTGTAATTTTTGTTTTTGTCACATTTTTATTGAATTTTTGTCACTTTTGTTGAATTTTTGTCACATTTTTGTTGAATTTTTGTCATATTTTTGTTGAATTTTTGTCATATTTTTGTTGAGTTTTTGTCACATTTTTATTGAAGTTTTGTCACATTTTTGTTGAGTTTTTGTCACATTTTTGTTGAATTTTTGTCACATTTTTGCTGAATTTTTTAAAAACTTTTTTGTTGAATTTTTATCACTTTTTTTGGCTGCGTTTACGTCCTTGTGGCTGTTTTGGTGCTTTTTTTTCCCAAGAAGCTTTAAGATTTGGGTAAAGCCAAACTGGAGAAAACAGGATCCGTTCAGGTGGAAGTTAAGAGGTTAAGTCTTTTGAACGTCTTCATTCTGACAGTTTTTTTGGGTGTTAAACTTTAATGGTTGAGTAGCTGAAATGCTTTAGTAAAACACTGAAACAATGACATTTCAGTCTCATATTGTGCAGCCCTAATTCCAAACTCGTTGCATTGCCGCAGCTTCACTCTCTCTTCCCTCGTTTTGCTTCCGGCTTTGTCCATACACGGCCACGTCCGTCCTCACAGACTTGAGTAAGGCTTCTCCCGCTCCTCTTTGAACAACTTCTGACATCCGCGTCGTTATGAATGCTCTTGTTCATACTTTCGGAGCCCAATTAGTCTACAAACGCCCCCCCGATCCATCCCACAGACAGTGCCCCCTGGTCCAGTCCATCGGCGTGTGATTTAAAGCCGGCTCCTCTCGCGGCTTGTTATAACTGCTGACGTGCGGCGGGGAGGCTAATTTGCTCCACGGTCTCCCAAGGCCTCGCTCCAGCCGGGCCAAGGATCGATATTTCTAATGGAGGGCGAGAGCGGGACACGGCGCATCCATCCAGACCACTTCAGGCGCTCGCCATAAACTAGGAGAAATGAGCGCGGGCAGAAAAACACAGCTTACAGACACCTTTATCAAGCGAGCGTGTAATTTATTGGGTTGGGAGGCCTCGTCGTATTTTCCATCTACAGAACTAGGACAGTCTATCGCTTTGGCGCATCCAAAGTCACAACGTGTTTTTCTTTTGTCGGCCAAAGAATGAAAAGTGAAACGTGTGCAGATCTTTTCATTTCAAAGCCACTGTGGCATAATATTTTGTTGCGACGCCTTGAGCTTTGATTATCGTCCGAATTCGCTGTGGCACTGTTTCAATAAGCTTCTGCGATACCAAAAGATTAAGAGTTGCGCTGCTTTTCACCTCGATCTTGTATCGATGATGGGAGAGCGTGATCACAGAGCAAGGCCTTCTCCAGCACATTCCAAAGATCCTCAATGGGGCTCAGGAAGAAGAAATCCATTGATGGACTAACCTGTTCATTCAGGATTTTCATTTCGTCAGTTGATCTCATTCTTTCTTCTTCAGTGAGTTAAGGGCGAGACACGGCGGGTGAAAGCATTGATTTTTCATGCAGTGGTCGATTTTTAGCTTTCTTCCTTACTAGAACAGGCCACTATTTTTACATACTGAGATGTGTTCTTGCCTGAGCTTAGACGAGTTGATGCGTACCTGTCTGGTCTTTGTGCGTGCCCTCAGTCAAGCAAAATGACCAAAGATGTTGCTAGCATTTGGCCTTTCCCAGTATATTCCTATGGCTCCATACGCTGTAAATTTAGTAGCAGCCGAGCTCTTCCACGGGCACAAAGACCAGACAGGTACGCATCAACTTGTCTAAGCTCAGGGAAGAACATATCTCAGTATGGAAAAAACGGTGGCCTGTTGCTTTAACCCCTTAACTCCCACCTGAACCGAGCACATTTTCTCCAGTTTGGCTTTACCCCAGTCCAAAAGCTTCTGGAAAAAAGCTGTGAAAATAGCAACAAAACTGAGACGAAAACAATGATGGAAATGTGACAAAAAAGTGAGAAAACATTGACAAAAAAGTGATGAAAAATTGATGAAAAAGTGGCAAAAATGTCTCAAAAATGTCACAAGAAATTGACAAAAGTTGCCGAAAAAATGACAAAAAAATGACAAAAAAATGACAAAAATGTGACAAAAAAATTACAAAAACGTGATAAAGATTTGACAAAAAAAATGACAGAAATGTGAAAAAAAAATGACAAAAATGTGACAAAATGTGACAAATAAATAACAAAAATGTGATAAAAATTTGACCAAAAAATGTCAATAAAATGACAAAAAAGTTACAAAAATGAGTTGAACACCCAACAAAAAAATGCTGGGAAAAAAATCTGATGGCGTGAGGAAAAAGATCCTCTCGGTTCAGGTGGGAGTCAAGAGGTTAAGATCTTAGTTTTCATGTCAGAGATTAAAAATGACCAGACTTAACCCGTATGATGTTGATTTTATGATGTCTTGTCGCTAGCGAGGCGGAGAAGTAGCAACTATGTCGCTTCACAAACATGGTATTTTTCTTTCTGCGAGAAACCTTGCATTCACACAAGACTTCAGGGCTGGTTTTCTCAAAATTAGATTTTTGTTCCCCTCATGGCTTGAAATAACCACTAGTGTTGGGCTTAATAATATTTCAAAGTTGTTGTTTTTTTTTAAATATCAAATTCCCAGCCTGATTTATTCAGCTTTCCCTTGCCTCAAATCCAGGCGGTAACTTCTTTTTCTTTTTGTAAGGAAAGAAAAAAAGGCACTTGTCAATCCTTTGAAAATAGTCACACCACTTTTTTCTCTCCAAGACCTTTGATACTCGTCTCTCTACACACACGAAGAAAACTCAAACCAAAGCAACTATGTCTTAATCCTTGACCCCAGGTGGTAGACAACCTCAGCTTCCCTCATTACAGCTGTATTCTCTCCCCTGCCTCCTCTGTTGCTGCTGATTCACTGTTGTGTCTGTCCGGAGGGAAGGCGCTGTGCTTTTTGAGGGTGATCCGTTCTGAAGTAGCGCTTAAGGCTGAACTCATCTTTCTTAATACCACTGTGTGCTCCGTGGGCTCTGGCATCACGCAGCGATCATGTCTCAGAGCCTTCAGTCCCTTCAGTTTGGGAAAAACTGACACGGGTTGGGGGTGGGGGGGATACACAAGACGACAGGAAGTTTACTTTTTGTGTGGTATCGGAAAACAATGTGCCGTCTGTACATTAATAATGTAGATTGTATGTATGTAAATAGAAACTTTTACGAATTTTATGGAGAAACTCAACCTCTTAACTCCCGCCTGAACCGAGAGGATCTTTTTCCTCACGTCATCAGATTTTTTTTCCATCATTTTTTTGTTGGGTGTTCAGCTCATTTTTGTAACTTTTTGGTAATTTTTTTGGAATTTTTTGTCAATTTTTAGTAATTTTTTCGTCAAATTTTGGTGTTTTTTTGTCTAATTTTTGTAATTTTGTCACATTTTTGTAATTGTTTTGTCACATTTCTGTCATTTTTTTGTCCTTTTTTCGTCAAATTTTTTAATAAAATTTTTGTCGTTTTTTTGGTCACATTTTTGTAATGTTTTTGTGACATTTTTATCACATTTTTTGTCACATTTATGCCATTTTTTCTTCCATTTTTTATCAATTTCTTGTGACATTTTTGTGATATTTTCGCCACTTTTTCATCAATTTTTTGTCCCTTTTTTGTCAATGTTTTCTCACTTTTTTGTCACATTTCCATCATTGTCTCAGTTTTGTTGCTATTTTCACAGCTTTTTTTCCAGAAGCTTTTGGGCTGGGGTAAAGCCAAACTGGAGAATATGTGCTCGGTTCAGGTGGGAGTTAAGGGGTTAACCCTTTAATAGTTTGCTCAACCGTTTGGTAGAGCACACTTTATTGAATCATGTTTTGTTTCTAATTCTGCCTATCTCTACTATTCTCTACCAAGTGTGTAATGCTCAAAACATCCAGTTTAGGGATAAAAGAGTTGGACTAGTTTGGACTGGTTTATGCTGGTTTGGATTTGTTTAGACCTGGCTTGAATTGGTTTGGACTGGTTTAGATCAAGTTTAGACCTGTTTAGATCAAGTTTAGACTGGTTTAGATCAAGTTTAGACTGGCTTAGATCAAGTTTGGACTGGTTTAGATCAAGTTTGGACTGGTTTAGATCAAGTTTGGACTGGTTTAGATCAAGTTTAGACTGGTTTAGATCAAGTTTGGACAGGTTTAGATCAAGTTTGGATTGGTTTAGATCAAGTTTGGACTGGTTTAGATCAAGTTTAGACTGGTTTAGATCAAGCTTGGTCTGGTTTAGATCAAGTTTAGACTGGTTTAGATCAAGTTTGGACCGGTTTAGATCAAGTTTGGACCGGTTTAGATCAAGTTTGGACTGGTTTAGATCAAGTTTGGACTGGTTTAGATCAAGTTTAGACCGGTTTAGATCAAGTTTAGACTGGTTTAGATTAAGCTTGGTCTGGTTTAGATCAAGTTTGGACCGGTTTAGATCAAGTTTAGACCTGTTTAGATCAAGTTTGGACTGGTTTAGATCAAGTTTGGACTGGTTTAGATCAAGTTTAGACCGGTTTAGATCAAGTTTGGACTGGTTTAGATCAAGTGTGGACTGGTTTATGTTTTAGACTGGTGTAGACCCCCCTACAGACTGGTTTACACTGGTTTAGACCTGTTTTAGATTGATTTCAGGTTTGAACCGGTTAAAAGTTGTTTGTCTCCCAAATGGTTAGAACATACTTTTTGTTTTTAATGGTTGTGGGGTAACATTAAAGTGTTAAGTACAAACCTTCAGCAGTCCCTTATAAGTTGTGGGTGTTTATTTCAATCTTTGGACCTAGACAAAATCACAGACACAGAGGCAGACTTCTTCAAATTTGAGATCTGAAGAACACCTTGAGTGAACAATAGTGTAGTCTCCTTGAAGGCTAAAGCGCACTGCACTTTTGGCTGAACACAAAGTTGATAAGAGACAAATCCTGTTTTTGACCCGACAAATCAATGGCTTGTTCCCGGACTCTTTGTAGTGTGCGAATCATTACTTTCTTTGACAGCACTTTCTGCGCCTCCGTCTCTGCGGCTTCCTCTTGGCACCGCATCAATAAACGGCCTATAAAACGAAATCAAAGCCGCCGACTCGCATCTTCTCCTGTTGTTTCAGAAAAGGCAGGTTGCAAAACTTCTCGCGGTTAATCAAAGACCTGCGTGAAAGGTGAGCTACGAAACTCAACCCCCTCATTAGCAGCAATCGTGCGAGTTATGAAACTGTACCAAACATTCTTCTGTGTGAGAATTCATTTTCGCCTTCATTGAGTATATTATTAACCTCTTAACTCCCGCCTGAACCGAGAGGATCTTTTTCCTCACGTCATCAGATTTTTTTTTCCATCATTTTTATGTAGGGTATTCAACTCAACAAAAAAGTTACAAAAATAACTTTTTTGTCATTTTTTGTCAAATCTTTATAATTTTTTTGTCAATTTTTCATCACATTTTTTGTCTTTTTTTTGTCAATTTTTTGTCATGTTTTTGTCCAATTTTTATCACATTTTTCTCATTTTTTTTGTACATTTTTGTCACATTTGTTTCATTTTTTCTTCTTTTTTTTCTCCGTTAATTCAACCTGGGAGACGATTTTCAGCATCACATACCTCCAGCCAATGATCGCTTCTGAGAGGGCCACGCCTCCACCTCAGCCATCAGCGTAAGAGCCGCACCTCCATAGCAGCCAATCATCGCCCTCGGTCCCGCTTTTAAGCCCCAGCAATCATGGTTTGTTCGCTTCCCAGCTGCGCTGCGACCCGCCTCCACCCCATCTCCGCCTCTTCCATCCACGGCTTCTACCTGCTGCAGCTTCACGGGTCTTCCATACCACCACCAGTGTCCAGGCTCCGGGGGAAGGCATCCCTAACTACAAGCTGTTCATCCATACTGACTTTCATACATCGATGTCTACCGCCGGGGTCTGATCGCCAAAACTAATATACATGTCAATAAATCTTCCTAATCGCTGCTTTTGTCTGTTTGAGTCTATCCAGGTTGAATAAGCTTTGAAAAAATCTGTAAAAACTCCACTCAACAAGCCTTGATTTTTTGGGTTCAAAGCACAACAAATCAGGCTGGGAATTAGATATTTAAAAAAAATCCCCTGATAAAAACTTAAAAATATCGTTAAGTCCAAGACCTCATTTTGAGAAAACCGAAAGGGTTTTGTAACTTGTGCGCCACACATTTCCACGAGGGTCTAAAGTCAGCTGATGGAGAGTCACGTGCTCAGTGGAGCTCCACTTTCTTCCCCCGCAACATTTTTTGAAGTTAATCTCAATAAAACGCCTTTAGGAAACTCCACTATCCTTAATGTTAAGATTAGGATTAGTTTGGATTAGTTAAAACTAGCGTTGTCCTGCTGAGGTGACGTCATTTCCTGTGGAAAAGTGGAGCTCCACTGATCACATGCCCATCCATCACCTGCGTTCAGACCCTTCTCAACATTCTCCAGTCTTTTGTCACGAGGAAGACAGGAAATGACCATATTTGGATCATAGCGTCATCTCGGCACCTTGAACAGCACACAAGGACATAAAATACGGTATATTAATATTTGTGAATGAATAAGCGTGGGAAAGTGTCTTTTGAGACGCGAAGTCGGAGTTACTTCTTGGATATCCCCAGTTCGAGGGTAAGTTTTGTCTTCTTTATACTCTGACATGAAAACTAAGACGTTAAAGGAGCTGGATGCAAGTTCGCCATTTCATACTCACTACTGCCACCTCTGGCCATACGTGTAACTGCACCTTCTATATTAAGCTCGTGCAGTGACACCTTTTTGAGTGACAGTGGAGGATTTTAGAGGCAGTTGTGGTGAACAGGTCTGAGCTCATTCTACATATTAGGACATGGCTGGAACATGTAGGGGGAGAAGAATACATAATTTTAACATTTTTAAACTCCCTATAGTCCCTTTAAAGGAGAAAACAAACTAAAAATCTCCACATTAACCCCTGAATGAAAAGAGCAATGACAAAACTATGACTTCCACTACCACTGCTAATGTCTTTAGCAGTGGTAACAAAGAACATACTAATGGGAACAAAGCTCTCCTCACGGTTGGCTCCGTCAGGCTGTTTTTTGAGAAAGAATCACACAAAGCACCTGGGTTGGATGATGGACACAGACACAGGCTTTTCTTTGTTGACGATAACCTTCCTCCAATAAAGCCCGATATTCTGCTCAACAAGCCTGTGTGGCATGAGTTTGATCTGCAGAGTTTTGCCTAACAGCGCAAAAAACAAGCGGAGCCAATTAGGTTTATAGCTGCGGAAACATGTTGCTATCTCATTTCCTGCTGAGGAACCGGCAGCCTCTAAATGAAAGGGTATGTTTGTGCATTTTTCAGGTGATACAAACTTTGAAGCGGTTCCTGTCTTCAACCGACACAAACGCGAGTCTCCCATTGATTTCCTTTACGCCTGACGCGCCACTTCTCGGCAGCCTGGGAGAAAAGTCAAACCTCTTCGTTCTGCATGGGGATAAATAATCGCTAAACATTTTGTGGTCATCGAAAAAAAGCTACTTACTAATAAGGGAATATGTGCCATTACCCCTGATTGCTGCCTTTCACTGAGGGAGATATTGACGTGTATTGTGCCTCATGTTTCTAAACAGTATTGCGTAAAATTTTACTCAATAAATAGAATAAATAAACTAAAAAACGTATCCCCCTTACCTCCGTTGGAAGTAACCTAATAGAAGGATCCCGGAGCCAAAATTTGGTGCCCCGTTCGGTGTTGACATGAAAACCATAACTTAAAGGGGCTAGATGCAAGTTAGCCATTTTATACTCACTACTGCCACCTCAGGTCATACGTGTAACTGCACCTTCTATATTAAGCTCGTGCATGACGGCACTTCGGACCCGAATTAACACCTTTTTGAGAGACAGTGCAGGATTTTAGAGGCAGTTGTGGTGAACAGGTCTGAGCTCATTTTACACCTTAGGACATTGTTGGAACATGTAGGGGGAGGAAACTACTTAATTTAAACTTTTTTAAACTCTGTATAGTCCCCTTTAGGATCAAACTAAAGCTGTACGAGCCAAACCTGCTCTCCATTCTACTACACGGCTCAGACACCTGGCAACTGGGAGGAGAAGAGGAAACGTTTTCGGATGCCTTTGGTCAAAACTGTCTGAGAAGACTCACTGGTGTAACCTGAACAGAACCAGGACTATGAACATCAGAGAACAAGCTAGACTGAGATCATTGTTTTTGGCAACAGACACAAAGAGAAAGTGCTATTGGTCACTTTGAAACTCTCTCTCTAAAACCAAAAAAAATCAGGGTAGAAATCTAGGAGTAATCATGGACTCAGACCTGAACTTTAACAGCCACATGAAAGCAATAACACCAGCAGCTTTTTACCATCTGAAAAACATTACCAAGATCAGAGGAATACTGTCAAAACCAGACTTAGAGAGACTTATCCATGAATTTGTCTCCAGCAGGTTAGACGACTGTAACGGCTGCTCACTGTTAGAGCTGCAGAACATCCAGAACGCTGCTGCTCGAGTCCTGACAAGAACCAGGAAATACGAACATATTAGTCCAGTCTCTGCACTGGCTTCCTGTCGCTCAGAGAATAGAATTTAAAACAACTCTGCTTGTGTACCAGTCTCTTCATGGTTTAAAGCACATCTCTGACATGCTATGAACCATCTCGGGCCATGAGAACTTCAGGGAGGGGTCTCCTGGTGGTTCCCAGAGTCAGGACTAAAGCTAAAATCTGGAAGAGTCTTCATGAGGATGTGAGATAAACCTCAACTCTGACAACGTTCAAATCCAGGCTGGAAACAGTTCTTTTTACTCGCACATATGACAAGTGAGAGTATTTTATCTGCACTCTTTGCTTTTTACTGTAATTAATAATGTTGTATGTTTATTCATTTGAAGGACAATGTGCAGTTACATTAAAAAGATGGCTGCACCATTCTAATGTCTATCTGTAGTTCTTTGTTTCATAGATTGATTTGATCTGCTGTCTTGTAATTTTATGCAGCTGTGAAGCACTTTGAATTGTCTTGTGTATGAACTGTGCTTCACAAATAAACTTGCTTTGCCTTAACAGAAGAACATCAGTGAAATTAAATGTCAGCGAAGTTGCTCATGGACAATCGAAAATCAGTATAGCTGATCTTGTGACATGGCAACATAGTCTCTGACCTGGAATGTTCCGCTTTTTATTTGTATGAATAAAATCTAATTCAAATGTTGGTTGTGTAGTTTGGCTAAATGTGCATTTCCAGTGGCTATTACTTAGGTAGAAATAATAGCATTTTTTTAAATGTACAATATCATGCTTTACTCAGGGTCTTTAAAGTGCTTTTAGATACAGTAGCCCTGATATTTGTTGTGGTATAATGGTTAAATGTCTTGAAAATACCCCATACATCATGATATTGTACAATGTAGTGACACAATACAGGGGCAGAGGGTGCAGAACCCAATCGTCTCCTGCTGCAATGAAACTTGATGAACTATGGAGATCAGCAAAAGGGCTGATCTGCAGAGGGAGAGTGAGAAACTTCATGAATTAGTCCGTGTGATGGATATCGGGGTGTGGCGTGGCGTTTTGAATACAGAAGAAGTAACAATGCAGGACTTCAGGTATGTTTTTTATAACATTATTAAGTGGTTAATAAGTTTGACCATATATCGTCCCTTAAAGCAGACTTTGCCCAACAAATATTCAACAAGTATTACATGACTTCTCTCTCATTACTATACCGCTGCAATTTCTTCACACACATAAGCATGCAGTATATGTAGTGTACGTGAGGGACTCAGTAATGATACGACCAGCCACATGTTTATTCACCAAATTGGCTGAGCAAGTGTGAAACGCCTGTGAAAACGTATTGAAGGAAAGAGCATTGACTCACTCTGCATCCATTGCATTTAAAAGCGCACATGGAGATGCATCGATCGGCTGAAGTCTGCTCTCTCTTTGTTGGTGCGTTTCAAAGGGGAAAACTTCAATAATACAACAAAATACTTCTTTGGCTTTAGTAGCAACACGTCGATGCGAGTCCCATGCAGCCCAGGCTTCACCTCTTAAGCTGACAACACTGTTCACTTTGAAGTATCGAAAAATCCATACGTAGAGCAAGGATTTCGAGTCCGGGGAGTCAAAAGGGCACAAAACCTTCGCTCTTTTTAAATTGACACGAACAAATGAGTTCTAAAGGCTGACGGCAAACAACAACGTACAACTCCACACGGAATTGAAACTTCGTGCTGTGAGGTGAAAGCCTTTTACAACCAACTTTTTACCTTTTCCAATGTTAAAGGAGGGGTGAAAAAAAATCATACTTAAATCTTTTAACCCCTTAACTCCCACCTGAACCGAGCACACTTTCTCCAGTTTGGCTTTACCCCAGTCCAAAAGCTTCTGGAAAAAAAAGGTGTGAAAATAGTGACAAAACTGAGACGAAAACAATTATGAAAATGTGAGAAAAAAGTGAGAAAAGTTTGACAAAAAAGTGACGAAAAATTGATGAAAAAGTGGCAAAAATGTCACAAAAATGACAAAAGGAATGACTAAAAAAATGACTAAAAAAGTGACAAAAAATTGACAAAAAATTGACAAAAATGAAAAAAAATGAGACGAAAAAAAGACAAAAAACTGATAGAAAATTGCCAAAAAGTTGACGAAAAAATGATAAGAATGTGACAAAAACTGACAAAAAAAATGAGTTACAAAAATGAGTTGAATACCCAACAAAAAAATGATGGGAAAAAAATCTGATGTTAAGAGGTTAATCATGTTTGTTATCGTGCCAGTAGTTAGCATTGTATGGTATTGGGGAAAAAAGGTGTAGGTACTACTGGCATCGAAAGAATAAAAGAAAAGAAAGAAAAATCATCTTTAGAGACAAGTTTTGATGCCTCTTAGGTCCAGAGACAGCGTCTAAGGAAGCTATTTGGCTGCTTGGGCTCAAATAAATGATACAGATTTAAAGCAGTACTATTTAACTTAATAAATCCTTTTTGTAGTCCCTCTGGGGGAAATACAAGTGTCAATGGGATGACTGGGGGGGTCTTTCATCTCCCCCCGGTGTCTCTACACTTGCAACTTGACTGCCACCGGACTGGAGCAACAATACACACTAATAGAATCATCAAGAAGAAGAAGCTAACAGGCGAATGGGCAAAGCTAACTGCGGGCTAGCGCCACTTAAACAGTATTCCATTGTATGATTGGATGTACAAAATCCCTCTCTCCCTTCACCTTTTCTGTCAGCGTTGTATTTACTCTCACGGACAATTAATAAGTTAAAAGAATAGCAACATGCTACGACACCTGCAGTTGCGCTCATGGCCTCTAGGGGCAAGAGTTACTTAGTACAGCTTTAAAAGAAATAGAATGATTTGTAATAAATTAACATTGTTCTGTTTTGTGATCCGAGACAACTATTTTAGTACAGGTATCAAAAAAGTATTGTTCAGGTATCAGTATCGTAGGCGCTCCAACCTTAAAGAGACTAGATGCAAGTTGGTCATTTTATGCTCACTACTGCCACCTCAGGTCGTGCGCGTAACTGCAGTCTCTATATCAAGCAATCCGAATTCACACATTTTTGAATGACAGTGCAGGACTTTAGAGGTAGTTGTGGTGAACAGGTCTGGGCTCATTCTACACATTAGGACATGGCTGGAACATGTAGGGGGATGAAAACACTACTAAACTCAGTATAGTCCCTTTAAATAATCTGCAGACCAACACAATCCTTACTCAAGTGTATTTTCCCATTTAAAAAGCAATAGCAGGCAGCTCCAAATACAGGATATTCGGACAAGAGAAACAAAAAGTGAAAAAGAGGAGGAGATGGTGAAATACTTTTGTGGAGCAGAGGGAGCTGCGCAGGAGGACGGAGAATGGGGAGGAGCTGACTAGTGCAGGACACCACGCTCTGGAACAGGGACAAACCCAGGAGGCGGTGCAGAGGTGCTGCAGTTCCCCGTCCTCCGAAAACATGCTGCTCAGGCTGGCCCACAGGACTAACCCAACAACTGAACGCAATTTCGTTGTACAATCGAACAATGACAAATAAAGCACTGACTTATTTACTTCAACTGGATCTAAATTGTGTTGTTTTGGTCACATCTACTGCAGCTTAGATTCTGAGGCCCCAATTTTCCAGTGCCTCGGAGCCAAACAACAGAAATCATAACTTTATTAGAGAGAGTTCTGGCGATGAGAATAAGTTTGAAAAATGTGCCTTCGTGCCCCTGAGCCTTTCATCATTTTTGACGGATTGGCTTCACCTGCTGTGAGGGGGCTAATGGCACATAATGATCTTATTCTTTTTTTTCCATTTGAAGCCTCTATGATGCGTTCCCCCTTTGTTCCTAATCTGTCATAATTCTAAAGTAATTTCCTCAACTTTCTCTTTCAACTTTTGTAGCATCAAAGAGACGAGCAGCACGGGGCTTTTTAGGTTTTACTGAGTCACGACAAAAGAGCGTCGCCGCCGTTCTTCTGTTTAGGTAGCATTAAAGTAATTCCTTTGTCTTACAGTAAGTAAACTTTGGGCTTTATCTCTTACAAAGCTTTCATTTCAGTTATGCTTACAGTAATTGTCCCCTTGGCAAAGTTTTGTCTTTGGCATTTTATTCATATTTCAACCTGACATCTGAATCATTAAACGCTGGAAAAATAGAGCCTGTAGGGCAGGGGTGTCGAAATCATTTGGGCCGTGGGCCGAAATTATTATCATTATTATATTGAGCTGTGATTTTAAAATAGTGCTAATTTGGTCAAAAGCCCGGGACTGTATTAATAATGGTTCACACTTGTATTGCGCTTTACAAGCCTGTGTCACACGTTTCTCATAGTACACTGTCGTCATTGTTCACTCACTCCACACTCAATGGTGATAAGCTACTATTGTAGAAGAAGAAGAAGATCTATATTTATATAGCGCCTTTCACAGACATAGTCACAAAGCGCTTTACATGAGACAATTGTACATTCACTCCATACTCGGTGGTCGTAAACTACGTTTGTAGCTTCAGTTTCCTCTGGGGGAGATTGACAGAAGCGCTGTCGCAACTGCACACGTCTGCGCCCACGGTCCCTCTGACACCACCACAGCTTTCTACATGTTTTTAGTGGTAGGGGAAACCTACGCAGACACAAGGAGAACATGCAAACTCCACACAGAAAGGCCCCGTCCCGGTGGGAATCGAACCCTGGACCTTCTAGCTGTGAAGCGAGAGCGCTAACTGCTGCGCTACCGTAGCCACAGTCGACCTGGGGCAGACTGTCAATTTACCATTTGGCTACAATGTGTTGTTTATATCCTGATCTCTCATTATGTCAGTGCCCTCTGCTGGACACGTATGGAAATCTTTCCTTTTTAGTAAATTTAAGCTGCTACCTAGTGGCCGGGGTGAGCATTCTGGCTATGTCCTTCAAAATCCATAACTCCGTACAGGAATGGGTTAGAGACACACTCAGGAATTCATGCTCTACAAGTCGGGAGCTGGATTAAATTGTGGTTACCGCCTTTGCTGTGTCCAATCCCGTCAGACCTTGGAAGCTAAGCAGGGAAGGGCCTGGCAGGACTTGGATGTAACACCAGGAAGCCTAGCGAATGCAGTGCGTGAGTGAGTGAGTGGTGGTGGTCGGAGGGGCCCATGGCGCAGACTGGTTGCCTTGCTTCCGTCAGTCTACCCCAGGGCAGCTGTGGCTACAATAGTATACCACCACCGAGTATGGAGTGAACGAATAGTGAAATGTAAAGCGTCTTTGAGTGTCCAGAAAAAGCGCTATATAAAACCAATGCATTATTATTATTAATGATTTATAGATAAATCATCGAGCGAGACGGATTTGGGCCGCGGGCCGAGACCTGAAATGTCTGCTGTAAAGTTTATGACGTCAAAACTGCAAAGATTTCTGGGATTTTTAAAAGGAAAATACAGTTATCATTCATTTTGCAGCATGTACTATACATTTACCTGGCAGCTAACACAGTAAATCCACTGCCCTCTTCTCTAGTTTTTATTGTTTTAGAGAACAATGGACAATGGCACAATAATATAAAACAACCACAGCTTTCTAATTAGGTGCAGAGCGCACAAAGGTCTTTTTTCACAACATTTTATTTTAATACTTTATCTGCAATATCTGCTTTAACAATATACAACACAAGGGGGGAAAAAAATCATTTTACTGCACTACTAGAAAAGAATACGTTAAATAAGTATTCGTCCTGTAAAGAAATGACTTCCACACCTCCATATCCAACAAAACTGCTCAATTAGATGATAAAATAAATGGTAAAATGTAAGCCTGCACTCAAAGCACTTTACATCAAGGAACCACTCACCCATTCACACTCTCATTCACACACCAATGTCCGCAGACACCGGAGGCAAGGTGGGTGAAGTGTCTTTGCCTAAGGGCACAACGACAAAGTGCACCAGCGTGATTCGAAAAGCTGACCCGTTTCACTTTTTACAACGTTTTGAGATTCTCACTCTATCTGTCAGTGCGTGCAACCCGCGTATAACCAGAACTCCCAGAACAGACCACTTTAAACAGGATTTATGCCCACATTTTTATTTGCAAACTATTCCTCGGGCCTCTCTCAGACAGCATGCCAACCCTAATGTTTAACTGAAGGAGGAATTTAGCGCACTTGACCATGATGTAATAAGAACATATGTTACGACTTGACAACGCAATCCAGTCCCCAGTTGAAGATTAATTCAGTAAAACGACAGTAAACCAAGCAAATGTCCTTCTAATGGGCATAATCCGTTTTGCTCTTTTGCCAAAAGCAGCCGCGGATAAAGTCCTCGGGGCGCATTGTGAATATTCAAGGGCAGGGTTTTGTATTATGCATAAACCTTTGACAAGTACCACACACCTGAGCCACACGCATAGGAGGCAAATTGAGTGTCTTGCCCAAGGACACACGGGTACAGGGCTTCAATGTGTTTAGATACTTTGTTGCTCCAAGTGGCTCCATTCTTCCACAAGATTACATTACCGCGAAAAACATCTCTTCAGCACAGTCTGAGCTGGTCCCTCCTTGTAGCCAGTCACTGAGTTTTCTTGTAAGACATTGCCAGAGTGACTAAAAACTCTGTCAAGTGGTTTAGAGAAAACACATGACAAAGTTGGGCAGTTGTAAGAGCAGATTTTAGTAACGTAATGAAAAGACCTGTCCTGGTTAAAGGGACTGTACAGAGTTTAAAAATGTTAAAATTATGTATTTTCTTCCCCCTACATTTTTCAACAATGTCCTAAGGCAGGGGTAGGCAAGTTTGCTCGGTCGAGGGCCGACATTCTTTGCCAAAAGTTAACCTTAAAATGCCAGTGCTGTGCTTAATATATGACCTATTTTGGTGTTCTGTTTGGAAATGTTTAAGTATTCAACAGTATTTCTCACATTTTTTAGAGTACTTAACCCCTTAAGCGGACATATTTTCTCCAGTTCGACATTTCCCAAATCTAAAAAGCTTCTTGGAAAAAAAAAAGCATCAAAGGATCGACAAAAAAGTGATGAAAAAGCAACAGAATGCAACAAACATGCATAAAAAAAAAAGTGACAAACGCAACAAAAAAGTGAAGACAACGCGGCGGCAACGTGAGGAAAAATCGTAGATCAATTTTGATGGTCTTAGCTTTCAAATGAGGCGATACTCCATAGGCTGTAAGCTCCAATCGAGAGGCTTTTTAGATTTGGGTAAAGCCAAACTGGAGAAAATGTGCTCGGTTAAGACAGGGGTTAAGGGGTTTTAAACTCTACTGGTTAAAGTACCTCCGATTTGTGTAAAGTTATTTCTCAAAATCCTCTTGAGGGCCAATGGTTCTATGCTAGAGGGCCGGATTTGGCCCCCGGGCCTAACGTTGCCTACCCCTGTCCTAAGGTGTGGAATGAGCCCAGACATATTCACCACAACTGCCTCTAAAATCCTGCTCTGTCACTCAAAAAGGTGTTAATTCGGGTCTGAAGTGCCGTCATGCACGAGCTTAATATAGAAGCTGCAGTTACACGTATGGCCTGAGGTGGCAGTAGTGAGCATAAAATGGCTAACTTGCATCTAGCCCCTTTAAGGCGGGAAACTGCAGGAGAATAGGAAAAATCATGTATACAGAGAAATGTGAAACTGTAGATTACTGACATGAATATGAGGATAAAATGTTTTTTTTTTTTTTGATGTTTTCATGTAAAATAGTAGCACCTCTGTGTATTACTTTCTTAAAATATATTTCACATATAAAGAGAAAAAAAGTGTGTGTGGCTGGCCAGGTTAATAAAATAGGGCGTACTAAAGGGGCGACAGTTGGCAGAGCGAGTCGTCTCATGATCAGAATGTCAGGGGTTTGAATCCCAGCTCCTAAAGAGGCACACTGTCGTTGTGTCCTTGGGCAAGACACTTCACCCACCTTGCCTCCAGTATCTGCGTACATTGGTGTTTGAATGAGAGAGTGAATGGGTGACTGGTTGCTTACTGTAAAGCTCTTTGGGCTTGATAAAGGTAGGAAAGTGCTATATAAGATGAGACCATTTACTATGCAGAGATCTAATATAAATATGGGGCCAGGGTGGTTTTATTTTGGGATATTTTGTTCAATTTTCTAATGGGCTAGTGGAGAACACAGTAGAATAACATTTAAATGATTTTTTCCCTTGTTTTCTTTTGGTTCACGCTCAATAAAACAGGCTGAAAAATCCTTCTGAAAGTCTGGATAATTGGTGTCTGTCCGTACTACTAAAGTGGAGGTATTGCAAGAGTAAAAACATATATTTTGGAAAGAACAGGCTCTAAAGTTTTGACCGTATTTGGATGATTTAAGGCAAACATAATTCATTTGAACATAGCATTAGCAGGTTGAGAGCTTTACAATGGTACTGGACGAGGGAATCAGTAAAATATTGTGAACTTTTAGTAATTTCAGGAAAAAATCCATTGCTGCATTGTGTAACTTTGGTCATTTTTTAACTTTGACAAAACAATCTCAAAAGTGACCACTGCAATAAAAAAAAAGAAACTGCTATATTCATCATCTGCTACATGAAAAACAAATGACCATAATATGTAATTAAACCAATTAACAATGTGTCGTTTTAGACATTAGCCATTTTCATTTATTTCATGCTAATAGAGCATGAGATTTTCGCAGCAGGTCGTCCGGAATAGCTGTCAGCATGCTGGATTTTTCACACAAACAAAATCGCGCATAGCTCCCTCCAAATACTTCCGGTCTTGAAGCAATGGGCTGTACTTAACGTTGAATATGTAGCTTCATCCTTTTGAGAGGGAGACCGAGGAAGAGGCCGCTGTGGCAGAACAAAGTGAGGACATTTTAATGAGTGTACAGTAGTGGCGAGCGTATTTTTTTATCGTCTGAATCCCACAGGAGTCCGAGCTGCCAAAGCCTTCTGTGCTAGTTTGCCATGTGTCTCCATCTCCAGCACTGCAGCACAAAGATACAGTGTGCTGGGTCTGCAGGCGCTTCACACCTCCCACTAATCGTTTGATCAAATCTCAGTAACAATATCTGAGCGGATCAGGCCTGGATGGTCTCAGGAAGGAGCCTGTATGGTATGGTATGGTATGGTATGGTATGGTATGGCTTTATTGTCCCTCGATGTGAAAATAACACCAACAAAGTCCAAACTGTAATAAAATTGTCTATTCATTTTGTAATAAAGCTGCATTCTGTCATAAACTGCTCCAACCCATGATACATTTTGCCACATTACACTGTAAATTGTAATAAGTAAAGTGTACTTGGTAGAAGCTGGGAAATGCATCATTTGCATTAATAAAGTTTCATTATCTTACTTGGTAGAATTGGCCGTTTCCAGTGTTTTTTTCCACTCCATTTGAAGAGACATGTCTGGTTTTCAAATTCAAATACTAGTTCTGCATTTACACAGTTAGAGTGCAGTACAAACCAACTGGAGTGCTCCATATCACCACCTGGTGTCCTGGCATGGTATAGCGCGAAAACAGACCTCAGTTTATTTGTCCAGTGCTTGTCAATGACCTTTCCAAGCGTGGTGTCTAATCAGGCTCTATACTATGTTTAAGATAGTGAGACACATTTTTGAGAAAAAACAAGTAATATTTAAAATGTATATCCATGTATGTAGCAAGTTACTAAATTACGAGGTCACACCAAATGCCACTTTTACAGAGATTGCCGCCGCATAAAAACATTTAAATAGTACGCCATTTTATCCTGGACAGCAGCACACAGAGTTTCAGATGGTTTTAAACCACTAATATACAATAGGCCAGGATGAATGATGTGTGTGCGTGAATGAATGGTGGTCAGAAGGATGGTGCTGATGTGTGCAGTCAGTCTACCCCAGGGGAAACTTAATACGTATCTTATTATCCCCTACACTGAGTGAAGCGCTTGGTGACTTGTGTCATGTGAAAAGTGCTATAGAAATAAGCTTCCAGTCCAAAAGTCAAAATTACATTAGATTACACTAAAATGGAAAAAAAAATTGGACTGAGCTGCATCACTGTGTGGCACAGCGCAAGCACTGTGTCCTGACACAGGAGCCTCCAGCGCATCGGGAGATCAGCAGAGAAGATCTGCGGAGCCCCTCTCCCCTCCATTAAAGAGACTTTATGGAATTTAAAAATGTTAAAAGTAAGTATTTTCCTCCCCCTACATGTTCCAGCCATGTCCTAAAGTGTAGAATGAGCCCAGACCTGTTCACCACAACTGCC
Source organism: Gobius niger (assembly GCF_951799975.1). NCBI lineage: Eukaryota > Metazoa > Chordata > Actinopteri > Gobiiformes > Gobiidae > Gobius > Gobius niger. Next base: position 32,983,104 of record NC_136858.1, read on the forward strand.
TCTAAAATCCTGCACTGTCACTCAAAAAGTTGTTACTTCAGGTCCGAAGTGCCGTCATGCATGAGCTTAATATAGAACCTGCAGTTACGCATAAGACCTGAGGTGGCAGTAGTGAGTATAACATGGCCAAATTGCATCTCTCTTAAAGCACATGTACTCCACCCGTCTCACCTGCAAAGCCTTCAGAATCACCACCCTACAAACCCATCACATCTTTCAGGGAGGAGACTGTGGAATCCACGGGCCAGGTCCAGTCGACTGAAGAACACTTTCACCCACCAAGCTGCACTTTCTCCCTTCCCTGCCGTCCCTGTTCTCCCAACCCTCACTCCTCACACCCCGCTCCACAACAAGGACAAGTTAGTGATCATTTCAATTCACTGACACATGAATCGACTGATCATTTTTTTGAATCACTGCGTAAAGCCTTCTCCAGCACATCCCAAACATTCTCAATGGGATTAAGATCTGGCCAATCCATGTGGGAAAATGACATCTCACCCTCCCTGAACTACTCTTTCACAATGTGAGCTCTCTGGGCACATAGTGTTCCTGAACCCAGACCTGACCGACAGCAGCGACCCCAGATCAGAACACTTCGTTAAATCCAGGTAGTGACTTATTTTTCGGGGTCAGGCAGTGTATCTACAGTCTATCAGCACCGAAAAGTTGCTTCAGCGTTTAGTTCGGCGTTAATAGGCTATAAAAGCAATCGCCTCCCACCTGTTTGAACCACCACATCACGGGGTCGGATCATGATTTGATGTTGCGTCACCGTATCGCACTGATATACATCACAACAACCGGCAGTGAATAGCCGTCGACGGTGGCCATCCATTACCAAGAAGAAGGTGAACCACTTTGTCCTCAGATTCTCCCGATTTGGTCTAATTTGATTCAACTTCTCTCGCAAACCGTGTCACGTAGAATATCATCGAACCAATTATTCCGTGGAGCGAAGTGCTTTGTGTAATACAGTGTGAATGCCGCCGCGGTCCCCAATTACATTTAGCGCCGTGTCCCGTTTGGAGATGAGCGTTGAATAATGAACAGGCTCACCCACATAACATGCCCAGGGGAACGGCGGGGCTTTAAAACCAATGTAATTATCTCATGCACGCTTCCAGACCACAATTAAGGTCCCGAAATACAAACTGTGGACAAATCTAATGAATGCACGGCTTGTGGATAATCAGTTAAAAAAAAAAAAAAGAAGAAGTTTGCAATGAAACTTTTTTTCTCTGTGGCTGTCAAATTAAAATATTAACATGGGGATTCAGAGTCTATTTTGGACTGTGTTTCAACATTCCTACAGTTCAGCTCATTAGGGTTTAAAAAGTGTTGCAACTAGAAGGGTGTCAAAAGCAGAGTTCGTTTGGCAGTGGGTGATAACAAATGCAAGTTACATGGGTCTATTCTGCTGTTGGCATCTTTTTAGACCTTTGTGTTAATTGGCATACAAAACGAACCAACTCTAATATAATGATCTATAAAAAACAAATACTTTGCTAGCGTAACTAACTTCAACATTTTACCAGATATTTGTCTTTAGTTTCTTGCTTCTAATGGCAATATGACAAAATGATCCTGTTAAATCAGATCAGACCAATTATTTTAAAGGGGCTAGATGCAAGTTAGCCATTTTATACTCACAACTGCCACCTCAGGTCATACGTGTAACTGCACCTTCTATATTAAAGGGGGGGTGTTATGCAAAATTGACCTTTTCAAGCTTTACATCATGTTATTATGTCATTCCCTCATTAAAAACATGCCTGAAGTGTTGCCTTGGCACATTCACGTATTTTTGAGTAATCTGTAAAAACTCTGATGGCGGCCATTTTAGGGATAGGTTTGCCTGAGTCCTCCTAGGAACGCCCCCACCTCCTGGAGACGCCTCCGAGCTTTCGTCACCAGCCGAGTAACCAACCACTGCTCCTCAGCAGAACCCCCTCCCCACTGATGCCACAGACAGTGTGGAGGGGGCGTGTCGGAAAGGGTCAGAGGTTCTTAAAGAGACAGAGGCCTATTTCAAGACATTCACTACAGCCATTTTGAGAGAGCAATTTTATACAAGGCAGTTTTTCATGCCTTTACAGACCAACAGAAGGTTTTGTCATCATTGTAGTGTGCTATAGACTGGTGCTATGTGATTGAAAAAAAAGCATAATACCCCCTCTTTAAGCTCGTGCATGACGGCACTTCGGACCCAAAGTAACACGTTTTTAGTGACAGTGCAGGATTTTAGAGGCAGTTGTGGTGAACAGGTCTGGGCTCATTCTACACTTTAGGACATTGTTGGAACATGTAAGGGGAGGAAAATACATAATTTTGACATTTTTAAACTCTGTATAGTCCCTTTCAGGATGGCCATGCTAGAAGACAAACCAATTGCATATCTTTCCTTGTAGAGTTGAATAAAACTTGTTGTTTTGCAAAAGGGCGCAACAATGAATCAAAACTGCTTTTACAAAAAGAGCAAAAGTGACATAAAAATTCAGGATTGTTGATGAAAAAACAGCTTTGTTTAGAAAGTAAGGGAACAGTTTAGGTACCCCGGATCAATATTTCTAATAATGTGAATGGACCTTTGCTCATTTCGACCAAAAATATCTATTTTAACAGGGCTCGAAATTGCGACCATTTTAGGCTTACTCGCATGTTTGCCAGTGTTAATGCGCTGGTCCACCTTAAAGGAACAGGCCACCGTTTTTCCATACTGAAATATGTTATTACCTGAGCTTAGACGAGTTGATGCGTACCTGTCTGGTCTTTGTGTGTGCCCTCAGTCACGCAAAACGCCCAAAGATGTTGTTAATATTTGGCCTCTCCCAATGTATTCCTATAGCTCCAAACAGGGGTGAAGTTGGAAGCTAGCACGCTCTTCCACTGGCACGCAACTGTTAATCCTGGGGGCAGATCCATCATCCTTTGGGTTTGTATTGCAGCCAGTGGCACAGGGAACAATTTTAGGTAGAACGAAGAGCGGATTCAATTAATTTCGTACAAATAAGATAAGATAATCCTCCATTGATCTCACAATGGAGAAATTCACTTATTAAATCAGCTCTCAAGAAACACTCAGGGCGTGCAAAAAAAAAAAGACAGGAAATGTGCAATCAATTAAATAGTAAATAAAGGCATCTTTTATACAATGTATGCAAATAAAAAAAGTTAATAGCAGATACGGAAAACTGATACTTAACATCATAGCGTGTAAGTTACAAAGCAGATAGCTTCTACAACTGGGTAATGATCGTAAACACCGCTTAAAATCCACTACAGATTAGATCAAGAGGTGCAGTCTGAAGGTTTTACCGTGGCCTTCACTGTCTCCTGACCTGAATATCTTTGAAGCCTGTGGATAAACCTCCAAAGAGCAGACTGCCCAGAAATCTCTGAGTTTGGGAAGATTTTTTGTTTGGAAGAAATGACTAAAATCCCTTAAACTAGAACTGAAAGACTCTTGGCTGCCTAGATACGGCATTACATTAACCCCTTAACTCCCACCTGAACCGAGCACATTTTCTCTAGTTTGGCTTTACCCGAGTCCAAAAGCTTCTGGAAAAAAGCTGTGAAAATAGCAACAAAACTGAGACGAAAACAATGATGGAAATGTGACAAAAAAGTGAGAAAACATTGATGAAAAAGTGGCAAAAATGTCACAAAAATGTCACAAGAAAATGACAAAAATTGGACAAATTAATGACAAAAAATGACAAAAATGTGACAAACAAAATGACAAAAATGTGATAAAAATTTGACAAAAACTTACAAAAAAATGACAAAAAAATGACAAAAATGTGTCAAAAATGTGATAAAAAAAATAGATGAAAAAATTACAAAAATGTGACAAAAAATGACAATAAAATAACAAAAAAGTTACAAAAATGAGTTGAATATCCAACAAAAAAATGATGGGAAAAAAATCTGATGACGTGAAGAAAAAGATCCTCTCGGTTCAGGTGGGAGTTAAGAGATTAATATTATTGTGAAAATGTAAATGATGGAATTAAAACCTGATTTTTCTTTATTACTCACTGATTGATCCAGGGTGCCTGAACTTACGCTACCCACTGTATTCAAACGGCTGCAATACGCAAACGGGAAGAAAACTGTAATTGTTTCGGTCGTTCAATGTCCTTTACAAACATCTCTCATGAAATGCAAATCCAAAAAGCCTGAAGCGACAGTGGACACGTGTCGCACATACTGTATCATGGTGTGTATTTGGGGATAGTTACCAGAGGTTGACTAGAAATATGTGTTCGATCTCCTGGAGGATCTCCAGCTCTCTGAAGACGTTCCGGACCTCGTCTCGCTCGATGCACTGCTGCTTGTTCATGTACTTCATGGCGTACATCTTCTCCGTGTCCCTCTTCTGAACTATGCAGACCTGTGGAAGCACAGAGGAGAGACGTGTGAGAAATCGATTGTATTATAGACTAGAGCTGGGCGATTTCCCTCTCCCAAAAAACTCAATTTACGATTGGATTCAGAAACAACTCCAAAGGTGGTAGAGAATGACCGAGCCAAGATCCTGTGGGACTTCCAGATACAGACGGACAAAATGGTAATGGCGAACCAACCGGACATTGTGGTGGTGGACAAAGAGCAGAGGAAAGCCGTTGTGGTCGACATAGCAATACCAAAGCAATTTCAACATCAGGAAGAAGGAACACGAGAAACTAGAGACATACCAGGGGCTCAGAGAAGAGCTGGAGAAAACCTGGAGGGTGAAGGCATCAGTGGTGCCCGTGGTCGTTGGGGCACTCGGGCCAGTGACCCCCAAACTGGAGGAGTGGCTCCAGCACAGGACATACAGTACATCAGACATCTCAGTCCAGAAAAGTGCAATTCTAGGAACTTCAAAGATACTGTGCAGAACCCTCAAGCTCCCAGGCCTCTGGTAGAGGACCCGAGCTTGGAGGACAAAGAGAACGCCCGCGGAGGGTGAGGAAGAGTCTTTTTTTATTTTTTATCTTAAACATTTGTATTTATTTTTTTAAATATGAATCGATTTGACCTACCAATTAAATCTAAAATTCAAATCAAATAGATTTTTTTCCCCAGTCCTGTTGTAGACCACAAGATGGGGTGTAGACAAATTGGTAGAAGTGCAACGCGTGGATATATCCAGTTTGTACACATCGCAAGACTCTTCTCCAAGTTTAGAATAGAGACTGTTTTAATCATGTGTTTTCCTCTTCTGGGTTAGTCTTTCTTTAGAGGCTCAAGTCATGTCAAAGGATCTATTTCAGGGTTAATACAGGTAGTAGCAAGTCAGATGTACAAAGAGCTACATGTTTAGAGCTTATATGCATTTGTATCCTTTCCAGTACACAGAGGAATGATGTAAAAAATGAATATTCAAATCGGACACAATGGGAGACTTTTGAGCAAATATTGTGTCAAACTGACAGGAAGTTTATGAGAATTTGAGCAAAACCTGCAACTAAGTTATTTTATTTATGTTTTTGATTAACTTCTGGTATAGAAAAAATAGTTTTAATGCATATTGGAATTAAATGAACACTCTTTAATGACATTTAAGGCCTTCATTTCACTTTAAGAGTGAGAAGCTGCAGCTCTTGTGTGATGCTCCCGTCTGCAGTGGTCAGTATCCAGAGTGGTCCAGAGTGGTCCAGTGTCGTCCCGTGGGGATGAGCACACGGTGCGCATGTGGAGGAGAGGACGGCCGATGTTTGCAGCACTCAGTCCAAATGGATAGTGTAAAAAAAAAAAAGAAAAAAATAAAGAAAAGAAAAACCTGCTCCAAATGGCAGTGGCTTTGGGAGTTTGCAGACTTTCCTTTAATCTCCACAACAAGCATATTCCCCTCTGAAGCCAGATGCACTGAAAGAACCTCTGGCAACTTTAAAAGCCTGACTGGGTAAAACTATGCATCTTTTTCATGTCCGGGAAAATTAATATAAATAAGGTATAGCAGCTCCAAATAGGAATAATTAGGGCCAGTCCAATGGGGGTATCTTCAACAATTAAACAAAGAGCTTTTAACTATAATGCCAGGCACATGTTCCCTCGTAAAAAACAGACCTGGAGTAATATTCACTTTATTCACACAGTTATGAGTAAACATTTTTACTTTAGTCGTTTTTTCTTCTACCCCTGAAGTGCTATGACTTGCATTTCATGGATTTTGTTTCATAATAGATGGAAACTGGAAGTGTCCACTGCATTTTTAAATAGGTAAAGCATCAACAAAACCGTCATGAGGAATTCTGTACTTAAACTGCATTCATGTATGGCACCAGTGATTTTATTTTATCATTAGAGGAAGAAAAAAAAGACAGTTTGTATCAGCTTTAAATGATAAAGCCCAACACACTATAAAGTGTAATAAAGTGTCTTTTCCACATACAGAACAAACATCATCGCAAGATTGTCAAAATGGGATTTCTCGGAGAGCTTCTTGGATTTAAAGTCTTTGTTTAGAGTTTACATGGCTAACTGGATTAAAAAGCCAACGCGTCTCAGCTCAGGCCTCCCTCAGGGCCGTCTCGAGATGTCTGTCTGAGACCATCTTTTTGCAGGAGACGTCATTTTAAAGCAGTACTAAGTAAGTTGTTTACCTCAATAAGTCCTTTTCGTAGTCCCTCTGGGGATAATACAAGTGTCAATGGGATGATAGGAGGGTCTTTCATCTCCCCCACGGTGTCTCTGACCAGAAAACCACAATTGCAACTTCGCTGCCACCGGGTAGGAGTCACCAATGCACACTAATGGAAATACGAAGAAGAAGCTAACAGGCTAACGGGCAAAGCTAACTGTGGGCTAGCGCCACTTAAACAGTATTTACAGCCAAGTTTGAGTGAAAAAATGTATAACCATTTTGTAATTGGATGTACAATATCCCTCTCTCTCCCTTTGTCTTTTCTGTCAGTGTAGTATTTACATTCACAGACAATTAATGAGTAAAAAAAACGTAACTGACGACACCTGCAGTGCCGCTTATGGCCTCTAGGGGCATGAGTTACTTAGTACTGCTTTAACCCCTTAATTCCCACCTGAACTGAGCACATTTTCTCCAGTTTGGTTTTACCCCAGTCCAAAAGCTTCTGGAAAAAAGCTGTGAAAATAGCAACAAAACTGAGACGAAAAAACTATGATGGAAATGTGACAAAAAAGTGAGAAAACATTGACAAAAAAGTGACTAAAAATTGATGAAAAAGTGACAAAAATGTCACAAAAATATCACAAGAAATTGATAAGAAATTGACAAAAAATTGACGAAAAATGACAAAAATGTGACAAAAAAAATGTCAAAAATTTGACAAAAAAATGACAAAAAATGTGACAAAAAATGACAAAATGTGACACAAATGTGACACAAATGTGACAAAAAATTGATGAAAAAAAGGACGAAAATGTAATCAAAATTTGACAAAAAATGACAAAAAAAATATGATATCAAATAAACGAAAAAATGACAAAAATGTGACGAAAAATTACAAAGAAATGACAAAAAAGTTACAAAAATGAGTTGAATACCCAACAAAAAAATGATGGAAAAAAAATATCTGATGACGTGAGGAAAAAGATCCTCTCGGTTCAGGCGGGAGTTAAGAGGTTAAGTTTAAAAAAAAATGAAAAATTAAAGCTGAGGCGCCCAAATGTAGGTTTATAAGTCACAAAATAGCATGCCGTCCACTTCGAGGCTGTGTTGTCAGTAGGGTTGCAATGGGGAGGTAAATTCTGCTCGGAAATTTGGGGAATTTAAAGAAACTTAAAACTGTCAAAATGTTTAAAAAACATAATAATAATAATAATAACAATTGGTGAACTCTAAGCTATCCATTCATTACGTTTTTGAACCATAAAACATGCACTTGAGTGACAGACTGTATAAGAAGAGGCTCCATATTATAACACCACTTTCCTAAACCTACATTCTGCTTAACTCTCTTTCTAATAAGTGGTGGAGACAAACGACAAAGTTTTATATCATGATTTTGTGTGATTGGTGAAACTCACCTGCGTCTACCTCAGACCATGACAGACTGACCAATCCTGTATGAGGAGTGGGCGGGGCCTATTTCTGACTCAGAGCTGCATTAAAAACATAACTGTACTATTGCACAGCTGTAATACAATGATGAATATATGTAAGATGGTTGAGTCTATTATTCTATCCCTCTTCTTTGTTTTGGACACACCCTAAAACACTGTCCTCTTCAAACCCTGGCGCTCAGACATGGCAGAGATGGTTTCTTTGAGACTTTTTTATCTCTGCTCTGATAGATATTTCAGTATATGCTTCAGTTTATATCTGTCTGTAAAGAAGCAGCCTTCAGTGGAGGTAATCCCCTGCTCTGCTTGTTCCCATTAATTCCCATATATTCCCATTAATTGCCATAGAAAATGTGCCACGCTGAAACAAAATCATCAGTCGTACTTAGAATACAGTACAATCTTAGCATAGAGTTAAAATTAATATCGTCGACTTGTAGAATGTGATGTTTATGCCCACCCGACACCACAGTAGAAGTTCTTGTTTCTTCCTGTCCGATAAAGGGACATAATCTCATACAATCTCAAAAAGGCAATTTACCTGCAAACTAACTGAAGAGGAACACCTTTAACTTTTGGTGTGATGAATTAGCTCAAAGCACAAATTCACATAAAGTGTTTTGAAGCAGCCTGCAGAGACAGCCTCTCGTGTTGATGAATGCATTGGTCGGGGGTTGATCTCACCGCTTCCTAATGACACTCTGTTGGCTCTAATGGACTCTCAGTGTTTACGGACAAACTAATAGCCTCATTATTTATTCATGGAGGTCGCGGTTCTGTCGGAAATAACTGTGAAAGGTCAAGCTGTCGACGCGGCTCTGAAGAGGTCAGTCATTACAGTAGCATTATGGGAAGGACACGCTTTTTACGCACATTATGAATCAGCCGGGCTTACGTTGTGGTATGGTTTCTGTCCATGTTCCACAGCAAACAGGGTTAGTTTTAGTTTTGTCTTTTCGTTCTTTGAAGGGGCTAAAAAAAAAAAATCTGAGGAGTTCCATGTAATACTGTGCCAACGTAGCCAGTCGATTCGTAGGTGGGTGATGTTTTTGACAAGACTGTTTGAACTGTTTGTTTGAATGTGAGGAAATCAGGACCAAACCTTGATTATTGCAAAAGCTGTTCTTCAATATAGTTCATACACTACCTTGTGCTGCAAGTTGGAAACTCACACATTATTTTTGTGACATTGCAAACAATTAACAACTGTTTGTAAAGTTGTGCAGTTCCCACTAATTATCTAAATCTGTACTTCGAGTGGTCGGGCTTTACATTTGCCGACAACAAGCACTTTTTGATTTGATTTGATTTATTTGAGCAATTATTTACATTATTTACATTAATATATTTACATTCATGTCACATGAAGCCAAAGAAAAAATAATAAGTTAAAGGGAGTAGGCCGAAGCAAGAAAGCTTATATGTGCCTACCCCATATTCAAGATACTATTATGCGCTTCAGGATTTTTTGTAAGAGAATACAAACGGTAGAAATATATTATATATAATATTTATATATAATAAATTTCACATTGCTTGCAAATAAGTTCATATGCATCATTTTCTTTTTTTTTCTTTCTCTCATATATGGGCATACTCACACAACTCTGTGAGTTTACCCATCAATGATATGTTGTTGCATATTTCAATAGTACAATTGTTGATTAGCAGTGCTGATAATTAGAAGCTTTTAGATGTCACAGGTTGAAAATCTGATGGGACTTAGTGTGGAAATTATTTTTATCATTACCTATATAAAAAACAGTCACCATTCTATTGATTTACTTATTGATTAAGTATTAGTGTTTTTGATATATATATATATATATATATATATATATATATATATATGTATATCGACCGAGCCAAGATCCTGTGGGACTTCCAGATACAGACGGACAAAATGGTAATGGCGAACCAACCGGACATTGTGGTGGTGGACAAAGAGCAGAGGAAAGCCGTTGTGATCGACATAGCAATACCAAGCGACTTCAACATCAGGAAAAAGGAACACAAGAAACTAGAGAAATACCAGGGGCTCAGAGAAGAGCTGGAGAAAACCTGGAGGGTGAAGGCATCAGTGGTGCCCGTGGTCGTTGGGGCACTCGGGGCAGTGACCCCCAAACTGGAGGAGTGGCTCCAGCAGATCCCAGGAAATACATCAGACATCTCGGTCCAGAAAAGTGCAGTTCTAGGAACAGCAAAGATACTGCGCAGAACCCTCAAGCTCCCAGGCCTCTGGTAGAGGACCCGAGCAGGAGGAAAAAGAGAGACCGCCCGCGGAGGGTGAGGAAGAGTTTTTTTTTTTTTTTTATATATATACATATATATCGCTAGCCACATAGCATAACTGCCTAACTCATTTTTGTTTTGATTTTGGAAAACATGTAAAAAGACGTTTTATAGGAAACACATTGTTTTTCTCTTATTGCCATTTTAACAATACAAAATGACAGTTATGCTATGTGGCTAACGATATACACACACATACATCACCAGCACACATATTTCTTATACATATTATCATCATTACCTTAGTAACAATGATAGTAATAGCATTCTGAAAAACATCATTTCTAAATTTTCATGTTTTGACGACAGGATGGTGCCAGAAAATAACAAGGGGCTTCTACACACTTGAAAAAACAAGTAACGCTTTGAAACCCTCATTATTCGTAACGCGCTGTTGCGTCGGGCATCAAGTCTCCGAGGGGCATCACACTGTGGCCATTGTGATCGAATAGCATTATACAGTAGCCTATTTGCGGCACTGTTTTATTAATGCAGCTGAGAAAAAACTGCCTGAATTCAATGAGAATGATGAGAAAGAAGAGTTTAAAAAAGTATCGTAACAATAATAATAATACATCAAACTTGTATACCGCTTTTTTTGGACACTCAAAGACGCGTTACATGAGGGATAAAACAAAACAAAAAAAGGGTTTAAGGAAAAGCTAGTTTGAACAGGTGGGTTTTGAGTACTGATTTGAAGGTTGGTAGTGAGTCCGAGTTTCTAATGGGCTGTGGGAGTGAGTTCCAGAGGGTGGGGGCGGCGAAGGCGAAGGCGAAGGCTCGGTCCCCCAAGGTCCGGCGGTTAGTGCGGGGGAGTGAGGCGGTGGGTGGGTCGGTGTTGTTGCAGGAGCTCGGTGAGGTAGGGCGGGGGGTTATGGAGATATATGTAGGTGAGGAGGAGGAGCTTGTATTGAATACGATATTGAACAGGGAGCCAGTGGAGCTGCTGGAGGTATGACTGATGATACAACGCAGGTAGGTGCATTATGCGACTTTTTATGCAAAAAATTATGTTGATATTTGTGCATATTTGACCTTGTTGTGCCCCAGTGGCTGTATGAGTGGTTAGCATGGCGCCTTTACTTCTGACCACAGTGGTTTCTACTACGCTCAAGGATCAATAGTTGTGTAGGTTTTCTAGCTAGAGTGTCCGCCAGCAATGAACACCTTCCAAACAATTGATCCTGAAGCATCCTAGAGACCACTGTGATGGAAAGTAAAGGCGCTAGGCTGATCACTCGTACAGCCACTGGGTCACAACAAGGTCAAATATGCACAAACATACAAAAATGCATAATGCACCTTTAAGTTCAGATGCCCGGACAACCCCTCCTGGAACAGCCACCTTAACGTGGTGGAGGGGTTTGAGCAACCGAATGATCCTGGGAGCTCTGTTGTCTGGGGCTTCGTGCCCTTGGTAGGGTCTTCTATGGCAAACAGGTCCTAAGTGACGGGTCAGACAAAGCCCAGTTTAGAAGCCCCTTATGAGAGACCAACAGGCCCGGTTAGACCCATGAGGCCATCCTTTTGTGGATCCACCACCTGCAGAAGGAGCCATGGGGGCTGGTGCAATGGATGGATGGATGGATGGATGGATGGATGCCCGGACAAAGCTTTTGCATCATGTATGTCCTCTAGTTCCTGGGCTCGCAGCGGCAAGTGAAAGAGGAAAGAGGGGAAGGCACAGAAAGAAGCCTGACTTGAAGTACGCAGGGGGCGGAGCAGAGAAACTCAGGTTCTTTCTGGGGGCACAAAATATTAAACTGTTTTTTTTGTATGCTTAGTGTAGTTTAGTTATAGTGTTTAATTTTACCCCTTCTCCCCAGGATGCACCATCAAACATTTCTGCTTGGGGCACCAAAGAGGATAAGATGATGAGGCAGTGTGGCTATGGCAATTTAGTTACACAAGCTTTATGTACGATCACCAACAACCTATATTTATTTGAAGCCCAGATTAGAAAATGTCTCCTTATTCCTGCATGGTGACAGGATTTCTTGAGTAAATCAGGGTGTATGGATCAGAAACGGTCTCATTGCTTTGTGTGTGAAGGCTGCTCTGGTCAGCACAAATAAACAGAGCAGTTAAGCCTTGTTTTATTTGCACCAGCAACATCGTAATCCTTTGGGGAAGCGCTTTACGGCCAGTATTATTTGCAGTAGTAGCCGGACCTAAAAGGGCCCACAAGACGCTCATAAATAGCCCTTTAGCTGCTTGTGTTTGTAAAATGGCATGTAAGCAACAATCCTGCCTGTATCTCATGAGGTCTTGGTTGCGTAACTTGTTTTGCTGAAATTGCTGGCAAAAGCGAAAGATCGTTACTCATCCTTATGTCTAAGATAATTAAATTTGCAGTAGTACGGCTCAGCAATGCCCTCCGCGGAGCTTCAGACAACACTATCCTTCACTGTCAAAGCTGAACAGGACCAGAGAGGAGAGGCTGGCCACCCAGAGGGGAGCGGACAGACCCCCGCAGGGCCGACCCGCATGTGATGGGGAAGAGGTATGTGTCCCCAAAATGCACAAGGCTGGAGATGAACAGATGGATGTTTACGAGGCAATCCGGAAGAAAGAGGTGGGCCATTTGACAGAGGGTATGGAGGGAATACAAGTGATGTCACAGCATAGCAGCAGCAACGTTTTTTTGTTCTGACTTATAGTCCGGGAGTGTTAAGGGTCTTGATGAAAAGGGAACATTATGCAAGTTTATATGTGATCTGTGTGTGTGTGTGTGTGTGTGTGTGTGTGTGTGTGTGTGTGTGTGTGTGTGTGTGTGTGTGTGTGTGTGTGTGTGTGTGTGTTCTTGTACTTACGACATTGTGAGGACCAGTTTTTAACCAACAGAGTGAGGACATTTTTGTGAAGGGAGGACATTATGGGTGGTTCTCACTTATTTGAAGGACTGTTTGAGGGTCAAGATGTGGTTTTAGGGATAGGGTTAGAATTGGATTTAGGTTAAGGTTAGGATTAAAGTTAGGGTTAGGGGCCCTATAGATTTAGAGGATCTATTGTTTTCAGAGGTTTTGGTTGGTTTCCACTGTTGACGGGTCTCTCACCAGAAAACCTACAAAACAAGTTGATCCTGGAGAATTGTTGAGGCTGCTGTGATGGAAAGTAAAGGTGCCATGATGACCATTCATACAGCTGTTGGGTCATAAAAAGGTAAATTACACTCAAATATCAAGTTTGTTTTTTCGCATAACAAAAGTTCTGTTAAAAAATTATAATTTTTTGGCCATACTGACCATCGTCACTTATGAAGGAAAAAGGGGGAATCTTGCAAGCCTGAGAACACCATCTCAACTTTGAAATACAGGGGGGGAGGGGGGGGGGGGGGCACTGCGGGAAGGCACTGGTGCACTTCACAAAATAGATGACATCGTGAAGAAAGACGACTGTGGAAATATTGGAGCAACATCTCAAGGCCTCAGCCAAGAAGTTAAAGCTTGGGCGCAGATGTGTCTTCCAAATGGACAATTCCCAAAGCAAACGGCCAATACTGGTTACAAAGTGGCTTAAGGATAACAAAGTCAATGTTTTGAAGTGGCCATCACAAAGTCCTGATCTTAATCCAGTTGAAAATGCATGGGCAGAGCTGAAAAGGCATAGGCACGCAAGGTGGCTTACAAATCTGTATCAGTTACACAGTTCTGTTTGGACGAATGGACCAATATTCTTCCCAACTATTGTAAGAAGCTTGTGGAAGGAAATCCAAAATGTTTGACCCGAGTGATACAGTTTAAATACAGTTTTTATTTGTTTTCTTTATTAACCCCTTAACTCCCACCTGAACCGAGCACATTTTCTCCAATTTGGCTTTACCCCAATCCAAAAGCTTCTGGAAAAAAGGTGTGAGACGAAAACAATAATGAAAATGTCACAAAAATGTCACAAGAAATTGACAATAATGTGACCAAAAAATGACAAAAATGTGACAAAATGTGACCAAAATATGACAAGAAAATGACAAAAAAGTTACAAAAATGAGTTGAATACCTAACAAAAAAAGGATGGAAAAAAATCTGATGACGTGAGGAAAAAGATCTCTCGGTTCAGGCGGGAGTTAAGAGGTTAACTTTTGGTTTTGTAAAAAGTAATAAAAAATGGTGTCAAAAATTCAATCTCTCATTTTTCTGACATTTAGCAAATATAAATATTTTGGAAAATTCTAATTGACCGAAGAAAAAATAAAAGTTAATTCTGGTTTCATGTCAGACAGTGAGAAAAAAATGTGTATCTTTCGTATGTAAACATATGGTTCCCGCTGTACACATTCACAGGAACAGGCTCAGATCACTAAAGGCATTTCTATGTTTTTTTTTTTATGGTCAGCACAAAAAATGAATATAATGATTTTCGGGGTAGGTTTTGATTTGATCACGATTCATTTGCGCTTATAGTCAGTACATTGCCATTTAGAGGCAACTAAAGCCATCTGCTTAAATCCTCTCGTCACTCACTCGGAGCTTGACGACACCGAGCAGCAGAACCAGTGAGTGGGAGAAGTGTCTGGTTTTGAGCTTAGATCTGCAATGAACATAAAAAAATAAATAAAAAAAACACTGAATCTCTCCATAATAACAGATCGTCATGGAGATAATAATAATACGAAGTACAGCTACAGTCATAAAATGTGATGGTCACAAAACAACCCTTAATCTAGTGGAATTAAAACGTTTTCTGAAACAAGCAAGAATCAAGCAAATGTGAGGAAAACTTAAGATCAAGGAGCAATCTCTTCTCGTCCTTAAATGAGTACAGGGACCACAAGGTTCTGATCCAAAGACCTCAGCCTCCAAGAGCGGGTTTAGAGACATAACAATTCTCTTATATAGGAGGGAGCCACACCATGCAAGGCTCTGAAAGTCAGTACCAGGATTTTAAAATGGAAACGAAAAACGACTGGGAGCCAAAGAAGGGCTTTTAGGGTGTGTTCAGACCTGCACCTGTTTGGTTCACTTTAAACTGACCAGGGTTCGTTTCAAACGCCGGTCCGGACCTTTTATGTGGGCGTGAATTTAACAAACGAATCCTGGTGTGGATCAAAGAACTGGACCGAGTCCCACTTTTTAAGGCGGTCTCGGTCTACTTCCAAACAGACTCTGGTGCAGTTCGCTTCAGGTGTGAATACAAATCAGTGTCGATCCGAAACAACTCCAGGATACATGAACCTATTTGGGCCTAGCAAGGCACCGTGGAAAAAATTAGCCCTTCGCTGCTGCTAATGCTAATACTGGATGGATTCTACAATTCTGATCTGAATACACCCTTAGAATCGGAGTAATATGACGGTGCCTTGCAACCTCAGTGTTGCACCTTCAGTTTTCCAATGACGAGGATCTCTATCTGCACCCCTTCGAAACTCAGATGCGCCCTCAGTCAGTTTGTTCTGGAGCTGGTGCTAATGGGGAGAGCAGTTAGAATATTACATTTGCCGGATCCACCGAAACATTCCCTGTGTCCCCAAAATTGTGAGATGAGACGCAGGGGTGTCACACTCATTTTGGGTCATGGGACGAAATTCAGCTCCCAAGGCGGGTCGCGGGCCACATATAATAGAGAAAAATGTCCAATAAATGAATGAGCTGTGATTTGGTCAAAGCTTCATTAATAACAACGGCTTACACTTCATTCACTCCACACTCGGTGGTGGAAAGCTATTATTGAAGCCACAGCCGCCCTAGGGCAGACTGTCCATTTACCACGTGGCTATATAATGTGTTGTTCATATCCAGAGCTCTTATTCTGTCAGTGCCCTCTGCTGGACACGTGTGGAACTCTTTCCTTTTTTTAATTAAATACCCCCTAGTGGCGAGAATGAGCATTCAGGTTATTCTTTAAAAATCCGTAACTCTGCACAGGAATGGGCTAGAGACTTACTTTTTCTTTTAAAGGATCTGTATCTTGCTATTTTAGCCATTCCAAAGTTAAGTATAGGCATTTATATGAATGATTGTACCTCTACCGCTATTGAGCACTCATTTTTGTGATAAATATAGGTGTTTTCTGGAGGTATTTTTCAAACCCGGAAGACACAACGCTTCGATTCAGTTAACTCCGCCCCCTCTCTCCGCACATACAACTTTACCGTAATATAAATAAACAGCAATAAGTGAAGATACTTCACAATGCAGTTATAAGGAGTTGACATCTGCAACACAGCTTCATAAATGGCTAACACACATGCTAATATGCTAACACGCGCTTGGACTGACTCACCGCTCTGGTCCATCGCTGTTTACATTATGGGACTCGCGTTGGTTATAAAAGTTAATCCACTTTGATTCTGGCGAAGGTTCATCAAACATCCATCAGAGACAGTCACAGAAAAACACTATTTTGGCTGATAGTCGCTGAATCCCGGAGAAAAAAACAACTTCTGACGAGTGGCCACTTTAGGAAGGTTGAATCATAGACTGTATATACTCCTGTCCTCGTAGCCAAACGCGCTTCTTTTTCTCCGTGACATTATCGTTAGGTTAGAATAAAGAACAGGTGTGTCCAGAATAGGTGACAACGAGCTCCATCTTCACAGCTGCAGCGCAAACATGATGTCTGTTCAGACGCTCAGGCGATGTGTTTGTTTTGGCCACAGCTGACCTGGAAGCACCTCGGGCACATCCTTTTTTTTTTTTTTTTTCCTTTATTTCTTTCTTTCTTACAACAGAAACAATGAAAAGGGTGGCTTACAAATTAAAATCAGGCCGTAAGCATAGAATCAAGACATTACATTACAGATGTCGAGCACTTCCGTTCCGCTGTGACGTCCCAACGGAGCAGGTCAGTCGTTCACCAGGAGAGGGCTGCAGAGCAGGATTCAGGAGGATTGCTGAGAGCTGCGTGAATGAAGCCGCAAACCACTCAGGGGGTGTTTTTGATAAGGAAATAGCATAACAACATGGCTAAAAGCTCCAAAAAGTCGATTTTGCATGATATAGGACCTATAACATACTCTGGAATTTATGCTCTAGGGGGCAGGGGCCGGATTGCATCTTCCTGAGGGCCGTATGTTTGACACCCCTGGAGAATGTATTACATCAAATGAAGCCTTGACACTCTGCACCACATTTCTCATCTTCCCAAAAAGCAACAGTGTACTAGGGAAGTTGAGGTGTACTTTATTATACTCATAGGGAAATGTGTCCTCTGCATTTGACCGCTCTTTCAGCATCACCGAGGAACATTGGGCGACTACAGTTCGGTTCAGTCCATCTCCACATCTTGCGATAGATTTGGTCAGAGCTGCTTTAACCTCTTAACTCCCATCTGAACCGAGAGGATCTTTTTCCTCACGTCATCAGATTTTTTTCCCATCATTTTTTGTTGGGTATTCAACTCATTTTTGTAACTTTTTTGGTAATTTTTTTGTCGTTTTTTGTCATTTTTTTGTCATTTTTGGTCATTTTTTTGTCACATTTTGTCATATTTTTGTCATTTTTTTTATCACATTTTTGTCATTTTTTTGTCATTTTTTGTCACATTTTTGTAAATTTTTTGTAAAATTTTTGTAAATTTTTTGTAATTTTTTGGTAAATTTTTTGTAATTTTTTTGTAAATTTTTTGTAAATTTTTTGTAAATTTTTTGTAAAAAAATTTGTGTCAAATTTGTGACATTTTTTCAACAATTTTTTGTCCATTTCTTGTGACATTTTTGTGACATTTTTGCCACTTTTTCATCAATTTTTCGTCACTATTTTGTCAATGTTTTCGTCACTTTTTTGTCACATTTCCATCATTGTTTTCGTCTCAGTTTTGTTGCTATTTTCACAGCTTTTTTCCAGAAGCTTTTGGACTGGGGTAAAGCCAAACTGGAGAAAATGTAATCGGTTCAGGTGGGAGTTAAGTGGTTAAAGTCTATTCTCTGAGCAAACAGTATCCCTGCCCAGATAGGATTCCTCAAATTGTCACCTTAGCACTTCGTAACACTCTCATTCTCTCGCTCTAGAAAAAAAAAAAAAACCTCCATCTCATGTTGACTTTCGCATTTCCCTCAGACTGTCGGAAGAAAAGCCGGTGTTATTTGAAGTGTGTGGATTTCCCTGAAGCGGCAGCAGCTCTGACTCAGCCTGGATCTGTCACTCAAAAACCAGCCTCCATTCACACGCCGCAGACAGTTCACACTGACCAGGAGAGACATTAATATCAAAGACATCACTGTAACTCCCGCTATGAGGGGATTACCACGGACTACAGAGGCTGCCAATTACCGCCGGCAATAAGGAGCTCTCAAAAGCCACGGTCGGAAAAGCAAAAAGGCCGAATTAAGCCGGCGCCTAAATGCTTGAAGCTAATTGTTGCCATAAAGTGTAGCATGTGGGGGAATGAGGAAGGTGCCCAATCCTAACATCTTTCACTAATAAATGCTTTACCCAACTAAATATATCCAGGCTGTATTTCTGTGGTGGGCGCTGGGAGGAAGATGAAATAACTTTTTGGCTTCTGTGTTCATCATCTGTCTCCTGTGCCAAGTTACCGCTGTGTTCGCTAATCTAATCACACATGAGCCAGAACGATTGAATTTACAATGCGACCCAAAATAATGGCGGCGGTCCAGCGGTAGACTTGTATTTCGTTCTGTTTCTGATCCAAGTTTTTGGGGGGCGCTTTCAGAATCCAAGAGGCTAAAATCTGAAATAGAACAATTAACCAGTTGGCTCTGAAGTCGCTTTTAACACATGCGGTTAGAGCTCCCGCATCCCAATTAAAAAAAAAGCCTTCACGGCCATTCTTTGGAGTAGTTCCCCTTTTCTATTTTCGTGTGATCTGTGAGCCTCTTGACCTGCCCTTCTGTGCTCAAGCCAACTCACCGCAAAGACCTTCCTAGCTTTCCCAACATACATCACATTCACAGGGACGAGTTTATAGGCAAATTTCACAACTTGTGAGGTCACAGAAATGCTGGAAAACTCACTTGTGCTTTATGAAGTATAGCAATATTTGAATACTTGTGTTTGGAGCCATGTTGGGCAAGTTACTTTATAATTGAAGATATTCTATATTAGTGATTACAGCTTTAAAAATTTAATATGAATGTTTTACACATTACTGTTGCAGAACTGTAGCTGTGTTACACTACTTTGAGTTACTTCTGAGTTACTTTTGGAAAAATAAAAACTGAAAATCATAATAATGCCACCGAGCAAAAGGCCAAAGAGTTTCTTGTCCTTCACGTTCCCCATTCTCTTGTGTTTTGTTTTGACGACATTAACTACAGACAACTGCAGAATCTTATACACCAGAACTCAACTTGATTTGGTGCTGCAGTTTATGTGGGAAGTTTGGCATTTTTTGTTCGTAAATCAACACAAACCATTTAAATGCACTTGTAACTTGAGCTACTTAATGACAAATATATTCCCGTATTTTGTTTAAAGAGTGGGTATTATTCTTTTTTCAATCACATAGCACCAGTCTATATCACACTACAATGATGACGAAACCTTCTGTCGGTCTGTAAATGCAGTAAATTAGAATAACTGCCTTGTATAAAATTGCTCTCTCAAAATGGCTGTAGTGAATGTCTTGAAATAGGCCTCTGTCTCTTTAAGAACCTCTGACCCTTTCCGACACGCCCCCTCCACACGCTGTCTGTGGCATCAGTGGGGAGGGGGTTCTGCTGAGGAGCAGTGGTTGGTTACTCGGCTGGTGATGAAAGGTCGGAGGCGTCTCCAGGAGGTGGGGGCGTTCCTAGGAGGACTCAGGCAAACCTATCCCTAAAATGGCCGCCATCAGAGTTTTTACAGATTGCTCAAAAATACGCGAATGTGCCAAGGCAACACTTCAGGCATGTTTTTAATGAGGGAATGACATAATAACATGATGTAAAGCTTGAAAAAAAATCCCCCCCTTTAAGTAATGTTATGTTCCTTAGTTACTGAAATAAGTCATATATTATAACTCATTACGTTTGTAATATGTTACCCCCAATGCTGGTTTGGAGGCATTTTTATCATGCACTCCTTTGTTTTCCAGTAACAATTACACAGCACTTACATTTTGTGTTAAAGGGATACACAGTGTTTAAAAATGTTAAAACTAAGTATTTTTCTCCCCCTACATGTTCCAGCCATGTCCTAATGTGTAGAATGAGCTCAGACCTGTTCACCACAACTGCCTCTAAAATCCTGCACTGTCACTCAAAAAGTTGTTAATTCGGGTCTGAAGTGCCGTCATGTATGAGCTCAATATAGAAACTGCACTTACACGTAAGACCTGAGGTGGCAATAGTGAGCATAAAAATGACCAACTTGCATCCAGTCCCTTTAATGCACTCTTCAACTTAACACTGCCTTATATGTTTCATTTTCCCATTTCTGCTGCCTGCAGGGGGAGCTCCAGACAAAATCCTGACCAGCCCTTTCCTTATAGAGTCTCTAGTGCCGATAATTGCAGTCAACCATCAGCTTGATTCGACAAACTATGACTACTGCAGAGCCCTGATTTCTCTCATATATAGTTTGTATTTGCTCAGAGCTGGGCCACACTGCACCATCTGCCCCACACAGGAAGGCACCTCCGTCAGAGCCATCAAACCTGCATTAAGTGTCCCCAAGGACCTGTGCTTGGATTCATCTGCGCTTTTACTGTTGGACCAATACCACCGAACACCTTATCCCATCTGTGAGCGGCCTATTATCGGCCGGGCGACGTGACAACTTAGAATTTTAGTAAAGCTGAGAATGGCAATCCAAGAACCTATGACAAACTTTTATCTGCTTTCCAAGATGGAGGCTATTCATGAGTGTTTATTTTATATCAAACTTTATATCAAGACAAACTATTGCAGGACCTTAGAGAACAGAATATACCTGGAAATATATATCACTTCATTCACGCAGTTCAGTCTCACCTTGTTCACTTCTGCACTTTCCTACTTTATTTTATTGCCTTATATGAAACACAAAACTTTCCTCTCAACCTTTACAAAGGTAAAGTACTTTATTTAAAAATAATCAGATGAAGTACTCCTATTTCCTACTGTGTGCACCGCTACAACCTGATCCACATGTTTTGGAGGCATATAATTGGAGTCACCCCAGGAAACAGAGAGAATATGCAAACACAATGAGATGCTCAGTCTGATCCCAGGGCCTGCTTGCTGTTATCCTATGTGCCACCGCGACCATATTGTAAAGGCATTGCATTCAGAATGCCCTAATGATTATGTGAGAAAGGGCTGTGAAAGAAATGTGTCAAAACAGCTTCAATGAATGGCGCATAACAGAAGAGAATGTAGCAAATAACAGGTCGGGTGTCTCCTCGAACAAAACATGATATTTTTAAAATGTGACACCTTTTTTGGACGTCAGTGCACTCAGAGTAACGCTGTCCTTCACACCTGCAGCGGTGAAAGCTCTGGGAGGTTTACTGTGAATGAGAGCTTTAAAGGCGGCGCTTGTGCTGATGACGGTCCAAATGGTTACGTTTAGAGATAATTAAACTTGACCAGGAAACTTTACGACTAAAGTCAACCAAATAATGAATAACAAGAGAAGTTTGATTATCTCAGAGGGAGAAATCACGCCCATCTCACGACCTCTTCGGTTCTGACATCGGAGAGAAAAAGAAAGAGTCTTGATGCGAGTCCAACTGACAGATGGATAGTTTCATCCACCAGGCTGTCAGGAAACTGAACTCTCCTCTTCCCTCCCACTGCGTCCCCCTATTGTTTACATAATTTTGCTATAGTGGTTACTATTGTTGCTTTGCCATGAAAGGTTTAACCTCTTAACCCCTGCCTTAACCAAGTGCATTTCCTCCAGTTTAGCTTTAAAATAAACTCAAATAAACAGATAATATTCCTCACATTGATTGATTGATTGATTGCTTTTTTTTTGCTTTTTTGTCACGTTTTTGTCTCATTCTTGGTTTGTTTTTTCAAGAAACCTTTAGATTTGGGAAAAAATGTGCTCAGTTCAGGTATAAGAGGTTTAAAGCAACGCAATTTTGATTCTCTGTGTGACAGAATCGACATTTAAAGAGACTAGATGCAAATTGGTCATTTTATGCTCACTGCTGCCACTTCAGGTCTTACACGTAACTGCAGCTTCTTTATTAAGCTCGTGCATGACGGCACTTCGGACCCGAATTCACACCTTTTCGAGTGACAGTGCAGGATTTTAGAGGCAGTTGTGGTGAACAGGTCTGAGCTCATTCAGACATGGCTGCAACATGAAGGGGGAGGAAAGTACTTTGTTAATTTTAATATTCTTAAATTCGTCCCTTTAAGCTAAAAAAAATGAGCTTGACTAAATGTTAACACTCATTTTCTGTCTTTCATTTGAGAGTTTATAGAATACAGTTACTTTCCAAAAACCAAAGGAATACATTATTCACTAATTGTTAAAGGGGGGGTATTATGCAAAATCGACTTTCTCAAGCTTTACATCATGTTATTATGTCATTCCCTCATTAAAAACATGCCTGAAGTGTTGCCTTGGCACATTCACGTATTTTTGAGTAATCTGTAAAAACTCTGATGGCGGCCATTTTAGGGATAGGTTTGCCTGAGTCCTCCTAGGAACGCCCCCACCTCCTGGAGACGCCTCCAAGCTTTCGTCACCAGCCGAGTAACCAACCACTGCTCCTCAGCAAAACCCCCTCCCCACTGATGCCACAGACAGCGTGTGGAGGGGGCGTGTCGGAAAGGGTCAGAGGTTCTTAAAGAGACAGAGGCCTATTTCAAGACATTCACCACAGCCATTTTGAGAGAGCAATTTTATACAAGGCAGTTATTCTAATTTACTGCATTTACAGACCAACAGAAGGTTTGGTCATCATTGTAGTGTGATATAGACTGGTGCTATGTGATTGAAAAAAGCATAATACCCCCTCTTTAAAAAGGCCTAACACTCTTACGAATGCTGCCTAGATACTGGTGACAATTTATATAACAGCCAACCAGGGGCTTAGCTCCACCCCTCGGCCTCCCCAGAGCTCAGCGCAGCGCTACCTGTTTCAGTGTGCGAGACGGACTGAGCGGAGAGACTCCTAAGTTACGAGTGTGTTTTAGAGTTGTAGTCATAGACCGGTTCAGGAGTATTATTGCCGTGTTTTTCACTAATTACATTTTAGCTACAAACAACTGTTGGTGGGGCTATGTGTCGCCTCAGGGTCCCCCCAGAAATGCTAGGGGAGGTGTGCGTGGGAAGTCTGGGCATCTCTGCTGAGACTGGTGCCCCCACGACCCGGGCCCCGAATAAAGCGGAAGAAAATGGATGGATGGAAGGACAAATGATAAGCTGTTTTTCCCTCTAAAATAAAATAAAGGTATAAAATGGAGGACACATAACATTGCATATGAGCAATTAAAAAAGATAAATGTGCTATGTGTTATATTCAGTTTCGGATAGTCATTTAAAAAAAGTATACAATCATTTATGTAAAATCTCACATTCACACAATGTGGGTGTTGTGTCTTGCTCAAGGACAAAACAACAGAAATGAAAGCACCAACCTCGGATCAGTACGCAAACATGTTTACCAAACCAGCCACAGACGCACTCAAACATCTGTTCTGTAAAAACAAAACAATTAAATTTAAAATTGAATTCAACTTTCTCCTTCTGTCTCCCCATGTTTGAGAAAAGGGGGAAGTCGGGCACCGCGGCTTTAATGGGAAGTGAGGCGAGACCGAACGTGACGGTGACCCTTCGCCTTTGTGCCTGGATCATTCCCTCCAGGCCCAATAAAACAGGACTGACCTCTTTGTGTGACCTCCTGCAACAGCTGCTCATACCGTCACAGATCGAGCGCCGCGTCATACTCACAAGTGCGCTCGCCTGGTGAATATGTGAATGACGAGCGCGCCTTTTACACTAATGGGGTGTAATTGGGTGTTACTTTGACTCTTTCAATCCACGGGGGAAATGGCTCGGTCTCTTCCCTATTATTTGTGTGTCAAAGTCCTTGAAGGGCCAGAAAATGAATCAATGACTAAAAATAACAGGAGTTTCTGAGAGAGTATTACCAATTAGACTTCTCTAAAAAGGATGCTTGTTTTGATACACATTTTTAATATGCTTTTAAAGATGGTTTTGTAGCAGTTTTTGGTTCAGCACAGGTGTATTCCAAGAAGACAATGCTAGGATTCATCAGAGTCCAAATCTTAAAGGAACAGGCCACCGTTTTCCCATACTGAGATATGTTCTTACCTGAGCTTAGACGAGTTGATGCGTACCTGTCTGGTCTTTGTGCGTGCCCTCAGTTGCGCAAAATGACTAGAGTTGTTAGCATTTGGCCTCTCCCAGCATGTCCCTATAGCTCCAAACGGGGGTGAAGTTGGAAGCTACCACGCTCTTCCACGGGCACAAAGACCAGACAGGTACGTATGAACTCGTCTAAGCTCAGGTAAGAACATATCACAGAATGGAAAAAACGGTGGCCTGTTCCTTTAACCTCTTAACTCCCACCTGAACGGATCCCATTTTCTCCAGTTTGGCTTCACCCTAATCAAAAAGCTTCTTGGGGAAAAAAGCACCAAAACAGCCACAAAAAAATGAGAAGAAAACAAGGATGTAAACGCAACAAAGATGTGACAAAAATTCAACAAAGATGTGACAAAAATGTGACAAAAACTCAACCAAAAAGTGACAAAAATTCAACAAAAAAGTGACAAAAATTCAACAAAAATTCAACAAAAAAGTGACAAAAATGTGACAAAAACTCAACCAAAAAGTGACAAAAATTTGACAAAAACTCAACCAAAAAGTGACAAAAATTCAACAAAAATGTGACAAAAATTCAACAAAAAAATTACAAAAATTGAAAAAAAAACAAAAAATACATAAAGAAGGTGACACAACACAGCAACAACGTGAGGAAAAAGATCAGTTTTGTGGGTCTTAGCTTTCAAATGAGGTTTTACACAGGCCTATAGCCAAAGAGGACAGCATGCATTCGGTTTAGGCGGGTGGCAAGAGGTTAACCCCATTGAGAATCTTTGGGATGTGCTGGAGAAAGCTTTGCTCAGTGGTCACACTCTCCCATCATCAATGCAAGATCTTGGTGAATCTTTTGACAAAGCAGAAGCTTATTGAAACAATGCCACAGTGAGTTTGCTGTACCCAAAGCTAAATGCGGTCTAACTAAACAATAGAACCTGCATGTGACCTTTTATTAGTGAGGCAGTGCACCTAAACAAAATACATTTTGTAAAACTAATCTTAGACACAAATAGTTTCTCATTGCTCTATTGTTGTGGGACACAATAGCAATCCTCAATTCACATTGTTTGATACGCTGGACTTTCCCATTAAGTTTGGTCTAAAAATAGCAGCAGCGGAGCTCCAGTGTTCCTCCACTCTGTCAATCACTAACTCGTCTTATCTGGGGATGCTCTGAGCCGGTTTGCCCAGCGTCGCGATGGCTTTATAAAAAACGATTTATTCATTTATTCATAGACCGCATCGGCCTTTCACTGCAGCGGGCCGGTTCAGAGCCAAACCAAAAACACGGAGAAGAGGACGGTGGGAGGAAGAAGGCATATTTGCATTTGAATAAGGACATTTTGGGCCAAGATTGAAATCAGTGCGGATAGGAGACACAAATCAAGGCTCACAGAAACCGCTGCTTTCAAAGACCCATTCTGTGTCTGTAAAAATGGATACTAGAGCAGCATAATTTATTCATTAGCATTATCGCCAAAATGCTAATGGAGAGAATGAGCCAACCTACTGTCAGCCACACCACAGACCTTTTTAATGTGAAAGCTGCTTTCCAAATTCACTAATGCAATCCCGGGCAGCGCTACATCAGTGTCTACCTGGAGCCTTTTGAACCACAAAATACGAGCCAGGTGATGATGAATAACTATTGATGTGAGTTCCAGTAATTAAGGCTTGAAAACATTCTTTTAGGGACCTCAGTAAGGTTACTTATGTTTTGTTTTTCTGAGTATAATGATCAATGATCTCATCTCGTTGTGCTGTTGGCTTCATTAAATCAGAACCTTCAACTGCTCTGGGGCGGTTTGCAGCGGCCGGGATGAGGATCAGCACCTCCGAATCCGAGGCCATGGTTCTCCACCAGGAAAAGGTGGCTTCCCCTCTTCAGGTCGGTGGGGAGTCCATGCCTCAAGTGGAGGAGTTCAAGTGTCTCAGGGTTGTGTTCACGAGAGAGGGACGGATGGAGCGTGAGATCGATAGATGAATCAGTGATGCAGCAGCTGTATCGGGCTGTTGTGGTGAAGAGGGAGCTGAGTCAGGGGGCAAAGCACTCGATTTACTGATCACCGTCACCTATGGTCATGAGATTTGGGTAATGACCGAAAGGACAAGATGGCAGATACAAGCGGCCGCTATGAGTTTCCGTCGCAGGGTTCGCACCCTTCGAGATCGGGTGAGGAGCTCGGGGTAGAGTCGCCGCTCTTTCATGTCGAAAGGGGCCAGCTGAGGTGGCTTGAGCATGTGTTTCGGATGTCTCCTGGTCGCACTTCAATGCCTGGAGGTGTTCCAGGCATGTCCTATTGGGAGGAGGCCTCGTGGAAGGCCCAGGACATGCTAGTGGGACTATGTCTCCGAACTGGCCTGGTGTCGCCTCGGGGTCCCTCCAGAACAGCTGGAGGAGGTGTGCGTGGATCGCGAAGTCTGGGCATCTCTGCTGAGACTGCTGCCCCCGCGACCCGGCCCCGGATAAAGCGGAAGAAAATGGATGGATGGATGGATGGATGGATGGATGGATGGATGGATGGATGGATGGTTGGATGGATGGATGGATGGATGGATGGTTGGATGGATGGATGGATGGATGGATGGATGGATGGATGGATGGATGGATGGATGGATGGATGGTTGGATGGATGGATGGATGGATGGATGGATGGTTGGATGGATGGATGGTTGGATGGATGGATGGATGGATGGATGGATGGATGGATGGATGGATGATGAATGTGTATGCAGGGAAATACCGTGACTGAACTCTGAAAATGGCAATCCCAGTTTAAATGAGCATGAGATGCATATTATATTACACACGTAAGTTAGTGGATTTATGGAAATTCAAATGGCCACAGTGGAATGGGTGAGACCCAGGGGACGAATTTTGAGAAATGGTTGCACATTTTCTGTAAAAGATTCTTGGAAAAAAACGTACATGAGGATAAAAAACACCACCAAACAGGCAACAAGAAAGCAACAAAAAAGCAGCAAAACAGTGACATAAAAGCACCAAAAGTACGGAAACAAAATGGGCCGAAAACATGGCGACAATGTAAAGAAGAATCTTTGAAGAGTTTTGCAGGTCTCAGCTTTCAAATGAGTCGTTACAGTGGCCTATAGGCTGTAAGCTCCTATCAAGAAGGCGGGGTTGTGTCCTAAGAAAACGCTGAAAGAAAAAGTAAAGGTGCCACAGGGCCGCCAAGCGAAGGTCGGTCTGCCATCTGTCGACAAAGGAAAATAAAGCCTCATCCCAAAGTTCTACATGTCCAGGTTACCCACCAGAACTCCCTCCCCTTTGAAGCACCTGCTGTTTGGACTGCCCTTCGATGTCTGCTTCATAAAAAGGTCATGTTTTGTGTTTGGGATAGAGAGAAAAGAGAGAGATGGGAGGGGGGAGGGGGGGCTAAAGTGGTGCCAATGCTGCTGTTCAGAGCCGCGAGCTGGATGGGGAGGCATGGACAACAAACTGGCAGCGGTTTGGAGCCCCGGAGCCAGCGCAGCCCCTCCAACAATGCGCGCCTCGGAAAAATAAATAAATAACTGAGCCACAGCAGCAAACGCGTGGAGGTTTATTTACTGTGGACCTGTTGCACTCGCTGAGCAGATGGCGCAGAGACGGGGACAGAGGGAAGGCTTTCGAGGAATGATATCTACATTTGGAGGCTCAGTGTTGCAGAGGCCATCGCTGGGCTGTCACACGAGCTGCAAAGCATTCTGGGGGAAAATGTGTTGGTAATTGGTTGAACAATGGGGTGGTTCAGCAGCGTTCACACTTTAAGTAGTGGCAGTTATTTTTGGAAGCCAGAACTTTAGTTTTTACCTTTTAACCTCTTAAAGTTTGGCTTTACCCTAATCAAAAAGCTTCTTGGGGAAAGAAGCACCAAAACAGCCACAAAAAATGAGAAGAAAACAAGGACGTAAACGCAACAAAAATGTGACAAAAATTCAACCAAAAAGTGACAAAAATTCAACAAAAATGTGACAAAAACTCAACCAAAAAGTGACAAAAATTCAACAAAAATGTGACAAAAATTCAACAAAAAAGTGACAAAAATTCAACAAAAAATGACAAAAAATTCAACAAAAATGTGACAAAAATTCAACCAAAAAGTGACAAAAATTCAACAAAAATGTGACAAAAACTCAATCAAAAAGTGACAAAAATTCAACAAAAATGGGACAAAAACTCAACCAAAAAGTGACAAAAATTGAACAAAAATGTGACAAAAATGCAACCAAAAAGTGACAAAAATTAAACAAAAAAATGACAAAAAGTTCGACAAAAATGTGACAAAAATTCAACAAAAATGTGACAAAAACTAAAAAAAAATTACAAAAACTCAACAAAAATGTGACCAAGAAAAAAATAAAATAAAAAATAAAAGTTAACACAACACAGCAACAACCCGAGGAAAAAGAACAGTTTTGTGGGTCTTAGCTTTCAAATGAGGTGTTACACATACCTATATAATGGCCAAAGAGGACAGAATGCATTTGGTTCAGGCGGGTGGTAAGAGGCTAATATTCATAACCTCAGCTTTGCAACATTCCAGAACCATTTAAAACTGTTACTGCCTATTTGGCGTTAGACCTGATTGATTAATAAACTTCTTGGATGTGTGTTTCAAGTCGCTGGCGCATCTTTGAGTAATCTTTGATCCTTCCAAAAACCTCCTGAGGTCGTGTGTACCCAGGAAATGCTTTCCTCACCTCTCGATCTTAATCTTAATCCTTTTATCGCAAAATAAGACACTCGCCATAGCCTCACCACAGCCACACGGTATATATTTTTCTTTATATAGAAACAGCTGCGCAGCAAAGGGGGGGGTGAATGAAATAAATGTTTTTGTGTTATTCTATTGATTGGCTCAAATGCTACATAGTGCAGCTTTAAATCCGCTAATGTTTTCATCTTTGAAAACACCCTAGTCTCATGCACACAGGCTTGCACAAAAGAAAATCAAATAGCAGTATACCAAGATAAATATATTTTTTTTAATTCAAGCCAATTCACAGCAACTTGTGCGGATGTCTCTTCGCATCCACTGCCTGTTTTGTGCAACATTCCATCTTGCAAAGTGTTGGAAAAATGGCACCGAAGCGTTGCTTGCATTCATTAAAAAGTTCCAGGTAATGTGATTTATTCTGCCTTTTCCGCTCTGTTTGGCTTCTGGGCGCGAGCGCTAAACGGCTCTCCGGCGGTGACAGTGAAATGCTCGGTAAATAGTTGAAAAATTTCCCCCGCTTCTGCTCGACTTGACAATCCGCCCGGTTACATGGCTTGATGAGCAGACACAAAATCGGCGCGGGGGGGATCAGGGCGTCGAGCAGCGGCGTCGTCCCCCCCCCTCCCTCCTAGCCTTCCCGTCCTTGTTGTTGTTGTTCTGCTGCGCGTGAGCGTCTCGGATCATCGGGACGGACGGCGCTGGCCCCGGGTGAGAGCTGTCAAAATGCTGGCTCTAATCTGCGGCCACCAGCTGCAGCGCACCTGTTTATCTGTGGAGAAATGAGCGCTTTTAGAGGCGCCCGGGCTGCCACGCTCGCCCACACGCAACCTGTAAATGTGAAGGGACTATTGATTCAGTCTGGACAGTGTTCGAGGTATAGACGTTTGACATATATGGACGCTAAAGGTACAACAATTGATTTTTTTTTTGGAGTGGCTTTCTGTCGAGCTTTTCAAATAATAACGGCTACAAACTGGACAACACTGCAGTTATCAGCATTATGGGTAATTTCACTGTGATGTTTCAACACCTCAACGCAGCCACGCGAGTAAAGCAAAACAAAAAAAATCCACAAACAAGCATGAATGAATACTCTGAAAACTGTTCCTGGCCAGCGTTTTCATTAAAGGGGGGGTATTATGCTTTTTTCAATCACATAGCACCAGTCTATATCACACTACCATGATGACGAAACCTTCTGTTGGTCTGTAAATGCAGTAAATTAGAAAAACTGCCTTGTATAAAATTGCTCTCTCAAAATGACTGTAGTGAATGTCTTGAAATAGGCCTCTGTCTCTTTAAGAACTTCTGACCCTTTCCGACACGCCCCCTCCACACACTGGCTGTTTCCCAATTGCCAGGATCCTCGGCGTCTCTACCACTTCGGACGTCATTCGCGTCATCACAGCGCCGCCGAGTGGTGTTCCATTTCACCTGGACCACTCGCCCCCTCGCAGCTCGACTCCTCCGTTTGGCTCATTTACGAAGGATACAGCTGTGGATCCTCCGCTGCCTCGAAGAGCTTAAATTACCCATGATGCACTGCAGCATAGTTTCTTTTCTTTTCTCGCAAAACTTTATTAGTTTTAACTCACTTTAAAAAAGTTTTGTTCCACATAAACAGTTTCCTTGCCTCTGTTGTACATAAAACAGTTGTTTTAATAAGCATAGATTGACATTTGATTATATGATTTGACACGAGACCTGACGCAGCCGCTCGCTCCGGAGGCCGTTCCATTTGAGCTAAAAGGCGGCGGTGAGAGGACACTCCGCTCCATTTTGGAGGAGCCACCACCGAGGACGTCAACGAAGTGGCAAAACGGAGGACGGATCCTCGTAATTGAGAAACAGCCATTGTCTGTGGCATCAGTGGGGAGGGGGTTCTGCTGAGGAGCAGTGGTCGGTTACTCGGCTGGTGACGAAAGGTCGGAGGCGTCTCCAGGAGGTGGGGGCGTTCCTAGGAGGACTCAGGCAAACCTATCCCTAAAATGGCTGCCATCAGAGTTTTTACAGATTACTCAAAAACACGTGAATGTGCCAAGGCAACACTTCAGGCATGTTTTTAATGAGGGAATGACATAATAACATGATGTAAAGCTTGAAAAAGCCAATTTTGCATAACACCCCCCCTTTAAAATCCTGCCAAAATGTGGTGCAGCTTTTGATACCCTTGTGTAAAAAATAAAAATTGGCTACAATTAAAGAAAAATGTGTGCGATGAATGAACTATAAATGGAAACCATCTCCGGCCATGTGCATCAATCTTCAATCATTTGTGACATTAGCCTGTTTTGTTATGAAGATTGATTTCACAGTGCACATTTCCGTCCAGAAGCATAACAGAAGCGGATACGAGAAGCAGAGGCACTCAAGGTCCTGATTGTGGAGGTCTAAATTACAAAGTTTGAACGTTTTTGCACAACACGGTCGACTGGAAACACAGGGGTTTGCAGAGAACATTACATCAAGTCCAACAAACATGTAAATGTATAATCCTGTTCAATTGAATGGACATTAGTCAACTTTATTTATATAGCACATTTAAAAAAGCTGCATCTGCCCAAAGTGCTGTTCAACAACCATTATAAGGTGAAAATAATTAATAAAAGCAGTTCCAAAATATGCAACATGAAATAATAATGCTACGAAAGGCCTGTTCAGCTTGTGTTGAAGGCCAGCGCAAAAAGAAAGGCTTTTTCAACAAAAACTTAAAAACATTCCGAGACTGGGCCAACGCTCCCATGGGTGCTGCACTGTGGTCGCCCACTGACCCTGAGGACTTAATTATGTCCCTCTTTCATACGTAACAGATCCGTGTGTTAGGAGCGTAGTTACTGTCACTGCGTTTATGCTTCGACAAGTCTCTAATGTCTATTTACCAAAAACAGGAGATGATCAGGTTGGGACCAAATCAAAATGGTGCCATCCACTGTCCCGCTTACAGGAACAGGCCACTGTTTTTACAAATTGAGATATGTTCTTACCTGAGCTTAGAGGAGTTGATATGTACCTGTCTGGTCTTCGTGCGTGTGCTCAGTCACACAAAATAACCAAAGATGTTGTGAGCATTTGGCCTCTCTCAGCATATTCCTATAGCTCCAAACGGGGTGAAGTTAGAAGCGAACAAGCTCTTCCACGGGCACACAGACCAGACAGGTACGTATCAACTTGTCTAAGCTCAGGCAAGAACATATCTCAGTATGGAAAAACGGTGGCCTGTTCCTTTAAAGGGACTACGGAGTTTAAAAATGTTAAAAGTAAGTATTTTCCTCCCCCTACATGTTCCAGCAATGTCCTAATGTGTAGAATGAGCTCAGACATATTGACCACAACTGCCTCTAAAATCCTGCACTGTCTCTCAAAAAGGTGTAAAGACCTGAGGTGGCAGTAGTGAGCATAAAAATGACCAACTTGCATCTAGTACCTTTAACGTATGAGCACATGTGTCAAAAACAAGGCCCGCAGGCCAGATGCGGCCCACGACATGATTTAATGTGGCCCTTTGTAGAGCATCAATTTCTGATTATGATTATTAAAAAAAAAGTAAGTATTTCTCATTCCAGTGTGGCGTTGTGGCTATGTGGATTTTTAAAGCCACTCCAGCCACTAGGGGGCAGCTTAAATATAAAAAAGGAACTTGTGTCCAGCAGAGGGCCCTGACATAATAGGAGATCAGGATATAAACAGCATATTATAGCCATGTGGTAAATGGTCAGGGCAGCTGTGGCTACAATAGTAACTGCCATTGAGTGTGGAGTGAGTGACTTTATGTAGCACTTTGAGAAACTTGTGACTGATAAAGCACAATAAGTGTATGTACACCGTTGTTATTTATGAGGCCTTATATATGCGGCCCTCGACCCAAACGAGTTCGACACCCCTGTATTGCAACATACAGCATAATGAGTAAAATACAGATGCAAATCCATATTATCCACACCGCGATGTGTTTTACACCACACTTTTTGAAGAACAGTCAAAAAAATAAGATGAAGCAGTGCTTATGTGTGCAGATTGGTTCAAATCACTTTTTAGAAGTTTAGCCGTTTGTTCTGCTTCACCTGTTGAGCGGCCGTAGTGTCCGCAGTGGTTAGCTCGTGTACTGGCTGCTATGATCCTT
The DNA here is from genome assembly GCF_951799975.1 of Gobius niger. Taxonomy (NCBI): domain Eukaryota; kingdom Metazoa; phylum Chordata; class Actinopteri; order Gobiiformes; family Gobiidae; genus Gobius; species Gobius niger. The sequence continues at coordinate 33,016,433 of NC_136858.1, forward strand.
TGACTCTGGATAAAAAGAGCTTCTGATGGAGCGGACTAACAGAAAGCTACAGGTGAATATTTCGAACAGAGTGCATTAATGAGCCTTTTGGAACAGATTGAAGGATGGGTCAAATGCCATAGACAAGGGGGCATTAAAGTCTAGGCATTTCAGGCATTGTCATTCTCTTAACACAGCCATTGTCAGTTTGTTGTTAATCTTGCCGCCCCACGTCGCCAACAAGCAACGTCGAGTTTCCCCAGCCATCTTGGAGCAGCAAAAGGACACTTTCCCCAGAGTGATGCCATATGTGCCGTCCAGACTGCTCCGAGCTGTTGGCTAAACTGCGCACGGCTGTGAACCACGGTGTCAGCTTGAAAGACGAAAAAGAAACGCAAGTAAATGGTCCATTGAGAGCGAGAGGAAGGAGCTTTAAATGAGAGCTAACGCGAGACATGACACCGGAGTCCTACTCTATATGCAAATGAGCATGTCTGACTCGGGCCTCACACAGTATGTACGCTATGCGGCTTGTGTATTTGATTAACTTCCACTGAACAGCTAACTTGAACCGTGGGCAAATTCATCCAAGTGTATTTTCATGCTGTCAGAGCGGCTCGATGGCCCGAAACCACGGTTATTCTGCATCAGTGCGACTAATAACAGATGCATCAGAAAATATGGGGTTTACAAGATGTTGCAGCTCATTGTTTATGAAGATATATAGATTACAAATATAGTATGTAAGGAGAGGGACACATCACAGAGGTATTTTTGGAGAGGACCAGTGGTGTAGCAAGGGTAACAAGGGGGCCCCAAGCAAGAATGTTGGTGGGGGGTCCTCTGGTGGCCGCCCGGTGTACTGCGTACTGGGAGAGAGGACATCATTTGGGCAGGAGCGGGTCACCTGACAACTCCCATAATGCAGTTCTCTGTATAAGTTTCCCCCAGAACAGAAGGCTGAGGTTCTTTAGGTCATGAAGAGTGTTACAATAAACTGGATTCACAATTAGAAATATGATCTGGTGGAGCCATGAGTAAAAAAGTCTGTCCACTGCTCATTATAAGTTAACATTAGGGAACCATGACTCACTAAAGCAGCAGCCGGATGGGGATGAACAGCCCCGCGGAGCATTGGTGGAGAGATGATGTAGCTGCATTACCAAAATTATTTGGACAACTCTGTATATCAAGCGTTTACTGCAGGCTTCTGAATAACGGGTTGGGTCATGGGGGCCCTTGACTGTTGGGGGCCTTATGGCAAGCTACGCCTCTGGAGATGACTGATGATTGCAACCGTCCAAATTGTGATTTTAACATCATTGTGATTAATTGAGCAGCCTCACTCGGAGGAATGATAATTTTTTTTAATGATTATTATTTAATCCAGCCTTGACTTTTCAGACTTTCTGGGGTTCATCACCTCCAAGCTCATCATCTGTGGTCGGGCTGATTCTATGGTATATATAAAAACCACATAATGTCATAATATATGCTGATAAAAAGACACCGTCTAACACTCCAACCACAACTCATGACAACAGTTACACTTGGTGATATATTATTTTTTTCCTCCTACTCGCTGTCCGGATCTTTTCCCCTTTTCTCGTCCCGCTCACCGTCTGATCCACACCCGGGCCAGGTTTAAATACTTAAAGGAATAGGCCACCGTTTTTACATAGTGAGATATGTTCTTACCTGAGCTTTGACGAGTTCTTTAAGACCTGTCTGGTCTTCACCCGTGCCTTCAGTCACGTAAACACAGCGCAGACGGCGTTAGCATTTAGCCTCTCCCTCTCTCCACTATAGCTCCAAAACAGGTCAAGATAGAAGCTACCAAGCTCTTCCACGTTTTCCCTATTTAAATATGGTTACGTGAAGTGTTCCCCTACAAAGTATAATTACACAAAATTAAACAATGTGGATTTTCTAAGCGGATAAAAGGGGGGACAATATTGTAAGGCGTAATAATACCAGGAGTAGTTCGAAATCCAAGCAGTAATCTTCACTTTACTGCGCAGGAATCTTCACTTTACTGTGCGGATGCCAAATTACTCATGGTATTATTACGCCTCACAATATAGTTCCCCCTTTTATCCGCTTAGAAAATCCACATTGTTTAATTTTGTGTAATTATACTTTGTAGTGGAACACTTCACGGAACCATATTTAAATAGGGAAAACGTGGAAGAGCTTGGTAGCTTCTATCTTGACCTGTTTTGGAGCTATAGAAGAGAGAGGGAGAGGCTAAATGCTAACGCCGTCTGCTCTGTGTTTACGTGACTGAAGGCACGGGTGAAGACCAGACAGGTCCTAAAGAGCTCGTCAAAGCTAAGGTAAGAACATATTTCAGTATGTAAAAACGGTGGCCGATTCCTTTAATTCCAGTGTTCAGATTCAAATCTATTCATTACACAGAATTAACTTCAACAATGCAACTTTATGGAACAGGAAAATGCCAAACTACAACACTTGGACGGACCATAAACCTCTTAACCCCTGCCTTAAAGTAGCGCGTTTTCTCCAGTTCAGCTTTACCCAAATCAAATACTTCTTGGCTGGAGTTTATAGCCGAGAAGTAGCCCAAACGGTCTGTCTGAAGACCAAAACATGGTCAAAACTCAGATCTTCTCTTTTTTTCCCCCATCAAGCACTTGAGGAGCAACTGAATTCATACCTATTTCATAGCTGTACCAAATCAATCAGACAATCAATCCAAGTTCATTATGCATTAGTCAACTTCAACTAAAAGGACCAGTTTGTTAGAGAGAGATTGGATTCAAAGATCAGCTATGTCATGTGGGCAGTGAGACCATGGTATTGCCCTTATGTTTGCCTTCACTGCGGTAATAAGACTCTGAAATGTGCAACAGTCAGGTATTAATAATTCAGAATGTCATTTTGGAGTTGAGATTTATGCCTGTCGTGAATACAGATGACAGAGTGGGGGCGAAGAGTCCCTTTTGTGTAAACTCATCCAATTGCTGTAAAACAGTCCAGAGAGAAAGTCTGTTTACTTTCCCACTGGCAATAATTATGGATTAATAACTCTGCAGAGGCTCGATAATTACTTTCTTTGATAGATTAAAACTGTTTCACCCTCGCAAAGAATTGGTAAAGGTTTGTAACCGTTCTCAATTCATAGCAAGAAGGTCGTGAGTGTGATTCTTTTGCCAGACGGAGCTTTCTGTGCGGAATTTGCATGTTCTCCCAGTGCCGTGGGTGGGTTTACTTTAGAAATGGTGATTTACCATTTTGTAGGAGTTTAGGAGTTCATATTTAGTTCCTCTCATATGTGATAACTCCTGGAAATGTTTAAAATGTGCACAGTGAACTGAATCTTGATTTTAGAACAAGTTCACAGTGCAGAATGTTTCATTTCCCACAACCCATCAAAACCTCACCATCTTCCCGGTGCAAGTAATGAGGAAATGATTTGACAGCTCCCTGTAGATATTGGATTATTAAACAAATGGACATTTCACGAGCAGTGTTAATCTCGTCGACTATAATATTTAGTCTTCATTTTAGTCAAAGTGATAATTTTGCCAACTAACATTGGACTAAAACTAAATTAAAAGTTTTTTTTTTATGAAAATAAGACTAAATAAAAATGAAAAGGAGAGACTAAAATCATCCAAACTTCTATTGACCGTCTGAAAGAGCCTCATATCATTTACAATCACTGTCAAAGGAACAGCTCTGAGCTTTGTTCATGCAGGAGAAGCTCCATGAAGCAGAGGGCGTTGATTAAATATGATTATAATGAATATTATAAATGCAAAGTCGACTAAATTTACTTGCAATTTTAGTCGACTAAAACTAGACTAAAATGTAAGATATTTTTTTAATTAAATCTCGGCTAAAATTGAATTGCATTTTCATCAAAAGGCTAAGACTAAAACTAAACTACAATATGTAAATGTTTGAAGCAGCATTCATCTAGATTCATCTAAATTTAAAATCATTTTTTGTACTGTAAGATCAACCTGCCCAGGGACGACAGGTGGAAATTAGCATTTTTGCTATAACCTGGTACAATGCATCTTTCCTTTTGGTCAACGTTAAATTGTGCTCTGTCGCGGTCTAAATAAAAACCATCCCATGTGTTTGTGTTGACATGGTGCGAGGGCAAGTGAAGGGTGTGCTATGGGAGGCATCCTAAGAGGCGAGGGAGGTGTAGAGCTTGTCTTTGCTTCTGCGGGAAAACACTGTTTCGAGAGTGGCGCCTCGAGCAATGCAATGTGGGAAGACAACAATTCCAGGACAGCTTTAAAGGAACAGGCCACCGTTTTTCCATACTGAGATTAGTTCTTACCTGAGTTTATACAAGTTGATGCCTATGTCTGGTCTTTGTGCGTGGAAGAGCTTGGTCACTTCTAACTTCATCCCGTTTGGAGCTATAGGAATATACTGGGAGAGGCCAAATGCTAACAACATCTTTGGTCTTTTTGCGTGACTGAGGGCACACAGTTTTTCCATACTGAGATATGTTCTTACCTGAGCTTAGATGAGTTGATGTGTACTTGTCTGGTCTTTGTGCCCGTGGAAGAGTGTGGTCGCTTCCAACTTCACTCCCGTTTGCAGCTGTAAAAATACATTGGGGGAGGCCAAATGCTAACAACATCTTTGATCGTTTTGCAAGACTAAGGGGACACACAAAGACCAGACAGGTACGCATCAACTCGTCTAAGAACATATCTCAGTATGGAAAAATGGTCCAATTAGGCAATACATTTCCAAAATTGTACAGCTCAACTCTCAACATCACCACTGAGAGCCTAAGGTTCACTTGCCACCCACAATCATTCGCTACAGTGAAGAAAGAACTAGTTGTTTTGACTCATTTACCATCACTTATTACACTATCGCGCCATCATTCACATTCTAACTTCGTCGTTTTGGCCCCTGCCGTCAAACATGATCTAACATCAAGAAAAACATCGTTTCAAAATGCTAAATCATGAGCTACTTTTTGTCCTGGGTCACATCTTCTTCATCCGCACCTGTGTTAGATATTTCCCCTAAAACTCTGAACCTGTGTAACAACAGAGAGAACTGTTTCAGAGGATTTCAGTTCAAAGCATTTCATTTGACATTAAGTCTAGGATTTCGCTAACCCGAAAATACCCCCCACAAAAATCTGTTCAAACCAATTTAATAAGCAGAAAAGCTGGAATTCTTTCATAACCTCTTGTGCGAGACATCAGATGATTTCATGATTCGCTGAAGATGCCCGCGGAGTTTTGAATGTGACCCGATGTATCTTTGACCGATCTTCAGCTCAACACGCGGCTAATTATATATTCCTCCGAGACTTGCTGCCTCGCTCCACAGCTCCCGCATATTAATCTGCTCACACACGGATATGCTCCGACTGCAGGGCGAGGGACGGAGACAGCGGGCACAAACAGCTGAAGCTGAGAACATTTCGACGCTATTTTAGGGGCCGACTCACAAAAGGCAGTGAGCGACAACGTTGACATGGTGTATATGACTCTGGTTCGTGTGCAAAAATGGAAAATGTGTGTTTATATAACCGGAAATGCTGTCAAATAACTTACAAAAAGGATATTAACCCCTTTAACTCCCACCTGAACCGAGCACATTTTCTCCAGTTTGGCTTTACCCCAGTCCAAAAGCTTCTGGAAAAAAGCAGTGAAAATAGCAACAAAACTGAGACGAAAACAATGATGGAAATGTGACAAAAAAGTGAGAAAACATTGATGAAAAAGTGGCAAAAATGTCTCAAAAATGTCACAAGAAATTGACAAAAATGGACAAAAAAAATGACAAAAATGTGACAAAAAAATTACATTTTTCTTTGTTTAAATGGGACAAAAAATTCAAAAATTTGGCAAAAATGTGATAAAAATTTGACCAAAAAATAAAAAATGACAAAAATGTGACAAAAAATGACAAAAAAATGTCAACAATATGACAAAATGTGACAAAAAAAAAGACAAAAATGTGATTAAAATTTCACAAAAATTACAGAAAAAGACCAACAAAAAAAAAAGACAAAAAAAAGACAGAAATGTGACAAAAGTGACAAAAAATGACAAAAAAATGACAAAAAAGTTACAAAAATGAGTTGGAATACCCACAAAAAAATGATGGAAAAAAAATCTGATGACGTGAGGAAAAAGATGGGAGTTAAGAGGTTAATGGGTCAGAATGATTGAGGCATACGAGTAAGTTTACTGCAGCTTATACTTCGATTATTGAAAGTGTTTCAGATGATTAGAACTCATGAAAAGGCTGCAGTGTTTACTCAACCATCACTTTAGCAGGATTATCACAGCCAAATAGAGTTGTGATTGCAAGAAGACTCTCCAAAACTCATTTTCAGACCGGCTATATTTGCCTAAATGGTGCTAAATGGCTGAATGTTGTTGGCAGCGCTCTCTATGTAACGCTTTTGGAACAACATTATGTGAAAATCTTACTTGGCACTGGTTTGTGAGTGATTACCGCTCACGTCTTGCAGGAAGAGGGTCCCTGGGTTTCAGTTTTGGGTGGGTTTCCCCTAAAGACTTTTATTCCAAAATAAAGCTAAAACACTCCTATAAAAATCATCGTGAAATACTATTCAGTTTCACATTCATTTTAGATCTAAAACATGTCGTCCCTTACGTTGAGAATCACTGGATTAGCCTATGCACAGTCCTAGTCTAGCTCAAGTGCTGGACACCCCGAGCACTTAAAGCACCCACTTGTTTACCTCAAAAAATCCTTTTCGTAGTCCCTCTGGTCCCACACTTGCAGCAGGCCCCAATACACACTAATAGAATCACGAAGAAGAAGCTAACATGCTAATGGGCAAAGCTAACTGCAGGCTAGCGCCACTTAAACACTATTTACAGTCAAGTTTAAGTGAAAAAAATATATCTCCATTGTGTAATTGGATGTACATTATCCCTCTCTCCCTCTGTCTTTTCTGTCAGTGTAGTATTTACTCTCAAGGACAATTAATGAGTTATAAAAAAAAACGTAACATGCTACGACACCTGCAGTGGCACTTACGGCCTCTAGGGGCATGAGTTACTTAGTACTGATTTGATTACGGTTGCCCACCACTCAGGCCCGCCTTAATGTACCATAGGCCCCGGGGCTTGAACAGAATTGTAGGCCCCCTTCAGCGCAAACCCTAACCCTAAATCCCATAAAAAACCCAACCTGCAACTCCTACATGTGTCAAAAATAAATGTTAAATGACATCTTGCAATGTGTATCAAAATCTCTATCTTTAATGCAAATTTAAAAAAAAACTACAACTCAACTAAAACAGACTGTCTCTTGCAAACAGAAAACATGCTTCAAAAATATGGCAGAAATAATAAAAATGAGCATAGCTATATATCTTAAAAAGGTCTTTTTCTTGACTTTCTGGCTGAGAAGTCTTTAATTATGTCTGTAAAGTCCAAGTCACGAACGATGTCATTTTCAAGTGACATCAGTGAAAGATGGCTAAGTCTCTCTTGGTGCATCCCTGACCTCAGGCGAGATTTCACCAATGAAAGCTTTGAAAAGGACCGCTCCCCAGCCATCGAACAGGGTCTGAGTTAAAAGGGTCCACAATGTTCGAGTCCTCTTCCTCTCCTCCTCCTGCTGCGGGAGGAGTGTCTGCTTCAGCGGCGCCTTTTTCCTTCTCTGCTCCTAACTGGTCCGCGCTCTCCCCCCCCCGACTCGTCTGGGCGTAGCGGTGAAATGGCAGCTGCATAGCTACTGGTTGAAGGCTGGGTTGGCTATACGGGGAAGGCAGTGGCACCTCCTCTAGCAGCTCCTCCTCACCGGATTGAGAGCCAACAATCTCCTCTTCGCTCTCGCTGTCAGCTGCGGCCTGCGACTCCCGTGTCAGGGGCGCTGGCTGCAGCGGCTGCGGGTGCCAGTTCGCCGAGGCTTGTGGAGGTGCCTGCGTCCGCAGCGCTGGTTCCACCTCTGGGTGTTGATTTTAAAAAGCCCGTTAGCTTCGGCATATGGCTCATCAGCTCTTTATCACGACGCTCCTTCTCCTTTTACGTCTTTCTTTTCTGTGCACAGCTCTCAAACTTTTCCTTCCCTGACATTTCTGTCCCTCGCTACGAGTCGCCATCAAGAAGTGTGAAAGTGAATAGATGCGTTACGTACACAAGTTACGTCTTTCTATGCGCTTGGATTGGTTAGAATTTGTCATAGTATCAATGCGATGCGATGACAAATTCTAGCCAATTGGTCAGTTGACGCTGCAGTATGTGATTGACAGGTAAAACAAACAAATTACAATATTATGGAATTCGATTATATCTGATAGGCCCTCTGGGCCAAGAAGGGCGGGCCTACTCCAGGTACACACAGCGTGAAGTGAAGTGATTGACATGGAAATCGACGAATCATCTTTTCTTTTTCCTTTTTTCTTTAATTCTGATAGGCCCTTGACAATAGTAGGCCCCTGGGCTCCAGCCCCTGCTAGCCCGTTGGATAAGGCGGGCCTGCCACCACTGCTCCATACATGTTGGCCCTGCGGCAAAGCATGGGCCCAATGCAGAGGTTCGTTGAATTAGATTAGCCTAAACATATCTATCTGATATCTATCTGCAGTGTCTCATCAGAAATAAACCTGGAGCGAGGTTTAGTTTCAGTTGCTCGTGCACTGAAAACGCCAGCCCACAGAAGTAGTTCCCTGCTCTAGTTTTCATTTCGTTTGAAAGTGTGTGCACCTTCACCTCTGATCCTGTCTGTATAGTCAAACTCTCTCCCCTGTGCAGATTCATTTGAACGGTAGTACAGCAGTTAGCACTTGTGCTTCACAGCTAGAAGGTCCGGGTTCTATTCCCACCTGGACGGGGCCTTTCTGTGTGGAGTTTGCATGTTCTCCCCGTGTCTGTGTAGGTTTCCTCCATGTACATGTACTATAGGCCAGGATGAATGAGAGTGTGTTTGAGAGTGCGCATGGGGGACGACAAATGGAAATTAGGCCATGGCTACAATCTGGTGTGGCTTGTTCATTAACATGCATTGTCCCTTCCAAATAAACCAATAAAAGCTGTTTGGACCTCACCATAGACGTCTTACTTAGAAACTGTGGTGGTCAAAGAACTTAATGTCATTACTTGAGTAGATTAATACTGGTCAAATACTGTTTTACTCCAATATAAGTATAATTTGCTCCATTCAATTATATTTTAAAGGGACTATACAGAGTTTAAAAATGTTAAAATGATGTATGTTCCTCCCCGTACATGTTCCAGCAATGTCCTAAGATGTAAAATGAGCCCAGAACTGTTCACCACAACTGCCTTTAAAATCCTGCACTGTCACTGAAAAACGTGTTACTTCGGGTCAGAATTTCCGTCATGCACAAACTTAATATAGAAGGTGCAGTTACACGTAAGACCTGAGGTGACAGTAGTGAGTATGAAAATACTGACAACACAAAATCCAATGCAAATAAATAACATGATTTCATCTTAAAGGGGGGGTATTATGCAAAATCGACTTTTTCAAGCATTACCTCATGTTATTATGTCATTCCCTCATTAAAAACATGCCTGAAGTGTTGCCATGGCACATTCACGTATTTTTGAGTAATCTGTAAAAACTCTGATGGCAGCCATTTTAGGGATAGGTTTGCCTGAGTCCTCCTAGGAACGCCCCCACCTCCTGGAGACGCCTCCGAGCTTTCGTCACCAGCCCAGTAACCAACCACTGCTCCTCAGCAGAACCCCTTCCCCACTGATGCCACAGACAGCGTGTGGAGGGGGCGTGTCGGAAAGGGTCAGAGGTTCTTAAAGAGACAGAGGCCTATTTCAAGACATTCACTACAGCCATTTTAAGAGAGCAATTTTATACAAGGCAGTTATTTTAATTTACTGCATTTACAGACCAACAGAAGGTTTTGTCATCATTGTAGTGTGATATAGACTGGTGCTTTGTGACTGAAAAAAGCACAATACCCCCTTTAAGTCACCACCTTTCCGGCAACACCGCAGGGACAAAGCCTCCTCCTTGTGGTCAGTCAGTGGCTGTACATCTGCACATAGTCACCTATTTTTCCAGTACAGACCCTCAAAAACTCTACGTAAGTACAATCCTCAAATAAATTTACGACTGACCGCCTCTGCTTATAACAGGCGTCCGTTTGCGTGGCAGTTTAAACTTGTCTAATCCTCTCCTGCATTGTATCTTAAAGGCCTCGTAGCCTCATCTGATCCCTCTCTCTGTTGCTGTGAATGATGGATGTCAGCACTTAGTCCACAGTGTATTCCCGGTGCAGCAGAAAGAGACGGGCCGCTCCCATCTCTTCCCTTTAGGCCCTAATTTCTGCCTTCCTTCTTCCGCCTCATGTGTCTCCGGACTCATAACCACTCACCTGACCTAGAAAACAAAAAAGGAAAACACGCTGCTCTCTCTCTATTCTAACCAAAAGACTAACCTTTTTGCACTTTCATTTGTACCGAAAGCTTTAAGGCTTTTCTGACAACAATCAATACGGTTTCTAAGTTTAGCATGCGGCCGGTCGGAGCACGACGGTATAAACAAGTGAAGGCCGATGCGATGGGATTTAAAAGTGGCTTGAAAGAGCGGAGGTGGTGACCCGCTGGTGTTTGTGTAGTGTTTATAAAGCGCATGCGGCGGAGAACATTAGGATTAGACGGGGGTGAGGCATGCAGGCTGAGAAAGAGGGATAAAGGAGGAGGCACGGTGAAAAGAAGCAGTGAACTACAAAGGTATCAGAAGGGTTTATTCGGACTTTGGTGTTTCTTGTACTGTATAAATTAGAGATGAAGTGTCTAGAAAATATCTCCACGGCTGAAGTCTATTTGGCAAGATGTAGCTATAGGGAACACACTAAAACCGAAGTGTACGATTCTACGGTGCTAAAGTAAGTCGTAACGCGGACGAATTGACTGACCGAATGACTGATGAACAGTTTGGTGAATATCTGGACTTTAAAAAGTACGGGGAAGCTTCATGGATTACAAAGTACTGCCATTAGTTAGTGATTTGAGCGCCAGAGATGGAGATGGGATAAATGTGAATAATTATTGAAATGTGAGCAAATGAAATGTTTTTGATGAGGGAAATGTGGTGGTTAATAGCTCCAAAGCGTCAGCACAGAAAACACATTTCCAGGTGCTAGCTACGTTTTTATGATAAGAATCAAAGAAGCTTCCTTTGGTTTTTTTTGCACACAAAACGTACACTACCTGACCCTGGGCGGCACAGTAGCGCAGCGGTTAGCGCTCTCGCTTCACAGCTAGAAGGTCCAGGGTTCAATTCCCACCTGGACGGGGCCTTTCTGTGTGGAGTTTGCATGTTCTCCCCGTGTCTGCGTTGGTTTCCTCTAGGGATGCACTGATACCGATACCAGTATCGGGTTTCGGGCCGATACCACATGCTTGTACTCATACTCGTACTCATTCATGAGGTCCCGATACCAGAAACCGATACCATTTGACGTGCGGCCAGCGCACATACGAGGCACAGCTCTCAGCTGAGGAGAGAAGAAGCAACAAACTGGAGAATTCTTTAATGGAAATACAATATTCCACATAGAGCTGACTTTATTACAGACTGCGCTCTCTAAACCAGAGTCTGTGCTGGATTTAACCAGAGCTAAATGTTGTTGCTGCAGCGTGGAGTCTGCAGTGTTTACAACATACAGGCTAACGTTGCTAACTCGTGGCTGGGAGTTTTGGCCATTCTGACGCCGTTTTATGCCCAGGGGTTTATTCATCTGAAAAACTAACCCAGTGACCAAAAAGTCCTCAGAAAATCCAAAAAAAAGACATGCAGCATGTTTATATTGAGCCAAAATGAGCTGCAGCAGAACAATGAAAACGCTGTAGCTACTCGCTAAGTTGCTACAAACACACGAGAAAATACACGGAGCTGAAGTAAAGACGAAAAGAGACCAAGTAACATCTCAATACTATTGTTAAATAAAAATACATAAATGAATAAAGCACAGGCATTGGGGAGCTTTTGGACATGGGCTTTTCTGTCTATGATGGACAGAGCAATAAAAATTAAAAAATATATTAAATTAAAATAAAATAAATACTTAAATCAAAGTACTCGTATTCGTATCGGTTTTAGAAAAAGTGGTATCGGTGCATCCCTAGTTTCCTCCAGGTACTACGGTTTCCCCTACCACAAAAAACATGTACAATAGGCCGGGATGAATGATGTGTGTGAGTGTCTGGCGCTTCTGTCAGTCTCTCCCAGGGGAAAGTAGGGAGTGAATGTACAATTGTCTCATGTAAAAGCGCTTTGTGACTATGTCTGTGAAAGGTGCTTTATAACTAAAGATCTTAGCCTATGCGGTTCTCGTTGTGGCACGGACCGGCCCACTCCCCCACAACCCCTCTCCTTCGTTTTATATATACAAGTTTTAGATATTTTTCACCAAGATCTTGACGTATCGATGATGGGAGAGTGTGGCCACTGCGGAAAGCCTTCTCCAGCACATCCCAAAGATTCTCAATGGGGTTCATGTGAGAACTCTTTCACATTGAGAGCCCGATGAATCCTGGCATTGTCATCTTGAAATATGCCCAGGAAGAGGAAATCTGTTCATGGAAAAACCTGGTCATTCAAGGAAGTTCAGGTCGACAGCTGGTCTCATTCATTGGGCACATCGTGTTGCTGAACCTGGACCTGACCGACTGCAGCAACCCCAGATCGGTACGGTTTGTTAAATCCAGGTTTTTGGTCAGGCAGTGTATTTAAGCAGACAGTTCACAATATGAGAGTTTTGCAATGTCATGTTTCTGTTACATCCTTGAGTAACTTTCCACTCAAGTGACACATCATCCACGTCATGAAAGCATCTTCAGTCTACGTCCTGCTTTGCCCTGTCCTCAGCCCGACCTCTATCACATCCCCTGCAGATGAACAGCCCTTTCAGCTCAGGTCTGTGTGGAAGTTTGATCATCACAGACAGAATCTGCTCTTTTACTGTGGCGGGATCCTCCTATAGATAGAGGGCACAGTTTGATATGGGCAGCGTCAGGTCAGATGGAGTTTTTCAAAGTGATGTCTTTCACAAATGATCGCTTCAAAGACGGCCGTATCTCTCTCCCGTACAAATGAGCTGCCTTCGCTGACTTCTGAAAAAGTGGGAAATCTGACATCTCGCCGGGGCCGGTTTGATAAATGAGACGTAAAAGCAAAGTTCAGGCACCTGGGAAAGCTCATCCACTATCAACATCAGACGACTTCAAAAGGAATCTCGCTATTTTAATAGGACTGGATAAATTATGAATGTTAAAGCTGGCACATGCTTGTCCATTATTGTCGTTTTACTGTCCATTTTGCGGTTGTTTGCTGGTTATCTTCTGCTTTCATTTGCTTGTGTAAGGCATTGACTCAGGCAACACACTGCAGGTGAATACGGAAAAACATACAATTTAGAGACGTCAATTTGAAACGTTTGCTGAGGATAACTGATAACGTTTCTGTCATTTCTGTTTGAATATAAAAAATGCCAAATTTCCGAGATTTTCAGCAACAAAACCTACATAATGGATAGCCAGGTTTAGAATTATGGTTTCATTTTGTTGATATATTAGTTTCAAAGTTTTTTTTCAGAGGACTTTGTTTTTTAAGCTATGGCTAAGTGAAAAAATCTGTAAAAATCTCTATTAAAAAAAATGTTTAAAATCCCCCTGAGAAAAACAAGATATTTTTAAAGGGGGGGTATTATGCAAAATCGACTTTTTCAAGCTTTACATCATGTTATTATGTCATTCCCTCATTAAAAACGTGCCTGAAGTGTTGCCTTGGCACATTCACGTATTTTTTAGTAATCTGTAAAAACTCTGATGGCGGCCATTTTAGGGATAGGTTTGCCTGAGTCCTCCTAGGAACGCCCCCACCTCCGGGAGACGCCTCCGAGCTTTCGTCACCAGCCGAGTAACCAACCAATGCTCCTCAGCAGAACCCCCTCCCCACTGATGCCACAGACAGCGTGTGGAGGGGGCGTGTCGGAAAGGGTCAAAGCGACAGAGGCCTATTTCAAGACATTTGCTACAGCCATTTTGAGAGAGCAATTTTATACAAGGCAGTTATTCTAATTTACTGCATTTACAGACCAACAGAAGGTTTCGTCATCATTGTAGTGTGATATAGACTGGTGCTATGTAATTGAACAAAGCATAATACCATCTCTTTTTACCATCTCAAGTTTGGAGTCTGTAGCAGCTACTGAAGTAGAGATATAAAGCAGTGCTTAGTAACTCTTGCCCCTAGAGGCCATAAGCGCCACTGCAGGTGTTGTAGCATGTTATGGATTTTTACTCATTAATTGTCCGTGAGAGTAAATACTAAGCTGACAGAAAAGACAAAGGGACAGAGGGCTATTGTACAAACATCCATTGTACAAGTGTGGTTTTCTGGCCACCAGGAGACACCAGGAGGAGATGAAAGACCCCCCCAATCATCCCATCAACACTTGTATTACCTCCAGAGGGACTACGAAAAGGATTTATTAAAGGGACTATACAGAGTTTAAAAATGTTAAAATGAAGTATTTTCCTCCCCCTACGTGTTCCAGCCATAATGTGTAGAATGAGCACAGACCTGTTCACCACAACTGCCTCTAAAATCCTGCACTCAAAAAGTTGTTGCTTCGGGTCTGAAGTGCCGTCATGCACAAGCTTAATATAGAAGGTGCAGTTACATGTATGACCTGAGGTGGCAGTAGTGAGTACAAAATGACCAATTTGCATCTAGTCTCTTTAACCTCTTTATTTTAATTTATTATTTACAATTCCATGTACAAAACAACCGCCTGAACCGAGAGCATTTTCTCCAGTTCAGCTTTACCCAAATCCTGGAGGCCAGTGTAACGCCTCATTTGAAAGCTAAGATCTACAAAACTCATCTAAATGAATCTTTTTCCTCACATCAGATTTTTTTCCCCATCATTTTTTGGGGGGGGGGGTTTCAACTAATTTTTGTAACTTTTTTGTAATTTTTTTGTCAAATAGTACATTTTTTGTCACATGTTCATAATTTTTTCGTCAATTTTCTGTCCTTTATTTTGTGACATTTTTGCCACTTTTTCATTTTTTTTTCATTTTTTTTTTGTAATTTTTTGTAATTTTTTTGTAATTTTTTGTCACTTTCTGTCATTTTTTGGTCCTTTTTCATCATTTTTTTGTCACATTTTTGTCAATTTTTTTGTCCATTTTTTGTCTAAGTTTTCTCACTTTTTTGTCACATTACATCATTGTTTTCGTCTCAGTTTTGTTGCTATTTTCACAGCTTTTTTTCCAGAAGCTTTTGGATTGGAGTAAAGCCAAACTAGAAAAAATGTGCTCGGTTCAGGTGGGAGTTAAGGGGTTAAGGTAAACAAGTTACCTTTTACTGCTTTAAAGTTTTCGCCTGTATATCTCTCCCGTTCTTAGTCTTAGTTTTCTGCCAAAAAGGACATTTTTGTCATTACAGCACCATCTCGGTTGCCTTTCACACTACACGTGGATATCACATATCACAGTATTTGACATGGAATAAATGTGGGAAATTGGCCGGGTTGTCACGATGTTTTAGTTATTACTCTGACATTAAGATGTCAAGGAACAAAACTGCCTAAGAATCTCAACATTGACGGATGCATGAAAAATCGATCTGAAATGACCGCTTCAAGACATAAAATTACCAACAAAGTGACCTAAATTCTTGCCTGAATGATTTGCCACTGCATCCCCACGGTGTTTGCATTTTTAGATGATAGAGAATCAATAATGACTGCAATGTTTCTCCAGCATTTTGATTTTACGACACGACTCAATTATTAAGTTCTATAAGAGTCAACTCTGAATGGATTGACTGGCATAGCAATTAATTTCCCTTCATGCTTGTCCTGAATAAATCTTTTCTACCTTGTCAAACTACCTGTACCCTGTCAACGGGATTGTACTGTCAATTCCTGCGCGCTAGTACGTCATTCACTGCTGCATAAATATTTCTCTCCTTTGAATTTAATTAAATAGCCATGTTTAAAAAAGAAAAAAAAAATCATAGTTAAATGTTAAGAATTAGCTCTGCCAAGTCTCTCATTGTACAATGTTCTTTTGGCTCAAGGCTAGACACCTGCGTGTGCGCTGTATTGAAGGTGTTTTGAAGTCCTGGATCAGCTGCCTATTATAAAAGCCGTATAATAACACTAGGGATCCAATAGGGCAGGTTTGCCTTGAGGCCTGTCAGTCTTTCTTCACATCGTTATTTTCCCACTTCTCATCTTGGCGCCTGCTCATAACTTCAGACAACAGAGGAGAGAGAGGGATCCCTTAGCTTATAAAACATGTATTAGGGTTGGGCAAAGTACAGCCAATGTTATCTGCAAGTGCAATACCTCAATCGCAAGGGACAAATGTTATTGTCAAAGTGTGGATTGTAACCTAGACTTACGCTTATACTTTTAGGACCCCGTCCGGTAAAACTTTATTTTACACTTGATACATTGTACCAAACAAAATTTAGTACAATGTAATCTTCTTTGTCACAACATGTGATAACTTGTATCTCTGTAGTACACACACAGTGGAATTATGTGTAAGTAAGTATTAGTATACTTTGCATGTACATAATGTAATAGGACATATAGCCTTAAGGGTTAGGGCTTAGGGTTAGGGTAACCCCCGGCTCACATTAACTCCGGCTCACATTAACTCCGGTCCGGGTTCGGTCTTGATCCAGTCCGGGTTTGCCCCAAACTACGACTCACAGTGAGTCCGGCTGACACTGTGGCTCCACCGGCTCCGGCGCCGGACTCTGCGCCAGGCACAGAAACGGCACACATGAGAACAGAAGAGCACGCGGGTTCACTCTCTTGGTGCGAGTTCACGTGAAAAGTAATCCCATATATAGGTAGTTTTTGTAAACAAAAGCCGTACTTGCCAGTACAGCGACTCTCCCCAGTGAAGTGGATGCTTTGCACACACTAGTGCCCCTGTGTCACCAGTAATGGAGAAATGTTTCCGACAGTACGCTCATGTACAGGTGGTAAACAAGACCAGATAAGTTGTGAGCAGACTTTATTTTGAAATACACCAGATCTTCTTTCCTCACGAGACCTGACTTCCTGCTTGACTCTTGTCAGCTTGATCCGCAGGGCTCCGGACTCCGGCAACAATAGACTTCTTGCGGATTGTTTCCGTTGATGCCGGATGGTGGAGCAATGTGAATGTGCAACATTGGTTTGAATGACTTTATAAGATCGCAGAGGCCGTACCGGACCATAAACGGATTTAATGTGAGCCGGGCGTTAGAGTTAGGGTCTTATGTCTTATTACATTATGTACCTGCAAAGTACTAATACATATTATTCCATTGTGTATCTAACCCTTAGGTACAAGTTATTACACATGGTTACAAAGTGCATTATATTGCACTAAATTTGGCATGTACAATGTATCAAGGGTAGTGTAAAATAAAGTGCTACCTCTCATCCTTTACTCTAGACTAAGCTTCGTTAGGTTTGGATTTAGTTTTGCCTAGTAGCTAAGTCCTGGTTGGGGTGACACAGTGGTGCAGTTGCTAGCAGCAGTGCCGGGGGTGTCCTTTCTGTGTGGAGTTTGCATATTCTCCCCGTGTCTGCGTAGATTTCCTCCGGGTGCTCTGGAGGTTCTCCTTTGGGACCAGGACCAGGACTCCCTTGAAAATCAATCAATGAATTGTTTTGTATTGCCCAATGTCACAACAGGAGCTGCCTCACGGGGCTGCACCAAACATTAAAACAATGAAACAAAACGCAAACAACGTAGTGTCCAAGCAAACATAATGTCCAAAACAGGGGTGACGTCTAAATAAACAGTCAGCAGCAGACGGAACCGAGCCAAGGGCATCCCCCGTCCTTAAACCCTCCAATACCCGGCAAGGGAAACTCAAAAACCCAGTGGGAGAAAAGAGCAACCTTGGGCAGATTGACCCAGGGCTGATGGGAGTCCCTTTGCAGACAGGGAAATTAAAGTCCTAATCTCAGTGGGCCTTTCCTGGTTAAATAAAGGTCAAATAAATAAATAAATGGTTTTGTCTAGCCTGGCCAAACACTCCTACTCTGTTTCAAAGCAGGAGCGTCTGGGACTCACAGCTGATCATTCATCACTAAATCATTGGATTGCTCCAGTCACAGATGCAAATTAACAATGTGTCACTCAAATCTTGTATTCCTCTTAATACACTTTATTCTCATCACTATTTAACCTCTTACCACCCGCCAAAACCAAATGCATTCTCTCCACTTGTCGTCACTTTTAATTTCCCTTATGTAATTTGTCACTTTTTTATTACTTTTTTGCTGGATTTTTGTCATTTTTCTGCTGGATTTTTATCATTTTTCTGCTGGATTTTTGTCATTTTTCTGCAGGATTTTTGTCATTTTTTTTGCTGGAATTTTGTCTTTTTTTGTGGGATTTTTGTCATTTTTTGATGGATATTTGTCGTTTTTTTGCTGGATTTTTGTCTTTTTTTGCTGGATTTTTGTCATTTTCTTTGCTGGATTTTTGTCATTTTTCTGCTGGATTTTTGTCATTTTTCTGCAGGATTTTTGTCATTTTTTTTGCTGGAATTTTGTCTTTTTTCTGTGGGATTTTTGTCATTTTTTTATGGATTTTTGTCGTTTTTTTGCTGTATTTTTGTCTTTTTTTGCTGTATTTTTGTAATTTTCTTTGCTGAATTTTTGTCATTTCTTTGCTGGATTTTTGTCATTTTTTTGCTGGAATTTTGTCTTTTTTCTGCTGGATTTTTGTCATTTTTTTGCTGGATTTTTGTAATTTTTTTGCGGGATTTTTGTCATTTTTTTGCTGGAATTTTATCATTTTTTGCTGGAATTTTGTCTTTTTTTCTGCTGGATTTTTGTCATTTTTTTTGCTGGATTTTTGTCCATTTTTTGGCTGGAATTTTGTCATTTTTTGCTGGATTTTTGTCTTTTTTACTGTTTTTTGTCACTTTTTTGTTGAGTTTTTGTCATTTTTGCCACTTTTTTTGTCACTTTTTAGCTTTTTTGTTGTGTTTGCATCCTCATTTTCTTCTCGTTTTTCTCCTCTGTTTTGAAGAAGCTTTTAGATTTGGAGAATTTGGACAATCGGAGAAAACATGTTCAGGTGGGAGTTAAGAGGTTAAAAGAGTTAAGCTTTTTGTGGTAACATATTCCGCACTCCATGTTGGGAGGACCCTGTGTTTCTCTGATTGGATAATCCACCTGTCAGGAGATAATAAGGAATAGCAAATACAGTCTGGCTGGTTAAATAATGGTTTAAACATTATTTTGTGGTGGTGAGCGACTTATACAGAATCGCTGTTTCTGCCCTTGATTTGGCTGACAGAAAGATGGCTGCCAATCTTCATTAGCAGCTTCTCTCAGACCATTTGGGTGGATGGCCAAGGACTCAAAGCAGCATATCTGGTAGGGGTCAGTATTACACCACCAACCAGTGGGTCGGTGGTTCATCCGTCTCCTCGGTTTAATCCTCGGCTCAGGGTCAGGGCCGGCGCAGGTTTCATCATACTCTGCGATCGCTGCAGCCGGGATCATTACTGTTAATTGCAGTCCTGACATTGACACTGGGTAAAAATAGGAACCTGTTACAAGAGAGAGAGCGGCGAGTTGTTGCATAAAATTGTAAAATGATTGAAAAGAGTAAATAGGTGTTCATTCATCCTCCTCTGCTCATTACAGGTTGGGTCGCGGCTCAGTGAAGTCTGTCCCGGCAACTTTAGGCGGACACATCCATCACACATGGACAGATTACTCTTCTTTCTCACATTGATTCATGGCGCAATTTAAATGGGAGGAAGCCCAACATTTTGTTTATATGTATACTACTATTATCAATCCAATGGAACTGAATGCCATCTGGGCTAATAATATGTCTTCAGTCAATGCTGCTTTGGGCCGCTGTGTCTGTGACAGTCGACACAGCCCATCATTAAGTTTAATTGGTGGGTTATTTAGAGAATACTGTGCATAACAGCTCCTCTAAATGAAGAGTAAAATCCTGATTATTTAGAAGCATTTAGGAGTAAAAGGGGTGGCACGACAGCTCAGCGGTCAGGGCTCATGCCTCACAGCAAGACGCTGTTGCATGAAGAAGTTGGAGTTCATCTCCCATAGCGGCCAGTGCCTCTCTATGTGGGGTTTGCATGTTCTCTTCTGTGCAGGATTCTAGGCGCGAGGGCTTTCCTGAAAAAGAGGCTGAGGCTCCTTCCGAAACGAGCAGATTGGTAAGAGCTCTTACGCCAAACCGGATGTGCATCAGAGTCCGCCATGATAAGAAGCGTCCGAATTGGGCTGTCACTTAGAAAGGAGTTAGGGAGAGGAGCCTCAATGCTAACTATCATAGCCACTTTAGCATAGGGACCTCTGGTGCTAACTAACCAGTGATTAGGAGCTATGTGCCATCCCATAAGCCACCGCGCCAATCACCCCCACCCCCCTCGGCCCCACCCTCGAGTGATTCATGCACAACCATTGTTGATTGACAGGAGCACATTCAATAATATATATATATATATTTTTTTTTTAAATCTGCACAAGCTCAACAGCTGTTGAGGTAAAATAACGCTAAAGGGAAATGTGAAGGATCATTTGGATTTTCTTTTTTTTTTTTCACCTTAAATGTGTTGTTAAAGGCTATGTTGTTGTTGGGCACTATACAGTAGGGGGCGGCATGCGCTTTTCTTTGGCCTGCACTCCACCAATAACTTTAAAGAAGAAGAAGCAGCTGTTGGTGATGTCACTTCCCCTTCCCCTGGGTAAGGACGGTCAAATTGGGCAAATATCTCTGAAGTTCTCACGAACTGCATAGAGATCTAAAAGTTTACCCCATGAAAGGTTAAGGATTAGTTGCTAGCGTTAGTGCTATAATTTTATGGCCCAGCTCTGCCAGTTTGCTGAATGTCTCTCTTTACTCTTTATCCCACATGCTGTTCAATTCAACAGACCCTATAGGCAAACAATCCTTTAAAAAGAGAGAACCCAATGTAATATAGAGTTTTGGAGATGCATCACATTGTCAACACGTCACATTGCTGTGATTGGTTCACTCTGCACCTGTTAGTAGCACCTTGTAATTATATTCACTGTGAGCAGAGAGTCTGACTGTGCATTGAGTACATGGAGCAGGTCTCGCAGTAATGTAGTGTCATAGTGTGATATGGTAAAACTTTATGAAAAACTACTTCAATAAGAAACTCACTGAGCCCAAATGACGGTATCTAATGTTTGCCCAAGACATTGAAATAATAGTGAAGTCAAAGCCCAAACGCTCATTCCATCTTGGATAATGGCGCCCTCTCCTCTCGGTGTTGCATTTGTCCAAAAGTGCTCAGAGTCAGAGTTAAAACTGACTTTCAGGCTCTGCTGCACATGTCATCCCCGGAGAAGAGCGAATCATGGCCCTTTCATTTGCTTCATTCGTCTGGATACGGCTGCGACTGTGCCGTCAGCCGGGGGAAATGGACATGTTTACGGAGCAGAGCTGTCCATTTGTACCACTGCGAGGCGAGATATTACAGCAGGCAGGAGCATTAACCAACAGTGCCATAGATCAGGCTTATCACGCTGCGGGGAAGTCACGTACTGACGGAAAAGATGGAGCAAAAATAGAGTGGGTGAAAGTAATTCAGACTCTCAAAACAAAGGAGAACATCTTTGATCCGATAAACCAGACTATTGTTTTTTTTTCAAGCTTGGTCTCTGGTTGTTGTAGCATGTTACAAGATGTGACTGTAAAATTGGGAACCAGCGCAACCAAGTTTTTGGTTAGAGATAATAAACAGGTTGGCCAAAATGGTGGGTTTTAATACACCAATCTGTCCAACCTTAGCCCTCCTTGGGGACTTTTCCTTGCTGGACATGCCCCACCACATCAAGCAATTTCTACAGCTTTCACTTTAGCCCAAAAAAGTATTTTATTAAATTGGAAAGATAAACAGAAGTTGTCAGCCAATTTATGACTGACTTTACTCAAATATCAATCAAACATGGAAAAAATGACAGCACGACCAGGAGGCGGGACCACATTACACCGGCTGCATTGGCTCCCCGTGTGTTTCAGGATCGATTTTAAAATTCTTTTAATGGTTTTTAAATGTCTTAAAGAGGGGGTATTATGCTTTTTTCAATCACATGGCACCAGTCTATAGCACACTACAATGATGACGAAACCTTCTCTTGGTCTGTAAATGCAGTAAATTAGAATAACTGCCTTGTATAAAATTGCTCTCTCAAAATGGCTGTAGTGAATGTCTTGAAATAGGCCTCCGTCTCTTTAAGAACCTCTGACCCTTTCCGACACGCCCCCTCCACACGCTGTCTGTGGCATCAGTGGGGAGGGGGTTCTGCTGAGGAGCAGTGGTTGGTTACTCGGCTGGTGACGAAAGCTCGGAGGCGTCTCCAGGAGGTGGGGGCGTTCCTAGGAGGACTCAGGCAAACCTATCCCTAAAATGTCCGCCATCAGAGTTTTTACAGATTACTCAAAAATACATGAATGTGCCAAGGCAACACTTCAGGCATGTTTTTAATGAAGGAATGACATAAAAACATGATGTAAAGCTTGAAAAAGTCGATTTTGCATAATACCCCCCCTTTAATGGTCTTGGTCCTTCTTATCTTTCAGAACTGCTTTTACCTTATGCACCTTCACGGCCCCTTCGCTCCTCCGGCAGGGGTCTCCTAGTTATTCCTAAAGTCAACAAAAAGACTCATCGTGAGGTGTCTTTCCAACATTACGGCCCTCGCCTCTGGAACCACCTGAGGAGGAGCTCAGGGCTGCAGAGAACGAAAATGTTTTTAAGAGCAGGCTCAAGACCCACCTTTTTAGCTTAGCTTTTAACTGACTAATCTATTTATTTAATCCTAAAATATAAAATATATATATGGGAGGTTGTGCCAGGCGTATTGTCTTAAATGTTGTAATCTGTAAAGCACTTTGTGATACCTTTCGGTATGAAAAGTGTTTTATAAATAAAGATTGATTGATTGATTGATTGAAACAATAAAACACAATTTCATCATAAGATATGGCTCCCCTTCTTTAGCTATTTGGAAGCTGACTCTCCTACTAGTCCTCAGTGTGATTAGTTACTTGATTTGATGATGACGGTTTAGTAATATTAAAGCCACACCGTGTGGAATTTTATCCAATAAATAAAATTGAAATACAAGCATTTATTTTATGACAGACATTTATGTACAAACAAACATATGACTGTAAACTTTACCGGGAGTGGGTACGTCTCCATGGAGATCAGCAGAATTTGAGATTTAAACAGATTAGTTTCATCCAAGTCCATTCTTTTATTACACACTGCAGAAACAGCATTTTCTATGTTATTAGGAGCATGTTTCTCCATCTGTGAGATCAATAAAGTACCATCTTATCTTATCTTATCTTATCTTATCTTATCTTATCTTATCTTATCTTTTGTTTTGCCGCAACAGTATAGACTAAAATGTTACGTAGTGTACCTTTAATAATAACAATAATAGTTGGGATTATTGACTTATTGGCTTTTTTTGCCATGTTTTTTTTCCTTTTTTGTTGTGTTCAAACTTTTTATCACGTTTTTGACTATTTTTTGTCACTCTTTTGTTGCATTTACATCCTTGTTTTAGTCCAAATTGGCTCTAAGGGGCAAAGAGGTCAAAACCAGGTGGCGGCTTTCGTTTTGGGTCAGGCAGTGTGTGGACTCTGCTCGTCTTTGGTTGTACCATTGGTTTATTCTTCATATTTGTCCCGTCTCACTGCGTTTAACGACATAAGATTCTCTCCACAACAAGTGATCTTTCATCTCAGATGGACAGAATAATACAATGTACACCAGACAAATGCCAAAGCTGTCATGTGATGAACTGACAACATGCCATTGTGCCCGCCTGCACCAACAACATATTCACCATGACCTGCTTATCTTAGCGAGATTGGTATTGTCAAGATAGTGCAGATGTTTTTGTAGGCAGTGAATTTGTGGACACACGTTTTCAGAGCAAAGAGGTCAACAGACTGAAATATGCACAAATAGAAAGAAAACACCACTCCAGATACAGTCATTTGATGAGGAAACAACATTACAACATGGTAGAGCTCAAAAAGTAGATTTTTAGTATAGGCCTTTCAGAACGGCAGGAGTATATTATAATCTGAGCTTTTGAAGTCAGTGATGTCTGAAAGAAGAATAATGAGGATTACATGCATCACCAAACGTACAGAAGACGCACACGTAGCCAGAGGCAGAGCGGGAGCTAAAGGAGTTTCATTATGGAAGTGCAGGCGACAAGCGGGAATTAAACGTTTCTGTGTTGCTGATCCACTTCTTTAAATGGGACGCTAAAAGTAAAGCAACTGAAATAGGAACAAACTCACACATAACCCTAAACAAGACCTAAACAATCAGGACTAAAACAAAATCAGTGATACCATACACTCCAACCTGGACCAGATTTATAGCATTTGCACCTACGAGTTAAAGAAAAGCCTGGGAATATTGTGAAAATAATAATATTGGAATGTTTTACAACTGGAAAACAGAACATTACAATTATTTCAATTGAACAAAAATGTAAACAGTAAGTTTGATTTTTATTAAATTATGTTAAGACAAGACCTAAAAATACAAATAAATTCAGTTAGGTCAACCAAAACAAGGCTACAATGCAAAGAAAAGAAGAACAATGACTGTAAGTTACCTTTTTGTTTATGCATATATGTATTTGTATATTTATATATACAAATATAGCTCAGTTACCCAGGAGGAGCTCGGAGTAGAGTCACTGCTCCTTCACGTCGAAAGGAGCCAGCTGAGGTGGCTACGGCATCTGTTTCAGATGCCTCCTGGTCGCCTCCCGCGGAAAGTGTTCCAGGCATGTCCTAGTGGGACAAGGCCTCGTGGAAGACCCAGGACACGCTGGTGGGACTATGTCTGAGCTGGCCTGGTGTCGCCTCGGGGTCCCCTCAGAACAGCTGGAGGAGGTGTGCGTGGATCGGGAAGTTTGGGCATCTCTGCTGAGACTGCTGCCCCCGAGACCCAGCCCCGGATAAAGCGGAAGAAAATGAATGGATGGATGGATGGATATTTATAATGTGACTTCTTGCAATACAAAAATGGTATCACCTAAATGGGGACGACCCGATCAGGCTTTTTTGCCCCCAAGTCCGAGTCCAAGTCGTTTGATTTTGAGAATTGCCCGATACCGAGTCACGATCCAATACCTAATACTATATTATTCAACTGGTTTTCCCCTTCCCGGAACAGCCACCTTAACGTGGTGGAGGGGTTTGAGGTCCTAGGTGACGGGTTAGACAAAGAGCGGTTCAGAAGCCCCTTATGGGAGACCAACAGGCCCGATTAGAACAATGAGGCCGCAGGAGGAGCCATAAGGGGCTGGTGCAATGTGATTTGGGCAACTCGGACAGCTGCCCCCACAACCTGGCAACGGACAAGTGGAAGAAAATGGATGGATGGATGGATGGATGGATGGATGGATGGATTCAACTTGTTTTCATTCATGGATTTGGATAGAGAGAGTAGCTCTACTTAGTCTGTTTTTCTCAAGTAAGCAAGACTATTAGTCTTTACAGTGTGATATAGTTTAACACAGAGAGTTAGATCTAAAATCCCATTTGTTCCTAAACGTGTTTGTTGATTGGCAATGAAAACAAAACTTTTTTGTGCACTGCAATGTACAAAACTGGCAATGCGTGAAAAAAAAACACTGCAGTAATGTGGCCATACAGTTAAATAACCAAAAGCTAAATGTGCCATTTTACTTTGATTATAGTTTCTTTAAATGAAAATAAAGTGACCACATTTCCAGCATGAAAACCTGTGCCTGTGTTAAACTAAAGGCTTAACACAACCAGAGGAGTGAAAACAAGTGCTTCTTCCTCAATTCACCTCCGGAACGTACCGCAGGGATGTGAGAGTGAAGAGAGGAGGCAGTGGTTTGGCAGGTTATTAATAGAGACAGAAGTTTCCCTCGTCTTTCAGCGTATTTGCGCACATATGAGCGCAGCGGGCCGGGCTCTCATCTCTTAAACTACTCTGCAGAAATGCTCAGTGCAGGTCTGAGCAGCCACAGTTCTTACCGCTCTCTCCCCGTCCTGCCATCCCGTCCGTTCTCACTCCAGCTACAGTAAACTCTGCATTATCGGAGATGATGTTATGGTTCTCCCGCGCTGACACTTGTGTGGATTTGACCATTTCTCACTCAAAAGGTTAATGGCTATAACTTTCCACTTTCTATCAAATCATCGCTACTTTGCATGTGTTCATGAGGGTTCAGTTTATCAGCCTCAGTTAGTTTCCAATTCAAAGTCCTCACTGTCTTTAATGGGCAGCACCTAAAATATTATGTCCGGCCCCGGCCTTAAAGGCAATAGAAGCCTCATCTCCACCATTACAGACAAATGAGGGTCATTTTATCGCAAAGATTTTAATCGGAGAAAGCACACGCCTCCGAAAAACATGGCTCTCTGCGGCAGTTTGGGAAATCCAGCCTCCACAGAGCTGCAGCAGCGAAGGAGGTGGAACCACGGTGGTAAAGTTAGCCATGGGCAAACTTTTAACATGTCTTCAATTCTTTCAGCTGAGTTAGCTTGATTGTCAGTTCTATTACATATAAAGCAGATGCAGAAAATCAAAATCACTTTACTTTAAAACCAGAACTCCGAACCGAATATTGTTTTTTGTCTCGTCTGTTTTCTGCCAACCCGCTGGTAGATGTTGAGATCTGGAGTCGATGACATCCACATAACTTCTCAAGAAGCGTTTATACGTTTATAAATAGTCTTGGCAACTCAAGTCTCACAAAAACAATATGATTTATAAACCTATATGGATTTACTTTTAACCTCTTAACCCCCACATTAACCAAGCTCTTTTTCTCCAGTTCGGCTTTACCCATGATAACCTCATTTGAAAGCTGAGACCTACAAAACTCACCTTAGCTTTTTCCTTTTTTTTGTTGTGACATTTTAATCGTTTTTGTTGAGTTTTGGCCACATTTGTTTCACCTATTTATGGTTTTGTTGAGTTTCGGTTGCATCTTTGTTGCATATTCATTCATTTTTCTGTTAAAGGGACTATACAGAGTTTTGTTAAAATTAAGTATTTTCATCCCCCTACATGTTCCAGCCATGTCCTAGTGTGTAGTGTGTACTGCCTCTAAAATCCTGCACTCTTCGGGTCCGAAGTGCCGTCATGCACAAGCTTAACCCCTTAACTCCCACCTGAATGGATCCCATTTTCTCCAGTTTGGCTTTTCAAAAAGCTTTTTGGGGAAAAAAGCACCGAAACAGCCACAAAAAATGAGAAGAAAACAAGGATGTAAATGCAACAAAAAAGTGACAAAAACTCAACAAAAAAGTGACAAAAGTTCCACAAAAATGTGACAAAAATGTGACTAAAACTCAACAAAAATGTGACAAAAATTCAACAAAAAGATTGACAAAAATTCAACAAAAATGTGACAAAAATGTGACAAAAATTCAACAAAAATGTGACAAAAATGCAACAAAAAGTGACAAAAACTCAACAAAAATGTGACAAAAATGTGACAAAAATTCAACAAAAATGTGACAAAAATGCAACAAAAAAGTTACAAAAATTCAACAAAAATGTGACAAAAAATTCAACAAAAAAGTGAGAAAAATTCAACGAAGATGTAACAAAAACAACAAAAAAATGTGACAAAAAAAAAAAAAAGAAGACAAAAACTCAGCAAAAATGTGACCAAAAAAAACATAAAAAAGGTGACACAACACAGCAACAACGTGATGAAAAAGATCAGTTTTGTGGGTCTTAGCTTTCAAATGAGGCGTTAAACATTCGGTTTAGGCGGTTTGGTAAGAGGTTCATATAGAAGCTGCAGTTACGCGTGAGACCTGAGGTGGCAGTAGTGAGTATAATATGACCAACTTGCATCTAGTCTCTTTAAGTATCTGTGATGAAACCACAAAATCTGACCAAAACATGGTTAAGGCAGGGGTTCAGGGGTTAAAAACCTCCGCTTAAATTAATGTTTTCCACTCCAGTAACATTTCCTTTACAAAACATCCATTTTATTTCCTTCCAAACTCTAAACAAGGGGTAGGCAACATCAGGCCCGGGGGCCAAATCCGGCCCTCCAGCACAGCACCTCTGGCCCTCAAGATGATTTTGAGAAACATTATTACACAAATCATTTTAACATTATTAGAGTTAAAAAGGAGAAATAAAGGTAGAAATGAGGTCATATATTATGTACAACACTGGCATTTGAAAGAAATGCACTGGAAAAAGATCGTTTTAAGGAAGAAATGACATAATTTAAGCAATTTTCAGTCATTTATCTCATTTAAGATGGTCATTTTTCCAGTGTTGTGCTTTACTTTGGGCTAGTAATCAGTGGCTTCGGCCCTCAGTCTATATACAATAAAGAAAATCGGCCCTCCGCCAATAGAACTTGCCTACCCCTGCTCTAAACCATCCTGACCTATGACAGATAACATAGATTATTGTCATTTGATTAAAATTGGATTTATTGCACAGCCCAAAATGTGACATCTATAAATTCTTGAATAATCTACAATATATGCAAAGAAAAAAAAAGTAGCCCAGGGTTTAGTGTAAGTGTTTCCTTAATGTTGAGCACCGTTTATTTGTAAAACCAAAAAAGCTTTGATATTCACAGGATTTTCGCCGTTTAAAAAAAACATGAATATTTAAATTCTGCTGCACAACGACACTTCATGCTCACACAATTATGCTCAAAAATTCACCCCAAAAACAGAATAAATTTGCACTTGAAAATTATTCAAAGTTGCACAACCAGGCGAGGAAACGGCACACAAAAGAAGTATTATCACAGCTAATAATTAAGATGATCCTTTTGAGAATGATACACTGTTGGAGATACAAACCCACATGATTGTTTAGCCTCGCAGTCTGGACAAGTAACGTTGTACTTTTACAAATGTGATTCATCTTTGGTTTGGTTTTGCTTAATATAACAGAATAATGGGCTTTGTTATTAATATAAACGACACCCGGTGATCAGGACCACGGACAGCTCCTCATTTTAAACACTATTTTCTGTGGGAAAGATTTGCTGGAGCTGCACGACTCATACTGCTCAGCCTTTATTAAGCAACTCGCTGATCATTCAGATCTCATCTCATCATGAGGTTCATCATTTGTATTTTATTCTAGGATACTTCTGAGAAAATATTTTATGATCACTCCAGGAATCCTTCCCACATCTGAGATCGCAACACCCCAACCACATTCTTTCATCTATTACCAACCCTGGGCTTCCTCAAATGATGAAAAGTCCTTATAGTAGGGAAAATAAATCATTTTTTTAACCCCTTAACTCCCACCTGAACCGAGGACATTTTCTCCAGTTGGGCTTTACCCCAGTCCAAAAGCTTCTGGAAAAAAGCTGTGGAAATAGCAACAAAACTGAGACGAAAACAATGATGGAAATGTGACAAAAAATGTGAGAAAACTTTGACAAAAAAGTGACGAAAAATTGATGAAAAAGTGGCAAAAATGTCACAAAAATGTCACACGAAATTGAAGAAAATGGACAAAAAAATGAAAAAAATGTGACAAAAAAATGAAAAAAATGTGATAAAAAATTTACAAAAAAATAACAAAAAATGTGACAAAAAATGTGACAAAATGTGACAAAAAAATGACAAAAATTTGACCAAATCACAAAAATGTGATTTAAAAAATTGCCAAAAAAGTGACAAAAATGTGACAAATAATGACAAAAAAATTACAAAAAAGTTACAAAAATGAGTTGAATACCCAACAAAAAAATGATGAAAAAAAAAATCTGATGACGTGACGGAAAAGATCCTCTCGGTTCAGGCGGGAGTTAAGAGGTTAATTTGTTTAATTTGTCTCAGTCATTACTGGCCTAAATAAATAAATAAATGGCACAAGTTCAATATCTTTTCTGTCAGGACATATGAACTAAAGTCCAATTATTTTAAAGGTGTTCAAAAATGGACAATAATCAATCGATCAAATGGTTCTGGACGTGCTCAGGTCCCGGTACAAACAGTGGGGCGATTGTTCCTTTGTGGTTGCCTAAACTGTGGAACAGTCTGCCACATGTGTTCTCACAGATCTGTCCCTCTTTAAGTCAGGATTGAAGACTCATCATGTTCGCCATCCCATACAGGTGTATGAGGCTTCTTGTAGGGCTGTGCAATTAATCAAGATTCAATTACGATCATTGAGATCCTCCAATCAAATGACTCTGGAGGTTCCAAAATCAAAGCTGAAGACCAGAGGAGACCAGGCTTTTGCTGTAGCGGCTCTGAGACTCTGGAACAGCCTTCCGTCTATTCATGTTTGAAGTTATTATTTTCTCTGGCCTTCAACACAAGCTGACCAGGCCTCATGTGTTATTATTGTTTTATGTGTGTGTATCTTGTAATTGTCTTTTAATGTATTAATTGCAAACTTTATAAATAAAGTTGACATTACGATTACAAAAATAGCATAATCAAGGGGGAAAAAATGCATTTGTTGTGGATCATTTGAATATTTTATAGTAGCTAATAGCTAATAGATGACGCCGCTGATAAGTGCTCACCTTTTGCTGAAAAGGGAACAGAAGTTTAGAAGAGTCTGAAACTCTTCTTCAGGAGTGGCTCTCATTGTTGATTGTTTTTGTTCCCTTCACATTTCACGTGTTACTGGCAAATGCTTTGGTCCGACATAAACAAACAGCGCTGTGTGATGATGTCATCAGGCCGCCCGCTTGGTTTGCTTGGGCAGGTGTGAGGGCTGGGCAGCAGGGGGCAGGTGAGACGTAGAGCTCTTTATAGATTAGTTTAGAAACATGAGCATATTTAACCTCTTACCACCCGCCTAAACCAAATGCATTCTGTCCTCTTTGGCTGTTATATTGGTCTGTGTAACACCTCATTTGAAAGCTAAGACCCACAAAACTGATCTTTTTCCTCGCGTTGTTGCTGTGTTGTGTCACCTTTTTTATGTTTTTTTTTTAACATAATTCATTTGTTGAATTTTTGTCATTTTTTTGTTGAATTTTTGTCATTTTTTGTTGAATTTTTTTCAAATTTTTGTTGAATTTTTGTCTCATTTTTGTTGAATTTTTGTCACATTTCTGTTGAATTTTTGTAATTTTTTTGTTGATTTTTTGTCACATTTTTGTTGAGTTTTTGTCACATTTTTGTTGAATTTTTGTAATTTTTTTGTTGATCTTTTGTCTTTTTTTTGTTGGATTTTTGTCACATTTTTGTAGATTTTTTGTAATTTTTTTGTTGATTTTTTGTCACCTTTTTGTAATTTTTTGTTGAATTTTTGTTATTTTTTTTGGCAAAATTTTGTCACATTTTTGTTGAGTTTTTGTCACTTTTTTGTTGCATTTACGTCCTTGTTTTCTTCTCATTTTTTGTGGCTGTTTTGGTGCTTTTTTCCCAAGAAGCTTTCTGATTAGGGTAAAGCCAAACTGGAGAAAATGGGATCCGTTCAGGTGGGAGTTAAGAGGTTAATATAATTTGGGCTTTTTAAATTGAAGATATTTAGATGAATGAATTTCAATCATTGCTAAAATAATGGTGATTACTATTATTTAACCGAGCAGCTTCTCGTGATGAGATGTGCACAAACTGTCATTGTAATCGCAAAACCCATTTTGGAAATTGCAAATAATGTTTGTTTTCTGTTGCAGGCATTTCGCCCTAAACGTAATGCTATTATATTACTTTCCCAGCAATAATGTGTTATTACTGTAGCGCACCTCAACACTGAGCCCCATCACTTTCCTATAATTGCCTGCCCTCCCTGTTGCGCTGTCACCCATATCTCTCTCTCTCTCTCTGGGGAAGTTAGCGCCTCCCCGTCCCCCTGCACACTTCTATAGGGGGCTTTTCTCTTCCCGCTGGGGGGCTCATTACCGGCCTATATGGAGCACCAATAATGCCACAAACAGGACATCCAGGTAAACATCTCATCAGCGGGACAGGGGGCGCACACGGGGGCAGGCGAGGCGGGACGGGAGCGGGTCAGGAGTGGCCTGGACCTCAGCTGGTGGGCAATCGACCCTTAACTAACAGCTCTCACTCCGGAGAGCAGAGTGCATCATTATAGGGAGGGAGGAGAGAGACCGAGAGGGCGGGGGGAGGAGGCAGAGGAAGCGGTGACACATGCGTTGTTTGTGTGAGGCGAGTTGTGATCAGTCGGTGGGATTTGCAGCAGCAACTGTTAAAAGTTATAAATACACTCTGGAGGTGCGAAAATGCCCAGGAAATCATTCAAATTATTGATATGTCTCTAAGCTACAGATCCCGGTATAATGTGTCTTTCGTGGTCTTGGTCTGTGGTCCTATGGCACCATAATCACTTGCCATATCAGTTTACTCCATTAAAGGTAACAGGTTTATTTATTTTTTATCGTCACCATTGATACAGAGGCAACATGTCATAGTCGACGGGGAAGAAACCTCTCATGGGAATCACAATTTTTCAAAGTTTTCTGACAGACAATAAACATTTATCACATTTATCAACATTTATCACACACAATAAAGCCAAAATCGAACCATATGGATGTTTTTTCGCAACAAGTTGAAATACGGCACTCACAGCTAACATTAGCATATGTAGCATGAAGCTAAGCATTGTCTGTTTTTTAAAGAGGGGGTATTATGCTTTTTTCAATCACATAGCACCAGTCTATAGCACACTACAATGATGACCAAACCTTCTGTCGGTCTGTAAATGCAGTAAATCAGAAAAACTGCCTTGTATAAAATTGCTCTCTCAAAATGGCTGCAGCGAATGTCTTGAAATAGGCCTCTGTCTCTTTAAGAACGTCTGACCCTTTCCAACACGCCCCCTCCACACACTGTCTGTGGCATCAGTGGGGAGGGGGTTCTGCTGAGGAGCAGTGGTTGGTTACTCGGCTGGTGACGAAAGCTCGGAGGCGTCTCCAGGAGGTGGGGGCGTTCCTAGGAGGACTCAGGCAAACCTATCCCTAAAATGGCCGCCATCAGAGTTTTTACAGATTACTCAAAAATATGTGAATGTGCCAAGGCAACACTTCAGGCATGTTTTTAATGAGGGAATGACATAATAATATGATGTAAAGCTTGAAAAACTCGATTTTGCATAACACCCCCCCTTTAAGACGAGACACGGCAGGTGAAAGTATTGATTTTTAACTAGTTTCCTCCCTTAACATCTAAGTTTTCATGTCAGAGTATAAAATTGACAAAACTTACCCCGTACGATGCTTTTTTTTATGATGTTTTGTCCGCACGCGGTGCGGAGATAACCCGGAAGTAGCATCTCCGCCGCTTCACAAAGCCGCCTTTCTCACAGGTGTTCATTCACAATTATTGCCATGTTTTACATCCACGTGTCCCACAAATATGGTATTATTTCTTCTGGGAGCCAGTGGATACGGAAGAGCGAAGAAAGGTGCCGCTAGCTAAACCTACAATGGCAATCAGCTACAGCGAGTTATCAGGACCGTGACAAAATACACAGTCCTTTTATCATAAAGGGAGACAAAAAAACCTAGGCTTGTAAAAGTTCACGGCCGCAGCTAAAGTTACAGCCACAGTGCCAGTTTGTGTAACGTTACGTGACTGTCAGTAGCTAGATGTTAGCATGCTAAGGTGTTAGCCTAGCGGGTGGGCCCTAATCTTACCTTAGAGCAGACGTTTGCTTGTTTATGTTGGAGACATTTATCTGGGCGTAGGCCGTCCACATTATTTGATCCATTGTAGGCAGTGTTCAGGTTGTGTTTTCGGCTTTGGGAAGGAAAATTACTCCACTCCTCCAGACACACTCTTGTGGTACCTAGTGTCCGATTTACATCCTCCATAGGCAGATGCTTCACCATTTTGCTTCTTCTTCTTTGTCTGGTAGGGTTTTTGGCGGTTAGCAGTAAAAAAAAAAAAGGAGAAAAAAGTACTTCTCCTTGTCTCTGTGTCTTTATTTTGCAGAAAAATATACCCATTATTCAGCATTTGTTAAAGCAATGGTTGAGGAAAGGCAGAAAGTTAAGATTATTCCTCTTCTTTAATTTCCCACTGGCTGTTTCGAACATGACCACAGGGGCAATTCCAAAGTTGCCGTCCAAAGTTGTGTCTATATGTGGTGGGAAAAAAGACTTTTGGAGTTTGATTGGAAAACTGTCCAGAAGGTTCATATAGATCTGTGGCGAATGCGGCGGACACTTCTACTTTTTCATCTGTAGCACAACAAAGCCCAGGAACTACAAATTGAGGGGCTTTCTGCTGTGTGACTCATGTTCTGTATATCATCAGTCACCTATAGCATGCCCAAGTCATCTTTTGACCAAATTGAGGTCTCTCCAAACCCTGCTGCATCCTTAGATCTTAGATTTCAAACACACCTGTCAGGAATCCACATGTTTTTGCTTTTTTTTCTGAAAACCTTAAAATTCGATTTATGCTTGGAGGCTGACAATACGTTGCTACTGTCAACCTTTAACATGTTTTATCGTTCAACTACAGACAGCGAGGAGCGCTGCCAATACCGGAAGGAGATATGGAAGAGATGAATGTGACAGCGCAAAAAGGAATCCATGCAATTATGCTTCAGCTAAGCTATATATGGACATCCTGCCTGTCACAGCCACAGTACAAATGAGCTATATCCCCCAGCAAATGATCACACTTAGCCATTATCTGTCTACACCTGTCATCTGAAGGACACATGCACCAAAATACCACAGCATCTCTAAATAGACGCCGGCGCCCTGCTTGAGGTGCCGTACATTTCTTTTTTATTAATGCCGGATTGCTTTGCCAACGGTGGTGTGTTTATGGTTTGTGCCTGTAAATAACTAGGATTGAAATGTCAGAGGTGCAGGGGAGGAGAGGGAGACACCGGCGCTCATATTTGGAGTCATGAATAAAGACTCATTCATGGACAGGAGCGAGGAAGGATGCCTGGATCCGCAGATGGAGTAGTTTAAGGTAGATATATAAATCAATGGGTTTAAATAGAACAGCTTCGAGCCAAGACAAATGTGGCTGGAGCTGTGATTTATTGTTAATTAACAATATTAGGAAAGGCATGTTTATTTATACCATGTATTTTGTATACAAGACAACTCAATGCGACTAGTATTAGTATTCCTGCATACACAGTCCGTCTCCTTCTTCCTCTTGCTCAGACTCAAATACATGTCACACAGAGGAAAAAAGGTCCATACATTTACCAACCTCACTCTCTCCATTACGCTCGCAGACGACACAATAGCGGTGGGTCTCATTGTGTCTAGTGTTGTAGTTGTGAAGGGGCAGGTGAGTGTGTTTGCATGCACTCTAGTAACCTCTAGTATAACCACATGGTCACTTGCTGCTGGTACAACACTCAAACCAATAGAGTCTCTTTTTAAAAAAGCCATACAAATCTTGGACAAGAAACCGTTCTCCTTTCACCACTGCACTGTTTTAGAGAAGCATCATTTACTCAATTTTGATAACTTCATTCATTTTAAATATGGTTGCCTTGTATATAAAGTATTGCATGGACTTGCTCCACCTCCATTGCAGGATTTCATCAAGCCAAAGTCAGTTAGTGGGATGGGCACCAGGGCATCAGCTCGAGGAGGCTGTGAGGTTCCACACAGGAGAACCTCCTTTGGACAGACTGTGCTCTCTGTAAAAGGCACCAAGTACTGGAATAATCTCCCTTTATCAATCAGAGAGACTCCAACTCTGGCTACTTTCAAAGCACGTTTTAAACTGTGGCTAAAGGAAAACCAGGCCTGTGAACACTTTTAGTTGTTACTGCATTTATTGTTGTCACATTATGTTAATTGTAAATTGTAAATTGTGTATGTGCTGCCTGCCTAGGGACTACAGATGGAAACTAGCATCCCTGCTATAATCTGGCATATTTACAGTGCTCATGTGCAACTGTTCATTAATATGCATTGTCCCTATCAAATAAATAAATAAAAAGTAACCTGTTTTTTAGAAAGATCCTGGTTAAGAGCATTCTGGATATGATGTTTACATGTGTCCGAGAAACCAGGACACTCATATCCCTGCATGCGCAACTACAGAATCCTGGATAGTTAGGCTCCAGAGGGGGGGGCGGGGCTAATGACGAATATGGTAAGGAGCTAAATAAATGGTTATAGCCGAACTGGAGAATTGCACTCAGTTAAGGGGGGGGTTAAGGAGTTAACCTCTTAACTCCCACCTGAACGGATCCCATTTTCTCCAGTTTGGCTTTACCCTAATCAAAAAGATTCTTGGGAAAAAAGCACCAAAAATGTGACAAAAACTCAACCAAAGTATGACAAAAATTCAACAAAAATGTGACAAAAAAATCAACCATAAAGTTACAGAAATTCAACAAAAATGTGACAAAAACTCAATAAAAAAATTAAAAAATTTCAACAAAAAGTGACAAAAAGCTCAACAAAAATGTGACAAAAATGGAAAAAAAAGAAAAGAAAAAAAAAACATACAAAAGGTGACACAACACAGCAACAACGCGAGGAAAAGGGTCAGTTTTTGGGGTCTTAGCTTTCAAATGAGGTGTTACACAGCCAAAAGAGGACAGAATGCATTTGGTTTAGGCGGGTGGTAAGAGGTTAAACCATAAATCGGGCACAAACAATGTTAGCTCAAGTGCAGCATGTAACTTACTCGTCACATTGTCATGTTCACGGGACTTCATTGAATTTTACAACCTTCAATAACCTTCAAGACTTTCCTTATTCAGCAAGTCCCGAAAAATCGGAGCTCGTCCTATACATTTACCGTGAGCTATTTACGTATATTTCTTGGGGATAATTGGGTTGCAGAGTCTCTCCTTCGTGTCCTCGTAAACAGCTCAGATTCTGCCTGTACAGTCGAAAAAACCTCTGCTCTCAGTCTTTCTAAATGATGCTGTCTGTTTCACCTTCAGGTTGTAATGGGAGTCTCGGGGGCAGGACACGCGGCTCCGTGTGCACCTCTTAACGCGGGAATAATCTCATAATCGCTGCACTGTGAGGAGTTTATCTTTGAAAGCATTAGCACGCATCGCATTAGGGATTATTAGGGGAGTTTGCCGGTGTGTGTGTTTGGGGCGCATAAAAACTAGCCCAGTGTCTGAGTTTGCATAAAGTAATACCTTGCACTAATTATCAAATTACTTCATCCACTCACTGGCCTTTTGGGGTTTTGTTAAATGTTTTACCTCATTCTTTTTATAGTCGTTTCATTCATTAACCTCTTACCTCCCGCCTGAACCGAGAGCATTTTCTCCAGTTCAGCTTTACCCAAATCCTGTAGGCCAGTGTAACGCCTCATTTGAAAGCTAAGATCTACAAAACTCATCTGAATGGATCTTTTCCCTCACGTCATCAGATTTTTTCCCCATCATTTTTTGGGGGGTATTGAACTAATTTTTGTAACTTTTTTGTAAATTTTTGGTCAAATTGTTTGTAAATTTTTGGTCACTTTTCGTCACATTTGTCCTTTTTTTGTCAATTTTTTTGTAATTTTTTTGTCAAATATTTATCACATTTTTGCCACTTTTTCATAATTTTTTCGTCATTTTTTTGTCATTTCTTTGTCATTGTTTTGTCCATTTTTTGCCTTATTTTTTTTTTGTCAATTTTTTGGCCGTTTTTTGGCCGTTTTTTGACAATTTTTCGACTGTTTTTTGTCAAAGTTTTCTCACTTTTTTGTCACATCTTCATCATTGTTTTTGTCTCAGTTCTGTCGCTATTTGAGTTGGCACATTGAGTTGCCTTGTGTACGAAATGCGCGGTATAAATAAGGTTGCCTTCCCTCTTTTCTCACCTTTTTTCCAGAAGCTTTTGGATTGGGGTAAAGCCAAACTGGAGAAAATGTGCTCGGTTCAGGTGGGAGTTCAGGGGTTAAAAAAGTAAAAAGGTAAACATTAAGTCTAACTGATCTATAATCTACAGCAAGGAGGAGGATTTACTGTTTTTGTTTATTCTGATGTTTGGGAAGGCAGGGGTTGGGGTTGTCCTAAAACTAGAGGGTTGT
This sequence comes from Gobius niger, assembly GCF_951799975.1. Taxonomy (NCBI): domain Eukaryota; kingdom Metazoa; phylum Chordata; class Actinopteri; order Gobiiformes; family Gobiidae; genus Gobius; species Gobius niger. The sequence goes on from NC_136858.1 coordinate 33,054,418, forward strand.
TCAAACATCTAAAACTATTCCCTTCTTCGAGAGTGTTTGTTTGTAGTGGTTGGAAAGGCAGTCATGTCCAGAAACACTGAGTACCTGAGTACGGAAGATGCTCCGAGGAACATTTCACAGACAGCACAAGATCATACAAATTTGGACTGGACCAATGGTGTAACAGGTCAGAGAGATCTAAAGCGTCCAGGGACAATGAAGAAATGTATAAGATACAGAGATACATGTGTCGCAAAAGACACAAACATAATATCTTCAGTTATGGATTAGATGCCCTGAACCCGGTCAAGTGGGCAAAATGATGTCATTGTAGCTGTACAAAGGTCACAGTGTGTAATTGCCAGTTGTCCATAAAACATAGGTAATATGATTGTATCAAACATAACAATATACAGTTGGGTTTCCATGACACACGGCTGGAATATCAATGGGTTTGTTCATGTGAAATCTTATTTAAAAATCAAGAAATGAGCTAAATATGGTATATTTTACATGGAGAGCATGGCCAAAACTTGACAAACATGGGGGCATTGGTGCACCCATCAACGCATCCATTTTCTTCCGCTTTATCTGGGGCCGGGACGCGGGGGCAGCAGTCTCAGCAGAGATGCCCAGACTTCCCGATCCACGCACACCTCCTCCAGCTGTTCTGGGCGGACCCCGAGGCGACACCAGGCCAGCTCGGAGACATAGTCCCACCAGCGTGTCCTGGGTCTTCCACGAGGCCTTGTCCCACTAGGACATGCCTGGAACACCTCCCGAGGGAGGCGGCCTGAAGGCATCCGAAACAGATGCCCTAACCACCTCAGCTGCTCCTTTTGACATGAAGGAACAGCGACTCTACTCCGAGCTCCTCCCGGGTAACTGAGCTCCTCACCCGATCTCGAAGGGTGCGGTGGGAACGTAGATCGATCGGTAAATCGAGAGCTTTGCCCCGACTCAGCTCCCTCTTCACCACAACAGTCCGATACAGTGACAGCATCACTGCTGACGCTGCACCGATCCGTCTATCAATCTCACACTCCATCCGTCCCTCACTCGTGAACAGATACTTGAACTCCTCCACTTAGGACTCTCCACTGACCTGAAGAGCTTTGGTGCAACTAACACAAAATATTAGCCATGATCCCTGTCATTGCATTACTACACTGCCCGGGGGGAAAACGTTTGCTCTAATATTTTGTCTGACGCCTGTAGCTTTGATTACAACACGCATTCAGTGTGTCATCCTGAAAAGATCCAGTGTTGCATTCATTTTTCACCAAGATCTTGTATTGATGATGGGAGAGTGTGACCACTTTGCAAAGCCTTCTCCTGCACATCTCAAAGATTCTCAGTGGAGTTAAGATCTGGACTAGTAAAAATGATCCCTCTTTCACATTTGGAGCCCGACGAATCCTAGCATTGTCTTGGAATATGCCCGTGCCATCAGGGAAGAAGAAATCCACTGATGTGTAGGTAGTGAGCTGATTCAGATGATAACAGCCGGGTGGTATACACAGCACCCAATGAGCAAAACTGTTAAGGCCAAGAGACATCAGTGAAACTGTGCAGTGAGATTGTAGATGGATTTTCCCTTAGGCTACCTCTCCTCTCTCTCCTCTCTCCCCTCATGGCTCCCTGCTGTGCCCATCACCGCAAACCCACCCACCTCTCGACCAAAAAACAGTACCCACCCACCTCTCGCACTGATGCAAGGATCGTGTTGCACATACAGCGCGCTCTCAGGGAAACCTCATTCTGCTGCCAGCGGATTCCTCTCACAGAGATGAACAAATATAGAAAAAATCCCCTCATGTTGTTGATTCAAGAACAACCCCAAAATATCTGTCATAGCAGTTAATGGCACAACAAGTAAGGCAAATGTTATGGTTTTGATGCTATTAACCTCTTAACTCCCGCCTGAACCGAGAGTATCTTTTTCCTCACGTCATCAGATTTTTTTTCCATCATTTTTTTGTTGGCTATTCAACTCATTTTTGTAACTTTTTTGTCATTTTTTGGTCACTTTTGTCCCATTTTTTTTCTTTTTTTTTTCTTTTTTGGGATCATTTTTTGGTAAAATTTTCATAACATTTTTGTAAAAAAAAAAAGAAGTCATTTTTTGTCACATTTTTGTCATTTTTTGGTCAATCTTTTATCACATTTTTGTCATTTTCTGTCACATTTTGTCACATTTTTTGTCATTTTTTTGTCACATTTTTGTCATTTTTTTTGTCATTTTTTTGTCATTTTTTTGTCAATTTTTTATCACATTTTTGCCACATTTTTGTATTTTTTTGTCCAATTTTTTTCATTTTTTGTAATTTTTTTCTCATATTTTTGTCATTTTTTCGTCCATTTTTTTTTCAATTTCTTGTGACATTTTTGCCACTTTTTCATCAATTTTTCGTCACTTTTTTGTCAATGTTTTCTCACTTTTTTGTCACATTTCCATCATTGTTTTCGTCTCAGTTTTGTTGCTATTTTCACAGCTTTTTTCCCAGAAGCTTTTGGACTGTGGTAAAGCCAAACTGGAGAAAATGTGCTCTGTTCAGGTGGGAGTTAAGGGGTTAAAGGGATAGACATAAAGAATCCAATAATGTTCTTTGTCGGGACGGACATAGCAGATACATGGGTGACTACCGCATTTCAATATTAGTACACTTTTCCAGTCATGTTCGGTTTAAAAACAAAAAAATCCAAGCGCAGATATATAGAGTCTGTATCCGTCGTGGCACAGTTAAGTTTTGCTCAGCACCGGGAGAGATGACAGCAGCTTCAGGGAACAAAGCAATAAGGAGCATTAACATAAATTCTGATGGAAATGTATTCTGCAGCGGGCAATGACTTTCCCGTGTATCCCAGGGACTTTCCGAATGGAGACACAAAGGTAATGAGCAAATATTAGTCACGATATTTCAGATGCAAAATGAAGATAAACCGTTTCAGTCTTGTGAGACATACAGGCTTTAAAGGGATTAAGGTTACGGAAGAAATTGAAGACCTCGTCGGATCAAAACCAGATCACTGATACAAACCAACAATCATCGGGTTATTATTTAAGCAAAGTGGGTTCAGTGACTCGCCCAAAGACATGATTATAATACGCACTGCTTACAGCTGGGAGTCATGAGGCTGCTCTGCCACGTTGGCCATTGTCGCACATTACCTGAAGCAGAGTTCACTGCATAGATTTCGAGTGCATTAAGTCTGAAGATGATTTTTGTGATGTTTATTAGGATCCCCTTGATTACATATTACTCCAATACAAGAAAAGTACTAAGTAACTTGTTTACCTAAATAAATCCCCTAAATACAAGTGTTAATGGGATGATTGGGGGGGTCTTTCATGTCCCCTGGTGTCTCTAACTTCCCTGTAACTTTCCTGCCACCGGGTCGGAGCACCAATACACACTAACGGAATCAAGAAGAAGCTAACAGGCTAACAGGCAAAGCTAACTGCAGGCTAGCGCTATTTAACAGTATTTACAGCCAAGTTTGAGTGATTTTTTTTTATCTCCATTGTGTAATTGGATGTACAATATCTGTCTCTCCCTTTGTCTTTTCTGTCAGCGTAGTATTTACTCTCACGGACAATTAATGAGTAAAAACATGCAACATGCTACGACACCTGCAGTGGCGCTTATGGCCTCTAGGGGGATGAGCTACTTGTTTTATTATGATTATAAATAATTGTTGTGAACAATATCTCTTCACAACCTAAAGATGACGCCCAGATTCACCACCTGTACGGCAACACGACAGGGACAAACCTTCCTTGTCAAAAGCCAGTTACATTGACAGTACATCAGTACATCGTTGGGGCGACAGTGGCACAGATGGTAGAGAGGGTCGTCTCATGATCGGAAGGTCGGGGGTTCGGATCCCACCTCCTGAAAGTGCACATTGTCGTTGTGTCCTTGGGCAAGACACTTCACCCACATTGCCCCCAGTGTCTGCGTACATTGGTGTATGAATGAGAGTATGAATGGGTGAGTGGATCCTTGCTGTAAAGCGCTTTGAGTGCCTAATGTAGGTGGAAAAGCGCTATATAAGTTGAGACCATTTACCATTTACCATCTGCACACTGCCACCTACTGTTCTGGAGTGTAAGACCTTTGGAGCCTTTAGAGAAATGTAGTGGAGTAGAAAGTATTACACAAAAGTGAAGTGTAGATCCTGAAAAACTACAGTGCTAGTACCATAAGGGCTTCAAAGTAGAAGTTTTTTCTCAGACCAATGTAGATTTATGGGGGATTTTTTTTTTAGCCGATGCCGATATGCACAGCCAATATTTTTGATCGATCCAAATGTGTTAATAATCCTGTGTATAATGCATTTAAACTGTAAAATGTGTCAGTGTTGAACTGTGACAACAGTGGGTGCTTCATTGGGGCGGCTGATTTATTCAGGACATTCATGTTCAGTACTTCACAGGGAACTCGTTTTAAAGAAGAAAAAAAGCAGATTCCCAAACTAAAAACAATTAATCAATCAATCAAACTTTATTTATAAAGCGCTTTTCATACCGAAAGGCATCACAAAGTGCTTTACAGATTACAACATTTAAAACAATACGCCTGGCACAAAACTAAAAACAGTAAGTCTCTTTCACTTTTAATTAGAAGCAAAAGTCTGCAACATAAAACAAAAAAATTTAACAAACTTGTACTGATTTTCATTGCAATGTATTTCAGCTCTGAGGTTGAGGAAGTTGTGGAAGGGCTCATTTTAAAGCTCTGACTGTGGTCAATACCAGGGTTGGTTCCGGAGATAGCTTTTATCCGCATTAGATCAGCCGATAGATATTGAACTGACTGTAATGATTGATATTGAACAATACCCAGATATTGGTCCGATATATCGGCCAGCCGACTTCTACTCCAACGTAATGTTTTGTTCATTTAAAGAGTAGGGAAGCCTCCAGACCCGGAGCCGAGACACATCTACCGTGAAGCGAATCCACCGTGATAGTGCGCCCTCAGCTGGATTAGACGGATCTAGCCCGAACAGCTTTAAGGAAGATTGATGTTAATATGTTGATCTACTTGACGCATGTGAGGAGTCACTGAGTTATTTCATTTTTTTTCTAAAAACAAAAATCTTAAATACAAATTTGGGAAGTGTAACGAGATGCTTCTGTTGATTGATAAAGAAAACATAACTTCTAACAGCATAGGAATTGCTTGTTATTTTTGTCCCTTAACGATCCTAATCCTAATGACCCTAACCATAATCCTAACCTAAACCAAGCCCTCATCCTAATCCTAACCTTATACCCTAATCTTATCCTAACCCAATCCAAATGACGCTAAACTAACCCTCAAAATTATTGTAAAACATACAATATTAGTAAATAATACCGCCGTGGATCTGCTCCTACCAGCAGAGGGCGCACTATCACAGTGATTCCGCCTCACTGTCGTGGATCTGCCTCGGCTCCTTGCCTGCAGCTTTCTATTATTGCATTTAAAAGCCTTAAAATGCACATTCCAGAGCAGTAGGTGGCGCTGTGTAATATACAGTAGGTGGAAGAGGTTTTATCACCGCCGTGTACCACGCAGGTAGTAAATTTGTTGTGTTTTTGAAGCTGCAAAGGAGTTTTCAACAGCGTATACTTCAGTACTTTCACTCAAGTAAAAATGATTAACTTTTTATGGGAGTATTATGGCCAAAAATGCTTGTAATGTCCTGGATTTACAAACATAGTAAACAAATCCTTAACCAGAACTACACCAGGACTAATCTAGTTGTAAAATACACAGAAACCAGGAGAAAACTTACTTTGCTTCTGAACCAGGTCTAAATTACTATCTCCCAGGACACACACAGTTTCAACAGGAACTTCTAATTAAAACCGTTCTCTGGTTTTCACCGCGAGAGAAAGCAACATGGCTGCACGCACAATGGCCTCACGCTGCGTTAAAACTGGCAGCTGAAGGAAACAACCGATAATTTAGTTTTGCAGCGCCTCGCCCGACGCTGCCCTACTCTGTCTCTGTGAATGGAGAGACTGCAGAGTGTAGCGCAAATGCTGCTGACGTTTAGAGGAGCTAGTAATTACACCAAGACAAAGGGTCACAACTCGCCACAGGTTTGAAATAAGAAAGTGGAAATATTCTTTGCAGAAAGTGAGGCAGATTTGCATGTGTTCTATTTCATTTAGGTGTTTTAGAAAGCGCTGTATATTCTGTCTTTACTTCTACTCATGGGTCTGAAGTCACTTTTCTACTAACATATTTATTTTCTTAGGACATCAAGATGATCTCATATTAAAGAGGGGGTATTATGCTTTTTTCACATCACATAGCACCAGTCTATATCACACTACAATGATGACGAAACCTTCTGTTGGTCTGTAAATGCAGTAAATTAGAAGAAAAAATTGCTCTCTCAAAATGGCTGTAGTGAATGTCTTGAAATAGACCTCTGTCTCTTTAAGAACCTCTGACCCTTTCCGACACGCCCCCTCCACACGCTGTCTGTGGCATCAGTGGGGAGGGGGTTCTGCTGAGGAGCAGTGGTTGGTTACTCAGCTGGTGACGAAAGCTCGGAGGCGTCTCCAGGAGGTGGGGGGCGTTCCTAGGAGGACTCAGGCAAACCTATCCCTAAAATGGCTGCCATCAGTTTTTACAGATTTCTCAAAAATACGTGAATGTGCCAAGGCAACACTTCAGGCATGTTTTTAATGAGGGAATGACATAATAACATGATGTAAAGCTTGAAAAAGTCGATTTTGCATAATACCCCCCCTTTAAATCTCATATGAGGCAAACACACACCCTCCCCTCCACACCCCGGTCCTTACGTGGCCGCCATGTAGTGCCCCCCCCCCCCCGGCCAACCCAGTGAAGCCTCAACAGACCAGCAATTTACCAAAAGGGACAACAACAAGATAGATTCTTAACCTCTTAACCCCCGCCTTAACCAAGTCCATGTTCTCCAGTTTGGCAATATCCAAATCTAAAAGTTTCTTGAAAAAGATCGTCAAGATGGCGACAAAACCTAAAAGAAAACGAGGAGGAAAACGCAACAAAACAGCTTGAAAAAATCACCAAGAAAGGGATGAAGGTGCAGCAAAAAGAAAAACCATGAATAGTCATATTTCTGCATACATTTCAAAGTAACGGTCCAGACCTTAAAAAATAAAGGTTGTAGTAAGTTTCTAGTGTAATAATTGGTAACTGGTGTAAATTTAGTGTCACTACGTAGAAGCTATTGAAGAGTAATGTCCATAAATTGCTATATTCTGGTATGGATTTCAAAATAAAGGCTCAGACCTCGAAAATAAAGGTTGTAGTAAGTTGCTTGTAAGATAATTAATAACTAGTGCCACTTTGGTGCCGACACAGTAGAAGCTATTGAAGAGTAATATGCACAAATGTTCATATATTGACATACATTTCAGAAATAAATGCCCAGATCCAAACAATAAAGGTTGTAGTAAGTTGCTGATATGATAATTGCTATAATAATTTACTATTTAATTTGCTTGATTAAGTGCTGATATAAAGCGTGTATAGAACTTTGATGATACAATGCTAGTTAATACCCACAAAACAAGAACACAAAAACAACAATTTTACCTTTTGAAATCGCCTGTATTAAAGTTTTAGGGCCCCAAATCATACATGTCAATCAAAGAGCTCCGGAAATGTACAGAAATGTCCCCTTACCTTTCCAAAGCTGCCCTTTCCAATGGCTCGCAGTATCTGGAAATGGTCAAAGTTCACTGTAAGAAAACACAAAACAAACAAATACATGTGAGGAAGTTATATTGACCAAGACGCCATACATTACAGTTTGCTGCAAATCATGTAAGATCGATAACTGGCTGCGGCCCACACACCGGCTCCTCCTCCTCTTCCATTCTGTGTGCTTTATTCAATGTCCGCCGTCTACAGTCATAAAACTCCGGCCAAAGCGCTGTTCGAAGAGTCCTTGGTCGTGACTTTGAAACTTTGTGAACTAAACTGCGACATAAATGCTCCACTGTTCAACAATGTGTCAAGAGATTAGCAATTTGTCCGGAGGAAAATGTGGCTTTCGGAGCGCCACCTCGATCAAAAGAAAATGAAATGTGAAGGAAGGACTTTAGACAAACGTGTAGCTCAGTGGGCAGAGTATTAAGATTATATTACGATGATGTTAAGACCAATAACCAGATCAAAGGCTTTGTCATTGCGATAAAGTTTAGTTTCAGCTCAACCAGATGAGGACAGATTGAGGAAAGAGGTTAAAATTGTATCTAAAGAAAAAATGTTGCTTATAAAGTTCAGCAATTTTTGTGAAGAAAGAATCCATGAATAGGAACAGTGAGCTTAGATGTCACCTGTCTCCTCTGTACAATAACTCAATAAATCAATAATAAATCAATCCCCAATTAATCTTCTTTATAAATATAAAAAAAATATCATTAAAAGAAATGTATTTGTGTGACAGTGTTTGGTTCAAGTGCTAAAAACTGTAGTGCTGCCCCCTGCTGGCCTGACTGTATTCTTGATCATTATTGGCCTCTACACTGCGTTCCAAATTATTATGCAAATTGTATTTTTGTGTCAAAAAGGGAAAAAATGGAGAGAAACTCATGATGTGGACCCCCTCCTGCCCTGACCTCAACCCTGTTGAGAACCTTTGGAGCCTCAACAAAAAAAAAAATCTATGAGGGTGGGAGGCAGTTTTCATCCAAACGGCAGCTCTGGGAGGCTATTCTAACATCCTGCAAAGAAATCCAAGCAGAAACTGCCCAAAAATTCACAAGTTTCATGGATTTAAGAATTTTGAAGCTGCTATCATACAAGGGCTCCTATGGTAAAATATAACTTGACCTGTTAAGATTTTTTTGATTGAAATAGCTTTTGATTTCAGTAAATATGACCACCTAATGCTACAAATTCAACAAATGACCATTTTCAGTTAATTACTAGCTTTAAAATGTATTGAAATGATGAGTTGCATAATAATTTGAAACAGTGTATTTTGAGGTTTTTACTACATTTATTTTTGAAAAAAATGTTATCACTAGGACATTTTTTACACCACATTTAAATGATCCTCCACCAGTTAAAGACTTGAAAATTATGCTGACTCTCATTTGAGTTGACAACTTAGAAAATCTTGTCAAAATGTCATTTGCATAATAATTTGGAACGCAGTGTATTGACTGTGAAAGCACTGCTGCCTCATTAATATGCATTACGTCATCAAAAGTATCGATATCGGAATAAAAAGTATCGTATCATCCCGCAAAACATCACGATATATCGTAAAATCAATATATTGTCACACTCCTACCCAGAACCAGAAGGGAAACTTTTTTGCATGTTTTTTCATTAGGGGGAAACCGGAGCAGACACGGGGTGGAACCTGCAAACCCAACACAACTCCCAACTGTAGCACACAACCAGGTCTAGTACAGATCTAAGGGTGTGTTCAGACCTGCACTGTTTGGTCCACTTTAAACAGATCAGAGTTCGTTTTGAACGCTGCTCCGGATTTTTTATTCAGGTGTGAAAACAACAAACGAATCCTGTTGCGGATCAAAGAACCGGACGAGACCCACTTTTTCAGGTGGTCTCGGTCCGGCTTCCAAACGGACTCTGGTCCAGTTTGCTCCAGGTGTGATTATAAACCACTGTTGATCCGAAACAACTGCGGGATACATGCGCCTTTTTGGGCTTAACAAGCCACCGTAGCAAGGCACCGTGAGAAACGTTATCCCTTCACTGCTGCTAACGCTAATATTGGATGGATGCTACAAACAATGAGCCGTGGACAGACCTGGAGCCTCCTGGATATTTGGGCAGATGCACTAACCCAACAAGACACACAAAAATGCGTTCGTGTTTAGCGAGAAAATGAAGGAGACGGGCTTCGAGCGTCTCCTGAACAGCCGCGGTCGCCGCAGCGGAAAAAACTTCGCCAAACTTAAATGAAAGTACAAGACGCATTAAAGAAGAGAGGAGGATCAAGCTCAGCTCAGCAGACGACCCTTCATCCACACAAAACACCTCTTCCACCAGCTGCTCCGGTGAAGCTGAGGTTAATGGTCAGTGGTTTAGCCTCTCACGTTTCTTTTATTATCACAGTAAGCGTCATATTTTCATTTTTATTTCATTTGTTGTGGTCCTTGCTGTCCAATGGGAGCCTCGATCGTCACACACGTGTATGTGTTTACAAAATATATAGTTCTCTTGCAAAAAGTACAGTCTGAATACAAACTGCACCAAACGAAAAAAAAAAGTTCGCTTCTGATCCGGAACAAACAAGCGGAGCAAAGGACTTTTCTGGTCTCAATACAATCAGATTCAAACCACACCAAGTTGAGGACGTTTCTCCATTTTCAGAAACATCCCTAACTCAACCTCAGTCAAGCCAGTTGAAGATGGAAGAAAAAGGAACAAAACTGCCTTTCAGAAAATCTCGAGCCCCACTGTGTCCCTGAACCTCCGCCGACCGCGCCGCATTAAAACCTTTTTGATCCATAATTTCACCAAAAGTCGTTTAAAAGTCCAGGCGTCTGACTCACCGCGCTCCGGGTCTCTGAGTTGTACATTACTACGACTGACTCACACCCACTGAAGTACAAAGAAAAGGGGACGATTTAAAGTTTAACACAAGCTGCTTTTCAAGACTGCAAGGTGCGTTTGGAAATGTCACGATGCATTAGTCCAGAAAGGGCTTTGTCATTCGAAGCTTTAAAGTTTTTTTCAGTTTTCTTTATCTCATGCTGAAGCTACACAAGTCATACTGAACAGAGGCCGCAGATGTGACAGAACATTTTAAAGAGAGATCTGAATATGCGGCGGAGGAGAGACCACGATTTGATGGTGGAATGTGACTTTTGCAAATGTTTTCACTTGTGTTATGAGTCATATCAGCGTAATTACTGGGTCTATTCACATGCAATGAAAACTGGCACAAAGTTCAAGGTCTTCTCTGTCAGCACACATTAAAAAGTAGTGCCTTTATTCAATCAAACAGGCACAACAGTTTCAAAAGATTTTAAATGATTTCAAACCTTGTACACCCCCTGTAAACCAGAAGATGAATATGAATATGAATATGAATATGTTTGGATTTCCATAAAGATCCATCATCAGATCATGATTTATGATTGTTTTTTTATGTTTAATGCAGTGACGAGCTCAAATAAAGGTGAAACTCAGAAAATATCGTTCAAAAGTTAATTTATTTCTGTAATTCTAGTGAAAATGTGAAACTAATATATGGTATAGACCAGGGGTAGGCAAGTTTTCTTGGCGGAGGGGCCGATTTTCTTAATTGTAAATAGATCGAGGGCCGAAGCCAATGATTATTAGCCCAAAGTAAAGCACAACACTGGACAAAAATGACAATATTAAATGAGATAAATTACTTAAAATTGCTCAAATAAAAGTCCTTCTAATTTGAATTTGAGTTGGTTTGAACTAATCCAAGACACAAATGCTAACGCCAATGGAACAAGAATAAAACCCACTTCAAATCAGACAATTGTTTTTCACTTGAAATGACACAAAATTATCTGAATTAAGAAAATAACTACTACTAGAGGTTTTATCTCATCCAAGACCAGACCAAATCTACTCAAACCTTAGATTTAATCTCTTAATTCAAGTAGATTTATGTAATTTCTTCCTTAAAACTATTATTCTTTTCCCAGTGCACTTCCTTCAAATGCCAGTGTTGTACATATGACCTCATTGGGTGTATTGACTGTATTTCTACCTTTTTTTCCTCCCATTTAACTCTAATAATGTTAATAGTATAGTAATGTTGATAGTAGCCTCCTGCGGGAGGTGTTCCAGGCATGTCCTAGTGGGACAAGGCCTCGGAAGACCCAGGACACGGTGGTGGGACTATGTCTCCGAGCTGGCCTGGTGTCGCCTCGGGGTCGCCCCAGAACAGCTGGAGGAGGTGTGTGTGGACCGGGAAGTTTGGGCATCTCTGCTGAGACTGCTGCCCCCGCGACCCGGCCCCGGATAAAGCGGAAGAAAATGGATGGATGGATGGATGTTAATAGTACTCTCTGATTAGTGTGATAATGTTTCTCAAAATCATCTTGAGGGCCAGAGGTTCCGTGCTGAAGGGCCGGATTTGGCCCTCGGGCCTGACGTTGCCTTCCCCTGGTATAGACTCATCACAGTGATTGTGGCTCACAGTCCATTTTCAGGTAACACTTTGTTTTACATTACCCTTGACACATTGTACCTAACTACATTCAGTACAATGTAATGAGCTTTGTAACAATTTGTAATAACTTATACCTATGGGTTAGACCTACAAACTAAAATGTATTTAGTTTGTAGGTACATAATGTAATAAGACATAATTCTAACTCTAACCTTAAGCACTAACCCTTAAGGGTCTCCTGTCCTATTACATTATGTCCAAATCAAGTTATTCCATTGTGTATGTACTACATAGGTACAAGTTATTACAGATTATTGCAGAGCACATTACATTGTACTAAATTTAGTTAGATACAATGCATCAAGGTAGTGTAAAATAAAGTGATACCCAAATAAAGGCTATACATAGGCCTATATCGACTTATCACTCAAGGACGATAACATTTTTAGTCTCAATAAATGCACGTGCACTCCGTGTGTACAGGTGGTTAAATTTCAAAAGAAAAGGAAAAAAAAAACATATGGTTACTCTACTTTTGCTGTAATACAGTATTATCTGAATCCATACATTTGATATACATTTTATTCTAACCAGGTTTAAGTTTTTGTCAGGAAATATTTAACCAGTAGATGGAATGTCAATATTATTGTTATTGAGATGATGCTGTATATTGACTATTTTTTTTTAAAATGTTGTCAGGGGCCTAGTTCAAACACAGAGCCTGGTGAGAGTGTAAGTTATGTAAAAAGGTTGAGAAGCACAGATGGATACAGTGTCCGAGAATATGTTGACCCTTCTAGTTTGCACTTTTTTTGGTATAAGGTGTTAATATTGAATGCCAAAAGTCCAATACATTTCGATTAAAATAGTTGCTTAAAGTTTTCTTTTTATTGACTACAATATTTGCATTACACTAAATATTATCATTTATCACGATATTTTCTGAGATGATATATCGTCCTCAAATTTCTTTTATCGTGGCAGGCCTAGCTATACATATCTCATTTCGCATGTAATGAGTCTATATCATATATTAGTTTCACAATTTAAGTTGCATAACAGAAGTGAATCCACTTTTTAACGATATTCAAATTGCACCGACACTTCTCTCCACTCGCTGCTTCTACTGTGAGGTTTAAACCAGGACTAAACCAGGAGAAAACTTGGTCTAAACCTGGTCTAAACTATATCTAAAATCAGACAATATCACAGAATGCATCTGGATTAAACCGGGACGAGACCAAGCGGTAAAGCAGAGACTGAAATCAAGGTCGAAACCAGGACCAAAAAGGACTAAACGAAACGGGGATTACCCTGGACTAAAGACTAGTCTAACCCAGGTCTAAACCCCAGGACTCAATCAGAAATGAATCAAAAGAACCATATCACAGACAGAACCTGGATTAAAGCAGGATTAAACCATGAGGAAAGCGTGTCAAAACTCCAAGGACTAAACCAGGACAAGAAGCAGCAGATGGCTTTCGTCGCCTTTGGAAGCCACAATAAACCCGGAAACTAAACTAAACACTCATTTGAGCAGGTATTGATACTTTGTGTCAATGGATATTCTTACAACTGAAAAAGTAGACCTAAATAAACAGCAATATTAGTTTACAAAAGTTTACAAAAGCTTAAGTCTGTAATTCCATTTATTTAAGAGTAGCTTTGGGTTGTGCAACAAGGTGGTAACAAAAAAGGAAAGTAATTAGTTTCTCTAAAACGTAGGAAAACAGTGAAATGTCAAGAAATAATAAGAATAAAGAAATGTTCTGAACACTTTGGACTGTTTGGATGTTAATGTTGGCGTGCAGCTCCGGGGCTGTGCTGAACTTTTAAGCTATACTTTAAAGTCTTGCGATAACGACGTAGCTTCCACACAGATTACATAAAGGCCACGGAATATTCAAATCAGTTTAGAGATGTCTCGGAAAATTGGATTAACGCGACGACACAGCCGCAGCGGGATTATTATCAAGATGAAGAGCGAGGGGGGAGAGCGAGGGGGGCGTCGTGGCTAAATTAAAACGGCTAATGTGAAATCGAGTTTATCATCGGGAACATCAGAGTCTCACCGTGGACATTTACGCCTCTGATTGTAACACACTGAAGGAGTCTGGCCTTAATGTGGGGCTTTAAAGCAAACGTTTCTCTTTCCAAAGGTTAGTATTATCCTCCATTTGCCGGCGCTGTTACCTAAATTAAACATTACAGGGGCTACACAGGCGGCAGCGGGACAAATTTAATGCCATTTGAAAGGACGCGTGCATAATTTCTTCAGATTTGTATCCGTTCCAGTAAACAGAGGAATGACGGAAGATTTGGACAGGGTTTATACTGGCAGAAGCAAGTCACATTCAATGCTTTTTAAGGCCCAAATACTATGATTTTAATGCCACAAGCGCACGTTTGAGATTTGCAAACATTTCATCAGAGGAAAGAGAGTGGACAAAATAGGCCACTTTAACCCCTTAACTCCCACCTGAACCGAGCACATTTTCTCCAGTTTGGCTTTACCCCAGTCCGAAAGCTTCTGGAAAAAAGCTGTGATAATAGCAACAAAACTGAGACGAAAACAATGATGGAAATGTGACAAAAAAGTGAGAAAACATTGACAAAAAAGTGACGAAGAATTGATGAAAAAGTGGCAAAAATGTCACAAAAATGTCACGAGAAATTGACAAAAAATGGACGAAAAAATGACAAAAATGTGACAAAAAAATGACAAAAATGTTACAAAATGTGACAAAAAAAATGACAAAAATATGACAAAAATTTTATAAAAAATTGACAAAAAAAATACAAAAAATTGACAAAAAATGACAAAAAAATGACAAAAAAATGACAAAAATGTGACAAAAAATGACAAAAAAGTTACAAAAATGAGTTGAATACCCAACAAAAAATGCTGGGAAAAAAATCTGATGACGTGAGGAAAAAGATCCTCTCGGTTCAGGCGGGAGTTATGAGGTTAAAGCAAAAAAATCTTATTTAGGTAAAAATTGTTGAGCAATGTCATAATTTACAATTTATATTTAATGCCAGTTTGAATCTATCTTTGCTTTTTAATGAACCTTTTGATCAATTTAAGGAGCAAAGTGAAGTCTAGTAATGTCAGTAGTCGCCTCCACCTTCTGAGGAGACTGAGGTCCTTCAGAGTAAGCAGGCCTACTCTGTGGTAATCTCTGCTCTCCACTATGCTGCCGTGTGCTGGGCCCCGGGCAGCACAGAGCGGGACGAGAACAGACTGAACAAGCTGGTCAGGAGGGCCAGCTCCGTCCTGGGCTGCCCCCTGGACTCTGTGGAGGAAGTGAGTAGCCAAGCTCACCTCCATCATGGACAACACCTGTCTGTAGAGGAGCTTAGCAGCTCTTTCAGTAGCAGACTGAAACACCCTCAGCGCAAAAAGGAGTGCTACCACTGCTACCATCCCCACTACTGCACAATAAGACTGTAAAGAAACATGTGCAATAACCCCTTTCCACTTATTCCCTGTACCGGCGTCATTTATTGACAACCTGCACTAGGACTGTAAACTTTGCACCTCGATATTCTACTTTTTATAATCTGTTATCTAATTTTGATCCTGTTTTGCTTTTACTATTTGTACATAAGCACATTTCCTGTCTTTTTTGCACACCCTGAGTGATCTTATTTTCAAATGTAATGAATGTATGCCTGTTTGAACCACACTAAAATGTTTGAATAATTTTAAGGCCTCAATTTTCACTTTGTCTTTGCAACCAGACTCGAGATCGTTAGGACCAGATCTTCCGCCTGGCGCAAGGACAGAGTTGCTCCAAATGAGTTCATCATCTTGCATATGCACAGCTGTTGCAATGTACCTGTTGCTTATTAAAAAAAAATGTAAAAAAGAAAGACATTGGCTGCGGTGTGGACAGCCTCACATTCTTTTCCTCCTTTACATTGCACTGCCTCATGTTCTTCCACTTGCAATGCCTTGGAATGAAACCCTGGACCTTCTCGCCATGAGCTGAACGCACTAACCCCTCAGCCGCCGTGGCACTTTGCAGCCAAAGAAGCTCTTCCCGCTCTCCGCCTCCCTCTGGCCCTCTGTTCCCCTTGTGTCCGAGGCAGTATCCCACAGGCTAATGTGAGCACAGCAGGACCATGCCAGCTCACTGCACAGCTCCTTAAAGCCATCCTGCCCCCCCGCCCCGCACACATCCAGCCCCCGCCCCATGCACACGAGCAGTAATCAGGAGACAGGGAGTCACGCTGGGACACATCAGGCACAGCACACGACCTCTGCTCCAGCTCCGAGGAGACAACACCGAGAGAGGTTTGGAGGGTTTTGCCCGGGGGAAGAAAGTCTACAGCTCCGCTTTTTGTCCGTGGATAAACCTGTGCACAGTGTGACCTGAGGAAATGTACAATCCGTGTCTATAACTATAATCATCTGGCCCGTCATTCTCTCTCTTTTCTTTGCAAACATCCCTCAAAACGACCTTTGCTAACTAATACAGAGCCATTTATATTCAAGAAAAGGGAAGTAGTTTGTGAAATAAAGTTGAAGTACTTGACTTGCAGACTTCGTGTTGTTCCCGCACTCTCTCCACGTGTTTCCACAGACAGACAGAGCTGCATTAGCCCCGTGTTGAGGCTGGATCCAAATCAGATCCTGCTCCTCAAATCTAATCTCAAACTGGAGCGCGAAACCCCCGCCCCAACAGATATTCTCATACCAGGAAACAAAACAAAAAAACAACTCTCTCTGTCGCTCTCTCCATCTCTCAATAGCTTAACTTTAGCAACCAGAGATGTTTGTCGAGTCAGCACAACGATATTAGTGCTATTTCATTAGATTGACAAAAGCAAATGTCAGCCCCAGGAAGAGGGTGGTGCACAGAGGTGATGGAGAGGCTCCTGGTTGTACCACTGGATGAAATGAACCCTAACCCTAAATATAGTAGGTAGGGAAATGACATTTACAAAGGCTTGAGAGATGATTGGAAAGCTGTGATTGGTTGATCGAGGCAAGTGACATGAGGTCAGTTTCACAGTAAATTAAGGTCAAGGTATGCTTTATTGTCCCTGGGAAATTTGTCCTCTGCATTTCACCCTTCGATGAGATTAGATTTATTATAGGTAACTGGGAGGACGATTCATCCATTTACAAATCAGGATGTGAGATGTTTTGGCTTAACCTCTTTACTCCCGCCTGAACTGACTTTAACAAAATCTAAACACGAAAAAGTGTCAAAATAGTAAGGAAAACGAGGATCAAAAAGTCACAAACAACCAACAAAAAAGTGACAAAAAGCAATCAAACAAAAGTGACAACAACGCGAGGAAAAAGATCTGTTCTGTAGGTCTTAGCTTTCAAATGAGACATTACTCTGGCCTGTAGGCTTCAACCTTTTAAAAGCTGAACTGGAGAAAATGCCCTTGGTTAAGTACCGAGGGCATTTTCTCCAGTTGTGCATTACAGAGTAACCTCTCATTTGAAAGCTAAGACCTACAAATGATCTATAACGAAGCTTCGTCCTCGTTATGATTATCACGGTTTCGTCCTTTTTGGTTGTGTTTTCCTCACGTTTTTCTCTTGCTTTTTTGACATGTTTTGGTCACATTTTTGTGTGGCTTGATTACAGTTGCATTACACACACACACACACAAATGAAATGCAACCTGAACGCAACAGAAACCGTGTCAAAAACATGATAAAAATGCAATCAAAACGACTAAAACGTGATATCAAAAACAAGAAAGAAGCTTGGATGAGTTTTGTAAGTCTTAGCTTTCAAATGAGGTGTTATTCTGGCCTGTAGTCGAGAAGCTTTTAGATTTGGGTAAAACTGGAGACAATGTGCTTAGTTAAGGTGGGGGGCAAGGGGTTAAAGGAACAGGCCACCATTTTGAGATATGTTCTTACCTGAGCTTAGACGAGTTGATGCGTACCTGTCTGGTCTTTGTGCGTTGTTAGCATTTGGCCTCTCCCAGTGTATTCCTATAGCTCCAAATGGGGGTGAAGTTGGAAGCGACCAAGCTCTTCCACGGGCACAAAGACCACACAGGTACGTATCAACTCGTCTATTCACACTCTTCCATCATTGATGCAAGATCTTGGTGATAGGATGCACATCTGCTTCTCTGATGACCATCAGCATTCATAACATTCAAACAGAGGTTCAAGGTGGGTGAGGAGGAGTTTTGCCAATGGGCACAACGACCCACTAGTCAGAGATGGATCTGACTGCCAACCCAAATGCTCTAACCACTGAGCCACTATTGCTCCAATCAAGCACAGTTCTATGTGCTGAACACCAGACACATTGTAGGGCTGTGCAATAGAAGAAACAGCATAATTCAATAATGGCGTGAATATAACAATAAGTAAGGATTAAACAACGAGGAGCCGTGCATTAGACGGTTATAATGCACGACGCGGAGTCAAGAACACCACGACGCACAGCGGAGTGGTGTTACTCCGCGTAGTGCATTATAACCGTCTAATGCGGCTCCGAGTTGTTTAATCCGCTTATACCAGGGTCCCACAAACGCAGCATTTATAACAAATGTTTTACTAAACTCACTAAATATGCCAGACTACCGGGACTATTTTGTGTGGGTTATTAGCCGGTCACTGAAGGCTGGTCTCAGAGTGAGTCAATCTCCGCAGCTATTACGAGGATCTCAGTCAGGCTCAACGACACAACATCAGCACAGAATCACAACACAACAGGACTAACCCGGCACTTCTCCGTGGAAGTAAACACCGATGTGCGGCACTCGTGGGCAGGAGTTATTTCACTTTCACGCTGTTTAACCTGAAGCTAGCTAGCTAGCTTAACCAGCTCAACTGTTTATGGAAACAGCTGCGGTGGAGTCGCTCACACCTGGGCCCCACGAACTGAAACTTTTATGTTTGACTTTACTAATCCAGCCAAATATGCTTAAATGCAGGATCATTTTATGCACGCCTGAAAATGATGAATAGCCTTAACCGTTTTCAATAGAAATGGAAAGCTCATATTTTATTAACAGTAGCTAACCTAGCTGCTCACTCTCCTCTACTTCACATTTATCAAACGTTTTGTTTGGGCCAAAAACGTTGAAATTAAACAAAATCCATCTCATACGTTCCTGTCAGTCACTAATTAAGCCTTTATCTGATTCAGCTGTGTCATGCGTTGCTATGGCGATGCCCACAGCGGAGTGATATCCCAGTGATTTAACTACCGGACTACGGACTACGTGTGCGGTTATACCAAAATAATGCACCAGCCAATCAGAATCCAGTATTCACCCAGACCATGGTATAATACTGCAATAATTCACTAAACCAAGGCCAAAACAAAGTTGAAATTGTTCTTTTTGACTATGTTGACTACAATATGGATGCTGTGTCAACTACCATTGCAATAACAGTCATTTGCCCATGTATTGTGCAGCCCTGCAAGCACTCAAAGTGAAATAGATCTTATTCTTTATGCCAAGGACAAAATGCAGTTGTTCTTCCCCCGTCAAGCACAACAGCACCTCCTCCACCTGTCAGCTCACACAATCATAATTCACCGCATCGATTTCCCTTGTGTAACTCAATGCAAAATCATTATCAGCGCTGAAATAACTAGTCTCTGAAGCCAATTTACAAGCCATCAAGGTCTGCGATAGTGTTTTGAAAACCGGAACAACATAAAGTGACCTATTGATCCGTGAAATTTGATTCCCTTCGGGTTTTATTCTTGCCGGATCTTGTCAAATTGAAGGAGCGTCCCACCGGATTCTCCCCCAAAATGCCAGCCTATAATCTCGGGGGACATTGATTCCCTGTTTTTCTCTTATGCAGTGCGTGAGTCATCGGGAACGGGACAAACGAAAATAGCCCTCCGCTCCTGGATCTGGAGCTCTTTTTTAAAGTTTGGGACAAAGAGGAGATGGAGCGCTGTGTGTAAATTTAACTTTGGCAAAGAATATTACAGAAAGATTGTTTTGGAAAAGTTTTCCAGATACAGCCCTGATCATTTTATTTCTAAATAATTTGGTACATGGGAAGGGCCTGAGACGTAGCACTCTGTAGTGTGAGCATTTTCTATGAGTGTTTTAGGGTTTAGCAGTTTGTTGTGTTCAAAATGAAGCTAAAATACTTGAATTTACAGCAAAGCATCATTCAAATCATAAAGAAATACTATTTAGTTCCATCTTCTTTTTGATCTGGAATCTTTCCAAGGGCGACTGCGTATTGCCAATCTCTTCATGATCCAAATCTGGCGAGATTGATATTACAGCGTGTTATAGAAATCTGAACCATTAATTGTTTATTCCTCTCATCATGTCACATATGCTTTATGGACATTTGACCATTACATACAGTGACCTATATTCAGCGAGCATTACCTCATTTACTGGAGTTCATGTTTGTGTATGAGTTGGTGCGATAGATCGGAGGATTTCTGTCCTCACTCACTCATGCTCTCACATCCAGCTCTTATCTCTCACTCATGGCCATTGGCAATTGTTTACTTGTCCATGGCGCCTTATGTATCTCAACAATGTAAGACTTCTTTGACCATTACATCATTGGGTCCGCTTGACCGAGGTCAGGGCATCTAATCTAGAATTTAAGATAATGTTTGTGTCCTCGCTTTGGCGACGCTTGTCTTATACATTTCCTCAGTATCCTGAACGTCTTAAAACGTCTGACCTGTTACACCATTGGGGCATTCCATAATCGTATGATCATTGTGCTGTCTCTGTGTATAAATACTGTGAGCTGTGAACTGTTCTTCAGAGCATCTTGTATCCAGGTACTTGGTGTGTCTCCATATGCATATGTCAAATAAACCTGCACGCTTGATTCATGACAACTTCTATCATTAATTTCACCAAAAAAATGTAAGTGTTTTACACTGTGTTAATGTTAAATAAATTGACTTTATAACTACACTTTGTTTTGCTTTATTACAACATTTATATCTTGTTCTAAATTTATAAAACTTCATTAATGGGAATAACCAATAAGCCATAAAGGGAACAGGAATATTCCAGTAACCATTACTAAGTATAAGAGTACAGGTTAAGGCCATATTTAAGTAACAAAAGTAATCAGTACTCGGAATTCCCAGTTGCCAGTACTAACATGTCTAGTAATCAGAACTTGTATCATAAGTAATGAATACTGTGAAAGCCGTCTTAATCATACTAGCGTTACTAGTAATCATGGCTTAACATTGGGTGTAATAATTATGCATCGGGTTTACAACTTATTCCAAGTAAGCGCAATGAGTTGGAATTTACAAATACCTCATGTTTTTTCATTATTGTTGCATTGTTAATTTGTATCTATTTGGCCGAAACCACGGAAAGCGGAAGCGGTTTAAGATGGATGTGCTACAGTGTCCATAATGCATATATTCATATTAGTAATTTCACTAAATGGAGTGTTTTATTAGGCTGAATATACTCAGTAAGATATGCCTTATATTGCAGTAGTCAGTGTGCATGTTGTGACACAGGCTCGAAAACATTCAAAAGGAAAAAGTTACAGTCACAAAATTATGTTGGCAACAATATTAACAATAATAGCTGGATGGACTGTACAGACAACCGTGATTTGATAGTAATCCTATGGTTTCTCACTTCAAGTAATAGTAATTTGGCAGAACAACATCGGCAAAGTATCAAACGTCACAGAGACCAATAGTAAGCTAATTGCTCCTCCTGAGACCGCCATTTTTCTCGTCAACATTAAGTAATTCTTCCCGCCCCGAGAGCTCTGCCTTCGCCTTTTCAAACTCGGAGAACCTTGGCTGTGTACCAGCACTTTGTTTTGTACAGCCAGTAGTGACTAAGCAGCATTTAACATTTCTCTCATCCACAGTTTGAGCTGAAGTGGCTGCTCTTAAGTTAGTGCAGTGAGTGTCAAACCAGACGACTGAAGGCCAAAGAGCCTCAGTTTATTCAAGAACTGAGAGCAAAACCATGAACTGTTTTAACACATGCCAGATGAATACCGCTTTCATAACTTAACTTTTAAAAGGGATGCTCTTTGTCACACTTCGCGATATGTCTGTGAAAAGCACTTTACGAATTAGCTACTTGCTTCCTTACACACTAAAGGCAACTCTTACTACTAACACTAAAACAGCTATTACTGCACACGCTATAAAATATGCAATAAGGTCACTAAACTGCAGTATTAGGTGAAGCCATAATCCACAAAGCCACATTATAGTATCACAAAAAAATCACTGAAGTCTGATGCCTATTTTGGTGTAATCTTTGTCAAAAGCTTAAAGGGGCTGGAAGCAAGTTCGCCATTTTATACTCACTACTGCCACCTCAGGCCATATGTGTAACTGCACCTTCTATATTAAGCTCGTGCATGACGGCAATTCGGGCCGAAATGACACATTTTTGAGTGACCGTACAGGATTTTAGAGGCAGTTGTGGTGAACAGGAGGTTCATTACAAGCAGCACTCGCGAAATTGCCTTGAAAAGTCCGCTTGAGCGTAGGTTATACGCACGGGCCTACTTTGATACAGTAGATCAACGCGCACACCCCTAACACCAAAACAGTTTTCCATAAATAAACCACACATGCCTTCAAGTGTCACAACACCAGGTCTGATCTGTGTTTTAAGGAGACATTTCCATCCTGTGTCAGTATTTACCTCATGATGATGCTCCTTGTGTAGCCACAGCTCAGTCCAAAAGAAAGAAGCGCATTTTACAGGGGGCATAGCAACTTTTTTTTTTTTCCAATTCAGCCGCTCCAAGAATCCTGCAGCTGTAGCGCAAATGTTCCAATACGCTACAGTTTTCTTGCAACTGCTTCATAACTTTGCAACTCCTCCGCAGCCGATATGACAGTTTGTGATCAGTTAAATCCTGTACATTTCGTAGCTTTGCGCATTTGAATGGTGTCCAGCGCGAGACTGCTGCCTCTCTGTCCCGCCCGCTCACCTTGGATCTGCAGTGAGTGGCTTCAGCAGTGGAGGGATACTTTAATTTCTTTAATCTTTATTAAACATTGCGCTGCATCACGCATGTTACGCGTTTACAGGAGAACCCCCCCTCGCAAACCAGGAGCGCCACCCGTCTGCGCACTCGTCTACTCTACAGCCTGCGGTATGAACCACAAGATCTGGCCCAAAGCATTTTCGTTCAAAAGACTAAAACTAAGAGGGCTGCCAAAAACAACACTGTAACTATGACTTGATGATCAAAACAGATCCAGAAATGGGGAGAAGATGCAAACTCCCTATAGAAAAGAACCACTTGATCCTGGAATTGAACCTAGGACCTTTTTGCTTGCACTCCTCTGCCACCGTCAGCTTCTTGTGGAGACTTTTGTGCAGAGGGAAAGTGCCTGTGCCTCTTAACTTCAACCCACAAACAAATACCAGTAAGCACTGCATCCCATCAAAGGCAGCGCATGATACAAGTAAACCTGATCTACCTCCGAGACGGTGATGAAACTGCCCCGCCTCCGCTCTCACCCTTTGTTGTTGGGGCAGGAAGATGCTGACATGCCCAACTGGGAAGCGCTGAGTTAGCCCCGCGGTGGTCCCAGCAGGATCCTCTGACGCTTATCATAATAGCATTATAGGGCTCTGTCAAAGCTGCGTGTATCGCTGTGTGGCAAAGTTATGGCATATCACAAAATGATGAGAATGTGAGGAAGCTGGCCACGAGTGGTCGAAATGGGCAGGCAGACAAGGGGGGTATTATGCAAAATCGACTTTTTCAAGCTTCACATCATGTTATTATGTCATTCCCTCATTAAAAACATGCCTGAAGTGTTGCCTTTGCACATTCACGTATTTTTGAGTAATCTGTAAAAACTCTGATGGCGGCCATTTTAGGGATAGGTTTGCCTGAGTCCTCCTAGGAACGCCCCCACCTCCTGGAGACGCCTCTGAGCTTTCGTCACCAGCCGAGTAACCAACCACTGCTCCTCAGCAGAACCCCCTCCCCACTGATGCCACAGACAGCGTGTGGAGGGGGCGTGTCGGAAAGGGTCAGAGGTTCTTAAAGAGACAGAGGCCTATTTCAAGACATTCACTACAACCATTTTGAGAGAGCAATTTTAAAGGCAGTTATTCTAATTTACTGCATTTATAGACCAACAAAAGGTTTGGTCATCATTGTAGTGTGATATAGACTGGTGCTATGTGTTTGAAAAAAGCACAATACCCCCACTTTAATGCAAGTTGCTCATTTTGCGCTCACTTCTGCCACCTCAGGTCTTATGCGTAACTGCAGTCTCTATATTAAGCTCGTGCATGACGGGACTTTGTGACAGTGCAGGATTTTAGAGGCAGTTGTGGTGAATAGACCTGGGCTCATTCTACACATTAGGACATGGCTGAAACATGTAGGGGGAGGAAACTACTTAGTTTTAACATTTTTAAACTCCGTATAGTCCCTTTAAGTCTTACAGTCTTTTGTCTGTAAATTGCCTTTTGTTATGTCGTTTTAATTGTGTAGGACTATGGAAATTAGCATAGTGCTAAATCTGGTGCAGCCATCTTTTTAATGTAACTGCACATTGTCCTGATTAAATAAAAAAGAAGAAGAAGCCTGAGGGCCACCAAACACTGGTCTGTGGGACACATTTGGCCGCACTTTGGGCACCCCTTATTCAAGAGCAATTGTTCCTAAAGTAAGGGTCATGGACACTGACCTCGGGGTCCCAAGATGATTTCAAGATAAAACAAATTGACTGAAAACAGCAAAGATTTGTGAATTGAGGTCAAATAACAAAATAATGACCAATAAGTATCTATTTCAAACATCCATCCATCTTCTTCCACTTTTCCTTTGCTGGGTCGTGGGGGCAGCTGTTGCCCAAATCACATTGCACCAGCCCCTTATGGCTCCTCTTGCAGGTGGTGGGTCCACAGAAGGACGGCCTCACGATTAACCGGGCCTGTTGGTCTCTCATAAGGGGCTTCTGAACCGCTTTTTGTCTGACCCGTCACCTATAGGACCTGTTTGCCATGGGAGACCCTACCAGGGGCACGAAGCCCCCGACAACAGAGCTCCCAGGATCATTTGGGTGCTCAAACCCCTCCACCACGTTAAGGTGGCGGTTCCAGGAGGGGCTATTTCAAACAGATAAACAGAATTTCAACCTGGATTGGCTCAAACAGACAAAAGCAGTGATTAGAAAGTTTTATAAACTTATATTTTGGGCGATCAGACCCCGGCAGTAGACATCCATATATGGATAAAAGTGGCGCCTGGACACTGGTGGTGCAATGGGAGACGTACCAGGATGTAGCAGATTTAATTTGCTCAACTAATGCCTTGCATGACCTGCCCTTCTGACCAGACAAGGCCCGTGCATTTCCAGGATCCCCCTAATGAAGGTAATGAAACTCTGATCTATATTATTAATTTCATTTTTCCAGCCTGAAAAAGTTTGGGTTGAGGCACAAGTATTTTCGGCAAACTCTAAAGGCGATCTAGTTGCATCCCTGCTTCACTCTGATGTTGTTTATGTCAGCGCAGAGACCACTCTCCTCTATATCCATAAAATGACAGTGACAAATTGGTCGCAATTTTCCATACTATTTTGCAAAGCCATAAGATTAAAGCCGTCACGCAATAAGAGGCCTATTTTTCCAACATGAAAGTAGAAAGTAAAGCACATCAAGGCAGGAACCATTAGTAAGAAACTTGGAATAATGTCATTGGAGTCAAGAGCGTAGCCGAGATGCTAATTTGTAAATTGCATGTGGTCCCTTGGAGACAGCGCTCCCACGCGAATAAGGCTTAAAACTGGTGTCATTTCCAAAAAGAAAGTTCAATTAAAACTGCATCACTGTCAGCGCGGCGGGTAATTAACGGGCCTAAGCGTGCCAGCCGCAGACAAACTCCGGTAATCCGCTGTTTTTAATGTGATTTCGCAGACAACAGGGCTCCCACGCTGTAACACAAAGTTTACCCATGTACGAGCTAAAGACACTTGTTCCTGAATGCTGATTTAGAGAGTGGGAGGAGCGGGGCATGGAGTGTGCGGGGCAAATGAAGCGAGGGGAATCAGACCAAGGAAGATCTATTTGAATGTAGAAACTGAACTGCTCTGTATTTCCTGACCTACGGTGAATTGTGCATCGCTTTGAACAGAGGGAAAAAAAGAAATGATAAATCTATGAGCTATCCCTTTGAAACTTTTGCTGTGGATTACTGAATGATAGAGAAAAAAAAAAGTCTTGTTTGTGTCTTGTTTGTCAAGAAATTTTCCATTGTAGAAAAGAGATTTTCAAATGTCGATAACACTGGGTATCTACAGAAGCTTCCTCTCCATAAAAAAGCACAAAAACACCCTGAACCGTGGGCTGAGGGCTGATGTGGCTCCTCCAAAATGTTAAAAATCAGGCAATTATTACAGTGGATATCGACCAATCCTTCTCTTAAAAAATATACCGATCTTCTGCCTGGCGCAAGAACAGTGTTGGTCCAAATGAAACTGTCATCTTGTGCAATGTTGCACCATGGCTTTCCTTTTGCAGCTTCATTATCTTTTTCTCCTTAACATCGGGCTGCCTCATGCACTTCCTTCAGCATTTAGGCTCCATCCCTTTTCTGCTCCCACAGGATGAACTTTTGGAAAATAAAAGTTTGTTGAGGGACAGCTGTTGTTCATGTCATCTAGCCTGGAAAAATACAGACTGTACCAGCGTGTGAGTCTGGTCTCCACATCAACTTTCTACAGCGTAACATACATAAGCAAACAGGAAGCGGAGTAAACCAATCAGCGAAGGGCAGTCAGTGGCGTTAATGGCAGATTCGAGTTAATATTCAAACAGAATTATGAGTCACAAAACTCGATGTGTTTTTGGTCATTTACCACTGATTAGAAAAAAAAACCTCAGCTCTCCGGGCACCGGTTGCACATTGTTATAGAGGGGACTTCCGCATCCCAAACGTGACGCTGCTCACGAACAACATGTGACTGCAAATAAACGATTCTGATTGGACGGATCTGTTTGAGTTTGGCAGAAGCGGCAAAAGCCTACTCCCTGCCCAGACTGATATGTATAACATATAAGGTGCGGTCTCATTCTGGATGCCAGGCTACATATCATCGCCCATTGGCCATGGGTGTCTGTCCAGCCCATGTATAGCCCCGTTCAACCTACTTACTGTGTTAAGTCTGCATGTGTTACTTTAAAGAGACTATATGCAAGTTGGCCATTTTATACTCACTACTGCCACCTCAGGTCTTATATTAAGCTCGTGCATGACGGCACTTCGGACCTGAAGTAACACCTTTTTGAGTGACAGTGCAGGATTTTAGAGGCAGTTGTGGTGAACAGGTCTGAGCTCATTCTACACATTAGACATGGAACAGAGTTTGCGTGTTCTCCTCGTGTTCACGTAAGTTTCCTACCACTAAAAACATGTACAATAGGTGAATCCTCCAGCCAGGTGTTTCTGACCACCAGCCTGGCTGCACATCATGGAGATGATGGGTCAAATGCAGAGAATGAATTTCCTTACGGGGATTAATAAAGTAGACCTGAATCTTAACATGTAGGGGGATGAAAATGCTTCATTTTAACATGTTTAAACTCTGTATAGTGTGTATATGCTGTAATAGTCTGTAATAGCAGTCTGCTGTAATGGCATTTTTGACAAAACTGCCTTTGACGTTGCCGTTCCCCATATAAATCGGAAAGAAGTTTATTCAGTAAAATTATAAAATATGAATGACGGTGAAGATTTCTTTGTTTCCAGGTGAAACCAAGTTTAGAGACCAATCTGGCCCAAAAAAGAAAAAAAGAAAAAGTAGTTTACCTGCAGCGTCTCACCTCAAAAATACTTTGACGCCATAGCATCAGCATTTCATGTTTTATAGATTAAAAATGCATGAGAAACGGGTAAAGGTAATTCAGCCCGAATTTCTGATGCAGAGGGGAGTGAAGAAGGCTAAAAACAAGAGCCGTCAGCTTTATAGAGGAGGCTCCTTCATTTTCACTACAAATGCAGTTTGTTGCAGTGCCAGTACTGCAGTAAAAGTAGCAGTCGCCTTAGAAAGCATAAGGCGAAACAAACAGTCATTTCTAAAACAAATCCTGATATGAGAAGAATTTTCAGGGGGAAAAAACAAATAATTTAAAAAGGGTTAAAAAGGGTTTCGAGTGTTTCTTGCAAACCACTTTTCTCATTAAGAGCAGATCCTTCCGAACTATTTGAATTATGAAAAGTGAATTGGTTGTTTTGAATGTAAAATGAACGGACATATGCAAGAACAACTTTCATGATTGCTTCTGCGCTTCTGCCTTTCATTCCCGAAGCTCCAATTTGCAATGAAACGACACAATGGGACATAATTCATCTAATCAAATAACTTTACATGATGAAGGTCCTCTTGATTAACCGATTATGAAATTACAGAGGAGACGAGAATTCATCCGCCACCGCTTTGACTGGAGCTACTTGTTACAATAGCAGGTTTCTCTCGTCATACGCCACCATTAATTATAAATCCGAAAAGAATGTAATTTTTATGAGATGTTTCTTATTCAACAGCATTGCGGCGGTTGCGGCTCTGGGCACAAAGAGGTCTGGCTCTGTGTGTGTGTGAGAGACAGAGAGATGGGCATTTATCAAGGGAGCTCTGAGAGAAAGATGAATTAGACATCGAAGGCATTTAGAAAAACAAGAAAAACACATGCTTGACGTTTTCAAGGTCAGCAAACAAGACATTAGCCACAAGGAGCTCGAAGTCAGACAAACATGAGGCAGAGGGAGAGGTACTGAGTAGGTCTATAATTAATATAATATGTTCAC
This sequence comes from Gobius niger, assembly GCF_951799975.1. Classification (NCBI taxonomy): domain Eukaryota; kingdom Metazoa; phylum Chordata; class Actinopteri; order Gobiiformes; family Gobiidae; genus Gobius; species Gobius niger. The sequence goes on from NC_136858.1 coordinate 33,083,300, forward strand.
TTGAAATAGACGGAGGTGGGAGGAGAACAACTTAAAAGGGGAATGGAAAAAACAGAAATTACAATGAGGGAATAGAACAGTCATGTCAATCTTAAATGGTTCCAGTTTAACCTCTTAACTCCCGCCTGAACCGAGAGGATCTTTTTCCTCACGTCATCAGATTGTTTTTCCATCATTTTTTGTTGGGTATTCAACTCATATTTGTAACTTTTTTGTCATTTTTTCATCCATTTTTTTGGTCATTTTTTTGTCATTTTTTTGTCATTTTTTTGTCATTTTTTTTGTCATTTTTTTGTCAAATTTTTAGCACATTTTTGTCATTTTTTTTGTCATTTTTTTGTCAAATTTTTAGCACATTTTTGTAATTTTTTGGTCATTTTTGTCACATTTTTGTCATTTTTTATCCTATTTTGTCACATTTTTTTTATCATATTTTGTCACATTTTTGTAATTTTTTTGTCACATTTTTTTGTCACATTTGTCTTTTTTTGTCAAATTTTTGTCCTTTTTTCGTAATTTTTTTTGTCATTTTTCGTACATTTTTTTCAATTTCTTGTGACATTTTTGCCACCTTTTCATCAATTTTTCGTCACTTTTTTGTCACATTTCCATCACTGTTTTCGTCTCAGTTTTGTTGCTATTTTCACAGCTTTTTTCCAGAAGCTTTTGGATTGGGGTAAAGCCAAACTGGAGATAATGTGCTCGGTTCAGGTGGGAGTTAAGGTGTTAAATCATTGGAAACTTTCATTCAGGGATTTGTTTCTGATTGCATCAAGTTTCAAAGTGTAGCTAAACAACCAAAAACAGTAAATAACAATAATTTTTGTGTTTGTAAGTAGGGGCATACCTCAAGTTTCTTTGTCATGATCGTGTTGTAGCGATAAAAGGAGCAATAAAAGTCGTTGATGGCAAATGTAAAACCCACTCATGGCAATACGGCCACGTGATTGGTCCAAACCACTTGTGGATTTGAGGCAAACGTATCAGTTTGAGCCTTCAAGATGGTTTTCCATGTGATAGACACTAGCAAAAAAAATGTGCTAATCCTACGTATGTGGTGAGAAAGGTGGGATTAGCTGGTTTGATTTTGACTTTTGGGTATCATTAGTCACGTGACTAATAAAAGAAAAACAAAGCTATTAAGAAAAGATAAGTCTTTATTGATCTAAGAAATTCACTTGTTACATTCAGCTCTCAAGAAACACTTAGGGTGTGCAGGATAGACAGGAAATGTGCAAACAGTTCGATAGCAAATAGAGGTATCCTGATCTACAATGACTGTCAGAAACTTCAACGAGGCAAAAAGTATAAAAAAGTATATACAGTAAAATAAATACAATATAATAACCTAAACAGACTATAGTAAGGGGAGCAAAAAGCACATAAACAAAAAAAGTATATATACAGTAAAAATGAAATAAAGTAAACGTAAAAAATATCAGTGTTGGCAGTGCAGGTTTAGTCATCGTGCATGCGGTTGATAAGTGACTCAGATAAAGTGATGATACAGAGATTATTGCACGTAGTTTGCAAGAGATTATTGCACATGTTACTTTACAGTCTTGTTGTACAGTTTGTCCTGCACTGAGGTGTCTCAGTCTGTCAGCTCCTCTACATTACCACTAACATCGTCAATTTGACCCCAACTATAATCACTGACTGAAAAGTCAAAAATGTCTGAATGTGGCATGAGTGAAACTGTGCTGAGGTACGGAATTGCATGCTGGTTCTGTAGCCTGACTGTAAAATACAAAATACAGATTATCCAACCTCCAACCTCCCTGCAGGACATTTTTGATCTGTCCACATCGATCCCTCTCGTGTGCTCAGCTGTCAGCATGAGCTGCTGCCGTCTGGGAGGAGGGTTAGGATCCCCGTTTGTCCACACAACCGCTATAAAAACTATTTTGTACCACACTCTATCAACTTAATTAATGAGAACGACTAATACTATGTGACTGTGTTGAGCCGGGCCTCTGCAGGTGTTTTTTGTCTCCTTCTTGTATTTGTATTTCTGTTTTGCAACTGACTCTCCTCCAAGACGCATTTCTCCCTAGGGAGACAAACAATAGATGACTCTGATTCTGAGTGAGTGTTAAAGAGGGGGTATTATGTTTTTTTCAATCACATTGCACCAGTCTATAGCACACTACAATGATGACGAAACCTTCTGTTGGTCTGTAAATGCAGTAAATTAGAATAACTGCCTTGTATAAAATTGCTCTCTCAAAATGGCTGTAGTGAATGTCTTGAAATAGGCCTCTGTCTCTTTAAGAACCTCTGACCCTTTCCGACACGCCCCCTCCACACGCTGTCTGTGGCATCAGTGGGGAGGGGGTTCTGCTGAGGAGCAGTGGTTGGTTACTCGGCTGGTGACGAAAGCTTGGAGGCGTCTCCAGGAGGTGGGGGCGTTCCTAGAAGGACTCAGGCAAACCTATCCCTAAAATGGCTGCCATCAGAGTTTTTACAGATTACTCAAAAATACGTGAATGTGCCAAGGCAACACTTCAGGCATGTTTTTAATGAGGGAATGACATAATAACATGATGTAAAGCTTGAAAAAGTCGATTTTGCATAATACCCCCCCATTAAGTGGTCTTCCACTCTTCTGAAATGGTGCACCGTCGCCTGAGTTTATCCCTGTTTCACACTGGTCAGCTCCTCCCCCTCCTCCTTCCTCCTGCGCAGCTCCTTCCGCTCCAGCCACCCCCTCGCTATTTATCATCTTCATCTTTGTCCTCCTCCTTCTGACAACCATACATTTTTGTCTCAATAATACATTATATCCAGACTATACTTGTGTAATGCGGTGACTTTAGATCAATTAGCTACAAAACTCAGAGAAATGTATGAGTCAAACTTCACCTCTCAAAGATCAGGGAGCGACAATGCACCTTTTCAGCAGATGCCGACCGCCATAAAACACAAAGAGGATTCAAGGTTTATCTCAGTCATGTTGTTTTGTACTTGAACCAATGGAGGATGAGTCAATCTGTGAAACTTACAGGAATGTTGGCTGAATAACCAAACTCAGATACTGGCTGCCACTTAGAAAATACTTGGGAAGTTTGAAAAAAAAAATGTATTATCTAACTTTGATTAAACTAACTTTGAAAAATCTATAGACAGATAACCCTCGTAGGAAAGACCGAGAGCTCCTGCATCTGCATCGACGACTGAATTCAAACCCCAGCCACAGCATCTCAATGTCCACTATAAGCCTCCAATTTCACCCATGGCTTCCCCAAAGAGCGCCCCGTCTAACTGGAAGACAATCGGGGGCCGGATCAATACAGGAGCCGACGATATACGGTCCCTCTGTCACCTGGAATGGATGCTTCAGGCCGAGTCTTTCCTTTAAAGCTCCATAGTGTAAGAGACAGAGCACTCTAATGGGCCGAACCTAATACTCCTGATGTGAGCCGAGTATGGAGTATGCATTGATTCCAGCGGCACCACTTAATACAATGGAGCCATGGCCAGCTGTGCTTATGCTGCGAGCGTCTGACTGGGGAAGTGCTGAGGAGGTGAGAACCCACAAGGGCCCAAGGAAGTAACAGGAAAAACACTTTGGATTTCAAAACGCAATGTCGAAAGATATAGGGGAAACTTTGATGAGACAAACTAGCAAACAATGAATTCCGGCGCCGTTATTTACAGTAAAAGTGGCTTTGTTCCAATAAGCTTCTGCAATGTCAAAAAGATCCAAGTGTTGCGTTACTTTTCACCAAGATCTTTTTTTGCATCAGTGATGGAAGAGTGTGACCACTGCGCAAAGCCTTCACCAGCACATCCCAAAGATTCTCAATGGGGGTTAAGATCTCTAAAGACTCTGTAGTGGCCAATCCATGTGTAAAACTGTCTCACACTCCCTCGGTGACTCATTCGCAACATGAGCCCGGTGAATCATCGTCATCTTGTCATCTTGGAATAGGCCCGTGCCATCAGGGAAGGAGAATTCATTCATTCTTTGGGCACATAGTGTTGCTCAACCTGGATCTGTCCAACTGCAGTGACTCCAGATCATAACAGTCAGCCACACTATTCCCTGTCCGGCAAACGGAGCAATTAGAGCCGTTTGAACGGGCGGGCTTAACGCGCACAGATTGTCAGTGAAATGAACCAATCAGCAATTAGCGGACGTGACGACAGCTGTATAATAGCTGTAGAAAATCTGAACTGCATATAAAGTGACGAGAACGCCGAGGCAAAATCCTCGACTACTTCATCCATGATTAGTTTTGGTTAAAGGGGGGGTATTATTAGGCAAAATCGACTTTTTCAAGCTTTACATCATGTTATTATATCACTCCCTCATTAAAAACATGCCTGAAGTGTTGCCTTGGCACATTCACGTATTTTTGAGTAATCTGTAAAAACTCTGATGGCGGCCATTTTAGGGACAGGTTTGAGTCCTGAGTCCTCCTAGGAACGCCCCCACCTCCTGGAGACGCCTCCGAGCTTTCATCACCAGCCGAGTAACCAACCACTGCTCCTCAGCAGAACCCCCTCCCCACTGATGCCACAGACAGTGTGTGGAGGGGGCGTGTCGGAAAGGGTCAGAGGTTCTTAAAGAGACAGAGGCCTATTTCAAGACATTTTGAGAGAGCAATTTTATACAAGGCAGTTATTTTAAAGAGGGGGTATTATGCTTTTTTCAATCACATAGCACCAGTCTATATCACACTACAATGATGACCAAACCTTCTGTTGGTCTGTAAATGCAGTAAATTAGAATAACTGCCTTGTATAAAATTGCTCTCTCAAAATGGCTGTAGCGAATGTCTTGAAATAGGCCTCTGTCTCTTTAAGAACCTCTGACCCTTTCAGACACGCCCCCTCCACATGCTGTCTGTGGCATCAGTGGGGAGGGGGTTCTGCTGAGGAGCAGTGGTTGGTTACTCGGCTGGTGACGAAAGCTCGGAGGCGTCTCCAGGAGGTGGGGGCGTTCCTAGGAGGACTCAGGCAAACCTATCCCTAAAATGGCCGCCATCAGAGTTTTTACAGAAAACTCAAAATATGTGAATGTGCCAAGGCAACACTTCAGGCATGTTTTTTTTTTATGAGGGAATGACATAATAACATGATGTAAAGCTTGAAAAAGTCGGTTTTGCATAATACCCCCCCTTTAATTTACTGCATTTACAGACCAACAGAAGGTTTGGTCATCATTGTAGTGTGCTATAGACTGGTGCTATGTGATTGAAAAAAGCATAATACCCCCTCTTTAATAACTTCTGTCACTGTTGATTGAACTATTCACCTTATTCCGCCCCGCCCACTTTTGCCTCCTCCGTTGTATTGACACTCCTGGTAGAGCGCAAAGCCCATTCAGAGAGAGAACGAGCAAAATCTTTGCCGCCAAAATATGATCTTTAGTGATTGATTTGTGTGAAATGTCCAATGTTCATTTGCACCAACACTGCACCGTTTCTCTGCACAGCCAAAAACTGACTTTGTTTTTGTGTAGTAACTGATTTTGTGTGGACTTCTCCAGTCCCATGTTAACTGATAGGAGAAATGGGGCGGGCACAATTCATGGCGGCGCCTACGCAAGCGTCTGGAATAAGGTGAATAGCATAGTGGACCTTCTCAATTCTCTGTGACGGTTCGGACTTGTTTACAAAGTATGTCCAGACACACCTTCTTTCGCGCAGAATAGGAGTGGGTGTGGTTTACCAGGCTAACTTAGATCACTTTCCCTTTATTTACAACTTTGTCAATGAATGAAGCAATAACAAAGAAGAAAAACAAAACCATCAGTCAGACGGTACTTCCTGCCTCAAGAATGATGAATGTGTTTTATGTTCAACACAAAGGACATTGTGATGATTATAGTGGTGGATACTCTTCACAACTGCAAGAAATTGTTATTAAAATAAACAACTCTTTTTCCATCAAATTGATAAATAAATATGGCTTTTGCTCGTGTTCAAATGAGGGAAGTTTCAAAAATAAACCTCGGCTTAAACGTGAAATGAAAGCTCCACTTCAAACAGTGAGCTGATCAGGATTGGCTGTGTAGAAAAGGATAATAGCTCAGTGTAGTCATAGATTTAATCATAGCCCTCACAAAAAGTAAACTGGAAAAGAATATGCATTTAAATCAAAAACACTTTGGTCAATTGGACATCTTGTAATGGGAAGGAGAAGTTCTGCAACCAAATCTGGTGCTGCTCTAATGGATATTTATTGGACAATGCCACAGAGTAAAGAAGGAAGACTTCACTTTGTACTTAACATAATGCTCTGCCACGTCTTAAAATCAATACAGTCCTTATGCGCAGCCCAACTTTATACCGTACTTTACACTTAAGGCCTGTGCAATGACTGGAAATCAGGCCCCTCTTTAACCTCTTCACTCCCGCCTGAACCGAGAGGATCTTTTTCCTCAAGTCATCAGATTTTTTTTCCATAATTTTTTTGTTGGGTATTCAACTCATTTTTGTAACTTTGTCATTTTTTTGTCATTTTTTGTCACATTTTTGTCATTTTTTCGTCCATTTTTTTTGTCACATTTTGGTCAATTTTTTTGTATTTTTTTGTATTTTTTAGTCAAATTTGTGTCCATTTTTTGTCAATTTATTTTATTTTTTGTCAATTTTTAATCACATTTTTTGTAATTTTTTTGTCACATTTTGTCACATTTTTGTCATTTTTTGTTGTCATTTTTTGTCACATTTTTGTCATTTTTCGTCAATTTTTCATCAAATTTCTGTCATTTTTTTGTCACATTTTTGTCATTTTTTTGTCACATTTTGTCACATTTTTGTCTTTTTTTTATCACATTTTGGTCATTTTTTTTGTATTTTTTTGTATTTTTTAGTCAAATTTTTGTCCATTTTTTGTCCATTTATTTTATTTTTTGTCAATTTTTAATCACATTTTTTGTAATTTTTTTGTCACATTTTGTCACATTTTTGTCATTTTTTGTTGTCATTTTTTGTTGTCATTTTTTGTCACATTTTTGTCATTTTTTGTCAATTTTTCATCAAATTTCTGTCATTTTTTTGTTACATTTTGGTCATTTTTTTGTCACATTTTTGTCATTTTTTTGTCACATTTTGTCACATTTTTGTCATTTTTTGTCACATTTTTGTCATTTTTTCGTCAATTTTTCATCAAATTTCTGTCATTTTTTTTGTTACATTTTTGTAATTTTTTTTTCTTTCAAATTTTTATTACATTTTTGTCATTTTTTTGGTCATTTTTTATCAATTTCCGGTGACATTTTTGCCTCTTTTTCATCAATTTTTCGTCACTTTTTTGTCAATGTTTTCTCACTTTTTTGTCACATTTCCATCATTGTTTTCGTCTCAGTTTTGTCGCTATTTTCACAGCTTTTTTTCCAGAAGCTTTTGGACTGGGGTAAAGCCAAACTGGAGAAAAAGGTGCTCGGTTCCGGTGGGAGTTAAGGGGTTAACTTTGCTTTGGTGTTCGTTCAGTCCCACCTGCCCAAACAAATTGCCGCACGACGGAGCAGCACCAGGGCCAGATCTGTGCCGCATGACGGGACTTTCACAGGGTCTGACCCACATACGCTCACACTGAGAGAGAATGGGGAGCGGCAGAGGAAAGAATGGATCTGTTTTCACTGCGTATTGTGTATTGTATCGACGTGTCAATCCCCGAATACAAAGCCAATAGATACTTTTTTTTTTTTAAACGCTTGTCATTGATAAAAGCAAAGTCGACTGCAAAATGTAGATTGGAAAAGCATTTATGAACAGGACGGAGAGCTGGGTGGAGATTGAAAATGCTAGAACTTGGAGAAAATAGAGAACGGAGGAACTTTTGAAAATCGATATTGATTTTCACAACAGCCACGGAATTGTTCCAAAGCGTAACATTAAAAAATAAAACTTTACGTGCGGCCGATAGTCTTCTGCTGTGATTATCAACTCGTGGAGCTTCGAGACACACTTTTAATCTATCATATCAACATCACTTGATTTCCTCACAGACTCACTGACAAAGAAATGTTTACTTTATTTGTTGTATATTGTATATTATGCCTAGTAAAGTAAGTAAGTAAAGTAAGTAAAATAGTGCTCAAGACAGAGCGATATAGTGCTCAAGACAGAGCGAGTCAAAACAAGACTTAAAAATAGTGCTCAAGACAGAGCGAGTCAAAACAAGACTTAAAAATAGTGCTCAAGACAGAGCGAAATAGTGCTCAAGACAGAGCGAGTCAAAACAAGACTTAAAAATAGTGCTCAAGACAGAGCGAAATAGTGCTCAAGACAGAGCGAGTCAAAACAAGACTTAAAAATAGTGCTCAAGACAGAGCGAGTCAAAACAAGACTTAAAAATAGTGCTCAAGACAGAGCGAAATAGTGCTCAAGACAGAGCAAATCTAAACAAGGCTTAAAAATGCATAGAATATTTGTATCTACACTCTTGCCTCTTACTGTAATTGATTAATTCTATGTTGATGTTTTTATTGATTGTATTTGTTTTTCTTATATTTTATGCTGCTTTAACTGTGAGGCATTTTGAATTGCCTTGTGTATGAATTGTGCTCTACAAATAAACTTGCCTTGCCTTGCCTAGTATGAGAGGGTATATTAGGTAGAAGCGATTTTAATAATAGACTGTGTATATTTGTATGAGGGTGGGTGAGATTGGCATTGCCTGTGTTATGCAATAATGCTGTAGGTGTAGATGGGTATAGGAAAGTGGGCGGGTTTCAGAGGGTTGGTATGTGAAGGTGTTGTGTGGTATGTGGGTGGACTGGGTGTGTGTATGGGTGCTTATGTGCACAGTATATATTTGATGACTGATTGTTGGAGTGAGTGGTGTGTGGTGCTTAGGGTTGTTCCGTGAACCAACATGATGCCACGCCCCCTCCTGTCAGAAACAAACTGATCCTCTGTAGGCCGAGTAAACCGAAAGATTTCAGGGATTGCACTGTAAATTCAATCACGAATATAACTAACATGCATGCTAGTTAAAGTTGGCTGTAATTAAACTAAAGACGCAGCGCTGCTCTTTTTCTGACCGTGCAGGCTCTTTCTCTAAACGCAACTACAGGTGAAACTTCGCTAAAATTTTGTTAAAAAGTGCGTTCATTTCGGTTGTTCAACTTAAACTCTTACCACCCGCCTAAACCAAATGCATTCTGTCCTCTTTGGCTATTATATAGGCCTGTGTAACACCTCATTTGAAAGCTAAGACCCACAAAACTGATCTTTTTCCTCGCGTTGTTGCTGTGTTGTGTCACCTTTTGTATGTTTTTTCTTTCTTTCCATTTTTGTCACATTTTTGTCACACTTTTGTTGAATTTTTGTGGAATTTTTGTCATTTTTTGTTGAATTTTTTTCACATTTTTGTTGAATTTTTGTCACTTTTTTTTTTAGTTTTTTGTCACTTTTTGTTGAATTTTTGTCACATTTTTGTTGTGTTTACATCCTTGTTTTCTTCTCATTTTTTGTGGCTATTTTGGTGCTTTTGTCCCAAGGAGCTTTTTGATTAGGGTAAAGCCCAGTATAAAAAAAAAACATGAATCTAAAAGGAATTCCGTGGAGTATGGTGTACCACAAGGTTCAATTTTGGGACCATTATTATTTATTATTTATATTAATGATTTTGCTTCTGTTTCTACGACCACCTTTCCCGTTCTTTTTGCTGATGATACCGATCAAAAAAATAATAATAAAAAGCCGAGCTGGGGAAAATGCACTCTTGTTAGAGCGGGTGGTATAAGGTTAAAATATGTATTTGTGGAAGTGCACAATTACGCTATTTTGGGCCAGGCTGGTCAGAGTCCAGGGCTGCTTTTCAGTCCCAGTCCGCCCCTGACTACTACTACTATACTTCAATTTAGACTGGCTTTACTGATTCATTGGGAAAATTACTTTACTAACTGCAATCAAGCTGTACAAGTTTACAAAGAACCAAGATCCATCTTAATGAACATTTTTTTAAAGCAACATCAGAGCCCCTGTGAGCTACTCAATCCACAAGCACTGAAATTTGTATCACAAGATTGCTCTTTTGGCTCTGCTTGTGGGACATATATCAAAGAGCCCCTTTTTTAAAGATTAGTTTGCCGTAGAAAGCGTACTCTAAAATGCGCAGTACATTTAGACTGACCCCTCATATCTGGGAGAGCATAGACCACAAACGCTGGCCGGGGATCAAAAAGCCTCCTAGCATCGATTCCTTCCTGTGCGCCCTTAGGAGAGTACACCTCATGCTGTTTATAATCCCATACAGTCAGCCTCTATACTATGTTATCAGCAGTCTGCGAGCCATTTGCTGACAGCTTTCCATTTGCATAGAGCGCATACGGACCGAGCCCCTGACAGCTTTATGGTACCGAGACACCACTGGAGGATGAAGGAGCCTACGTGCGCCGTGTGATGCTGTATGCGGTATGTAAATAAGAGGAGAGATTTGCATAGCCTTTTCTTTTCAAGTTGTGTGAAGTGGTGAAATGAACTCCAGGACAGCATACTGAAAGTAGGGCTGTCACGGTATGAACATTTTACCTCACGGTTATTGTGACCAAAATTATCACGGTTTTCGGTATTATCGCGGTATTTTTTTAAATGTTTGTTAATATGTTCAGAAAGCATTGATAGTACTACACAAACTGAAATAGTTTCAATAAAGTTTAAGTAAGGATTAAACAACTCGGAGCCGTGCATTAGACGGTTATAATGCACGACGCGGAGTCAAGAACACCACGACCCGCAGCGAAGTGCATTATAACCGTCTAACGCGGCTCTGAGTTGTTTAATCCGCTTATCCCAGGGTCCCACAAACGTAACATTTATAATAAATGTTTTTTTCATTTACTAAACTCACTAAATATGCCAGACTACGGGACTATTTTCTGTGGGTTATTAGCCGGTCACTGAAGGCTCGTCTCAGAGCGAGTCATTCTCCGCAGCTATTACGAGGATCTCAGTCAGGCTCAACGACACAACATCAGCACAGAATCACAACACAACAGGACTAACCCGCTGTTTAACCTGAAGCTAGCTAGCTAGCTCAACGAGCTCAACTGTTTATGGAAACAGCTGCGGTGGAGTCGCTCACACCTGGGCCCCACGAACTGAAACTTTTATGTTTGACTTTACTAATCCAGCCAAATATGCTTAAATGCTGGGATCATTTTATGTACGCCTGAAAATCATGAATAGTGCCTTAACCGTTTTCAATAGAAATGTAAAGCTCATATTTTATTAACAGTAGCTAACCTAGCAGCTCACTCTCCTCTACAAACATTTATCAAACGTTTTGTTTTGGCCAAAAACATTGAAATGAACACAAAATCCATCTCATACGTTCCTGTCAGTCACTAATTACGCGTTTATCTGATTCAGCTGTGTCATGCGTTGCTATGGCGATGCCCACAGCGGAGTGATATCCCAGTGATTTAACTACCGGACTACGTGTGCGGTTATACCAAATTAATGCACGCCAATCCACCAGCCAATCAGAATCGAGTATTCACCCAGACCATGGTATAACAGTGCTTATTATATATTTTTTTTAAAATACAGACAAAGCCTTATCAAAAACGCAACTTTTCACATCAAAGTAAAGGAACTATAACGATGTGTTGTTGATCGTTTCGAGAGTATTACATGTACTAGGTATTTATAGCGCCAGAAACGAAGAAGAATATTTTTGAACAAGACAAACCGTCTATATCAGGAAAATTGTTCTCAGTTTGTGTCCTTGATCCAGTGAGCTTTCGCTTTGCAGATTTGGGAAAATGCCATCAGACAGTGATCATTACTAAATTCATAAAACTGCGCCGGTATCCACAACACGGCTTATGCTGGTGGTGGCGCTGTGGGGCGACTCGACACATTCTCCCTCAACCCAAAGTCCCACATCAGCATTTCAGCTAAAACGCTAACGTTAACTCACTGCTATAGAGCTGTGGGAGACGGTCACGCAGGTGAGTCTGAGGTTCGAAGTCTTGCTGCTTTAGAGACACTTTTTCCAGCACGTTCCGCAAACAGGAAAACTGTCTTGTATCAACTGTCCTTCGGCTTTCTTAAAATACCCAAAATATGTCCATACTTCAACTTGGTCTCTGAAGGCTGATAGATCCTGCGCACTGTCGTCTCGGACATGATTCCAGCTTCGAGAAAGTTTTGTTTTGGTTGTAGCTACAGAGTGCGTCTGCGCTGCAACTTTAGCAGATGAGACGGCGGCTCATGAGGCTCACTTTGCATTAAACCGCGGGCGCAGTAATCCACCGCGGTAAGACGGTAATTATTATTGTCAACATTTTTACCGGGGTTTACCGCTACACCGGTAACCGTCACATCCCTAACTGAAAGTGGACATATCACGCATGATCAGTACTTTTGGAGATCTCAGGGAAAACCTTTAATAATTTGAAATCATGTCTCCATCAGGATTGGATAAGACAGGGACATACATTGGTAGACCTGTCATGATAAATACTGTATTGACTATTTATCGTCTCTACATTTATAGGCATATTTCCTGATTTTCTTATCCTTTTTTGTAGCACTTCCAACCATTTGACTGAAGTAATTTGTGTTTCATTAAGTTCCATGTTAATTAAGACGTTTCCTAGTGGGACGCGGTACTTTTGGGCTGCCAGAAAAAAAAAAATCTATTAATAATGGACTCTCACAGTTGTACTACTACAGGCCCAGAGGCTTTAACTGGGCTGCAGCAGGAGCCTGGGCTGTTGTTTTAGACATAAATAAAGTTACACGAATGTTTTTTTGTCATGTAAATCTATCAGATAAGGACTGAAAGAACTTTAGCATTGCGCTTTGCATTCAGTGCGCTGTAGCAGACTCAGAGCAGGAGTGTTATGTTGAAAACCCATGGACAGATAAATGGCAGGTGAGGAAAAAAGACAGAATGAAAGGCAGTAGTAGTGACCAATGTATAAAAAGTGCATAAATAATATACTTTTCATTTGCATAACTCAAAGCTAACTGTGGAGATGTGGCAGGCCCAGATTAAAGGGCCTAGATGCAAATTGGCCATTTTATACTCACTGCTGCCACCCCAGGTCATAAGTGTAACTGTATCTTCTATATTAAGAAGATGGCAATTCAGACCCGAAGCAACAACTTAATGAGTGACAGTGCAGAGTTTTAGAGGCAGTTGTGGTGAACAGGTCTGGGCTCGTTCTACACATTAGGACATGGCTGGAACATGTAGAGGGAGGACAATACATCATTTAAAAAACGTTAAACTCCGTATGGTCCCTTTAAGTCTGAAGCGACGCTCTTCGTGGTGAAAATCTGGATATATGTGGGCTGGTTTAAATAGTTTTTTTTTTTTTTTTTTTTTCTTTTTTAAATTCATTTCTTTATTAATTACAACAAAAATACAGTAAAGGAAACAAGTGTTAAAATACAAATTTGGATTCCGTGGCCATATGACTGTTGGAAGAGTTAAAAAAATTAAAAAGGGAGGTCCTAGCAAAATGGAAAATTCACAAACTGTTCGTTTCTGAAATTGCTTGTCAGGTACCCCTTAAACTCCCCCATAGACCCATGCTGAGTGACACAGCCATAGTCCAGGATGTTAAGCATTTGTACAGCTAGAACAAAACATGACCTCCGCACTGCCCCCGCCACAGGCAGCGTCCCATCAGGCAACACAAAGTTTGGTCTGCGTACATTGTAAGGTAGAACCTTTTGTGTGGGACGGTATTGGTCCAATGCTTTGGGTGAAAGTCCATGACACATTTTATATGCAAAACACGACAGTGCAAAGTTGCGTCTTGTTTGCAGTGTGATCAGACCCAGCCTTCTGTAATGCTCAGGTGCTATTTCTGCGCGATATGGCAGCTGGAGAATGATGCGCATACATCTCCGCTGTAGGCTTTCTAGACAGTTCACCAATGTTTTTCCAATCCCACATAGCAACACTGAGCAGAACTCCAATCGAGATCTGATGTAGGCCTTGTATATGCGCAGCAGTAGTTCAGTACTTCTCGGTGGCAGCTTTGTCTTAGTATAGTAATAGTTAAAGGAATAGGCCACTGTTTTTACATACTGAGACAAGTTCATACCTGAGCCTAGACAAGTTGATGCGTAGGCTACCTGTCTGGTCTTTGTGCGTGCGCTCAGTCACACAACGAAAGATGCTGTTAGCATTTAGCCTCTCCCAGCATATTCCTATAGCTCCAAACTGGGGTGAAGTTAGAAGCCACCAAGCTGTTCCACGTTTTCCCTATTTAAATACAGTTACGTGAAAAGTTACACGATCCAAATCTAGTTACACAAAATTAAACATGTCCATTTTCTAAACGGATAAAAAGTGGTACTATATTGTATGGCGTAATAATACCTTTAGGAGCACTTCAGTTTGCTGGGAGAGGCTAAATGCTAACAACGTTTTTCGTCTATGTGCGTGACTGAGCGCCCACACAAAGACCAGACAGTTACGCATCAACTCGTCTAAGCTCAGGTAAGAACATATCTCAGTATGGAAAAACGGTGGCCTGTTCCTTTAAACTCCCAGACCGAAATGATGCCCTAGGACAGGGGTAGGCAACGTCAGGCCCGGGGGCCAAATCCAGCCCTCCAGCACAGAACCTCTGGCCCTCAAGATGATTTTGAGAAACATTATGACACAAATCAGAAAGTACTTTAACATTTTTAGGGTTAAATGGGAGAAATACTGTTAATACACCTAATTAGTTCATTTTATATACATTATTTGTAGAATGTGCCCTGGAAGAAAACAAATACAAAATTATAGAAGAAATGACAGAAACCTACTTGAATTAAGAGATTCAATCTAAAGTTTGAGTAGATTTGGTCTGGTCTTAGATCAGATAAACCATCTTATCACCAATGGAACAAGTCATTATTCTCTTGATTCAGATTATATTGTATAATTTCAAGTGAAAAACAAATGTTTTTAAAAATAAAAGTTAATTTGTCAGATTTCAAAGTGGGTTTAATGCTCGTTCCACTGGCATTAGCATTTGTATCTTTATCTTAGATTAGTCCAGACTCAAAATCAACATAAAGAACCTTTATTCAAGCAATTTTAAGTCATTTATCTCATTCAAGATGGTAATTTTTCCAGTGTAGTGCTTTACTTTGGCCTAAAATTAGAAGCTTCGGCCCTCTGTGTTTTTACAATGAAAAAAAATGGCCCTCCGTTAAGAAAATTTGCCTATCCCTGCCCTAGGACACCCCTTGATATGTAAATACATACACATTTAGAAAAAAAAGCGATTTCCGTTTATTACTTTAGTTTCAGTGGCATCAAGTGGTCCTCGATAACATCGTTTATCGCAAATGTTTTCCAACTTCAACACATCAAACTCCAAGTTTTGTGACAGGCCTATCCATTGGACAGGGCAGGATTTCGCCTTGACCTCCTTTTGCTCTGTGGGCAGCAGTCGGAATGACACAGTGAAAACAGGCTTTCAGTTTCTGCAGACCGCATGCACTTTCTGGCACCGTGATGAGCGCGTACAGAGCTGCTCAGAGCAGGTGCTTCCTATTTGAAAACGTCTCTTCTTAGACAGAGCAAAGTAGGAACAATGGGACTAACACATTTGGAGAAAGTATTTACTGTTGTAAACCCTGCAATGTTTAAGGGTTTTCTTCCACCAATGCAACCCCCGAAAACAGTTTCCTTTTTTGCTTTTGTGGGGCTTTATCACACTTTCCCATATTATTACTTCTCCATTTTTTGTCCTAAATATCTCACTTGTTTCTGAAAAAGATACCAGACCCGCGGTGCACATCTTCTGTACATAATAAAATCATATGGAGATTTCTGGTTGAGTTTCTTGCCGCTGCTGCTGTGGAGTGAAGAGGCTTGAATAAAACATTTACAAACGCTTCAGGGCTTTGAAAACGTACAGACATCTGCCACAGTGGAGACAATCCCATTACGGCAGATACGGCTCCAGAAATGAGGGCTTTTATCACAGAAAAAGTGTGAAAATAAATATGCACATATCCACGAGCTCAATGTGTTACAAGACAAAATAGTGCCTTCAGAATTGTTTACTATACTAGTAAATCTTGTAAAATACATAAATAAAGACACAAATTGAGCGCAGATACAAGAATAATTTTAGAATTTAAAGATTTCATGTGCGAGTGTTGTCCATGACTATAGGAGGGACTAGTTTGGAACTCAAAAAATGTCCCCAAACAAAGGTGTCCGTGAGGATAGATGAAAAACAGGCAGGAGTCTGGAGGTCTTTTCACCGTCAGTGCCGGACCCGGAGACATGAACTCCAGACAGTGAGCTCGTCTGATCATTCAAGTCCGGCTTTGCTTCCACATGAAGACGGAGAAGTAACCTCTGTGGCCACGGTGCCCGGAAGCCAAGGTTATAGATACACAGAGAGATTTGTTTATGCTTTTTTTTATTTTCTAACCATTGCCATTCAAAGCTGTGCTGTTTAACCTCTTACGACCCGCCTAAACCAAATGCATTTTGTCCTCTTTGGCTATTATATAGGCCTGTGTAACACCTCATTTGAAAGGTAAGACCCACAAAACTGATCTTTTTCCTCGCGTTGTTGCTGTGTTGTGTTACCTTATTTTGTGTGTTGTTGTTTTTTTTCATTTTGGGCACTTTTATTGAGTTTTTGTAATTTTTTTGTTGAATTTTTGTCACTTTTTTGTTGAGTTTTTGTCACATTTTTGTTGAATTTTTGTCACTTTTGTTGAGTTTTTGTCACATTTTTTGTTGAATTTTTGTCACTTTTTTGTTGAGTTCTTGTCACATTTTTGTCACATCTTTGTTGAATTTTTGTCACTTTTTTGTTGAATTTTTGTCACATTTCTGTTGATTTTTTGTCATTTTTTTGTTGAATTTTTGTCACATTTTTGTTGAATTTTTGTCATTTTTTTGCTACATTTTTGTCATTTTTTTGTCACATCTTTGTTGAATTTTTGTCACTTTTTTGTTGAATTTTTGTCACATTTTTGTCATTTTTTCTTGAGTTTTTGTCACATTTTTGTCACATCTTTGTTGAATTTTTGTCACTTTTTTGTTGAGTTTTTGTCACTTTTTTGTTGTGTTTACATCCTTGTTTTCTTCTCATTTTTTGTGGCTGTTTTGGTGCTTTTTTTTCCCAAGAAGCTTTTGGTTATAGGGTCAAGCCAAACTGGAGAAAATGGGATCCGTTGGGAGTTAAGAGGTTAAAAGTTGATTAAGTTTCTTGTAAACTTCTGGGTGGCAGGGTAGCGCTCTCGCCTCACAACAAGAAGATCTTAGGTTTGATTCCTGGGCCAGGTGGAGTTTGCATGTTCTCCCCTTCTTCCACCATCAACCCAAAGCGTGCACAGTAGACCTTCAGCCTGACCATACACCCAAATAAAATCTGGAGATGGGTCCCTTAACCCCTTAACTCCCACCTGAACCAAGCACATTTTCTCCAGCTTTACCCCAATCTAAAAGCTTCTGGAAAAAAGGTGTGAAAATAGCAACAAAACTGAGACGAAAACAAGGATGAAAATGTGAAAAAAGTGAGAAAAATTTTACGAAAAAGTGACAAAAAATATACAAAAAATGTACCAAAAAAATGACAGAAATTGATACAAGAAATTGACAAAAAAGTGAGAAATATTTGACGAAAAAGTGAGAAAAAATGGACGAAAAAGTGACAAAAAATGGACAAAAAAGTGATACGAATTTGACAAAAAATGCGAATAATTTGACGAAAAAGTGACAAAAAATTGACAAAAAAATTGACGAAAAAGTGACAAAAAAGTGACAAAAAAGTCACGAAAATTTGACAAAAATGAGATGACTGCCCAACAAAAAAACTGATGAAAAAAAATCTGATGATGTGAGGAAAAAGATCAATTTAGTTTTGTAGATCTTAGCTTTCAAATGAGGTGTTACACTGGCTTACAGGATTTGGGTAAAGCTGAACTGGAGAAAATGCTCTCGGTTCAGGCGGGAGTTAAGAGGTTAATTGGCTTGTTGCACGGTATGGCTATGCTAGTTCCTCTGACCTGAAGTTGTGAGCGCCACTACTTCCTGTCTGTATTCTTTTCCCATAGAGATTAGCTCCGATTAGCTCGGAATAATAATCATATTTTCTTAAGATTACGTGGTGGGCAGTGAGTTCCTGGTAGATGATCATGTACCGTGTGTTCAAATCTTGATGTAGGTTGTAATGAGTTCAGAGGAGACACTTGTGATCATAAAGGATTGATAGTTTGTCTTGAAGCTAAAGGCTAACATGCTATTAAATATAAATAAATAAATACAGATGAAAAAAAATTCAAGTAGGACAAGATGGTCTACATGCAGATTAGTTCATATTTGAGGCACTATTTCAAATTGTATAATGCATGAAATTAATGTTAGCCTTTAGCTTCAAGACAAACTCACTGATCCTTATGAACATAGACGTCTCCTCCACTGAAATATTTACACTGCAGTAAGTGATCATCTACCAGGAACTCACTGTCCACCACAGAATCTTTAGGAAATACGATGACTCGAACGGGTCTAAGCAAATCTTAATGGAAACGAATACGGACAGGAAGTACTACAACAACTACAGCTCAGAGGAACTAGCGTAGCCACACTGTGCAACAAGCCATTTGCCCAAAGGTACTGTATAATGGGTCAACAGCAGAAGACAAACTCACGGGGAAAAAATTAATGCATACAATAAAATCTCCCCCTCTCCTGGAAGCGCCACCTTAACGTGGTGGAGGGGTTTGAGCACCCGAATGATCCTGGGGGCTCTGTTGTCGGGGGCTTCGTGCCCCTGGCAGGGTCTCCCAAGGCAAACAGGTCCTATAGGTGACGGGTCAGACAAAGAGCGGTTCAGAAGCCCCTTATGAGAGACCAACAGGCCCGGTTAGAACCATGAGGCCGTCCTTCTGTGGACCCACCACCTGCAGGAGGAGCCATAAGGGGCTGGTGCAGTGTGATTTGTGTGGAAGAAAGTGGAAGAAAATGGATGGATGGATGGATGGATGGATGGATGGATGGATGGATTGATGGACAATAAAATCCAAACACAGACCTGACAAAGAAATGGAAAATCTCAAGTCTCAACTTATATAGCACTTTTCCACCTTCCTTAGGCACTCAAACGCTTTACAGCAAAGAACCAGTCACTCTCATTCCTACACAGAAACTGAAGGTAAGGTGGGTGAAGTGTCTTGCCCAAGGACACAATGACAGTGTGCACTTGCAGGAGCCCAAGATTGGATCATGAGACGACCCACACTGTCGCCTGAAGAGCTATTGTTCCTGTACTGTATATGCCTCCAGAGATTGTTTTGAGTCATGAACCACATGAGAGGACACTTTGCATGTTACCCACGGGCTACAGGAGCAAAATAGGAAACATTTACATTTAAATTATGAATGAACGTCGGGGAGAATTTCTATTTCTGCTCAGATGTAGCTCCAGTCCCGTACACACATCGAAGGAATACAAATAATGACACAAGTCCGCAATTCCAGCTATCTTCAATCCATACTTTGTTGTTCATATCTCCCTGGCGCTCGCTCCAATCTTGAATTACCATCCACCGCTGCCTCTAGCCTCATACTACCACTCAGCCAAACTGTTTACTTTACCGCCTCGCGCAGCACATGTTTGCTGAATATTTCATGGCGGTAGTAAGCCACATTTTTCACGGTTACAAGTCAAGCTGTTGCAGAGGACACACTTTTTTTCAGCCCTTTGATATTGAGCGACCAATCAAAAGCCCTCGAATCTCCACGCCTTGGATTTACCACGGGGTTCCTTAGCCCTACGGCCAAAGACGGCTCAGTTTTTCACACCGATCGCGATCTCGACCTGGTGCCGATCTCCTCTGATGTGTATTGATGGGGCTCTCATTACAAGGCGCACTGAGGGGAAAAGACTTCAGATCAGAGCAATGGTCGTCTTTGCATGTGCAGCAGACGGGGACTTAAGAAACCGCAGCGATCAGCATGCGTGGAGCGAAGAAAACGAGCTGGTCTACAGATGAAAGAGACTCCGTATCTCACGCTTTAAAGCTAGAACATGCATGACATATGAAGAGATTATATCTTTGCTGTAAGTTCAGTCAGCTGCAGCGAACAGATCATACTGTAAGATAGCAGAGACATTAGATAACACCGGATTTACAAAACACACTTACACTGGGAGGATAAAGTGGGTACACCGTTTGGAATTTCTCACATTTCTGCCTAAATTGGTCATAAAATGTGGTCTGATCTTTATTAAACTCACAAGAATGAGTAAGCACTGTCTGATTAAACTAATACCACGCGAACATTCACATTTGATCATATTTTTATTGGCCACAACATGTAAACATTCGCAGGAGAGGGAGGAATAAGTGAGTACAACACCTGAATCTCGCTGAACTGCAACAGTTTTGTAAAGAGGACTGGTCTAAGATTCATCCTGATCGTAGTGAGAGTCTAATCCGCAACTACAGGAATGATATGTTCTTACCAGAGCTTAGACGAGTTGATGCTTACCTGTCTGGTCTTTGTGCGTGCCTGTGGAAGAGCGTGGTAAGCTTTAAAGGGGCTGGAAGCAAGTTCGCCATTTTATACTCACTACTGCCACCTCAGGCCATATGTGTAACTGCACCTTCTATATTAAGCTCGTGCATGACGGCAATTCGGGCCGAAGTGACACATTTTTGAGTGACCGTACAGGATTTTAGAGGCAGTTGTGGTGAAAGGTCTGAGCTCATTCTACACATTAGACATGGCTGGAACATGTAGGGCAGGGGTGGCCAACCAGTCAGAGACCAAGAGCCGAAATGTTCAACCTTAATCCTGTGAAGAGCCACAAAGGCACCGACCATTAGAGAGATTCCGAGGCGGTAGTTTATTGTGATTAAATAGAATGTGACCGTTTTATTTAATCACAATAAACTATAACTTTATGCCTTTTTTTTTTTTTTTGTAATTGTGTAATTGTATAATTGTTTTTTATAATGGTTTTACTCCTCAACAAGATTGAAATACATGTATATTAAATTACATTTTGTGTTTCCTGTTCTGACTGAGACAGAATTAGATTATTATTATTATTTTATTTTTTTTAATGCTGGGGTGTGTTTGTATGTGGGGCCCTGCCCACTGAGCCCCCTTCTCTGATTCGCCCCTGTCCTGTGCCTGCAGCTTCGTCCTGACTGGATTGTGCAGAGAACGCACTCTAGGCTGCACAAAGTTTATGAACTTTAACCAGGAGCCTCTGGAGGATCTGAGAGTCTGTTTTAAGTTGCATCTGCTACAGTTGTAGCACGTGTGAAAGAAAAGTCATGACTTTGCGTATTTCCGCGTTACGATGTCGCGCTTCGCATCATAAGCTACATAAAAGCTCCGCTTTTTTTCCATTTCCAAATTTTGATCTTTTTCTGTGAATATGAGGCCAAATTACATCAAATAAAGAGTAGCTGATCAGAAACCTGAAAAGCAGAGAAGCTAATCCTAGTGCCACGATCTGCCTGACTGTTTAACCTACATCCCGCTTTGACTGAGGCTGCCGCACGGGCACCTTTTACACGCCGCCTCGAAAAGGAGAGAGATACAGACTCTCATTCATGTAGAGATGGAAACAGGGTCTGTAGGACTATGGTTGGATTTTTGGTCAAAGACTGTTACAGTTTATGGGAAATATTTAGGCTACCAATTATTTTGCAAAGAGCCGCATTGTATTAAACATATCCAATCATGCAAAGAGCCGCACTCTGATTGGCCAAGAGCCGCATGCGGCTCGAGAGCCGCGGGTTGGCCACCTCTGATGTAGGGGGAGGAAAATACATAATTTTAACATTTTTAAACTCCTTATAGTCCCTTTAAACTTCACCCCCGTTTGGAGCTATACGAATATACTGGGAGAGGCCAAATGCTAACAACATCTTTGGTCTTTGTGCATGACTGAGCGCACGCACAAAGTCAGACAGCTACGCATCAACTCAGCTCAGATAAGAACATATCTCAGTATGGAAAAACAGTGGCCTGTTCCTTTAACCTCTTAACTCCTGCCTGAACCGAGAGGATCTTTTTCCTCACATCATCAGATTTTTTTTCCATCATTTTTTTGTTGGGTATTCAACTCATTTTTGTAACTTTTTTGTCATTTTTTGTCATTTTTTGGTCAAATTTTTATCACATTTTTGTCATTTTTTGTCACATTTCTGTCATTTTTTCATCATTTTTTAATAATTTTTTGGTCATTTTTTCGTCAATTTTTTTTTATCAAATTTTTGTCCTTTTTTTCACATTTTTGTCACATTTTTGTAATTTTTTGTCACATTTTTGTCAAATTTTTATCACATTTTTGTCACATTTTTGTCATTTTTTTTGTCACATTTTGTCACATTTTTGTCATTTTTTTTGGAAAAATTTTCGACACTTTTTTGTCAATTTCTTGTGACATTTTTTCGACTTTTTTGTCAATGTTTTCTCACTTTTTTGTCACATTTCTATCATTGTTTTTGTCTCAGTTTTGTTGCTATTTTCACAGCTTTTTTCCAGAAGCTTTTGGACTGGGGTGAAGCCAAAATTCAATGAAAATGTGCTCGGTTCAGGTGAGAGTAAAGGGGTTAAACCAGAAAATGCTGTCCATATTTCCAAGCGTCAAAAATACCAACTGCTGATACTAGTAACCACATCCAGGGTTAGCTTTGATGGGGAGCGAATGGAGGCAATGGTGGGTCAGAGGCAGAAGGCAACATAGAACTTTGAATAAGCCATTTTAGACCAATATAGTCTGATAGGGATCAAGATGTGTTGTACAAAGCAATATCCAAGCAATAAACACATTCTTCTATGAAAAATGTAATCACTCAATCACCACTTTTACACATAAGAGGATGAAGTGTCTTGCCCAAGGACACAGTGAATGACGGCAGGATTTGACGGAGCTGGAGTGAAACCATCAACCTGTAGGGGCATAAAGGTATTTGAATACTCACCACTGCCGCACCTAACTTTCAAAAGTTTCTTAAAATTCAAATTGACTATGTCCTCCCTGCATAAACTTTGGCATGAATTATGTGACTGTAGCTCACAAAGGTGTTGGATTAGGTTCCAGCACCGTCTCTTAACCTCTTAACTCCCACCTGAACGGATCCCATTTTCTCCAGTTTGGTTTTACCCTAATCAAAAAGCTTCTTGGGGAAAAAACACCAAAACAGCCACAAAAAATGAGAAGAAAACAAGGATATAAACGCAACAAAAATGTGACAAAAATTCAACAAATATTTGACAAAAATTCAACCAAAATGTGACAAAAATTCAACAAAAAATTGACAAAAAATTGACAAAAATTCAACAAAAATGTGACAAAAACTAAAAAAAAATGTGACAAAAATGTGACAAAAATGTGACAAAAATGTGACAAAAATGTGACAAAAATTCAACAAAATTTCAACAAAAATCTGACAAAAACTCAACAAAAATCTGACAAAAATTCAATAAAAATGTGACAAAAATTCAACAAAAATGCAACAAAAATGCAACAAAAATTCAACAAAAATTCAACAAAAATTCAACAAAAATTCAACAAAAAAGTGACAAATTCAACAAAAAAGTGAAAAAAATTCACCACAAATGTGAAAAAAAAAAAACATACAAAAGGTGACACAACACAGCAACAACGCGAGGAAAAAGATCAGTTTTGTGGGTCTTAGCTTTCAAATGAGGTGCTACACAGGCCTATATAACAGCCAAAGAGGACAGAATGCATTTGGTTTAGGCGGGTGGTAAGAAGTTAATAATAAAAGAATGAAAAATATCTGAATTATGTTTCTACAGTGTGGGGATGTTGACGCTATAACCGCGCTCCTAATTTTGCGCCTTTTAATGGTTTCAAACAGCGTCTAAAACAATGCGTGGGAGTCTAAAAGCATTTACGATGAATCAGAGAACCGAGGATACAGCTAATGTAAACACACAAATAAAACATGATGCATTAACTTTTATAAGCTGACGACAGGATTTATTAAGGGTTTTGTTCACTACTGAGTGCAAACAGGCCGCTTTTTCATCACATCTCTTATCAAACAGTCATTCCTTTGACATGAAAAAGCATCGACATCACTGACCAAACTAAACAACTTCTGCTTGATTAAGATTTAAAAAGTATTTTAAATGCAAAAGTAACTTGGCGGCTTCAACCGTGTTTCAAAATTGCTCCCTCGTCAAAAACACACCTTAGTTATTCTCTTCATTCACACAAGAATCCTGTTCACATTGGTAATTTCTTCTTTGGTAGCGCTCTGATCTGTATTTCCAGCGTTTTATTGCATCATAGATGGAACACGCAACTGTCCTCCACATTTTTAAAGTCCATAATCCATCAACCTGTTCCGGAGCAGTTCCGCACTCAAAGTGTGTTCATCACGGCGTCATCAATTTGTGAAACATCGTATACCCTTTTTTTAATCACGTGTCAGTATTACTACTCTAAGGGCGCTCCTGGCCAACTTGAAATCCTGATCAGCCAATTCTCTCATTTCTTACTGACTTTTCTATGCATTAAGAATTATAAAACAATGTGATATCAATGCCCACTTTCACTGTGATTGAATAGAAAGGACAATGGCATTCTCACCCGATCGGAGAAAAAATGTGAGAATGATTTTTGTGACGATGCTTCATTTTACATCCAAATCACTGACACCAAAACGCAGAAAAATATGCCATTACACAAACTCCAATCACTGTGGGGACAACATGAACTGGCTGTTACCATAAAGTGATGAAAGTGCTGCTGTCAGTCTGTGCATCGTTGATTGTAATTGATCATCTTCATTTCTAGTAGATATTCATGGTCAAAAGAAAATAATTTCAGCGTGTGCCTGATGAGTCACATTAAGAGGTGGGTAGAGTAGCCAAGATATTTACTGATGTTAGAGTAACACTACTTAACCCCTTAACTCCCACCTGAACCAAGCACATTTTCTCCAGCTTTACCCCAATCCAAAAGCTTCTGGAAAAAAGGTGTGAAAATAGCAACAAAACTGAGACGAAAACAAGGATGAAAATGTGAAAAAAAAGTGAGAAAAAATGGACGAAAAAGTGAAAAAAAATGTACCAAAAAATGACAAAAATTGACAAAAAATTGACAAAAAAGTGAGAACATTTTGACGAAAAATTGAGAAAAAACGGACGAAAAATTGACAAAAAATGGACAAAAAAGTGATAAGAATTTGACAAAAAAATGTGAATAATTTGACAAAAATGAGATGACTGCCCAACAAAAAAAGTGATGAAAAAAAAAATCTTATGATGTGAGGAAAAAGATCAATTTAGTCTTGTAGGTCTTAGCTTTCAAATGAGGTGTTACACTGGCCTACAGGATTTGGGTAAAGCTGAACTGGAGAAAATGCTCTCGGTTCAGGCGGGAGTTAAGAGGTTAATAATAATTAACTTAATAATTTTACTCAAGTACTAGTAAAAAGGAGTGACCAATACCAATTACTCAAGTAAGTGTAAAAAATTACTTGAGTACAGTGAGTACTGATTAACTTTTTAACGTTTGAGAGGAAACAAAAAATAAAATCATGTGGACGTAGTGATATTTAAAAATGCCAAGAAAGTGGTGGAAAGTACAGAAAGAACAAGGATCACGAGACAAACTATATCTGTTTAATAGATCAAAATGAAGTATTTGCAGCTGAAATATTTCCTCACAGTAGAAAAAGAAACAAATATGTTTACTCAAGTAAGAGTACAGATACTTCATTATAATTTTACTCATTTTACTCTGAGAAGGACAATTTCTTCAAAAAGTTATTCAAATACCCATACTTGAGTAAATATAACTGAGTACTACCTGCCTCTGGTCACATTGAATTACTGTCTTATTCATGTCATATTATAACTCCCGTCTGAACCGAGAGGATCTTTTTCCTCACGTCA
Organism: Gobius niger; assembly: GCF_951799975.1. Taxonomy (NCBI): domain Eukaryota; kingdom Metazoa; phylum Chordata; class Actinopteri; order Gobiiformes; family Gobiidae; genus Gobius; species Gobius niger. The sequence continues at coordinate 33,109,148 of NC_136858.1, forward strand.
TCAGATTATTTTTTTTTCATCATTTTTTGGGGGGTATTTAACTAATTTTTGTCACATTTTTGTAATTTTTTGGTCTTTTTTTGTCACATTTTTGTCATTTTTTTGGTAATTTTTTGTCAAATTTTTATCACATTTTTGTCATTTTTTAGTCATTTTTTTTTGTCTTTTTTTCATCATTTTTTGTCACATTTTTTTGTCATTTTTTGTCATTTTTTTGTCATTTTTTTGTCATTTTTTTGTCATTTTTTTGTCATTTTTTCATCAATTCTTCGTCACTTTTTTGTCAATGTTTTCTCACTTTTTTGTCACATTTCCATCATTTTTTTCGTCTCAGTTTTGTTGCTCTTTTCACAGCTTTTTTCCAGAAGCTTTTGGACTGGGGTAAAGCCAAACTGGAGAAAATGTGCTCGGTTCAGGTGGGAGTTAAGGGGTTAATGTTGCATTATGCAACTTTTTATGTGAAAAGTTATATTTGTGTGTATTTGACCTTGTAGTGCCCCAGCAGCTGTATGAGGCATGCATCGACTCTCGATCATGGTGGTGTCTAGGACGCTCCAGGATCAATTGTTCCAAGGACCCCCTCACCAGAAAACCTACAAAACAATTGACCCTGGAGCCTTGTAGAGGGCACCGTGATGGAAAGTAAAGGCATCATGCTGACCACTCACACAGCTGCTGGGGCACTACAAGGTCAAATATATATATATATATTTTTCCCCCCACATTAAAAGTTGCATAATGCACCTTTAAAGGGGGTATAAAGATGTTTCAACGATGAGTTATGAAATAGTTTGTTTTGACACTCTGAAACTGATGTTACACCCTGTACATGCATTTTCACTTTGTGCACCAAATGACAATTAAATGTAAGCAAATTCAAGAATCAAGAGGAAACTAAATGCATTTCTTTCTTTTTTTTGTGCTGATAAAAAACATCCTAAGAATCCAACAGACTGTATCCAGCAGCAGCCGTCTCCTTCTTCTCACTTGGAAATTATCGACCACTTCAGGACACCTCCCCGTCCCCATTACGGCCAGATAACGACTTCCACTGCGGAGCGACCCGGGTGAGGAGGAGTGACGCAGAAATCACTCCGAAAGCTGTTAGCGAAATCAATGAGTCACTTTTACCTTTCGCTAACGCTCGATAAATTAAAAAAGCAATTAGCCGCTGTAAATACCTTGCATAACACCGTTCAATTACCATCAGAGGTGACAGGCGAGTCGGTGATGACGCGCCCGGTAAAAACACACGAAACACACACCTCGATCTACGGCGAGTATTGATCCTGTTTAAAGGCACTAGCAGTTTTAAGTTGTGCCTAATTTGATGTGTAACCGTAGCAACGAGGTGGGTAGAGAGAGAGTCCCGTGGGCCGTTGGTTGTTTATCCGCATCCCATTAACAAAGACATGGACAAGACAATCCTGTTGGTGAGTCCTGCGTGCATGGATTACAGAAACACTCCAGAAGACCAGTGTTTCCCAACCAGGGGTACGGGGACCCGATGGTACACGAGAGCTGAGCAGGGGGTACTTGGAATAATTTCAGTTTCAAGACTATACATAATTCTGTATTTACATTATGTATATTATATATATATATATAAACAAAATGGGCAAAATAAAGCTTAAAGAACGTGAGTTTGAGAGCACTTAAAGCAGTACTAAGTAACTCTTCCCCCTAGAGGCCATAAGCGCAACTGCAGGTGTCGTAGCAAGTTACGATTTTTTAACTTATTAATTGTCTTGGAGAGTAAATACTACGCTGACAGGAAAGGCGAAGGGAGGGAGGGTTACTGTGCATCCAATTATACAATGGAAATATTTTTTTTCACTCAAATTTGGCTGTAAATACTGTTTAAAGTGACGTTAGCCCACAGTTAGCTTTGCCCGTTAGCCTGTTAGCTTCTTCTTCGTGATTCTATTAGTGTGTATTGCTTGCTCCGGTGGCAGTCAAGTTGCAAACATGGTTTTCTGTCCAGAGACACCAGGGGGAGATCATCTCATAAACACTTGTATTACCCCCACAGGGACTACGGAAAGGATTTATTATGGTAAACACGTTACTTAGTACTGCTTTAAGAGTCTTTTTACTAATAAATATCGGCCGGCTGATATCTGGCCAGGTATTTATGTTTTTTACAGGATTATAGACCAGATATTTGGAAAAATATCAGCCAAAAAATATCGTCCGAACATAGTATGGGCATCGACCAATAAATATCCCCCAAAAAATGGCATCTGCCTCATATAGCCCCATATCAGTCGACCTCTTCACCACAATAAAGCACCACTTTCTCCGAATCTTAGCGTTCACCTGTCCTATATGACGATTGCAGTTGTCCTCTATGAAGTTTTGTAAGTAAGTACTTGACAACTAAACCATCTTTAAAGGGGTTAGAAGCAAGTTAGTCATTTAGGACATTGTTGGAACATGTAGGGGAAGGAAAATACTTAATTTTAACATCTTTAAACTCTTTATAGTCCCTTTAAGCCCAGAGATTCAGTCACATGATATGGTATATTTGTTTTCCAAGATGACTTTGGCCTGGATATATTTTAAATCGTTACTGCGGTTCAAACTCATTCCTAACTTTCCATTTCTTCAAGCACGTTTCACAACTTCCAGGGCACAATGTCACAGTGATGTAACCAAACTGCGGGTCAACGATCAATGTAAAGGTTTTTTTCATTATATGCACAGCCACAAATGTCTCCTTTCAATATAAACCAAAGGACAAATAAAATCCACCACAAGACAAAAGAAAATCAGGTCCAGGGCCTTTAACCTCTTACCACCCGCTTAAACCAAATGCATGCTGTCCTCTTTTGGCTGTGTAACACCTCATTTGAAAGCTAAGACCCACAAAACTGATCTTTTTCCTGTGTTGTGTCACCTTTTGTATGTATTTTTTTTTTCTTCTTTTTTGTTGAATTTTTGTCACATTTTTGTTGAATTTTGTCACATTTTTGTTGAATTTTTGTCACATTTTTGTTGAATTTTGTCACATTTTTGTTGAATTTTTGTCACATTTTTGTTGAATTTTTGTCACATTTTTGTTGAGTTTTTGTCACATTTTTGTTGAATTTTTGTCACATTTTTGTTGAATTTTTGTCATATTTTTGTTGAATTTTTGTCACATTTTTGTTGAATTTTTGTCACATTTTTGTTGCGTTTTTATCACATTTTGTTGAATTTTTGTCACATTTTTTGTTGAATTTTTGTCACATTTTTGTTGAATTTTTGTCACATTTTTGTTGAATTTTTGTCACATTTTTGTTGAATTTTTGTCATATTTTTGTTGAATTTTTGTCACATTTTTGTTGAATTTTTGTTGAATTTTTGTTGAATTTTTGTTGAATTTTTGTCAAATTTTTGTTGAAATTTTGACACATTTTTGTTGAATTTTTGTCACATTTTTGTTGAGTTTTTGTCACATTTTTGTTGAATTTTTGTCACATTTTTGTTGAATTTTTGTCACATTTTTGTTGAATTTTTGTCATATTTTTGTTGAATTTTTGTCAAATTTTTGTCACATTTTTGTTGAATTTTTGTTGAATTTTGTTGAATTTTTGTTGAATTTTTGTTGAATTTTTGTTGAAATTTTGACACATTTTTGTTGAATTTTTGTCACATTTTTGTTGAGTTTTTGTCACATTTTTGTTGAATTTTTGTCACATTTTTGTTGAATTTTTGTCACATTTTTGTTGAATTTTTGTCACATTTTTGTTAAATTTTTTCACATTTTTGTTGAATTTTTGTCACATTTGTGTTGAATTTTTGTCACATTTTTGTTGAGTTTTTGTCACATTTTTGTTGAATTTATGTCACATTTGTGTTGAATTTTTGTCACATTTTTGTTGAAATTTTGACACATTTTTGTTGAATTTTTGTCACATTTGTGTTGAGTTTTTGTCACATTTTTGTTGAGTTTTTGTCACATTTTTGTTGAATTTATGTCACATTTTTGTTGAAGTTTTGTCACATTTTTGTTGAATTTTTGTCACATTTTTGTTGGGTTTATATCCTTACTTTCTTCTTATTTTTTGTGGCTATTTTGGTGTTTTTTCCCAAGAAGCTTTTTGATTAGGGTAAAGCCAAACTGGAGAAAATGGGATCCGTTCAGGTGGGAGTTAAGAGGTTAACCTCTAGCTTACCAATGCATAACTTTGTCTACATTCAACCCAAGTCTGCCTCAATATCTCGGGTGGAAACCTTGCTAGAGGATTGGTCAATATGTCCTTCTCTTCTTTTTAATGCATCTGTATGAATCTAGGGGAAGGAACATAACAAAGTGCTTCAAAATGGACCATTATTTATTTACTCTCAACACTACACGGACAAAGCCGCCCTGGGATAGACTGATAAAAGCTTGGCTGCCAGGATATGTGGATGCACTGTGTGTCCAACCACTGAGCCACCATCACCACTTTAGCACAGTAGATAAACATAAAGCCTCTTCCGGGCTAATTAATGCGCGCACAAGGAGACTCGGAGACGCTATAGGAACCACAAGGAAAATCCACTTCCAAATTGACTAACGCGCTGCGGTGGCACGCCCTCAGCCCCGCGCCGCCGCCATCGGCTCGTCCAATTAGCGGTCGAAATCGTCACGCCTGTACAACAACGCGACGAGCTTTGTTGTCTCTGAATATTTATGAGCGGAGCGCCCGCAATTAGTCGGAATTAGCCGGAGAAAACGCTAACGAAGGCTGCCGCGGTGTGATCATCGTCGCTTTAAGTCGATTGCTACATCAAACATGCCTTTTAGCGCCGCACGGACTAATCACTGTTTGTCACAGAGTTAAGGCTTTCATACAAGAACCCCCTCAAGTGTCTTTGCTACATGAAAAAGGCATCTGTGCAGAAAAGAACATGTATAAGATAAAGATGTCTGGATGTATAGTGTGGATTTGTTGCTGTAGGGGTTTGTCATTAAAATATAGCAGATGGTTTTATTGCACACAGATGAACACAGAAGAAAATCCCCCCACTGGTTTATATGCACTCATGTAATAAAGGGACGTGGTGCTATGAATACAGATTGACTGCCTGCCTGGATGCCACTATTTAGTTCAGGAGTTCTCATTTGGTAGGACAGGACCCCAAACTGGATTTCAGTGAGTTAGATTTCTGTTTATTTGCCCCGCACATGGAGACCCTGCCTCTTTTGATGACCCTGTTTCTAAAATGGCCTTGCTCCTTCGAGTGATACATGTGGATCGGCCTCATTATCTTTCAATCTATTTTTTTTCCTGAACAGATCATTGCCAGGGAAATGTTTACACTCAGCGCTTCCTCTGCGTTACGCTCTGACCTGGAGCATGAGCGCATACATTTTTGATAAACGACACTGGTGTTAAATGCACTCAACGCATAAATGATTCAACTGCACAACAATGTAAAGTCACATTCGATTTCAAATGATCCCATAATGCGCTTTATTAGTGCCGTGTTTGAGTCATGCAAGCGTCTCTGAGGGGGGGGTTGGAATAGGCGGCGTTTATACCGGAGTCCAGTGCTAATCCTCAGCTGGTTTACAGTGAAACTTTTGGTACAACATAAGATACTAGTTGAAAATACAGTGCTTGACCAAAAGGCCACACACTTTGATATGATGTTGTATGATGTGGGACCACTTCACAAAGCCTTTTCCAGCACATCCCAAAGAGTCCCAATGGGGCTAAGATCTGGACTCTGTGGCGGCTAATCCATGAGTGAAAATGATGTCTCACACTCCTTGGACCGCTCTTTCACAATGTAAGCCCGATGAACCCTGGCATAATCACTTTGTGAATATACCCGTGCCATCAGGGAAGAAGAAATCCATTCATGGACCTGGTAATTTAGGATGTTCAGGCCGTCAGTTGATCTCATTCTTTGAGCACATAAGATGTCTTTCCACATGCAGTCACCGAATCTGAAACCATCAAATTGTAGCCTCTAAGCACTAACACTAGCAACTAACTCCTTAAAGAGTAACTAAACACCAAATCCACTTTTTTTTGCTGATAAACGGTCTAAATGGTTGTTGAATAGAGTCAGCTACATGTCCCAGTCAATATTTTGACATTTGGTGCAAACTTGTTCAAAATCTCACTTTTGTGTCTAAAACCGCAGGGTTAGCGCCTCTACTGGTTTCACGCATCAACTACATTTGATTTTTTGCGGTTGGAGGAGAGTGTGTCCACGGCGTCCAGAAAACGTCATCAGTTCTGCCCGTGGTTCTGCCTCTGTGGCCCCGCCCACTCACGCCTCCGTCACGTAGCAACCAGGACACGCGTAGCGCACACACCGCCTGAGCTCATGAGTCAAACCAGTAGATGGCGCCCCTGCGATGCTCACACTTCGGCTGAGGTGGTGTAGAGGAATAAATCCCTTAGAAAAGCTACAGTGCGATGCTCTCTCTCTGTTCGCAGTCACTAACAGCGAGCGAGTCGTCTATCGGCAGTTATTTTTTTGTAGGATTGCTACATCAAGCAATGAGAGTGTACCAACTATCCTACGAAAAAATCAACCTTGCTCACAGTAGTGACACCGGTAACAGCAGTCTGTCAGTCCTGTCAGATCGAGGGGCTTGGTCTGAGACGGTCAACAGAGCAGACCCCGGCCACACACTCACCCCCCTCGTCTCCCCCAAAGCCTCCGAGACCACCCCTTTCTCAGCACTTTTTGACTTTAGTTTGTGGGTGGGGAAAGGCTCAGCCACGCCCGTTTAGTTGCACTTTACCCTTTCATGGGGTCGACTGTTAGATCTCTATGCAGTGAACTAGAGCTTCAGCAGCATTTTGAACAATCCGTCCATCCTTAAACAGGGGAAGGGGAAGTGACATCACCAACGGCTGTTTTTCTTCTTCTTTAAAGTTATAGGTGGAGTGCAGGCCAAACAAAAGTGCATGTCGCCCCCTACTGTACAGCGTCCAACAACAACATAGTGTCCAAACAAAGACGTTTAAGGAGAAACTAAAATCCAAATGATCCATACATTTCTCTTTAGTCTTATTTTATTTCAACAGCTGTTTCTTAAAGCTACAGTATCCATGTGACTTAGGTTTTTACTAAATGAAAACAAAAGCATTTAATCCGTTTACCGAGTTTACTCTTTAACACTGACATGTGACTGAGCTGTGGAGACGACGGTCGGGTGCAACTGCAGTAGTCTCGGATCATAATAGATAGTTAAATCCAGGTGGCGACATTGTCTTTGGCAGTGTAGTAGGCTTACAGACAACAGAAGGCACTTGCTAGTCTTGCTCCCATTCCAGAAGGTAATCGTGTTTTCATTGTGCAAAGATTTGAGCTTGTGTTCATGAATAATTATCAAATATTAACTGGATTTGTCATAAATCAATCTGTCCTGAAGGGTGACAGAAGCTAGAAACAACATTTTTTTTTATCTATAATCTATTATCTGTGTTTTTAATCATTTTCAGGGATCATCATGAAGCTTAAGTCAAAACCACAAAAGTTTGGTTTGCAGTTTTGGTCCCCTTCTTCCGGGAGGGGCCTGGCCGGGTCTTCTGGATTAGATAAACAGCCCAATTTAAGCAGCACGACAACTAATACTTTCTGTGCGAATGAGAGCCTGAACAAACATCATTTGCAGGTATTTACATGTGCCAAGTAATTTTCTTAAGAGTTGTGTTTGATTCCCAAATTGTATAACTACTTCTATAATAGAGGATATAGACATTTTAATAACTTTTTTCAGAGGAAAGTTTAATGCACCTGCCCCTACACTTCAGGTATTAGGCGGCTGCATATATGGAAAAAAAAAAACCTAACCCCCAAAAAAATTGCTACAAAAGGTTTTTCAATGGTTTTCTGTAGTATCAGGTGTGCTTATTAACACACTAAAAGTCTACCAAAATCTGACCACTGGAAAGGTCTAATTTTCAAGATGGCGTCCAAGAGGGTGGCGAGATCCTTAAAATGCCCATCACTCCTTTATTATTCATCCTAGACAAGTCATTTTGGTGTCTGACCCCATGTTTTGGGTGTCTAGGAATCCAATGGGCTTGTTCAAGTTGTAGTCACATGATCACATAATTGTATAATAGAAATCGTGGACAAATACTCTATATATTAACATTAGCGAGTTTGTCACGGCAACGGCACACATTTTCAACGCAACCTTACATCGCTTCCCAGAGGCTTAGCTGGGCATGGATGGGCTCGTTTTAAAGCCCCAACCCTCTTCTTCCCAACGCAATAAAAGGCAAGTCTCTGCGACATTTAACCGCAGAGATATTCACTAAAGTCTGCGAGGTGAGCGGCCACGTCGGCCCTGACATGGTGGACCTGGAAGGGTTTTAGCCTCTCTGTTATCTTAGCATTTTATCAATTAGCATTTGCGTTTGCCGTGACAAACTCGCTAATGTTAATATATAGAGTATTTGTCCACGATTTCTATTATACAATTATGTGATCATGTGACTACAATTTGAACAAGCCCATTGGATTTTTGTTGATTTTTTGTCACTTTTTGTTGAATTTTTGTCACATTTTTGTTGAATTTTTGTCACATTTTTGTTGAGTTTTTTGTCACATTTTTGTTGAGTTTTTTGTCACATTTTTGTTGAATTTTTGTCACATTTTTGTTGAGTTTTTGTCACATTTTTGTTGACTTTTTGTCACATTTTTGTTGAATTTTTGTCACATTTTTGTTGAGTTTTTGTCACATTTTTGTTGAATTTTTGTCACATTTTTGTTGAATTTTTGTCACATTTTTGTTGAATTTTTATCACATTTTTGTTGAGTTTTTGTCACATTTTTGTTGAATTTTTGTCACATTTTTGTTGAGTTTTTGTCACATTTTTGTTGAATTTTTGTCACATTTTAGTTGAATTTTTGTCACATTTTTGTTGAGTTTTTGTCACATTTTTGTTGAATTTTTGTCACATTTTTGTTGGGTTTATATCCTTGCTTTCTTCTTATTTTTTGTGGCTATTTTGGTGTTTTTTCCCAAGAAGCTTTTGATTAGGGTAAAGCCAAACTGGAGAAAATGGGATCCGTTCAGGTGGGAGTTAAGAGGTTAACCTCTAGCTTACCAATGCATAACTTTGTCTACATTCAACCCAAGTCTCCCTCAATATCTCGGGTGGAAACCTTGCTAGAGGATTGGTCAATATGTCCTTCTCTTCTTTTTAATGCATCTGTATGAATCTCGGGGAAGGAACATAACAAAGTGCTTCAAAATGGACCATTATTTATTTACTCTCAACACTACACAGACAAAGCCGCCCTGGGATAGACTTTTTTTGGGGGTCAAACCATATTTTCAGCCGGCTACATATCAATCAGAAATATCAACAAAAACTCTACAAACAAAAGAACGAAATGACATAAATTCTTAGCACTCGAAGCATCTGTGGAGCGGTTCTAAAAGTGTCAAGACACTGAGATGGGAACACATCACTGCAGCGTTAATACGTCGGAGGTGTGTGTGTGTGTGACCATGTGACCGTGTGAAACTTCAGAGGTTGCCATGGTGACGTGTCCCCCCCTCCGTGGCGGCGTACGTTACACACTACTGAACCACTGCTTCTGCGTCTGCTGCTGCTGAACGCCTCATCTCCAGTCACCGCTTTCATCCAGTCGCAATTAATTCAGCGAGATCGCACAAGTCCCGGCGCAGCGCTGGGAATATCGACGTATTTGTTGGGCTCGTTAATGAGAGACAAAGCAGCCATTGTTCACATGATAGGAAAAAAAGTGATAATAAAGTGCTCGGGGGAAGAGAGTCTGAGAATGATATCAAGATGAAGAGGGGGCATTTTAGTCCACAAAACTACTGACAATAATGCTAGAATGCATTGAATATACACTCTGGGGCCGGGACTCCCTTAAAAGGGGAATATACAGTGGTATGCAAAAGTATGGGCTCCCCTATAACTTTTCGACATACTATGGACCATTAATGGAGTGAAATGAAATTCATACATGATTTTGATTCTTTTTTATAAATAAAAAACTGAAAAGAGTGATGTGCATAAGTCCCGCCCCCCTTTCCTTTTAGTGCAACCAATTGCCTTCAGAAGTTGCCTGATGATTTCTCAATGATCACATGTTGACCCAATGACTAAATAGAGTCTACCTGTGTGTAATCTAATGTCAGTTCAAATACTGCTGCTTTGTGATGATCTCAGGGGTCTGTTAAGAGACTATTGTGGAGCAGAAGCATCATGAAGTCCAAGAACACACCAGACAGGTCCGGGATAAAGTTATTGAGAAGTATAAAGCTGGGTTAGGTTATAAAAAGATTTCCAAAGCTTTGAACATCTCTCAAGGCATCACTGCAAAACCTACCAAGACCCGGCCGTCCTCCTAAACAAGGACAGCACTGACCAGAGCTGTTACCAAGAAGCCTTGGATGAACTGCAGAGAGCTACAGCTCAGGTGGGGGAAACTGTCCACAGAACAACTATTAGTCGTACACTGCACAAATCTGGCCTTCATGGCAACGTGGCCTTTTTAAAAGAAAACCATAAGAAGTCTTGTTTTCTGTTTGCCAGAAGACACCATGTGGCCTCCATGTGGTTTCTGGCAAACAGCAAACGGGACTTCTTATGATTTTCTTTTAAAAACTCTGCCATAAATGCCAAATTTGTGCAGTGTATGTCTATTAGTTGTTCTGTATCATGAATAATGGTCATTTCACATGTGCGTATCATATCCTAGAAGACGCACATACTTGGCATTCTTCAGGTGGTACTCAGGGTCATCTTTATTTATTATAGAGGTATTTTCATTTATGCTTTAGTAACGCATTTAAGTTGGATGTAATTTCAGATTTAGACGTGGTTTATACCAAGCTTGCACATTATTTTGTTGATTTTAGACCCAATTAGACGTGATTTTGTCCTGATTTGAGCTTGATAGGCCTTGGGAACTACAGGTATAGCTAATATAGGTCTCAACTTTGTGAATTCGTCCACCATCAACCTATTCATCCTGCTGCTTGCCACAGTTTCAGGGATGTGATTGTTGTAAATGTACTTTCTATTATTTGAAATACTGCAAAGCCTTACCTGCCTCTTTTCTCTTTGTAACCAAGACCACCTTTCTTTGCATCCTTGCTCGAAAATGCCATGAATTGTTTAGGCACACATCATTAAACTTGTATGCCATAAAACCATAGTGGCATGGCCTTGTACTGTAAATGTCCGCCTCTTAACCGTGAAGCTACTCATTCAGAAACCTTAAAAAACATATTCAACATTTAACACCTCATTAACTCATCCCGGTTTCTCTCCCCCGGCCCCATTTTTTGACCTGCTCCTTTCGCGAGTCCTGGGGGGACAGAAAATCACCGTTCATCGGAGCGCGACCCGTTGCACTGGAGAACCGGGCTGCACCGCGGGGTTAGAACGACACCGTAACCTTTGGACAGTCCATGTGGGAATACATTAGGAAAAGATTGAGAGAAAGGTGGAGGTGCTGGGAGAGAGCAAATGGCTCCAGCACATGAGAAAAAAACGCTATGTGCGATAACTATGGTGTGTATAGTACAAAAGGGGTATTTTATATTTCTATTTTTACCTTTGACTAACCAGAAAAGTCCCACTGAGATTTCTGAATTTCATTATAAAAGGCCCCAGAGGGAACCCTTGAGAGGGAAAGGATCTGTGCACCCAGAGAAAGCTGAGAGAAACTTCCTGCAGTCCCAGCCAGCCAGGAATCCAACCTAACCACACATTTTGAGGCAGCCTGTGTTTAAATCTGAAATAAAAAAACAATATCTGCTTGTACAAAACAAAAAAAAAATCAATACAGAATAAATGTATACAAAGAAATATAATTGGTAATTGACCCTCAGTCACAATCGGGTGAGGGGTGTGTCCACTGCAAATGTCAAGCTAGAGATGCCTCGGGGCAGCCTGACGAAAGCATGACACAACCTTTTCGACTCTAGCGCACACTCATACATTTATATCTGCACAGCATGTCCCATAGATCGAATACTAGGGGGCGTGGCCTAGCGAGAGGGAAGGAAGAATGTCATGGAAATCATTATGTTTTCATTCTTCTCAGACGTTCATGGCAGACTATGAGCATATTTAGCAAACACAAATAACGCCTAGTCTTGTTGTGGAGCGGAGGGAGCTGCACAGGAGGAAGAGGAGGGAGGGGTTGACCAGTGCAGGACACCACGTTCTGAAACAGGGGCAAACCCAGGAGCCGGTGGACTGCTTCAAAGCCAGGTTTCCTCCGGGTGTTACGGAGGTTTCCCCGACCTTCAAAAACATGCTGGGCAGGTTGGCCCACAATGGCGGCGCTTTCAGTCACGGCGGCTCAGGACTGACCCAACACCTGAACGCAATTTCGTTGCACAATTGTACAAAGACAAATAAAGCGCTTACTTTACTTCAGTCAAAGCTGGTCATTCTGAATGTTTTTTTTTTTTTTTTTTACAGCAGATTGTTCACTAGAAGCGAAAAACAGGCACTCAAAGCTAGTGGTTAGCATTAGCATGAAGCTAACGTTAGGATTATGGTTAGCATTCACTGAAGTTTCTCTATTTCATTTTCTCCAGTTTGGCTTTACCCCAGTCCAAAAGCTTCTGGAAAAAAGCTGTGAAAATAGCAATAAAACTGAGACGAAAACAATGATGGAAATGTGACAAAAAAGTGAGAAAACATTGATGAAAAAGTGGCAAAAATGTCACAAAAATGTCACAAGAAATTTAAAAAAAAATGGACGAAAAAATGACAAAAATGTGACCAAAAATGACAAAAATGTGACAAAAAAATGACAAAAATGTGATGAAAATTTGACAAAAAAATTACAAAAATTTGATTTAAAAAATAAAAAAAAACTGATCAAAAAATGTATTTAAATTGACGAAAAAATGACAAAAATGTGACAAAAAATGACAAAAAAATGACAAAAATGAGTTGAATACCCAACAAAAAAATGATGGGAAAAAAATCTGATGACGTGAGGAAAAAGATCCTCTCGGTTCAGGCGGGAGTTTAGGTTAAAGTAGTTGTGGAGTATAAAGTGAAGGAGTTGTTCTTTTCCGTCTGCCTTCTATTTCCCATTGGCTGCATCCAACATGACCAGTTAACCACCACAGCTTTTCACTTTGTTCCTCATGACGGGTGCTGACATTACTGCAATACCTAGGAAAGGTCCAAAGAATATTATTTTTCTACAGATAGAGTTGCCTCCTGTATCATATTATTGGCCACAGTGGATTTGGTCTCTGAATTTTTAAAGTTTGATTGACAGGCACTGGAGCTTCCCACCTGTTTGCTCTTTTAGGAACATGCTCTGTAGGAGGAGACTTCGCTGCCATCACGGATTTTCTCTCGATCTCATTATTAACGCTAATGAGGAGGAGTGAGGACGAGAGGTCTGCTGCATATGACTATGGTTTTCATTAAAGTTTTGCACTATAATGACTCTCTGACTGTAGCTATCTTGGTTCTTGTTTAATCTCTTACCACCCGCCTGAACTAAATGCATTCTGTCCTCTTTGGCCATTATATAGGTCTGTGTAACACCTCATTTGAAAGCTAAGACCCATAAAACTGATCTTTTTCCCCGCATTGTTGCTGTGTTGTGAAACCATTTTTATGTTGGGTTTTTTTGTAAATTTTTTGGTTTAATATTTGTCACATTTTGGTTGAGTTTTTGTCACTTTTTTGATGAATTTTTGTCATTTTTTGGTTGAATTTTTGTCACATTTTTGTTGATTTTTTTTTACATTTTTGTTGAATTTTTGTCACTTTTTGGTTGAATTGTTGTCACATTTTTGTTGAATTTTTTTCACATTTTTGTTGAATTTTTGTCACTTTTTGGTTGAATTTTTGTCACATTTTTGTTGAATTTTTTTCACATTTTTGTTGAATTTTTGTCACTTTTTGGTTGAATTTTTGTCACTTTTTGGTTGAATTTCTTTCACATTTTTGTAGAATTTTTGTCACATTTTTGTAGAATTTTTGTCACTTTTTGATTGAATTTTTGTCACATTTTTGTTGAATTTTTGTCACTTTATTGTTGCGTTTACATCCTTGTTTTCTTCTCATTTTTTTGTGGCTGTTTTGGTGCTTTTTTCCCAAGAAACTTTTTGATTAGGGTAAAGCCAAACTGGAGAAAATGGGATCCGTTCAGATGGGAGTTAAGAGGTTAAAAGATGGTTACAGTCAAATATTCATGGCCATTGTCCCATATTTGCTTATTGTATTGCTTATTATAGACCTCCAGTACACTGCCTAAGCCTCTCTGAAGTGGGGTGGGGCCGGAAGTGGCCAACCAGATCCAGGGTGGCCAGTGCTGTCATCAAATGTGCTTTATTGTCCAGCCCTGGGATGACAGTGAGTATTTATGGGCCGTCAAAGGTGAAAAGTGCAGTGGGGCCTGAATAATGCATCTCACCTTCACTCAGCAGCTGTCTGCACCAGCACCGCAGCTCAGGCCGAGCATACGCAGCAGTAAAAGCCGCAAAGAGAATGTGTTGAAATACTCACTCAAACATGTAATAGCAGTTTAAGTCTAGTGTGGGTTCTCGGTTATACAGGTCAGGAGGAGAGGCTATATTTAGCGCAAAGTAGAATTTTTAGCAAAAGAAGAGAAAGGTGTAAGGCCGGCTACTGTATGTTACATAAAGACGCAGAAGTTGGAAGAGTATAAGAAAGACATGTTAGATACCGGGTTCAGGGGGCATGTGACATCATTTTCACACATGGATGGCCCACCACAGAGTTATCGGGATGTACCGGAGAATGCTTTGTGCAGGGATCCGACCCTACCGTCAACAATACAAAGAAACAATACTACAGTGAATGTGTGTCGTGATGAAAGCTATTGGCGGACCAAGAATTATTGGATTGCGTGACCTTTTTGTTTCATGTGGGGAGGAAACCTGGATATATGAGAATTATGATTGAATGTAGTGAAAAGGGGACGTGAAGATGCATTTATTGTGCAGAAAGACAAGATCCTGCAGCTGGGAAGGGCTTTTTGGGTGTGATGCCACACAGCAGCACATACAGTACAGATTGTGAATAACACTGGAAAGAGGAGGTGTTTCTGAAATCACATTCAATATCCCTCCTGTCTGTCAGAGATAGAGTATTGCAACGTTCTGAAAAATAACTTTCCAAAAACTTTCCAATCTGACTCAGACTGACATCAACCAAGACACAGCCCTCAAAGAAGAATACATTAACTATGGCTATATTCTCCATTATTGGTTTTATTTAAAGGAGTTGACAGTATTTCAGTAGACCCCAAGCCTATTGTCCAGTCAAAAATGCTCTGGGTGGCAAAATCCTAGCGTCATCCATAAAACATCCGTACCCTGCATTTCAAAGCTTACAATAATAATAATGATAATGTTTTACTTATGAAGCCTTTACAAGACGCTTAAAGGCGCTGTACAGAACATCAGCTTAATGGCAGGGAGACGATGTGCTGTTGAAACTACTTTATCTGAACTTGACTTTGTGTTAAACATAAAACTTCAAACTGCAAAACTGTCACATAAAATTGCATGGGCCCTTTTTATATCCGTCCTTTTCCTCTACCTATTCGTATAGTACAGTATACACCACCTGGGTCTTGTTTGAACCTCAATGACAAACACTGTGCTAAGTTTAGAAAGGCAGTGCATCTCTGACATTGCAGCGGTGGGAGAATTGGAGTCCGTGGCCTAGTTCCCTCCCTCTACCTTCAGCTGCAGAGGCAGGATGTCCCAGAGTGGCCCACATACACCTGGCCTCCCTGAGTCCTACAGGTATCCAGGACAGTGCAGTCAGGTGATGCCGCAACCCACTTTAAATAGTTACTGTATATAAGCATCAATAGGGTGGACCAATCAATCACATACAATTTAACTTTGGTTTCGAAGTCTAGCATTGAGGCAAAAGGAATAACATCTTATACGGTAATCCAATACATGAACAATAGGCTGATCTTTCTTGCTAGGTGCTCCTGACCGGTGCGTGAACCCAACTTCACATCTGGAGATGTGTCCCCTGGCGCTGCACTGCTCACCACTGCGGTTTCCCACTGCTCATAAAAGTTTTCTCCAGTGGCAGGACACATTTCACTACAGAGACAATGAAGCTTATCTCATAGGTGGGTTGTTTCTTTTGTGGGTGGCAAGGTGGCACAGCGGTTAGTGCTCATGCTTCACAGCTAGAGGGTCGAGGTTCGATTCCCAGCTTGACGGAGCCTTTCTGTGTGGAGCTTGCATGTTCTCCTCGTGTCTGCGTAGGTTTCCTCCGGGTACTCCGGTTACCCCTACCACTAAAAACATGTACAATACGATGGAGGAGAGTGTCTTTGAGAGTGTGCATGGAGGACGACGGATGCAAATTGGCCCAAGGCTACAATCTGGTGTGACTTGCTCATTTTCATGCCTATACCCTATGATGGCCTTATAGGGTATCGGGCCTTAGCCATCCGTAAACTCCGAGGCGACCAGGAGGCATCCGGAACAGACGCCCTAGCCACCTCAGCTGGCTCCTTTCGGCGTGAAGGAGCAGCGACTCTACTCTGAGCTCCTTCCGGGTAACTGAGCTCCTCACCCGATCTCGAAGGTTGCGCCCAGCCACCCTGCGAAGGAAGCTCATTTCAGCCGCTTGCATTCGAGATCTTGTCCTTTCGGTCATGACCCAAATCTCATGACCATAGGTGAGAGTGGGAACATAGATCGATCGGTAAATCGAGAGCTTTGCCCCCGACTCAGCTCCCTCTTCACCACGACAGACCGATACAGCGACCGAAACTTTAAAAGGAGTTTACCCCCCCTCCCGAAAACCCGAGTTCAATTGTGAAAATCCAGACCCTCTGTACGAAATGAGTTCGACGGTATGGTAAGACCGGGCTATCTCCACATGTGAAATACAGTAAACATGAAATACCAACTAAAACAATAACAATGTGTTTGTCATTTTCAATTTAAAACCTGTTTAACGTGATGAAGTGGTTTACATGTTTTGCTTGAGCTCTTAAGTGCACACAGTGCTGGTGCTTTGTTTTCTGAAGGATTTTCGTCACGTAGGTGCATACCAGACAGGACAGCTCAGGGTGAACAGGGAGGGGACGAGAGACAACCAGCAAACCGTCGAAGCTGAAACTCTCACAACACTGAGGATGTTATACAGCAGTGGCCCAATGAGCTGTCCAATCAAAACGTCCTCTCCTATGCCCATGCTTTCCGTTGCCCGATGCATGGACTAAACGTTGGCAATAATTAAAAATGCCAAGGCAGCACACAGCATTCTGCCTTGATTTTTGAAGTAGGTGCGCACGGAATTTTACCTGGAATTGTTATTATTACAGACGGGGGAAGGGAATTATGATGTCAACCTTAATCAAGGCTTAGACAAAAAGATGGAGAGGTTGAGGAGGTGACGATGGCTCCGCTGCAGAGGAGATGGGATAGAAAAAGAGTCATCGGATTCAGCCAAATGAGAAGAAGAAGAAACAAGGTCGCTCTACGTGAGTTTACACTTTGATTTCCTTGGCAATGAGTGAACAATTGGTCATAATGAAGCAAATTCTGGATAAGAGTTGATTACATGAGAATAAAAGAGTAATAGACAAGTGTAACTATATTATTAGAAGTAGTCAAATATCTAGAGAAAAGTGATCAATATTAGAATCTCGAAAAGCTCGTGTCATATCCATCTTCTCACTGGATAAAGCCCGTGTGAAAAGACCGACAGCTCTTGCAGTCAGAGGAGGTTTGTTTGTTTTGTGCCCCGGGGCGGCCCTGACCAGCTGGGGGGGCGGAGTCTGTCACTTCTAATTGTGTCACATTTGACTGCCCATTCACTCCGCCACTACACAACCCACAGCGGAGTACAAGAGCGAAAACTACAGCTCTCAGCGGGTTCCGCACTGAGTCAATGAGCCTCGCGGAAAAAAACAACAACAACTATAGCTTCATTGTTTGACAATCTGTGGAAATCTAAATAAATTGTTATATGTAGTACAGCTCAAAGGTTTCCCGTCTTGGTTTATTTTTCAAAAACGGCTAAAATCCAAACTTCTAAATGAACTACTGTAGTTTTGATTTGGAAGAAAAGATTAAAAACAGAGATTTGTGTTGATTGCAGTCTTCTTTTTGAGCACAGGATATTTCAAAGTTACAGAGACGCCATTATAACCAATGCTCATCTAAAATATCAAAGATACAGTGGGAGGAAAAAGGAGGTACACCGTTTCTAATTTCTCACATCTCTGCCTAAATTGGGAACTAAATCATCATCATCAAAATCATAAGAATGAATAAACAGTGTCTGCTTTAACTAATACCACCCAAACATTTACATTTTATCATATTTTTATTGGCCATGACATGTAAACATTCACAGGAGAGTGAGGATGAATCTTGGACCATTCCTCTTTACAAACCTGCTGCAGTTCAGTGAGATTCAGGGGGTGTACTTGCTTATGCCACGCTCTCCTGTGAATGTTATAGCCAATAAAAATATGATCAAATGTAATTGTTTGGGTGTTATTAGTTTAAGAAGACACTGTTTAATCATTCTTATGATTTTGATGAAGATCAGACCACATTTAGTGACCAATTTAGGCGGTGTACTTCCTCCCACTGTAAATCATATAATTACAACAATAATGTGGTCATATAATACAGTGAGCATGTCCTGGAACTATGTTTTCTATAGCAGGACAACAAGAAGTAAAAAAGTACATTATATCCACATCTTTAAAGGTACACTGCATAACATTTTGGACTATACTGTTGCCATCAAACCCTCCTGGAGCCGCCACCTTAACGTGGTGGAGGGGTTTGAGCACCCGCATGATCCTGGGAGCTCTGTTGTCGTGGGCTTCGTGCCCCTGGTAG
This sequence comes from Gobius niger, assembly GCF_951799975.1. NCBI lineage: Eukaryota > Metazoa > Chordata > Actinopteri > Gobiiformes > Gobiidae > Gobius > Gobius niger. The sequence continues at coordinate 33,127,980 of NC_136858.1, forward strand.
GGTCTCCCATGGCAAACAGGTCCAAGGTGACGGGGCAGACAAAGAGCGGTTCAAAAGCCCCTTATGAGAGACCAACAGGCCCGGTTAATCGTGAGGCCGTCCTTCTGTGGACCCACCACCTGCAGGAGGAGCCATAAAGGGGCCAGTGCTATGTGATTTGGGCAGCTCCAACAGCTGCCCCCACGATCCGGCAACGGACAAATGGAAGAAGATGGATGGATGGATGGATGGATGGATGGATGGATGGATGGATGGATGGATGGATGGATGGATGGATGGATGGATGTTGCCATCAACACAAAACATGCCAGCTCAACACAGAAAATGCTATTTTTGCAGTGGATAATCAAAGAATGGATCTTGATAAGGACCAACATGTTTAACTCTCAATTCAACTACTACTTTAGTCGACATCTCCATAGAGACAAACTGGAGACGTACCCACTCACCGTAAAGCTATAGTCATGTTCAAAGTACCATCTTATCTTATGTTTTAGCAGAGGTGAGCCGCTCAGAGCAAAAGCACATGTTTGTTTGAGGTATTTTTCAGTGGTGAAAATCAATTTTGTTTATTGAATGAAATCTTACGCAGTGTAGCTTTAAGGTTTTGAGCACCAGTTTGGGGCCCCAATTCCAACTAGTTTAGACCTCTGCAAATGTTTAGAATTATGAAAGGTCAATATATAAGGCTGCTCGATAATAGGCGAAAAGTATAATCAATTTTTTAATATAATTGAAATCACAACTTTTTATTTTTGTCAATGTTTAAAACACTGCAGATTATATAAATTTTGATTCACTGAACTGCTATAGAATCTGAGCTTTGAGAGGAGCGGGGGAGTTTGAGTGGGCTCGCATTAAAGACAGGGGTATTATGCTTTTATTATGCATTATCACTGTCTTACACTTTGTTGGTTGGAAAATGTTTTATACCTGCTAAAACCAAATATCCAGTAGTTTCACTTCCTGATATTTGCACAAACCCCACTGTAAACAAATTGCATTGCATATTTACAGCCCTATGTTAACACTGCGCTTAGTTCTTCCCACAGTTGTTCCTCTATTACATACAATAGCTGGTGTTGCAACACATCGAACAACTAGTTGCGGTGAACTCCCCTCCCTCGGCCTGCCCGTCCTGTCCAGCCCTGTTTGTATAGATCCGACCTGTAACTCAATCATCTCCTGGTTAAAGAACAGGCCTCCGGTGCATAGTAATGAGATTACTCAGGCTTTGTCTGTAAACAAGGACCTACACAGTCACCCCCCGCATGCGCCGCCCGCTCCCATTTCCTGCCATAACCTCATTTCTACCAATAACCTCGTGCTTTTCGAGCCGTAATGTGAGTTTGACTGATTCTCCGAAACAGCCTGTGAGCAGATCTTCAGACAAACATAACCAAGTGCTGCAAACATTCTGAAAACTGGACAGAAGGGAAAAGAAACTGTAGTATCAGCAACAACAGCAGTCGTTTTTTTTTGCATATTATTTGATTTAAGTTAGGCTATTTTATAACTACTTATTTGTGGCTTATAATTTTCTATTTATTGTTTTAGTGATGCTTTAACTTCAATGTGTTGGATGTTTTAACATTTTTAAGCTTTTTATTACTTTTAATTGAATTACAGGTTACAGGTTTAACCTCTTAACTCCCGCATGAACCGAGAGGACCTTTTTCCTCACATCATCAGATTTTTTTTCCATCATTTTTTTGTTGGGCATTCAACTCATTTTTGTAACTTTTTTGTTATTTTTTTGTCATTTTTTGTCACATTTTTGTCATTTTTTCGTAAATTTTTTATCACATTTTGTCAATTTTTTTGTAATTTTTTGTCAAATCTTCGTAATTTTTTTTGTCAAATATTTATCACATTTTTGTAAAAATTTTTGTCACATTTTTGTCATTTTTTGTCACATTTTTTGTCACATTTTTTGTCACATTTTTGTAATTTTTTTGTCAAATTTGTGTCATTTTTTTGCTACATTTTGGTCATTTTTTTGTCATTTTTTCATCAATTTTTTGTCAATTTCTTGTCAATTTCTTGTGACATTTTTGTTACATTTTTGTCACTTGTTCATCAATTTTTTGTCACTTTTTTGTCAATGTTTTCTCACTTTTTTGTCACATTTCCATCATTGTTTTCGTCTCAGTTTTGTTGCTATTTTCACAGCTTTTTTCCAGAAGCTTTTGGACTGGGGTAAAGCCAAACTGGAGAAAATGTGCTCGGTTAAGGTGGGAGTTAAGGGGTTAAATCAGCTAAACCCATTTGAGACTGACACATTTCTTCTTCTGAGAAACTGAAGAGGCACCAAGAGCCATCACAGGAGAGGCTACAGGAAACAAGGAAGGGACAAATGAGGAGGTATCCAGGCAAGACTCCCTTTGAAGCCACACATACCTTTGTTCTGGCTAATGGTCGTTCAATGGAGAACAAAACAGATTATCTGCTAAGCTCTTCCCAGAAGATGGTGAAAGGCTGATGTGGAGCGGGGGGAGCGGAGGGAGCTGCGCAGGAGGAAGAGGAAGAAGGAGGTGACCAGTGCAGGACACCACGCTCTGAAACAGGGACAAACCCAGGAGGCGGTGCACCTATCAGAGGATTAGAGGAGCACTAATGGCAGCCAGCCAGGTTTCCTCCGGGTGTTATGGTTTCCCCGACATCCGGGTCAGGTTGGCCCACAATGGCAGCTCGGCTCAGTCGCATCGGCTCAGGACTAACATCTGAAAACTATTTTGTTTGGAATAGAGAAATGTTTTTGTTCTCTTGTCTTATATCAATTGATTGTTCACGGTTCTGTATTTTGGAAACTGCTTATGTTTATGTCAAAGCAATAATTGTAGTTGTCGTGGAAGTGGTAGTGTTAGTAGTACTAGCAGTAGTTGTAGCCGTCATAGTGAAGAGAGATTTCCCATACGTACCCTTTGTGCGAAGCTATGCAGTTTGTAACACTCCTCTTTAGAGAATGTGTCCATAAGAAGGTGTTGAAATGGGTGCGTTCAACACTGTCACAACCCGAATGTTTGACATGATGTTTGTCTAAGCTCTCATTCATCCAGAAGTCTTTCATCGTGCTTTTCAAGTTTGCAGATAAACTGGTTTGTTTGAGCTTCGCTATAGGGTTCTTCACACTCATCTGTTCGAGCTGGTTCAGGAGCCATGAAGTAGGTCGTAATTGTGGAAGGAAATAAAAAATCAAGCATTGAAGAAAATGTGGATTAACCTCTTAAGTCCCACCTGAACCGAGCACATTTTCTCCAGTTTGGCTTTACCCAAATCTAAAAGCTTCTTGAATATAAGCGCCAAAATAGAAATGAAAATGAAAATGTAAACAAACAAAAAGTTACAAAGACGCCATAGAACACTTACAAGAAAGTGGCAAAAACTGGTAAAAAAAAAAAAAAAAAGTAGAAACAAAATGTCAATAAAGCAGAAAAAATGGTTGAAAAAGCTGAAAAAAATGGTTAAAAAAGCTGAAAAAATGGTTAAAAAAGCAGAAGAAATTTGTTAAAAAATCTGGAAAAAAAAGTCAAAAATCAATTGTCAAAAAAGCAGATCAAACTAGTCAATAAAGCAGAAAAAAATTGTTAAAAAGCTGAAAAAAATTGTTAAAAAAGCAGAAAAAATGGTTAAAAAAGCAGAAGAAAATTGTTAAAAAATCTGGAAAAAAAAGTCAAAAAATAATTGTCAAAAAAGCAGATCAAACTAGTCAATAAAGCAGAAAAAAATGGTTAAAAAGCTGAAAAAAAATGGTTAAAAAAGCTGAAAAAATGGTTAAAAAAGCAGAAAAAAATGGTTAAAAAATCTGGGGGAAAAAAGTCAAAAAACAATTGTCAAAAAAGCAGATCAGACTAGTCAAAAAAGCAACTAAAACCCAACAAAGAGCTGGAAAAATGCAACAAAAATGTGACATAAATAGAGCAAAGAAAGTGTCACCGTGATAGTCTAGCTTGCAAATGAGCTGAACTCTCCAGTCAAGAAGCTTTCAGATTTGGGGAAAGCTGAACATTTTAGCGGGAGTTAGGAGGTTAAGGAATATATTCTGTCTCCTCAGATGCAGCCTGCCCGGCCAGCCAGAGAAGAAGGACCGTCCGAATCATTACATGCAAGTTTTCTATCGCTCCAATCAGAGACTCTCAAATCTCTATCATTTCTAGTGCTTTTTGTGAACCAGGCGTTTCTCTTGGGTAATCCACCTGTCAAACACGGCCGTCAAAACTCGCAGAGATAAGGCAAATCTGCAGAAGAATGAGTGAGAAAAGCATGTGGTCTGACTGGCCAGAGCTACATCTACATCAACCAAAGACATAGATCACAGAAACAACATCCAGGGGTTTCACTTAATGGGTGAAACTGGCTTAACATTAACAGTGTGATTACTAAAACAGAAATGATGAGTGTAAAGAAGCTTCATGCATGATTGGGACAATGTGTTTAACTCAAACAACTTGATCCAGACTTTGAGAACTAAAGTGCACCAAAATGACTGGCTTAAGAAGTATTGTATGAGGCAACAGTGAAGAAACCATGTAAAAACGTCCCTGCTTAAATCCAGGTAAAGACAAGTTATCCGGTAATAGGCTTTAAATGAATCGCATTTTTGGACTATAGCCCCCGCAGCCTTGGCAAGTTGAAAATTCTTCAGTGCTTCAGAATAAAAGTCCTTTTCACAGCAGATAAAGCAGGAGCCGCCTTGGCACTGATGAAAAATGGAAACAATCCTGGCTCCGAGCTAAAACGCGGACGTAGAGATTAGACCAAAAATGCTGTTAATTGGTTTCACAGGGCCGTAGAGCCTGGACAATTTCCTCAATGATATATTAGGAGAGGTGGAAAAGTTGGTTCCTCGATATGTTTTTAACTGAGCAATTCACTTCAGGTTTTGTTGGTGGAAAAACTTAAAAGAGGCTGTAGTATAGAAGCAGGAACAGTACACAGAAGCTATAGGTTCTTCATTGGTTTGACATGATTTCTCACTTTCTGGTTGTAAAGATTCATTTCATTGACTGGACTGGGTCTTTACTATGATGGAAGATTTCTAGACAAATGAAAGGCTGTATCAACTGTTTTACTGTTTGTTAGGTTTAGGGTTAGGGTTATAGGTTAGCATTAGGGTTAGGGTTTGCGTTGAAAGGGGGGTGGGTGCCAACAATTCTGTTTAAGCCCCGGGGCCAATGGGTACATTAAGGTGGGCCTGGCTCTGTGTGCCCTTTTTAATTGCCCCTTGGAGACAAATATATTTATATGTTTTTTTTTACTGAATTGAATTGAAAAAAGAAATCTTAAGAACTTGATCATTATAGACTCATAGACTGTAAATTAAAAATTGACTAATTGCGGCCCACTTCTTCCTAAAAGCGCAAGGAAAAGCCGGCTGGCTCCCGAATATCCTTGCTCGTGGACTTCACGATTAAACCTTTTTACTTCCTTTAAGTCATTGCTGAACACAGGGTTGTCATTCTTACCTCCATGCGTCCGCAGTTTTCCCTAGAGGTGGGCAATATATCGTCCACAAGATAATATTGAGATTGCTGTTTGGATGATATGCAAATTTACAATATGAAAATGTATCTCCAATGTCAAGAAATTGGGGGAAATTATTGAAAAGTTTTTGAAAGTGACTTTTTCTGAACTTTCGTAGACTGTTCAGGACAACTGTTTACTTTTTGAGCGGCAAAGTAATGTAAATGTTTCTGATTTCTGATGGTTTGCGAAAACATCGCTTCATCATCTAGAAAGTCCACAAAGTTATTGAGATATTAAATCAGTACTAAGTAACTCATGCCCCTAGAGGCCATACGCGCCAGTGCAGGTGTCGTAGCATGTTGCGTTTTTTTACTCATGAATTGTCCGTGACAGTAAATACTACGCTGACAGAAAAGACAAAGGGACAGAGGGATATTGTACATCCAACTACACAATGGAGATCATTTTTTTCACTCAAACTTGGCTGTAAATTCTGTTTAAGTGGCGCTAGCCTTTAGTTAGCTTTACCCAATAGCCTGTTAGCTTCTTCTTCGTGATTCCATTTGTGTGTATTGGTGCTCTGGGTCGGAGCAGGGAGAGCTGCAAGTGTGGTTTTCTGGACACCAGGGGGAGATGAAAGACCCCCCAATCATCCCATTAACACTTGTATTACCCCCAAAGGAACTACGAAAAGGATTTATTAAGGTAAACACGTTACTTAGTACTGCTTTAATTTTTTTGCCTTTTCTAAATAATGGTGCTGGCTCCAAACACAAACAGCTAGCATGAATGAGCTTCAGTTAGCTTGCGTGCCCTCGGTTCATTTACAATGTAAAGTCTATGATTTTAAAGCAGTACTAAGTAACGTGTTTACCATAATAAATCCTTTTCCTAGTCCCTGTGGGGGTAATACAAGTGTTTATGGGATGATTGGAGGGTCTTTCATCTCATCCTGGTGTCTCTGGACAGAAAACCAGAAAGCAATACACACACTAATGGAATCACGAAGAAGAAGCTTCATGCTAACGGGCAAAGCTAACTGCGGGCTAACGTCACTTTAAACAATATTTACAGCCAAGTTTGAGTGAAAAAAAAAATATTTCCATTGTATAATTGGATGCACAGTAACCCTCTCTCCCTTCGCCTTTCCTGTCAGCGTAGTATTAACTCTCAAAGACAATTAATAAGTTAAAAAATCATAACTTGCTACTACACCTGCAGTTGCGCTTATGGCCTCTAGGGGGAAGAGTTACTTAGTACTGCTTTAAAGTCCTATCAACTGAGCAAAATCACACCCATGTCATTGAATATTGTTATTACTTTTGGGCGCCACTATGATCATGTTTTTATGTTAATTTCAGCTGACATTAAGCTTTGTGTCAGTTTGTGTTTCATGTGGATTAAACTGTCGGCTGTGTAGAATTTGTGATTTCACAACCTGTTCAGTCCTGGATCTTGTTCAGGAGCCCCTATAGATGGCAGATGAGCGTCCTGTGCCTGTTACACGTTGAAACCCACGTTCTTGTATTAGCCGTGCCCACCATCTGAATATCTGAACAGCTCAAGGAAAGTGAGGTGGGAAAGTAACACTGGCAGAAGTTTTCGTAGAGATAGCAGCATCTTTTAGGTTGTGGCAAGCATAGAAAGAATCATAGTGCGCCCAGTACAACCCTTTAATCCATGTATTTACCTTGTCATCAATACACAAATCCTTCTGCCAACACTTCCAAACTACAGTGTCAGAGGTCCTGCGCTCGTGTTGACTTTGAGATTTGTGCCGTTATCCTGGTCTTTCTTCCGGGGGCGCTCTGAAAAGATGTACTTACTCCTCTATTCAAACTCCCCACAGAGACGGAGCGAGCGGCTAAAGCAGGCTTATGGTGGGCGCTGGTGCTTTGGCGCTTGTATTAAGAGGTTGTGACTGTGCGTAATATTGAAGCTGACAGTGGTAAATAGAGGTGGGTGGTATAGCTGTCTGTAGGATGGCAAAAGTTGCAGCTGAACAGCCAGAAAGTTTTACTAAAGCACCAACCCAGATTCAAATTCCACCTTTTGTCATGATAGAAGTAGTAGAATTAAGGGTGCTCATGTTAATGCAAGAGGTGCCATCTGAGACTTATGGGCAAATAAGTGCAGTTTGGCAACAGATTTTTCAGATAAACAAATATACAATGGGTTTTGGTCGATAATCCTGCATTTTGATGACGATTCATGATTTTACTGGGGGTATCTGAAATCGAATCAAACAGTTAAAGTGATGCAAAATGAGGAAAGGGAGAGAATTTTTAAAGGAAACGATCAAGCTCCTTCAACCTCCCTTCCTGATTGGACCTGGAAGCCATTTCTATGTTTACAAAATCAACAGAGAGAATTTTCACCTCCTCTGTACACATTGTTGTCGCTTTTTTCATAGGTGAGTTGGTACACAGTGGACATTCAACATCCAGTCAGAGATGTATTAAGATGAGGCACCAGCCCTTCATCCTCAAGGTTAGTGGCTTGGGCAGGGTCAGGGTTAAAGCTGATTGGTTGACGTAGCCCACTGTATGTATGGCGTTTCACTCTCATGACCTGGGATTGGTTGATGTATCAACTCACCTACGAAAAAAACCGTAATCCGGGCCTGATTCAGATTTGTGGCCCAGACCTATTCACCACAACTGCCTCTAAAATCCTGCACTGTCACTCAAAAAGGTGTTATTCGGGTCTGAAGTGCCGTCATGCACAAGCTTAATATAGAAGCTGCAGTTACACATAAGACCTGAGGTGGCAGTAGTGAGTAAAACAATGACCAACTTGCATCTAGTCCCTTTTAAAGAAACTGAAAGTGTAGCCCTATTTGCAACTGTACTGAGAGTAGTTGGCTGTCAGTGTTTTTGCCTCACAGCAAAAAGGGTCCTGGGTCGGGCTGGGTATTGTTTTCATCGATACCGGTAATTTAAAGGGACTATACGGAGTTTGAAAATGTTAAAACTAAGTATTTTTATCCCCCTACATGTACTAATGTGTAGAATGAGCCCAGACCTGTTCACCACAACTGCCTCTAAAATCTTAATATAGAGACTGCAGTTACGCGTAAGACCTGAGGTGGCAGTAGTGAGCATAAATTGACCAACTTGCATCTAGTCTCTTCAACGATATTTGGTTTACGATACCGATACCTGAACGATCCTTTTTTTTCCAATACTTATACGAAAATATTTGTCATGTAGAACCAGAAGACAGAACAATAATGTTCATTTATCCCATAAAACCACCAAGTCACTTCCTTTGATGTTGTCAAAACCTGGTCTCTGAAGGTATAATACTTTTCTCGGTACCTGCTTTCGATACTTTTGTTTTACCAATACCAGTAGTACCTAAACTTTTTTTTCCGATGCCATATTGGTGTCTCAATAAACGGTACCCAGCCCTCGCTCTGGGTTCGCATTTTCTCCCTGTGCCTGTGTAGGTTCTTTCCAGATACTAAATACTAAAATATGTACAATAGGGCCAGGATGAATGATTGACATGCACTGTATCGGAAAAAAAAAGATAAAGGTGGTAGTGGTAATAGTAGTAGTCGTGGTAGCAGTGATTTGTAATTAGATTGCCTACTTTTACTTGACATTTCCAAGGCATTTGAAGTACTTTTGATATATCCAGCTCTAAACTCCGTATTTACTCGGCCTTTTAAACGCAGATAAACCTCATGACAGCTTTGCGACGCGTGCATTCACTCTCAAGTTTCCCTTTTGCGGTCGATCTGAAAAGATGTGCTCGCACATACTATTCAGATTCTTGCAGAGAGCGAGGGGCGGAGGGAGCTGCTGTACAGTGAGGCTGCCTGTGTACTCGAAAGCAGTGGGAACGAGGCTAAAAAGATATAATGCTCTATAAAAGGAACAGGCAAATATTGAACTGCCGCGGAGGAGAAGAGAGGCCGAGAGGAGAGCGGAGAAGTTTAGCTGTGGTTTGGGGAAGTATATAGATTTGAATGGAGGGAGAAATGCTGTCAACACTGGCATTTAAGACGCAGAAATCTCACTGTCGCTTTTGTAAGGGAGGTAGAATGGACTGTATGTGTTTAGCTTGATCAGGGAACCACCACTGTACCCAATTTCTAACTTTTCTAACAACTAACTTTTTAAAACTTGCTTATTCAGATGACTAGAGTATATAGCGGGGTTAGTAAAAGTTAGTTGTTGCCCAGCCCCTGCTTAACCTCTTACCACCCGCCTAAACCAAATGCATTCTGTCCTCTTTGGCTATTATATAGGCCTGTGCAACACCTCATTTGAAAGCTAAGACCCACAAAACTGATCTTTTTCTTCGCATTGTTGCTGTGTTGAGTCACCTTTTGTATGTTTTTTTTATTTATTTTTTTCATTTTTGTGACATTTTTTTGAATTGTTGTCACTTTTTGGTTGAGCTTTTTGTCACTTTTTGTTGAGTTTTCGTCACATTTTTGTTGAATTTTTGTCACTTTTTGGTTGAACTTTTTTGTTGAATTTTTGTCATTTTTTTGTTGAGTTTTTGTCACATCTTTTTTAATTTTTGTCATTTTTTTGTTGAGTTTTTGTCACATTTTTGTTGAGTTTTCGTCACATTTTTGTTGAATTTTTGTCACTTTTTGGTTGAACTTTTTTGTTGAATTTTTGTCATTTTTTTGTTGAGTTTTCGTCACATTTTTGTTGAGTTTTTGTCACATTTTTGTTGAATTTTTGTCACTTTTTGGTTGAACTTTTTTGTTGAATTTTTGTCACATTTTTTTGTTTTCGTCACATTTTTGTTGAGTTTTTGTCACATTTTTGTTGAATTTTTGTCACTTTTTGGTTGAGTTTCTGTCACATTTTTTTGAATTTTTGACATTTTTTTGTTGAGTTTTTGTCACATTTTTGTTGAATTTTTGTAATTTTTTTGTTGAGTTTCTGTCACATTTTTGTTGAGTTTTTGTCACATTTTTGTTGAATTTTTGTCATTTTTTTGTTGAGTTTTTGTTCACATTTTTTTGAATTTTTGTCATTTTTTTGTTGAGTTTTTGTCACATTTTTGTTGAATTCTTGTCACTTTTTGGTTGAGTTTTTGTCACATTTTTGTTGAGTTTTTGTTCACATTTTTTTTTAATTTTTGTCATTTTTTTGTTGAGTTTTTGTCACATTTTTGTTGAGTTTTTGTCACATTTTTTTGAATTTTTGTCATTTTTTTGTTGAGCTTTTGTCACATTTTTGTTGAGTTTTTGTCACATTTTTGTTGAATTTTTGTCACTATTTGGTTGAGTTTTTGTCACATTTTTGTTGCGTTTACATCCTTGTTTTCTTCTCAATTTTGGTGGCTATTTTGGTGCTTTTTTCCCAAGAAGCTTTTTGATTAGGGTAAAGCCAAACTGGAGAAAATGGGATCCGTTCAGGTGGGAGTTAAGAGGTTAAACTAGTCTAAAACAATTAAAAGAGTTCCTAATAAAGACTTGAGAATACATCAATTCTGATTGTCGTGCGTGTAAAACCACCACTAGATGTCGCCAAAAGGACTCACCGCTCAAAAAAAAACCTGCATTACTGGTTGCCCCTGCTTTAATCTCAGTCTGTGGTCAATCTCAAATTATTGTCTGGTCTACAGCCAATTCTGTGGCAGTAACAGCGCTACTCCTCTAAACTAAAAGTAAAAGCATTGAATATCAAAATATAAAAAATAAGGTATAAGGTATGAAAAAAATATATAGAGACCAAGTTCTGATGCCTGTTGGGTCCAGGGACAGCATTAAAGGAGGCTACTTGGTTGTTTCAGCTTAAATGTAAAAGAAATAGTCTTTTATGGAATGAATCAACACTATAGTTCTGTTTTGAGAGGCTGCATCCCAAGGGGTTTCCCATCAATAAATTCAAATTCTGGTCCAAAACTACAAATATGTTATTGGTATCGGGAAAAAAAGTATTGTTCAGGTAACGCTATCCTGAACCAAGTATTGTTAAAGTACTGATATCGAAAGAAATGTAACGTTACCCAGCCCTACAGAGGGGTAAATAGGTCCTGGGGTGGAGAGCATTTTCATTGAGTTGAAGGTTTAACTCATAAACTAAATTATTTAATCTAGTTTAATAGTTTCCTTTGTTTCATGCCCTTCCGTTCCATCAATCCATTTTCTTCAAGGCCGTGGGAACCCAGGGTGCTGAGGGCGCTACAGCACCACCTGGTGGATCGTCTATGCATTAAAGGCAATATTAAATAAATAGGAAATAAGCAAAGAAATAGCGTTTTGGGGGGCAATCTTGTCTCTCAGCACCCCCTAGCCAAAATATCTTCCCATGGCCCTGATTTTCTTCCACTTTATCCGAGGCCGGGTATGAGAGATGTAGACTCTCCAGCTGGGTCTTCCTGGGAACCTCCTTCCAATGGGACACGCCCAGAACACCGGGATGCCTGAGCCACCTCACGTCTCGACGCGAAGGAGCAGCAGCTCTACTCCGAGCTCCTCACGGGTGACTGAGCTCCTCACCCTATCTCTATTTTCATACTGTGAATGTTCCATATGAGGTTGTACCGACAAGCAGCTGCACAAACAATAAAAAAACCTTCGTTCTAATGATCCTTGCATCCTCCCAGACAGAGCTGCGTCCCAGTTTAAGACACGGCACATCGTTAACCTTCGACGCCCCACTTTCTGCATCCAATATGTTGTTTAATTTCTTCACCTAAAGTCAAGCCCTCCACACTTTTAAAAAGGCCATGAAGGTACGTAGAAAAGACACCACCAGTGCATTACACAGAGCCGTCATCGGGTCAAGAGACTCCTAATCCTCACTCTCAGTTCAATCACACCGCCTCACATTTCTCTCCCTTCAAATACAACAAACAGACTCTGAGACCTTTATTTCTCCATCAGAGCTCGAGGTTTAGCTCATTTTTTCATCCCTGACTCTGCCTCTGGGCTTGTTACAGCTGTCATACCACACATCCACTCCAGAAAAGCCAAAGCATCACGATGGACAATGTCTATAAGGAAAGGAGACTCATAAACTGTCCTGTGATACATTATATAAGTCTGCACAAAATAAAGGGATCACTACGGCGAACATGATTACAATTAGAGGCACAAGATTGTTATGGCAAGAGTTCTGGAATGAATGATGAATTATTTTCATTTCAAAGCGCTGAAGCAAAGTCTTTTCCTTGTTAGAACAAAATTATACACACAGTATGCAGTAGAGCGGGGAGACGCCCGGGGACTCATCTCTAAATGTGGAGCCAGGCTTATCACCTGGTTGGAGGCTTCACCTAGTGTACATGTAATAGTGGTACCCAGAGGAAACCAGACATGGGGGAAAACATGCAAACTCCACACTTGGAGGCCCCGCCCTTTTAGCTGTGAAAGCACGAGCGCAAACCTCTCTGCGAACACGCCAAATGTGAAGTTTGACCAACAATGCTCTGACCATAAATGCTTTTCGTTTGGACATGTTCCTTTTTTGGACATGTTCCTGCTTATTTATTTAGTAACAAAAGAAGTCACTTAAAGATATGTTCAGTCATTCTAGGCCCATGGTTGATTTTCCAGGTCTGTGACAGGCAAAGTGAAAAGGGGAAGCTCACAGTGAGGAAGATGATGAGGCACTCCAATGGAAGTTTGCCCATTTACTGCTTTGTAGATGAATCTTAGGCTTTGATGATGTTTCTTAAAGGAACAGGCCACCGTTTTTACATACTGATATATCATGGTCTTACCTGAGCTTAGACGAGTTGATGCGTACCTGTCTGCTCTTTGTGCGTGCCCTTAGTCAAGCAGAAAGACCAAACATGTTTTTAGCATTTGGCCTCTCCCAATGTATTCCTATGGCTCCAAACAGGGGTGACATTGGAAGCTACCACGCTCTTCCACGGGCACACACAAAGACCAGACAGGTACATATCAACTCGTCTAAGCTCAGGTAAGAACATATCTCAGTATGGAAAAATGGTGGCCTGTTCCTTTAAGTTCTTTCACTTACATTGATCTGTGCACATTAAAATTAAAAAACAGAAAGGAAAATATCCGCCTCTTTTTCATTCAAAGATTCGATTTCGAAAAACATGAACGTCACATCACAACTAGACATCGTGGGACACTTTGCAGCCGCAGCAATATTTGTCAACACCAAACGCGCGTCTTCTAAGGGAAGCGAAGCGTTTGGCAGCAACATGACAGTGCCGTAAAAACCAAAAAGACTAAATGACCATCAGCGAGTCACTGAGCCGTCGCAAACACGAAGCTCTTCACACAACATCTGGGCGTCTGTCCCTTTCGACGCTCACGGCCTGGAGATAAATCGCCGAGCGCTGATTGTAATTGATGGCATATTAAATGCAATAAAGTGACAAAACAAAAGCGGCCAAGTCAAAGCGCGATCAATCATTTAAATACATTACAGCGGGCGAGATTTATCTTTCAAAAAAATGCTGTTTTCAGAGTGAACGACCACTTGCTTTGAAGAGGTTTGTTTGTAGGGGAAAAAGTGTATATTTAACATTACAAGTCGAATAATGTAATCTGTTTCATTCAGTTTTATTTTTGACGAGCTGCATATTGTTTTGTATAGACATTGTAAAGCAGAAAAAATGGCATCCTTTGTGATCGGTAACAACTGCGACTTCTCACATCATAAATCAGACAGCACATTCTTGCTTTGACTCAAGATCTTTGAAAAAGTCCTGAGAAAATGTGTGCCCAACGTTAAAAATGCGATATATACGTATATTAGACGCCGCATAGCCTGCGGAGGAGCCACTGGCCACCGGCCCCCTCCCTCAAAACAATGTGCACAGTGACATTTAGTGACAAAGTGATGTTTATGATGAAGTTTATGGGTTACACCTTCTACATAACTTTGCTTTTAAAGCTTTAACTGCATTTTAAGTGAACAGATTGACAGACTTGCTTTGAAGAAGTCACGTCTAATGGTGTAGTCGTTTGTTTGGCTTTCTCCAGGAATGAAAGTTTTAATCGCCACTATGATCATTACTTGTCATAGTTTTTCAGTTACTTAAAGGGGGGTATTATGCTAAATTGACTTTTTCAAGCTTTACATCATGTTATTATGTCATTCCCTCATTAAAAACATGCCTGAAGTGTTGCCTTGGCACATTCACGTATTTTGGAGTAATCTGTAAAAACTCTGATGGCAGCCATTTTAGGGATAGGTTTGCCTGAGTCCTCCTAGGAACGCCCCCACCTCCTGGAGACGCCTCCGAGCTTTCGTCACCAGCCGAGTAACCAACCACTGCTCCTCAGCACAACCCCCTCCCCACTGATGCCACAGACAGTGTGTGGAGGGGGCGTGTCGGAAAGAGTCAGAGGTTCTTAAAGAGACAGAGGCCTATTTCAAGACATTCACTACAGCCATTTTGAGAAAGCAATTTTATACAAGGCAGTTATTCTAATTTACTGCATTTATAGACCAACAGAAGGTTTCGTCATCATTGTAGTGTGATATAGACTGGTGCCATGTGATTGAAAAAAGCATAATACTCCCTCTTTAAAGGGACTATACAGAGTTTAAAAATGTTAAAATCAAGTATTTTCCTCCCCCTACATGTTCTAACAATGTCCTAATGTGTAGAATGAGCTCAGTTCACCACAACTGCCTCTAAAATCCTGCACTGTCACTCAAAAAGGTGTTACTTCGGGTCTGAAGTGCCGTCATGCACGAGCTCAATATAGAAGGTGCAGTTACGCATAAGACCTGAGGTGGCAGTAGCGAGTATAAAATGGCTAACTTGCATCTAGCCCCTTTAAGGACATCAGCAGATACAGATGAAACCTCATACAGTCAGTTCTCAAGTGCAAAGCAAAGTGTAAAAGGACCAGAAGCACAAGAAGAGATAAGCTTTTTAACTTTTTTACTCATCTATTAAGACTTTTGAAGGTTGTTTTTGAATAGTTTTGGTTTGTGGGCAGAAAATCTAATTGGTATGCACAATTCAGACAAATGTAAGAATAATTATTTCCCCACATTGTTGTGGTTTTGCAGCCGAGAGCTAGGTTTCCTAATAATATTTTTACTGCGAGGCATTGCAAACCAGTGTCTAATTAATTACTCAGTGAGGCTGATTTATTGTGCACTATTTTTGAAGTATGGCTACATTTTTACTTGAATTACTTGAATTGATTACAAAAAATAGCTTTAAAGGGGCTAGGCGCAAGTTGGCCATTTTATACTCACTACTGCCATCTCAGGTCATAAGTGTAACAGCATCTTCTATATTAAGCTTGTGCATGACGGCAATTCGGACCCGAAGTAACAGGATTTTAGAGGTAGTTGTGGTGAACAGGTCTGAGCTCATTCTACACATTAGGACATGGCTGGAACATGTAGGGGGAGGGAAATACTTAATTTAAAGGGGGTGGATGCAAGTTCGCCATGTTATACTCACTACTGCCACCTCAGGCCATATGTGTAACTGCACCTTCTATATTAAGCTCGTGCATGACGGCACTTCAGACCCAAAGTAACACCTTTTTGAGCGACAGTGCAGGATTTTAGAGGCAGTTGTGGTGAACAGGTCTGAGCTCATTCTACACATTAGGACATGGCTGGAAGATGTAGGGGGGGGGAAATACATAATTTTAACATTTTTAAACTCCTTATAGTCCCTTTAATTAACATGTTTAAACTCCGTACAGTCCCTTTAAGAAATAGGCCACCGTTTTGTTTTTTCCCCCGTTTTTTTTTTTTACCTGAGCTTAGATGAGTTGATACTTAACTGTCTGGTCTTTGTGCGTGCGCTCAGTCACCAAATAGACCAAAGACGTTGCTAGCATTTAGCTTCTCCCAATGTATTCCTATAGCTCCAAACTGGAGTGAAGTTAGAAGCTATAAGTAACCATACTTGGGTCTTGTAACTTTTCACATAACTGTATTTAAATAGGGAAAACGTGGAAGAGCTTGGTCGCTTCTAACTTTACCCCATTTTGGAGCTATAGGAATATGTTGGGAGAGGCTAGATGTAAACAACATCTTTGGTCTATTTGGTGACTGAGCGCACAAAGACCAGACAGGTACACATCAACTCGTCTAAGCTCAGGTAAGAACATATCTCAGTATGGAAAAACGGTGGCCTGTTCCTTTAACCTCTTAACTCCCGCCTGAACCGAGAGCATTTTCTCCAGTTCAGCTTTACCCAAATCCTTTAGGCCAGTGTAACACCTCAAGCTAAGATCTACAAAGCTCATCTAAATGGATCTTTTTCATCAGATTTTTTTCCATCCTTGTTTTTGGGGTATTCAACTCATTTTTTTCAACTCACTTTTTCAACTCACTTTGTCATTTTTCTTTTATCATTTTTTTAATCATTTTTTGTCATTTTTTTGGTCACATTTTTGTCACATTTTTAGTAATTTTTTTTTGTCTTTTTTGTAATTTTTTTGTAATTTTTTGTCTTTTTTGTCATTTTTGTTACATTTTTGTCCTTTTTTCATCACTTTTTGTCAAAGTTTTCTCACTTTTTTGTCACATCTTCATCATTGTTTTCATCTCAGTTCTGTCGCTATTTTCACACCTTTTTTCCAGAAGCTTTTGGACTGGGGCAAAGCCCAACTGGAGAAAATGTGCTCGGTTCAGGTGGGAGTTAAGTTGTTTAAGTCACTATACCTTTTTTTATTACTAGAAATGGAACAGAATGTGTTTTGTTCTCCTTTAGAATATTGTAAACTCAAACATTTGTAAGAAAAACACTGAATGGCGAAACACAGTGCAGGCAGACCCGCCCCCTCCTGCAGCTAAAGCCTTTCACTAAACACAACACGGTTTAAACAAGCAGGAAACGCAGGAGCTGCCTGTCAAACGCAAGCTTCGGGAGGCGAGGGTCGAAACGAGAATTCATATTTTTTCCCTTTTCTCAAAACATCGTCTGCCTCTTCTTAATGATAACAAAAGCAGCATTTCCGATCTCCGGGCCGGCGTGTGTTTCATTAAAGGAAGAGCCGCAGTTTCAGACATTTTTAACCAGGCTGTGCCGTTACTATTTGGCAGGTGGGAGGCACGAGCTGCAAGAAATAAATTAGAAAAATGATTGACGGGCAAATGTAAAAAAGCGACTCTTGGTTGAAAATTTCAATAACACAAATAATAGCTTTAGATAATGATAGTCATAAATAAGGTGGTGCATTATGTTTATCTAGAGCAATGTTTGACAAGAAGTACATGGGGGGCGATGAGGGTAAAATCATAATGAATCCACTTCGGGCTGGGCAATACTGACAAAAAATAATACCTCAGTATTTTTGGGGACCCTTTCTAGATACTGATCATGAAGCAGTAGTTTTGCACACCATCAGAAATATATTTTTGCATTGCGTTCCAAACATTTTTCCCAATTTCTTCCTTATTTTTTCCCCGATAGTTTGCCTTTTTCCTTACAATTTTTGTCCTCTTTTTTCAATTTTTCCCTATTTTATTCCCATTTGTTCCCTACTTTTCCCCCTTTTTTCCCCAATGTTTTTGTTTTTTAATCTAGTTCCCATTTTTGACATAAGAGATAAACTCGATATTGTATATTTGTATGTCTCCCAAACATATTGCCCACCTCTACTCACAACATTACTTTTCCCATTTAGATTTAGGATTTTTTTTCTCTTTATTATTGAGACACATACCGTATGCCAGGGGTCGGCAAGTTTGCGTCACGAAGGGCCGATTTTCATCATTACCAAAACACTGAGGGCCAAACCTCACCATGGTAGCCTAAAGTAAAGAACCATTTTCTGCAAATACCAATGTTTTACATCAGTGGTTCAAACCTTAATGACAAGCTGCGACCCAAATAAATTTGTCATATATCGTATAATATATTGTATTTACCGCACGTTTTTTATTGAACAAGCCGTAGATTTGCTTTTAAGACTGAAATTATGATCAAAACAACCCAATAATACAAATTTTAACAGACTCCAGTGTGTTTCCGTGTAGTTTCAGATAGAAAATATTGAAAAAAAAAGTTCCCTATAGGCTCGCGACCCACCTTTGAGTCCAAACCTACCAGTTGAGAATCACTGTTTTTTTCCTGCTTGTCCTGCCAATTCTGCAAAGTCCTCCATAGCAATGAGCAAAAGGCATCGTAGCCTGTGCCAAAAGTGCCCAGACTCACCACCAACTACAGTGGAAAAAAAACAAAACAATAGTCCAGAACGAGCCAGACAGGACAGGACACTTTTTTTTTGAGGAGAGAGAATTACCAACTCAAAGCCCATTTTTAAGCTTGTCAGAGACGACAGAAGATAATCTTTCACTGGTCAAACCGCATTCGCAGAGTCGTTATCTAACATTGTGATTTAAAGCTGAGCCAGTAAAATGGAGGGAGGGGAGACAAAGTGTCAAAGTGAGAAAAGAAAATGACAAAGCAAGCAAAGAGTGGACAAGCAGACTATACAGATCAAACCCAATACGCCTTCGATGTTATTTTACAAATGTGCAACAACAGTTTTGCAGTTCTTAGTTTGTAGACTTTATTATCCGCCGCAGACCCATGTCCAGATGTTGGATTTTGAGTACGCCACACAGAAAGATCCTGGTCAGTTGTGTGATAGCGTGATAGCAGGGGATGCTCACAGTTTAGGCATCAGACTTTGCCCTGACAGGAGTCACATTGATGACTCCTGTGTGCCAAATACACACACCTGGTTTGCTAGTGTTAGAGGAAAACATTAAATCACTATATATCATACTGGGTCAGGCTGTACTATCTCTGTCATAGCCTTGACTGTGGTGCTCAGACTCTTGTGTATCAGTCTGACGCTCTGAGAGGGTATTTATCCCTTTTCTGTTGAAGCATGGACAGACTTGAATGGTAGGACGAGCGCAATGTCTCGAGTCCATGTCTCCGGGTCCCGCACCGATGGTAAACAAACCTCTCCTGTATAAGACATCCAGACTGCTGCCTGTTTTTCATCTATCCTCTCGAACACCATTGTTAATTCTCTAACAGCTATGACTATGACCTTTAATTTCTATTTCTTTTAATTTGTTTATTTCTGTTAAAAAAATAAAATAAAATAATAGAAAATAAAGAAGAAATAATGCCATCCTTTGTGACTGGTAATAATTGCGACTTCTCAAATTACAATTTCCATCCTGCGGGTATTTAATTTCGCTCTTCTCATTGTATATGTGTAATTAAAACAAAGTGCTCAGTAAAAGATGCCAAAGAGCATAATCAATCCCTGCGCCGAACTGTAACAGGCTATTAATTGAGCATAAATTGTCACTTTGAGAAGGAAAATGAAGTTGACAGAATGAAGCTGAACTACTTACGATGATAAATTAGACAACACATTCTTGCTTTGACCCAAAGATCTGTGAAAAGGTGTCCAACGTCAAAAAATGTGAAATGTTTGAGGGCTGCATTTGGAGATGGACGCCCATAGCCTGCAGAGAAGCCACTGGCCCCGTCCCTCCAGAGAATGTGCAAAGTGACAAGCACCAAAAGACATTGATATTTATGATGAAGTTCATGGGTTACACCTTCTACATAACTTTGCTTTTACAGCTTTAACTGCATTTTAAGTGAACAGATTGACAGACGAGCGTTTAAGAAGGCACACCTAATGGTACAGTAGCTTTCTCCAGCAATTAAAGTTTTTTACCGCCAATACTCACATAGACACACCTGGTTTGCTGTGACTATCCTACAATGGTGATAACACATAAAATATTGAATAAATGCTTAAATGTATCTTTAAAGTGCGCATGACAGGTTTTAATGCTTTTGAAAATATGACTTACACTGCGTTAACAATTATCGTGCAAATTGTATTCAGTGTCATAAATGTAAACTTTTTTTTTTTTTTCATTTAAACTCAATGATGGTATTGTGTGTCAGGGCTCTTTGCATCACTGATATAAATCTGAGACGCCTATGATAATTAGTTGTCAGGTTAACCTCTTAACTCCCGCCTGAACCGAGAGGATCTTTTTCCTCACGTGATCAGATTTTTTTTTCCATCATTTTTTTGTGGGTGTTCAACTCATTTTTGTAACTTTTTTGTCTTTTTTGTCACATTTTTGTCATTTTTTTGTAATTTATTTGTCAAATTTTTGTTATTTTTTTGTCAAATTTTAATCAAATTTTTTAAAAAATTTTGTCACATTTTGCCACATTTTGGACATTTTTTTTGGTCATTTTTTGTCACAGTTCTGTCATTTTTCGTAATTTTTTTTATCAAATTTGTGTCATTTTTTGGTCACATTTTTTGACGTTTTTCTGTCAAATTTTTCTCACTTTTTTCTCACATTTTTGTCATTTTTTTGTCCCTTTTTTTCATTTTTTGTCAATTTTTTTTCATTTTTTGGTCAATTTTTGGTCAATTTTTTGTCAATTTCTTGTGACATTTTTGCCACTTTTCCATCAATTTTTCGTCACTTTTTTGTCAATGTTTTCTCACTTTTTGGTCACATTTCCATCATTGTTTTCGTCTCAGTTTTGTTGCTATTCTACAACTTTTTTCCCAAGCTTTAGGACTGGGGTAAAGCCAAACTGGAGAAAATGTGCTCGGTTCAGGTGGGAGTTAAAGGTTTAAGGGAAAACTACTGAAAAAGGGCATTCACCATTATTAAGCAGACCACCATTTTCAAGCAATATGGGAAAGAAAAAGGATCTCTCTCCTGATGAAAAGCATAAAAGTTGAGTGCCTTGGTCTAGGTAGGAAAACCTTCAACATTTCACGAAAGATTAAGCTTAATCATCGTACTGTTAAGAGATTTGTGGCTGATTCAGACACACACAGATTTATGCAGATAAAGGCACAATGAGGACGCTTTCTGCCAGACAAATACATCATTGAATGCTCATGAACAGAAACAGCTGCAGTCCTTTTTCTTTCCCATATTGCTTGAAAATGGTGGTTTGCTTAATAATGGTTGACGCCCTTTTTCAGTAGTTTTTCCCAGACGACCGATATAAATGTCTGTGTTGGCTGAATAATTTTTTGAAATACAACCATTTTGCATTTAAAATAAACTTCTATTTGAGCAGCATCAGCTTCCTGGTTGTAGCTACGCAGCGGCGGAGGTAACCGGATCTACAGTAGTTTGTTTACCTGCGGCCGGCATTACTACACGTGGAATTCACAAAGGAGCTTTCTACAAATCAGATATGGCAACGTTTGGAGGACGACCCCATGATTTTGAAGAGGTTTTTAATGCAGGCTACTAGTTACCATAGACATGCGCTAGCCTTGCACTAGCCTAGCACCACTAAACTCTTCAAATATAAGGACTGCATGAATTAAAAAAAAAAAAAAAAGAAATCTCCAGAAATCAACGCTCTGGATACCTAGGAAATGAGGCCCTATGTCCAAAATCCTGAAATATCCCTTTAAGGTTATTGTACAGATAGTTGTTGACAAAGCTACTGCACTTTCCATTGAACAAACATTCTGATTCAGTCCGTTTCTTGTTAAACTCTTGTGTGTTTTTCTTCATGAAAGGCAGTGATTCGCCAAATTGGTTGAACATCTCCTCTCCCTTTAAGTCTACACCTCTGCACCTCAGCACCTCCAGCCCAGAGCTCAGCCCAATTACAGGCTCCCGGTGTGGGGGGGCGGAGGTGAGGTGTCTGCAGGCAGCACGAGCACCGACAGAGAGGAACGCTGCAGAGATGAAAGAGTCCAATACATCCAATAATCTCAGTTCAAGTGTGTTGTGCAAGTGCAGTGAATTGTTTTGCTCCAGTACATGTAGCTGTGATGACGTCGGTGTGTTTGATTCTAATGTAAAAATGTGTTTGGTTTTGGCTGGGCTCAAATGTATCAAACTAGGCCTATACGCTCATTGTCTGCCACAAACACCTGTCAAACCTGTTTTACTTTGATACCGAGGCGTAATCAAATGTTTCCCACATTTACATTTTAAATTTGAGCGTTAATGAATAAAACATTGGAAAGGAGCAGCCCCCCCCCCCTTCTCCCACTTTCACCACCGACTATTGTCCTCTCAGGCTGTTCTCTCTCACACTGAGCTGTGTGTCTAAGGCTCCACTGTCAGCTGTGCTCTGTCAAAACCAATCAGACGCTCATTTCTGCAGCACAGACTCCTCTCTCTCCCGAAAAGAAAAGATCTGATAAAAGAGTCAAGAGGTTACATGAACAAGGCTGGGCGTGCACAAGTTCCAGCTGTCAGAGACGGGCTTAAACATATTTGACAGATTTGAATCAACACAAAGCTTTTGCGAAACACAGAAAACCTGGTTGATCCACTTTTTACCTGTGTTGCTTTTTTGCCTTTGTGAAGGTTTAGTGGCAGGGCTTATACAAACAGAAGAAAGTCAAGTTTAATGCTTTTTAAAGCCACTTTTAATGCCCGAATACTATAGTTTAGTGCCATAAGCGCAGAAAACCAGAGGAAAGAGGTCAGTTTCAGCCAGAACTGCAACTGAATACTTTTGAGACCATCATTTTGGTGTTGTCTATGACCTTATACAGAAAGATTGTTGAGCAATGTCATAACTTTCCAATAAATTTAGATTTAATGCCAGTTTGAATCTAATTTAATGTTTTTTACCCTCTTAACTCCCACCTGAACGGATCCCATTTTCTCCAGTTTGGCTTTACCCTAATCAAAAAGCTAAAAAAAAAAATGAGAAAACAAGGATGTAAACGCAACAAAGATGTGACAAATATGTGACAAATACTCAACCCAAGAGTAACAAATATTCAACAAAAATGTCACAGAAACTCAACAAAAATGTGACAAAAATTCAACAAAAATGTGACAAAATTCAACAAAAATGTGACAAAAATGCAACCAAAAAGTGACAAAAATTCAACAAATATGTGACAAAAATTCAACAAAAATGTGACAAAAATTCAACAAAAATGTGACAAAAATTCAACAAAAATTCAACAAAAGTTCAACAAAAGTTCAACAAAAATTCAACAAAAATGTGACAAAAACTCAACCAAAAAGTGACAAAAATTCAACAAAAACTCAACCAAAAAGTGACAAAAATTTGACAAAAATTTGACAAAAATTTGACAAAAACTCAACCAAAAAGTGACAAAAAATCAACAAAAATTCAACAAAAATGTGACAAAAATGGAAAAAAAAAAAAAAAAAAAAAAAAAGGTGAGACAACACAGCAACAACGCGAGGAAAAGATCAGTTTTGTGGGTCTTGAAATAAATCACTGATCTGTTTTTTTTACTGGATGATAAGTCTTTTACTTTACTTTACTTTAATCTTTATTGAAGGGACAATGAACAGAGACATTAAGCTCAAAGAGACAGAGATGCACCAGATTATAGCTATAGTTTCCATCTGTAGTCCCTGGTTACATCAAAATAAAAAAACAGTCAATCACATAACATAGTCAGTCACATAACACTTTACCAATCACACTACATTTCATTCAGCATAAGTCCATTCGCCATTCTTATTTACAGGCATATTAAAATACATTAAAATAATTCAGTGCTGCCCCCAGTGGTTCACGATGAATAAGCAAAAGCCACATTTTGTCATAGAATAATGAAGGACCTAAAACTAGCCCCTGTCAGTGCTGAGATGCCAGTGCAGCTTTGGCATCTCAGTCGCCACTTGAATTGAAGTCGATATAGTAATTATCGTCACAGCCCTCGCTCCAGGATGTAAATAAAATTTGCATTTGAATCACAATATGCACGCTGTAATGAGAGCGTCCTCTGCGAACAACATGAATGAAATCTGTTTACTCTGATCTTTAGACATGGCTGCTCATTTAGAAGAAAACTGATACTTATTTTAGTCCCAAAAAAGTGTCTATTTTCCAAAACAATTCAACCATTTTCCACAAAATCATTACTTTTAGCCACTGGTGTAACAGAGATACAGGGATTAATGCTATTGATAGTAGTATATGGCAAAGATAAGGCAAACGTGGTTGTGAAAGAATAGGAGTCGCAGAATAATACCAGAAGAAAAAGTTGCTTATGTGACACAATAGAAGCTTTTAGTCAACACGTTAACTTTCAACCTATAATTAAGAGTGCTCTGTAAACTTTCAAACTGAGAAAATGTGTATGTTTGCCCAACCGAAGAGCTGCTGCCCCTGTCATTCCAGTCACTTAGCAAAATTTAAGAGGTGGTGAAACCTTCCCTTTCGGTCCCATTCCACCAACCAGTCAGACCAGTCACTGACACGGTCGGCTGAAAGTCACTGATGGAGCAGATTATCATAGTCTGCAGAGTGCGACTACAAGCTACAATCTGTTTGGAATACAAACATAGCAATGATTAAGAGTCCCTTATATAGCTCTCACAAGTTAAAGAGAAAGGAATCTTATTTTTATAGCGCTTTTTCACATGACACTGGTCACCCAAAGTGCGTCACTCAAGGGAAGGGGATTTTCATTCACTGGGGCTCCTCCGACTAAATCCAAAAGTTGAATTCAATCGTCTTTGACTAAGCGGGCCAAGTGATTTCTTTCAAAATAAAGGTGGATATATGGACTTAAGCAAATGACAAACAATGGCACAAAAAAAAAAGCGGTTTTCAAACATCGTGACTGGTGCATTTAAAATAATAATGACAAAAGCTCCAAGGCCATTTCATGAATAGAGATTCTCAAAGTGCTTCTTCATTATTCACCCCTTATTTATGAGCTTAAGACGAGACACACTGCTCAGATCCAGCTTCCTGTCACTAACTCAACATGCTACAGTGAAATGAACTGTCCCACTGTCCCACTGTCCCACTCCTCAGTGCAACACAAACAAACCTACAACCAGAAGCGTCTCCAACCTCCAGGGGGCGTTTCAGATTTTAATTAGCATCAAAAACTGAACATATGATTCTGTTTGATATGATACGAGCGACCGGAGTTGTTGTCCTCTATCTCAGTTTTTTTTTTTTATTATGAATAACATACAGCGCAAGGGAAGCAACGTCCTGTTTGTGAACATTGCTTTTGCACCATCAAACTATTATCTATTTCACTGGTTCTCAACTGGTATGACCTCGGGACCCACCATCACCCCAGGATGACACGCAGCCACCCAAATAAATTAAATTAAACACTTTGCAGTTGGAATCAGTTAAAATACTTTTCTGACAGATAATTGTTGATTTCAGGAGTAAATCTATTAACCTCTTACCACCCGCCTAAACCAAATGCATTCTGTCCTCTTTGGCTATAGACCTGTGTAACACCTCATTTTAAATTATTTTAAATTTTTTTCAATTTTGGTCACATTTTTGTTGATTTTTTGTCACATTTTTGTTGATTTTTTGTCACTTTTTGGTTGATTTTTTGTCACATTTTTGTTGAATTTTTGTCACATTTTTGTTAAATTTTTGTCACTTTTTGGTTGAGTTTTTGTCACTTTTTGGTTGAGTTTTTGTCACTTTTTGGTCGAGTTTTTGTCACATTTTTGTTGATTTTTTGTCACTTTTTGGTTGAGTTTTTGTCACATTTTTGTTGATTTTTTGTCACTTTTTGGTTGAGTTTTTGTCACATTTTTGTTGAGTTTTTGTCACTTTTTGGTTGAGTTTTTGTCACATTTTTGTTGATTTTTTGTTGATTTTTTGTCACTTTTTGGTTGAGTTTACAATACATCCTTGTTTTCTTCTCATTTTTTTGTGGCTATTTTGGTGTTTTTTCCCAAGAAGCTTTTTGATTAGGGTAAAGCCAAACTGGAGAAAATGGAATCCGTTCAGGTGGGAGTTAAGAGGTTAACCTATTAACCAAGTGCATTTTCTCCAGTTCAGTATTACCCAAATCTAAAAGCTTCTTGAAACGCCTCATTTTGACACATTATTTAAAGCCACCAGCCAACGAATTTTACCCAATAAATGCAAGTCAAATACAAGCATTTATTTTATAACAGATATTTTCATAAATAAATGTACAAACAGAGATGTGCTTGTGTTGTGAGCGGCTCAGCTCTCCCAAGACATGTCTGTAACTTTAGCAGGAGTGGGTACGCCTCCAACTCGTTTCCATGGAGATGTCGACTAAAGTCTGTAGAATTTGAGATTTAAACAGGTTAAGTTCTCATCCAAATCCTTTATTTGATTACCCAATGCAGTATATGTGTCGAGCTGGTCATTAGAAGCATGTTTTTTACTGATGGCAACAGTCCAAAATGTTACGCAGTGTGCCTTTAAGCTTTTTGTGTGTGTTTTCGTCTCGTTTTTTGCCACTTTTTGTCGTCTTTTGTTGCTTTTTGGTTGCATTTTTGTCATGTTTTGGTCATTTTTTTAAAGCTTTTTTTTATATCAAGAAGCTTTAAGATTCGGGTGAAGCCAAACTAAGGAAAATGTGCTCGGTTACAGTGGGGGTTAAGAGGTTAAACTGAAATCTTGGGCAAAAGAACTTGGCACCACTCACTTTAAGAGACTCGGGTGCTTTTTCTGTCAATAAATATTGCAAGAAAAGCTTCCTGGGAAAGGCTCACTGAAAGAGGTCCCGCCCTTCTGGGTCCTGAACTGCCAGTTGAGTCGGAGCTGCTGCTTGAACTCCCCTAAAAGAAGAGATTCTGAATCTCAGTTGGACTGGTTAAAACATTTTAAAACGTATTTTACTCTATGCTCACGGTCATAACACAAATACAGACAAGGGATTCATAATATTATATCAACAAAGGTAAGATCTTTTTTTTTTTAAAAAGCCCCCAAGTTTGCAATTTATGTATGGGTCACTGACTTAGAATTTAAGCAAACATTTCTCTTAACATGAAACAACTTCAGAACTCAAACACTTAAATAACCGCTGGAGAAACACCACCTGGGCGACAATGGCTCAGCGTTTCACTCATTTGCATTGTCTTGACTAAATAAACACACAAAGTGAATACATTACAAAACTGTCTCTGTGTTATCTGTCTATCATTATACTGTCCATTATAAAGACACCTCACTTCACTCCCCCATTATTCCAGTCAAAATGCTAGAAAGCAAAAGCCACTGCGACCCAAAACAACAACGTGTCCAAAATAATGACGAAAAAGCTGAAATACAGCGACAAACGCAGAGAAAGAATAACAAGTGGGCCCAAATTAAGCGCCATATGGTGATTTTAGTGAAAGGCGTTGAAAAAGTGCAGCTCAATCGGTTGCGCAGATTTCAATAAAAAGGAAAATAACATTTGTTCACCCACGAGGCCCATTGGCAGCTGGTCTGGACTCCAACCTGATTACGTTTGGATGGTTTGGTGCCGGGGCGGCTCTAATATCGCCCTGTGTGATGCCTGTATAATGGAGGCCTCAGAGAGACCTGCAGGTGTCAAGAGGAACTCACGGAGGCAATAAAGCATTGGATTCAAGGGGATTTAAGACAATGGGCAGCATGGATTGTGTACACACTGACTGAAACAAAGTCCAGAGAAAAGATGCAGAGTACTTTTTTGCATGAAGTGCCGTCTAAAAACACATTTGGTTTCAGAAGTTCCACCTTAAACACAGGAGAAATCAATAGGACTAAACCAGATCTGAACCTGGACTAGATCATGACTAAACTAGGCCTTAT
The DNA here is from genome assembly GCF_951799975.1 of Gobius niger. Lineage (NCBI taxonomy): Eukaryota > Metazoa > Chordata > Actinopteri > Gobiiformes > Gobiidae > Gobius > Gobius niger. Next base: position 33,155,895 of record NC_136858.1, read on the forward strand.
CCGGGTCTAAACAACTGGACCAAGCGGATTATAGGTCTAAACCAGAATTATAGCAGTACTAAGTCTCTCATGCCCCTAGAGGCCATAAGCGCCACTGCAGGTGTCGTAGCATGTTGCGTTTTTTTTTACTCATTAATTGTCCGTGAGAGTAAATACTACGCTGACAGAAAAGACCAAGGGGGAGAGGGATATTGTACATCCAATTACACAATGGAGATCATTTTTTTCACTCAAACTTGGCTGTATTGTTTAACCCCTTAACTCCCACCTGAACTGAACCGAGCACATTTTCTCCAATTTGGCTTTACCCCAATCCAAAAGCTTGTGGGAAAAAAAGGTGTGAAAATAGCGACAGAACTGAGACGAAAACAATGATGAAAATGTGACAAAAAAGTGAGAAAACTTTGACAAAAAAGCAACGTAAAATTGACGAAAAATGTCACAAAAATGTCACAAAAAATGTACAAAAATGTGAACAAAAAATTACAAAAAATGATGAAAAAGTGCCAAAAATGTCACAAAAAAGTGACAAAAAATGTCACAAAAAAATGACAAAAATGTGACAAAAAGCGGGAAAAAAATGAAGAAAAAAAATCTGATGACGTGCGGAAAAAGATCCATTTAGATGAGTTTTGCAGATCTTAGCTTTCAAATGAGGCATTACACTGGCCTACAGGATTTGGGTAAAGCTGAACTGGAGAAAACGCTCTCAGTTCAGGTGGGAGTTAAGAGGTTAACTGCCGCTAGCCCGCAGTTAGTGTTGCCTGTTCGCCTGTTAGCTTCTTCTTCCTGATTCCATTAGTGTGTACTCCGACCCGGTGCAGGGAAAGCTGCAAGTGTGGTTTTCTGGCCAGAGACACCAGGGGGAGAAATCATCACAATCATCCCATTAACACTTGTATTACCCCCAGAGGGACTACGGAAAGGATTTATTAAGGTAAACAAGTTACTTAGTACAGCTTTAAACCCGGCATCAATAAACCAGTCCTAAAACAGAACTATCTGGCCGGCCTACACAAACTCCTGATAGTAAAACGTGTCAGAGTGTGAAAAGATTCACCAGTGACACATGTTTAGAAGATCATTCATTTTGTGAATTTGGAAGAAAAAATGAAACAGGATTGCCGCGTGAATGAACTAATGTTATTGACAAGAGAGCAATGTAGACAAATGTTCTTCTGCCGTAGTGCATACCGGGTTAAACAATGTTACGACATGGTTAAATGTGGAAAAAAGTAAATTCTCCATGTTGAAAAACTTGCAATAGAGATATAGCGAAGGCAAATTTAAAGCCGCTGTGACATGTTCAAGGTGACGACAGTAACAAACTCCACACGATCTGTAACTCCCGCACAGTGAGGCCCACACTCCAGCACAAGCAGCTTTCAGACGACTGAAGCACAGACTCTGAGCAAGGCTATAGTTTAAAGAGCAGCCTGTCGCTCTTCATTGACATCCGCACTTACAGGTGGGAGCCAATCAACTCTGAATATGAATAAAACCGGAGAAAACTTTCCAATGGAGTTGAAGTTTTTGAAGTATTTTGTATTGAAAATATAAAAAACACTTTCTGATAGTCAAGATGTGCAACAGAATATCAGGAATGTTTTTGCTAAGGTGCACTGAAATGTTTTTGAAAACTTGCATAACAATTTGCTTCAAGCATTTGCTTTAGGCATCCAAACCATTTCAGTCGTTTGAACTGTACGAGGCATATTCTTTCACAGCATTACACTGACTGACAGACACACATTCCTGCTGTGAGGAGGAATGCTGCCAGCCCCATAACATAACAAAGATTTAAGATAACGCTGAACTATTGTAAACTCCCTACCTTGCCCTAAAGAAATATGTGGGTTCAACAACTTGTGTTTGTTTTCAATACTTTTTGTCCGAATTACAATTTGTTAATTATCTCAAATATCACTGTTTAGGTAAAGTTTGCCTATTGCGCGTAACAGTGATTGTGAACTAGTGAAAGGGGATCTAAAAACGGGTCTTAAACTATTTTCAGTGGGGGATAAGTCTTTGCTAAAATACAGCAAATTTCTGATCAAGTTTTTGACACTCGGCTTCATCAAAGTTCTAGTCTGCTATTTGTGGAAGTATTGTATTTTAACTTGATATGATGGGATAACCGGGTGAAATTGTAAAATAGTTTCTAATCAGAAGTTTAATGTATATTTTCACTCTTGGTCCTCTCTGGTAAACTGACGATGGGTCCTAAAGCAACACCACCCACTGCCCGACAGGACATTTATCGACTGTTGGACAACAGCCACAATGTCTGTTTCACTGCAAGCAAGCAAAGTTTATTTATATAGCACCTTTCACACACAGGATAAGTCACAAAATGCTTCACATTGTATGATATATTTGTATCTTTTGGTAAAAAATTTAATAAAATGTATAGTTATTGGGCTGGACAAAATACAAGAATCTATTAAGAGAAAATGTAATTGACACCTCAAAATCATGTTCGCAGTTATTCAGATCTGTTCAACATGTTATCTGCTATAGCATGTAATGCCAAGCAGCACACCAAATCATATCTAGGTTATCTGGGTAGAGGCCCTCACACATACAGAACATACAGCACATTCCAGCAGTGAGGTGACCCATTTGCTTTGCTTCTTTTTTCTGCAGTAACTTTGGCTTAAGCCGCAACGGCCTCACTGTACTGGCATATCTTAACTTAGAAGATTCCCTTACTTGATCTCATTTGGTTCTCCTCCAAGAGGAAACGACTTCCCATGTGCTGCCATGAAATAAAATCACTCTGAAGCATGACGCTAATCTCGTCTTAATTACTCCATTAGTCGTGTGTCTTCAAATCCTCCATATTTCAAAGTGTTCATTCAGGCTTTAGAATATTGCGGTGAATAGATATGCATTATACAGTATCTGCACATTAGTTCTGTAGTGGAGGCTCTACTGAAAGCACGTACTGTGAGAAAGTGGTGGGTGTTTGTCTGTGAGGAGAATACAAATGTTGAAGATAGTTACTCTCATTCCTTCATCATCGGTGCATATTAAAATGACAGTGGCTGTGTTTTCACTGATGCAATGTACATTGGTTTCAAAGGCACTGGCCACAATATACTAACACTTTATATTTTATTTTAAACTGATAAAAACACTCTCTAATTCACTTTCTAATGAAATTGTGTAAAATACTGAGACCAGTTCAAGCATTCTCTGAATTGCATGATTAATGTCTCCTGTCAGTGACCCCGAAGAGCTTTCAGGTCTTACGTTAAACCCTTGTGCCTCTGGTGGAATCTATAGCAGGTGAATCCTGTTAGACCAGGATCACTATCATCAGCCTATCATCGGGTGGGGGCTCCACTAAGAGTGGACACACCCTCAACCTGTTCTGCAGGTGTCTCTCCCAGAGGCAACAGCGAAAGGAGGGAGGACAGGTTGGCCCAGTCCCGCCCCCTGCTCCACGGCATAAAAGCACAGACCGCGAGCAGCTAGACACTCAGAGGCACCTGGTCTTGGAAGCATCACCTCCTCTGCTCTGCAACTCAGCCACAGCCACAACAACTGCAAACATGTCCAGGAGAGCCATGTCCGTGTCCAGCTACAGCTCCAAGAGGTCGGTGGCCCCAGTGTCCAGCTTCACTGTGAAGAAGAGTGGCTTCAGCTCCGGCTCCTCGTACGGCGCTGGCTTCGGCTCTGGCTCTGCCTATGGCGGCTCTGCATATGGCGGCTCAGCCGGCTTTGGTGGTGGCTTCGGCAGTGGCAGCATGATGTCCTCCAGCATGGGTGGTGGTGCCGGTGGCTTCGTCCCTACCATCACTGCAGTCACTGTGAACCAGAGCCTGCTCGCTCCTCTTATGCTCGACATCGACCCCACCATCCAGGCCGTCCGCACCAACGAAAAAGACCAGATCAAGAACCTAAACAACCGCTTCGCCTCTTTCATCGACAAGGTGCGCTTCTTGGAGCAGCAGAACAAGATGCTGGAGACCAAATGGAGCCTGCTGCAGGACCAGACCACCACCCGCTCCAACCTTGATGCCATGTTCGAGGCCTACATCTCCAACCTGCGCAGACAGTTGGACGGCCTGGGCAACGAGAAGGTCAAGCTAGAGGGTGAGCTCAAGAACATGCAGGGTGTGGTGGAAGACTTCAAGAGGAAGTATGAAGATGAGATCAACAAACGCGCCGCTGCAGAGAACGAGTTTGTGCTGCTGAAGAAGGATGTGGACGCCGCCTACATGAGCAAGGTAGAGCTGGAGGCACGTTTGGATGCACTCCAGGATGAGATCAACTTCCTGCGCGCTGTGTATGAGGCTGAGCTGCGTGAGCTGCAAGGCCAGATTAAAGACACCTCCGTCGTTGTGGAGATGGACAACAGCCGCAACCTAGACATGGACTCCATCGTGGCCGAAGTGCGCGCTCAGTACGAAGACATCGCCAACAAGAGCAAAGCCGAAGCAGAGGGCTGGTACAAGCAGAAGTTTGAGGAGATGCAGAGCTCTGCGGGACAGTTCGGAGATGACCTGCGCACCTCCAAATCCGAGATTGCAGAGCTGAACCGCATGATTGCTCGCCTGCAGAATGAGATCGAGTCAGTGAAGGGGCAGAGGGCCAGCCTGGAGATCCAGGTCACAGAGGCGGAGGAGCGCGGCGAGCTGGCTGTCAGAGACGCCCGCATGCGCATCAAGGACCTGGAGGATGCTCTGCAGAGAGCCAAGCAGGACCTGGCCCGCCAGGTGCGCGAGTACCAGGAGCTGATGAACGTCAAACTGGCCCTGGACATCGAGATCGCCACATACAGGAAGCTGCTGGAGGGAGAAGAGAGCAGGCTGGCCAGTGGGGGCCCCAGCGCTACCATCCACGTGCAGGAGTCCAGCCGGGGAGTGAGCTCTTCTGCCGGGGGCTTGAGCTCCAGCTCTGGCTTTGGATACGGAGGCTCCTCGTACGGAGGCGGCTCTGTCAGCAGGTCCTCTATCAGCACAAGCAGCTCCGTCAGACGCTACTGAGAGAAGACCAGATGCTCAACACCAGGGAGAGTGTTAAACTGAGGAGCGGACATTTAGACATAAGTTACTAGACAGATCACTGCAATATTCAAATGCTCATTTTGAACTCATGATTCTGTTTTTTTTAACTGTCTTCAAATGTTTCTCTGATCAGTTTAATATTCTTGTAACGTTTACACCAGATTTATTTTTTGTGAAAATAAGAAAAAAAAAGGCTGCAAGAAGTAACATCAAATAAATCTGAGAATAAAATGAACCAAGTCCTTCTGATTTTTTCCGTAAACAGTGATTTAAAATGACATCAATTATGTTATATTTTATATTATTCTTATTGATTTAGAACAGAAGGGTTAAGAACAGTGTTGCATGAACAATTAACTTTACTCAATATCTCTGTATAATTAAATATGCTGGACCATCTTAACAGCTCCAGGTTAAGACTCAGTTTGGTTGTAGTTTAGGGAAACACTCCCTTTGAAACATTGAACTTAACTAAATTTAGAACAATGTCATGTGATCTGTAACAACATACACATACACAATGGAATGATATGTATTTGTAGTTTGTAGGTACATAATGTAATAAGACATAACTCTAACCCTATGTTCTATTACATCATGTACCTCCAAAGTACTAATATTATCCCAGTGTGTGTGTAGCGCACAGGTACAAGGCAAGTTATTATAGACTGTTACAGAGCATAATACATTGTACTACATTTAGTTAGGTACAATGTATCAGGGTAGAGTAAAATAAAGTGTCACCTAGTTTGGACAGGCTCGTCCTGCTTAAGTACACACACAGGCACATTTTAATAAAACATATGCACAGTCCGACACAGCCGCCATCACGTCACTCAACACAGTGCCACGGGGAAAGTGACTAATATCATTGCATTGAAGCTCATTGTCATTTTCCGTGTGGTTATTTATGGTATACTGCGTGAACATCGAATAGCACTCTGGCTAAGAAACTGCAGAGTAATCAGTCCGTACAGAGACTTCTACTACATTACAAACCATTCAAAGCACTGACTCATACCAGCTTCTTCCCAAACATGACATAAGACTCGTCTGAAACTCAAAACCCCCACAGACACAACTTTTCCTTTTGTGCTTTAAGTCTCGTATAGCAAAATACCACACATGCTGCTTTTGCATTAGAAGATTGAATGGCCCCGGCTTCTCATTCAGATCATTAATCAAGCGGAGGGGAGTTTGCAGCTGGCACTGTAGATGTATAGCCCGTATGCGGAGGATGAAGCAAATCAAGACTGAATTTGTTACTGTCAGAGACCAATATAATGATGGAATAAGCTGTTTACAGAAAGACGTATATGCAAAGGGATTGAGAGATAAGCATTGATGCATTGTGTCGTCGGTCTGTATAATGATAATGCTTTAGGGGCTGAACATTATATAATTATCACTATAGCAACATCAGAAGAACTAATGCATCATATGCTATAGTGCAGTGTGTCTTTCATCAGACAAGAACACTGACAAATGACTTATTGTGAATTAAAAGCCCTTAACTCCCACCTGAACCGAGCACATTTTCTCCAGTTTGGCTTTACCCCAGTCCAAAAGCTTCTGGAAAAAAGGTGTGAAAATAGGAACAAAACTGAGACGAAAAGAATGATGGAAATGTGACAAAAAAGTGAGAAAACATTGACAAAAAAGTGATGAAAAATTGATGGAAAAGTGGCAAAAATGTTACAAGAAATTGACAAAAATTGACGAAAAAATGACAAAAATTTGAAAAAAATTTGACAAAAAAATGATAATAAATTGATAAAAATTTGACAAAAAAAATGACAGAAATGTGACAAAAAAAGACAAAAAAAATGACAAAAATGTGACAAAATGTGACAAAAAATAACAAAAAATTGATAAAAATTGACAAAAAAATTATAAAAATGTGGCAAAAAAATTACAAAAATTTGAAAAAAATTTGACCAAAAAATGACAGAAATGTGACAAAAAATGACAAAAATGTGACAAAAAAATAACAAAAATTTGATTAAAAATAGGACAAAAAAATGACAAAAAATGGATAAAAAATTGACAAAAAAATGACAGAAATGTGACAAAAAATGACAAAAAAAATGACAAAAATGTGACAAAAAAATAACAAAAATTTTATAAAAAATTGACAAAAAAATTACAAAAAATGGACAAAAAAATTACAAAAATGTGACAAAAAAATGGACGAAAAAATTACAAAAATGTGACATAAAATGACAAAAAAGTTGCAAAAATGAGTTGAATACCCAACAAAAAATGATGGAAAAAAAATCTGATGACGTGAGGAAAAAGATCCTCTCGGTTCAGGTGGGAGCTAAGAGGTTAAGTTTGTGTGAATGACCGCATTAATATTGAAAATGTAATTTTGAGATTAATGCCTTGTTTCAATCCCGGTCTTGTTTTTTGAAATTACAGGTCCGTACATGGACAATTGAAAGAATCCACTTACGGCAATTAGTTAGGATTTTGTGTTAAGCCCTAAATTGCGTGCGTACACATGCAATAGTTGAAGCCTATCAGAGAAAAATCTAGCGAAGAGAGAGATTCAGTTTCTCCATCATTTTTCAGGGTCATTGGACGCTCAAGTACAGAGAACTCTGCATTCTGCCAGCCAAGCATTCACATTTAGGCCTACAGGCAATGTATAAGAGCAAACACATTTCTCACTCTGCTGGGGAAAGAGCGTACATGAGAAGGCGATACATCCTGTAATACACACTGAATGAATTAAACCCACAACTATTTTGCTCAAAGGCACTGAGCACTAAACAATGAACAAACCAGGCCACAATCTATAAGCGTCACATTGTCCTGTCTGAACATGAGGACTATCAGTATATTCTGTTAGACTATATTGTCTCCAAGTCGTCATGCATATTTATTTGAGAGGCGAAGGAGCACCAAAACCATGATACATTTTTATTTTTATTCAAACATTTGCAAAACTACATATATTTAAACCGTTAAGTGCGTAGTTTGTACTAGTGTGCAGCATTTATAAATGAATCATGATGCTGTATGTTTGGGGAAAATACAGGAAAAGTGCAAATAAACAACAAATGTGGCATCTGTTGAAGTTTACAAACCTGTTGTTTGTGTTTTGGTTAATAATTCAACTTTTGAACAATGTTTCATTACTGAGGTGGAAAATCATAAATCATTTTATTAAGTTACCAATTAAATGAACTAAATTGAGTACCTTGTGCATCCCTAGTATAAAAGCAAAATGTATTACTAGGCTGCAAATTAATCCGGTAAATCTGTCTAATATTGACTAGGGCTGGGAAAAAATCGATTTGATGGAAAAATCAAGTTGGTCGGACAAATCGATTCATATTTTCAAAAAATCTATTTTTTATTTATTTATTTTTTGAGTTCTCTGCTCAGAGGAGGAAGGTCCTGTTGTACAAATGTGCTCGTAAGAACAGAGCTCACCTATGGATTTTGTGTTGTTTTATAATAAAACAACAAAAAATCCATAGGTGAGCTCTGTTAACACTGTATTTGGATTGAGCTAATACAACTTTTATTAGCTCAATCCAAATACAGTATTAATAGTTTGGATGTTTAACCATCTTTGTTGCACAGTGACTTAGAGAAAGGGTTTGCCTTTGCAATTTAGTTTTTGTTGAATTAAAAACACCAAATATAATCGAAATTTATGTACAGTCCTCAATTGTTTTGTTTTAAATGGGGCGAAAAAATCGAATTGAATTGTAAATAGATTTTTTTTTGCTTTTAAGAAAAATCGCAGATTTTTTTGGGGGGGGAAATAATCATAGCCCATCCCTAATATTGACTCTTTACAGGAAAAACGCTTCTTATACAGTGTTTCCCACCACTTTTCCTCTGGCTCTCGGACTCTCCTGGATCAGTCAGAGTCAGCATGATGTTTCCTCAAAAAACTTTTAGCAGTGTTTGCCAGAGTACTTCATTTCATGACTTGGGTGAACAGTACAGAGTATGCTGGTCAAATATTAAAGTTGCCACCCAGTCAATTTGTCACGTTCCTGAAGTAGACAAGGCGTCAAATCAAGTACAGCAAGTCAATTCACTTTGATTCCGAAATATTCTTCCATGCTTAATCTGCACAACCAAGCTGTAGATCCGAGGATAACGCGTGCCTTGCGCATCTCTTCCCCATCACTTCTTTCCAATAGGCGACTTTCCAATCCCACCAAACGGGGCTTACACCAGTCAGTCTGCAGCCATCTCTCTCCCGTGTCAACACTACAACTTCCCCTCTCCCTTTATCCCAACGCCGCCTTTTCTCAGCCTCAACTCAAAGCATCCGCTCTCTCCTCCTTCTTCGTCCAACTCCTGAAGTGCTCTTTCCCCGCTAGGTCCGCGCGCACGCACTCTCTCCTTACTTACCATCTTCCTTCTCGTCGAAAACCGGTCTCTTTGAAGAACTGTTGGCTCCCATCCTCTTCTTCCACTTGCCCCAGTGAAACATTGATGCTCAGATTGCATTCCTCGCCCCTTACAAAGAAACTACAGCGCTGCGTCTTCGGACTCCCTCCTCCAGAAACTGTCATAGTTGGAATACGCGTGCATTTTGGGTACCGCTATTCCGCCTCTTGACTGTTCGCTAGGGGGTAAAAAAAAACACTCAAAAAACAAAGCGACGACACTTGAAAGTCAGTAAAACGCGAGGATAACCAGGGGAAGTTTGTGGGGGTGATCTTGTAATCTGCGCTGGCGATTGTTTGGTGAGTTAGGGCTAATCTAAAAGAGCAGGCTGGGATAGTGGTCAGTTGTCTTCCGGAGCCTGACAGCCAAACAGCGAGACTTATGTTTGGATGAGCTCTGAGTAAGAGCAGAGTCAAGTTAGAAGGGGAGAAAGGAGAAGCAAAACAGGAAACAGGGCTTCAAAATAAAAGCTTAGAATATTATTATACAGTATAAGTTGTAATGGAGATATTCACTCGAGAAACACTCAAGGTGTGCGTAATAGGCGAGAAATGCGCAAAAGCATATCCAACAAGATGCACTTCTAACAAGCCTTTAACCTCTCACCACTCGCCTAAACCAAATGCATTTTGTCCTCTTTGGCTATTATATAGGCCTGTGTAACACCTCATTTGAAAGCTAAGACCCACAAAACTGATCTTTTTCTTTGCATTGTTGCTGTGTTGAGTCACCTTTTGTATGTTTATTATTTATTTTTTTTGGTCACATTTTTGTTGAATTTTTGTCATTTTTTTTGTTGAGTTTTTGTCACATTTTTGTTGAATTTTTGTCACATTTTTTTTTTGTCACATTTTTGTTTAATTTTTGTCATTTTTTTTCTCATATTTTTGTTGATTTTTGTCACATTTTTGTTGAATTTTAGTCTTTTTTTTCTCACATTTTCGTGAGTTTTTGTCACATTTTTGTTGAATTTTTGTCATTTTTTTTCTCACATTTTTGTTGAATTTTTGTCATTTTTTTTCTCACATTTTTGTTGAATTTTGTCACATTTTTGTTGAGTTTTTGTCACATTTTTGTTGAATTTTTGTCACTCTTTGGTTTAATTTTTGTCACATTTTTGTCACATCTTTGTCGAATTTTTGTCACATTTTTGCTGCGTTTACATCCTTGTTTTCTCCTCATTTTTTGTGGCTATTTTGGTGCTTTTTTCCCAAGAAGCTTTTTGATTAGGGTAAAGCCAAACTGGAGAAAATGGGATCCGTTCAGGTGGGAGTCAAGAGGTTAACAGCCAGTAAAGCATCAATCACATAAAATTACAACAGTGACAAAGTAGCACAAGCACAAAAATCAAAGTAGCACCATGAAAATAAATCTTTATTAAGACCACAAAAAATAAACACATAACTACACATTATCAAGTGATGGGAAGAAAAACAAAAAAAAACTTTCCTCTACACTTCATACAGCATGTAGCATATATACAAGAGCAAAGCATCAACAAACACAGCAAGCATTTGACATTATCAGCCACTTCATATACGATTAATGAAGTGCATTTATTGTATACGATGACCCTTGCTCCAACACTATCCAGATCTGAATTACATCACTCCATCTAATGTGTTTTCTGTGTGTGAGTTGTTGTTCTTCTGAGTCACCAAACTTTACACTCTCATTGTCCTTGATACTTTTATGTTGAAAATCCTAGCCGGAAGCAGTCTTGTATCCTGCTGTTTACCTTGACAGTTGTGAGAGAAGTGTGACAGTTGGTGCACAGACTCAATATTCGAAGAAGAGACGTGTGTGAGAGAGTGTCCGCTGGTAAAAGAGCAATGAAAACAGCGCAGACCAGTCCCTGAAACCAGGAACCAGACCATGTAACCCGCAGTCCCCTGGTCTGCACACGGCTCTATCCACTCACACAGTCCAAATGCGCTGAATTATTCCACCACCAGTGCCTCATTAGGAAATGGATGGGTGGTGCCAGATCCCTGCGAGAGAGAGAGGGGATTTAACTCTATATTTTCAATATGCACAAATATGTTCACACGCCGCTCGCTGTTACACAATGCACGCATCACATCAAGCGTGCGCTCCCTGTGCAGTACTGGTGACATGGTGCACGTTGCTACATGCGTTAACCTCTTAACTCCCGCCTGAACCGAGAGCATTTTCTCCAGTGAAGCTTTACCCAATCCTGTAGGCCAGTGTAACACCTCATTTGAAAGCCAAGATCTACAAAACTCATCTAAATGGATCTTTTTCCTCACGTCATCAGATTTTTTTGGGGGGGGGTTGGGGTGGTATTCAACTCATTTTGTAGCTTTTTTGTCATTTTTTGTCACATTTTTGTCACATTTTTTGTCTTTTTTTAATCAATTTTTTGTCATTTTGTGTCACATTTTTGTCACATCTTTTGTCTTTTTTTTGGTCATTTTTTGTCACATTTTTGTCACATTTTTTGTCATTTTTTTGTCATTTTTGTCACATTTTTGTCACATTTTTTGTCCTTTTTAATCAATTTTTTGTCATTTTGTGTCACATTTTTGTCACATTTTTGTCACATCTTTTGTCATTTTTTTGTCACATTTTTGTCACATTTTTTGTCTTTTTTAATCAATTTTTTGTCATTTTTTTAACATTTCTGTCACATTTTTTGTCCTTTTTAATCAATTTTTTGTCATTTTGTGTCACATTTTTGTCACATCTTTTGTAATTTTTTGTCAATTTTTTGTCTTTTATTGTCATTTTTTTGTCACATTTTTGTCATTTTTTCGTCACTTTTTTGTCAAAGTTTTCTCACTTTTTTGTCACATCTTCATCATTGTTTTCATCTCAGTTCTGTCGCTATTTTCACACCTTTTTTCCAGAAGCTTTTGGATTGGGGTAAAGCCAAACTGGAGAAAATGTAATCGGTTCAGGTGGGAGTTAAGGGGTTAAACAAGAATCCATCTCATTGACCATAAAGTCACACAAGTGTATGTTTAAAAAACAACTTTAACACATCATGAACCCAGAGTAGTGGAGACTGGGGCAAATATTTGTATTGTTACTGTACTAATATCTGTAATATAATGAGTCCAGTCCAGTTATGAATTTGCAAAAAAAAATGAAGAAAAAAAAATCACATGCACATACGCTATTCATATTATACAGATATTGCCATCTGTGGTTATCAAATACCAACCATGGTAATGTGAATACCACAAGTGTGAGTAACTCTCTCAACATCCAACTACCCACACAACATATGGTAAATATGATTACACCTCACTGTCTCTGAATTGTGACTAGACATTCTGTCCATTATGGGGGATTTAAATGGTTAATGCTTTGACATTGCTTTTGTTCAAGCCTTGACTGTACCACAATAACACCACATACATACATAAAATCCCCTAGATCTTGCTATTGGAACTATACAATCTCAGTGATCAGTTGTAAGGTTGTCAACTGATCTCAGAATGCATTTCAGTCTCTGAGGAAAATATACTTTGCATATCACTGTACTTGGTATAGACATGATAACATTCTGTGAACATTAACCGAACATTATCTAGTTTTACAAGATTGTGCTTTTTTTTCCACAACAGTCTTTCACCATATTCTGGGAAGAGCGTATTAATCTGTTTTATTCTCCAGTGAATGTCAATAAGCCAGAACAACAGTAATAGAGGCTTCGGTTTCAGAAAAAGAAATGTGTAGGTCTCAAATGTTAATGGTCACATAGAGAAGCTAAATAAAATCCCCTGGAGGCCACTACAACATGGGCATAGCAACTAATAATACACATTCCAGCTAAAAGTGTTATTATTATTATTATTATTATTATTATTATTATTATTATTATTATTATCATCATCATCATCATCATCATCATCATCATCATCATCATCATCATCATCATCATCATCATCATCATCATCATTATTATTATTATTATTATTATTATTATTATTATTATTATTATTATAGCTATTATTTTTTTATCATTATTATTATTTATTGCTAGTATTATTATTATTATTATTATCATTATTATCATTGTTATTATTATTATTATTATTATTATTATTATTATTATTATTATAATTATTATTATTATTATTATTATTATTATTTTAGCTGGAATGTGTTGTAGAAGCCTCCGGGGTATTTTATTTAGGATAAACATTGAAGGCCAATCAGATTTTTTGGTTTTGGAGCGTCATCAGTTGCCAGAAGGAAACACTTTTTTCTCCGGAAGTTATGACCTCGTTGCCATGGTTACTACGAGAGTCCTCTCCGCTTGACTTTCCCGGTGTTTACAACCTCAAAAAACAATTGACAAACTAATAAAACAGTGAGTGTTTTTTCTTCTACATTTATCAATAGTGTCGTTTTACGTAGCAGACGTTTTTTAGATAGCCCGCGTCAGAAAGTTTAACCTGAACATCAAGCTAACTTTAACATAACGTGAAAACATGTCTCGTGTTAACAGAACACACAGCTAACGTTAGCTAGCGTTAACGTTTGCTAACATGAGAAGCTAGTATGGATCTATTATAAAAAGCTAGTAAGTAAAGCTAGAAGCTAGTTCTCCACTGTAAAAAATCATACATTTACTAAAGTGAAGGGGGAAGTACAGTAAAGTAATAATAGCAAGACAGTATTTTGGGAAATTCCTAATATTATCAATTATTAAATTTTTTTTGATTGATTGAAAATAGCACGTTGGCCAAATAACACAACTGAGTATTCAAATAAACATTAATAAACCATATTTTAAATATGTGCCACTGAGATGATTATAATCTAATTACATTACAGTGGTGCAGGGGCGGACTGGCCATATGTCCATTCTGGAAGAGCACAGAAGGGCCACTGGCTCTAGGGCCACCGGTCTGGCCTCCCACTTTACCTTACCCTTGCCCCCGGGCGTAAACCGAGCTTTACCCAAATCTAAAAGCTTAAAAGAAAAGCATCCAAAAACAAAAATGTGCTGGAAAAGCAACAAAAAAGTGACAAAAAAGCGACAAAAACACGAAATGTGACGAAAATGTGACGACAAAGCAATGAAAAAAGCGATGAAAAAACAACAAAAACATGACACAAAAAAAACGAAAAACAAGAGACGAAAACACAACGAAAAAGCCACAAAAAAGTAATGGAAAAAGCAGCAAAAAGCAACAAAAACAAACAAAAATGCAGCGACAATGTGACAAAAAGTTACCATCACTTTTCTAGATTTTAGCTTTCAAATAAGGCGTTACAGCGTTGCTCTCCAGTAAAGAAGCCTTTGGATTTGGGTAAAGCCGAACTGGAGAAAATGCTCTCGGTTAAAGGGACTATAAGGAGTTTAACAATGTTAAAACTAAGTATTTTCCTCCCCCTACATGTTCAGGTCATGTCCTCATGTGTAGCATGAGCTCAGACCTGTTCACCACAACTGCCTCTAAAAAGCTCGGGAACCCCTAAATTATACCTCTAATGGATTGTAATACACTTCTCTCTCATTTGCAGAGCCTCACAGTATCATGACACCGCGCTGAAGCTGCATCGACTTGTGTATCAGCGCCTGCCAAAACAACCGAGTCCAGTTCTAGCATGTTGTTCCCAGTGGAGGACGATGTGTCTGACCTGCAGCTACGCCTCTGTGTTGGAGACAGCTTTGATAAACCACAGACCTCTCACGGCACTGACAGGGAAGAGGCGAAGGAGATCTCAGACTTCGGTCCTCCGGAGACACTCTTTCTGAGTCGGACCAAGCTGCAGAAAGTGTCCGAGAGTCTTCTGAGGAACCGCGCTTTAAAGGTCAGCACAAACTTCACTCTTCATTATCTGTCCACAGCCCACACTCTCGGCTCAGAGCGTCACTGTGCATCAGCTAAACTAAGGTCAGCATTAGGCTACATTGAGGCTTTTAGCAGCATTTAATAACCACACTTTTTAACTCAGCTACTGTATAGCATTTTTCTTTGTTAATATACTTTACCCAAATTCTAGAGAGATCACAGTAGAATTATTACTCTCCAACTAAACTAATGAAATGTATTTTCTGCATATGTAATGCTATGATATTATGTTTTGGGTTCAAATTTACCCGTCCTTAACCCACCCCAATTGAAAACTGTGGTGAAAACATGTTGCATTTTCTCCAGTTCGGCTTAACCCAAATCCTAAGGCTTCTTGACGAGCACTCGCCTTGGTAGGCCTCATTTGAAAGCTAAGGCCCACCAAACTGAAACGCATTTTTCTCTCATTTTGGAAGTGCACGGTAGTACAGCAGTTAGCGCTCGTGCTTCACAGCTAGAAGGTCCGGGTTCGATTCCCACCTGGACGGGGTCCTTTCTGTGGGGAGTTGGCATGTTCTCCCCGTGTCTGCGTAGGTTTCCTTCGGGTGCTCCGGTTTTCCCTACCACTAAAAACATGTACAATAGGTGAATCCTCCAGCCAGGTGTTTCTGACCACCAGCCTGGCAGCCAGAAACAGGTCGCCACAGCAACATTGGGGATGGGTCAAATGCAGGAACAATTTTCTCCACAGAGATTTCTCTACAGAGATTAATCAAGTATAACTTAACTTAACTTATGCATTTTCGTAGTTTTGTTGCTTTTTCATAGTTTATTTCCGTTGCTTTTTTTCCCCGGTCTTTTATTGCTTCTTTGCGTTTTTGTCCGTTTTTTGTGGCCTTTTTTTTGCCGCTTTTTCGTTATTTTTTGTTGCATTTTCATCCTCGTTTACTCTTTATTAATGCTTTTTTTCCAAGAAGCTTCTAGATTTGGGTAAAGCCAAACCGGAGAAAATGAGATTGGTTACAGTGGGGGTTAAAAGTCTTTGTAATTACCTAGAATAAACCATAAATCAGGTTAAACCATGTGTGTTTTATTTAACAGGAAAATTCAACAATGGAATTCTGACCAGAAAATAAACTTTCAATTTGTATGACCAAAAATGTGAAAAACAAGAATAAAAGTCAAACATTTTTCAGCAGCCAAAATATTTCAACAAATGGGTTGACCGGCTTTTATGTGTCCCACAGTGCTGAGAAAGTTTGAAATAACAGATAAGAGTGCTGGGGTGTGTGTATGTGTGTACTGGGATGCTCTTGAAACACCCCATTGACTCCGTTGAGCCCGTGGCCGGAGGAAACTTCAGAGCTGGCAGGTCGTGGGTGACTTTTGCACTCCATTACAGCAGTGGCCTTCAGACTGACCTGGTGCCTGTACAGCTGACAGAAGAGGTCTGAGATTAATGTTATTTCACTCTGCCACTCACCACAACAACCACGGCAAGACGTTTTTACCCCCCGATTAACTCTGCTGCAGGACTACGGCGAAAATTGTTAGATTGTTGATCGTTGTTTCCTATAGTTGAATGTGCTGATGTCTCTCCCTCTTTTTTCCCTGTATTGATTAAATGTTGTGTGCACAAGAGAGTCAATTTTCCAATACAATAAAGGGCTGCACAAATAAGCACAATAAAAAGCACCAGCTTGTATTAGTTCAGCAGTTTGATATCTCAGTTTTCTTGCTTAACCTCTTAACTCCCGCCTGAACCGAGAGAATCTTTTTCCTCAAGTTTCCATATTTTTTTTGTTGGCTATTCAACTAATTTTTGTAACTTTTTTGTCATTTTTTTTGGTCATTTTTTGTCACATTTTTGTCATTTTTTTGTCCATTTTTTATCAAATTTTTGTCCTTTTTTTGTCACATTTTTGTCATTTTTTTGTCAAGTTTTTGTCCTTTTTTTGTCAATTATTTATTTTTTTATTTTTTGTCATTTTTTGTTACATTTCTGTCATTTTTTCGTCCATTTTTTATCAATTTTTTGTCCTTTTTTTGTCACATTTTTGTCATTTTTTGGTCAAGTTTTTGTCATTTGTTGTCAAATTTTTATCAAATTTTTGCCATTTTTTTGTCACATTTTTGTTATTTTTTGGTCAAGTTTTTGTCATTTTTTGTCAAATTTTTATCACATTTTTTGTCATTTTTTGTCACATTTCTGTCATTTTTTGTTCCATTTTTTATCAATTTTTTGTCCTTTTTTGGTCACATTTCTGTCATTTTTTTGTCCATTTTTTGTCAATTTTTGTCATTTTTTGTCATTTTTTGTCATTTTTTGTCACATTTCTGTCATTTTTTCGTCCATTTTTTATCAATTTCTTGTAACATTTTTATGACATTTTTGCCACTTTTGCATAAATTTTTCATCACTTTTTTGTCAATGTTTTCTCGCTTTTTTGTCACATTTCCATCATTGTTTTCGTCTCAGTGTTGTTGCTTTTTTTCCAGAAGCTTTTGGATTGGGGTAAAGCCAAACTGGAGAAAATGTGCTCGGTTCAGGTGGGAGTTAAGGGGATAATTTTGCTACATTATTATCATTTATTCATGTCCTTTTGTTTTCCAGTATTTGTATCTTGAAGGCAATGAACTGCGCAGGATTCCCCCAGCGCTGTTCACAAGTTTCCCCAACCTGCTATGGCTAGACCTTAGACATAACCAGATTGAATCCCTTCCAACGGAAATTGGTCGTCACAGGTAAGCTTTTTGAAATTCCTCTTGGTTTTATGCCTCAAGTCCCCCATTATAAAGGCCTAAAACTAAACAAAGCCACCTCCATTCAAGTCTACATTCCTTTTTTAAGGGTGTGGGGGTTTACAAAAGGTAAAAATAGCCTATAGAGTTCTGTGTTTTTATTTTGCGAACGTTTTAGATTTGCGATATTTACAGCAAAAGTGAGTTCATTCCTCAGAGGCCGTCAATTACTGTTTTTCCTCTTTGTATTGGCTTAGAAACCAAATCAAACACATTCAAATAACCACTGCAGTGCTTTTGCAAAGGTCATAGTAAATAGCATTCCCGCGTTTGCTTATTCACAAGTTGCAGAAAGGTCAGAGAGTTAAAACAGCAAAAACTGTATCTTCTCTGTTGCCTGGTAAAAAGTAGTGCCCAACGGTGCCTGCCAAACATGTCTCTGTGACCCAGATTTTGGAAATTGTGCCATGGCTGACCATCCGGCACTGTCAAACTCATGCATAAGCCATAAGCCACAGAAACTGTTAATGTTACTGCTGGAAATATAACTGAATTACAAGGAATTAATCATGTTTTTGAAATCAGCAATTACTCAAACTTAGAGAAGGGAAGCTTTTCAAGAACTAGAGGTGGACAGAGCTGAAAAATCTGAATATTTTCTGGGTCATTTTCAATAATAATAATCAAGTATATTCATGCAAAGTAGTATATCTTAGTTGAGTTGATGCTCAAGAAGAGAATACCACGAATATTACTTTATAACCCTTTTTCCATAACATTTAACGATGTTCATGTTTTCATCTGCTGTTTTAGACTTTCATTATTTTAATTAGATCATTTATTCATGTTTTAGTAAAGCATTTAACCTCTTAACTCCCACCTGAACGGATCCCATTTTCTGCAGTTTGGCTTTACCCTAATCAAAAAGCTTCTTGGGAAAAAACACCAAAATAGCCACAAAAATGAGAAGAAAACAAGGATGTAAATGCAACAAAAATGTGACAAAAATTCAACAAAAATGTGACAAAAATTCAACAAAAATGTGACAAAAATTCAACAAAAATGTGACAAAAATTCAACAAAAATTTTACAAAAACTCAACAAAAAATGTCAAAAAGCTCAACAAAAAGTGACAAAAATTCAACAAAAATGTCACAAAAACTCAACAAAAATGTCACAAAAATGAAAAAAAAAAAAACACATACAAAAGGTGACACAACACAGCAACAATGCGAGGAATAATATCAGTTTTGTGGGTCTTAGCTTTCAAATGAGGTGTTACACAGGCCTATATAATAGCCAAGGAGGACAGAAGGCATTTGGTTTAGGCGGGTGGTAAGAGGTTAAGTATTTTTGCTCCCAGTTTTGAGATAATATATGGAGAGATAGACCAAGGTCAGTCCTGATTGGATCTTCATCTAGGCCTGGTGGTACTTGGAAAGGGAAATATTTTAGGAGGTGGTACAACATAGACAATGTATTACCCACCTCAAATATCAGTCCACAGCTTTGGATGTCGATCTAATAAGGAAGCAACAGGTGGCCACGTAATATTTCATGTGGTTAAATTTGACGTTTTTTGTGAGAGGCTTGTTTTTCTGCAAAACATGCTGAAAATCAGTCGCTGAGACATATTTCAAATTGTCATTTCCAGTATCTCGCAGGAAAACAGCCAACAGGAACAAACCCTTTGATCTTTGTCAGGAGCAAAGCAAGTAGTTAGGCTGCTCACGCCCACACAGAGCAGGAGACGTCAGCCAACTTCGTCCAAAATCAGCTTTCAGATGCACCAAAAGAAATAAGGATGACACCATGAGCGGGAAATGTCTGTATTGAGTTTGTGGTGAAAAAAAAACTTTTAAAGGGGGGGTATTATGCAAAATCGACTTTTTGAAGCTTTTCATCATGTTATTATGTCATTCCCTCATTAAAAACATGCCTGAAGTGTTGCCTTGGCACATTCACGTATTTTTGAGTAATCTGTAAAAACTCTGATGGCGGCCATTTTAGGGATAGGTTTGCCTGAGTCCTCCTAGGAACGCCCCCACCTCCTGGAGACGCCTCCGAGCTTTCGTCACCAGCCGAGTAACCAACCACTGCTCCTCAGCACAACCCCCTCCCCACTGATGCCACAGACAGCGTGTGGAGGGGGCGTGTCGGAAAGGCTCAGAGGTTCTTAAAGAGACAGAGGCCTATTTCAAGACATTCGCTACAGCCATTTTGAGAGAGCAATTTTATACAAGGCAGTTATTCTAATTTACTGCATTTACAGACCAGCAGAAGGTTTGGTCATCATTGTAGTGTGATATAGACTGGTGCTATGTGATTGAAAAAAGCCTAATACCCCCTCTTTAATCAAATGTGGTGGTATCATTATCAACATACCTGCTGGTCAAAACTAGCACTTTTGCCTGACAGCAAGATGGTCTTGGGTTTGATTCCCGGTCTGTTTGGAGTTCCGTGTGTGTAGCTACAGTATGTTCTCCCCATGTTAGGTGCTCCGGATTCCTTCTTCAACAGTTGTCTAATCCTCCAGGTGGGCGCTCATGACCAAGATCCTGACTCAATACCTGGGTATGGGTGTTGCTCTGTGGTCGCCCACTGTCTCGGTCATGTGAAATAATGATGTGTTCTTTTCATCCCACACAGAGTTTCAACTCAGTGAAGGATGAAAAGATAATTTTGTACAAATAGCCATTTCAATCCTTTCTGCAGATGTTTAAGGTCCTTGCTGTTAGAAGGGAATCCCATCACCGAGCTGCCTGCAGAGCTCGGTAAGTTAATTTTCACTGTAAAACAAGAATTCACAATGTGATAAAATGTGACTTTTTTAACTCTTGTTAGATTTTCCAACGAAAATATTCAAGCAATAGTATTATTTTATGTACACCAGTGGAAACACTGGGGTAAAATAACAAATAAAAAACTTTTATTTACTTGTTTACTGTCAGAGCAAAAGCAAAGACAAAACCATGACTAAATTAAGTAGTTTATGACGTTTAGTTTAGTTGTATAGTTTATTATAAACAGTTAAAATGATGTTTAAAGCTAAACAGAAAAATCTTCCATGCAAATTAAATATATTTTAAAAGATGATCTCCCGGCCTACTTTTGAGAGATATCTAAATGAATAAATTTGTTCTGTATGTATATTTTCTACTCATGACAAACCTATTGTAAGATAATGTACTGAGTTAAAATTTAATTTCGGCAAGCAAGCTTTTGCTTCTGCCTCTTTTGGTCTCAGATGGATTGTTTCTATGTAATGTGTTAATGTATTATTTTGTGTGACTGAAACAAAATATACTGAACAGAAACTGAACTGATCGTCACAAGGCTTTTTAACTTTAAAGGGGGGTATTATGCAAAATCGACTTTTTCAAGCTTTACGTCATGTTATTATGTCATTCCCTCATTAAAAACATGCCTGAAGTGTTGCCTTGGCACATTCACGTATTTTTGAGTAATCTGTAAAAACTCTGATGGCGGCCATTTTAGGGACAGCTTTGCCTGAGTCCTCCTAGGAACGCCCCCACCTCCTGGAGACGCCTCCGAGCTTTCGTCACCAGCCGAGTAACCAACCACTGCTCCTCAGCAGAACCCCCTCCTCACTGATGCCACAGACAGCGTGTGGAGGGGGCGTGTCGGAAAGAGTCAGAGGTTCTTAAAGAGACAGAGACCTATTTCAAGACATTCGCTACAGCCATTTTGAGAGAGCAATTTTATACAAGGCAGTGCTATAGACTGGTGCTATGTGATTGAAAAAAGCATAATACCCCCTCTTTAAGCTCTATATGAACTAAAATGTATTGTCATTATGATATGATGCTTATAATTTGGCTTTTTACAGAATGAATAGATCAGTAGAAGCTACTTTTCTAAATGAGTGTAACTTTATTGTGCAGGTAACGTGCTGAGCCTGACTGGCCTGAACCTCCGCGACTGCCCGCTCCGTTACCCTCCGCGCGGCGTCCTGCAGCGGGGCGTCCCGAGCATCCTGCAGTACCTGAGGGCCGCCTTAGCCCAGCGGCCCGTCAGCGCCCCCAAGAGCCTCCCAGGTGAGCCAACTCTCACCGCGCACAGACGAGAGGCGGCTCTTAAAAACGCGTCCCAGCCATCTGCTCCCTTTGTCAAAGATTGGACAGCAGCCCCCAAAAATAGCCTCTTCTTGCCCTGGCGCTACTCCGCCGGTGTGACTTCCGTTCCCTTGGAAACAGCTCACGCCGCTCGGCACGCTGCTCCGGCCGCAGGTTCGTAATATTTTTAGCCTGATGAGACATGACTGATAACCCTGCGCACCCAACAGCAGCCCGGCGTCACCACTACAGTCGGTAATGGCTTTGAGGAGACAGCCCTCCTCAGGAAAGGCTGCCGATGCACAGTGAGCACAGCCAGAGCCCTCAATCAAATGATTTATCTGCCGCCTTACAGGGTTATTAACACAGACAGGCCTCACAGCTCCGCAGGGAAAGCGCTTTTTATTGAATTGGTTCAGATTATAAATGTAGCTTAAAGGGGATTTTGCATATACCTTCATTTACATACTGCAATGTCATCAACCTTTTTTTTTTTTCCTCTGCTGAGATAACTTGGGGGAAAATTAGCCACCGGGAGAAGAAAGGTAAAGGTCGAATAAGGATTTCATTTTTCACTTTTTGTCATCCCCCCCGAAACGCATTAACGATGCACAAATCAGGTCATGGAGGCAACAGCGAGCTATTACTGGGATCAATGCGTCTCCGAGAGAACTTTGTTTTTACAAATTGGTCAAAGAGATAATGCCCGGTGGCTGACGGAAATCAGTGACGGAAGGAGGCTCATTAATGTAACCCTTGTTCATCATCACTCACCCAATTAAAACCCATGAAAGACACGAGTTCTTGTTGGGTTCCTTCCTCTTTAAACATGCATTGATGAATTGTTGAGTGCCTGAAGTGAATATCTGCTTCCAGGGGCGGACTGGCCATTTGTCCATTCTGGAAGAGCACAGAAGGGCCACTGGCTCTAGGGCCACCGGTCTGGCCTCTGACTTTACCTTACCCTTGCCCCCGGGCGTAACCGAGCTTTACCCAAATCTAAAAGCTTAACCTCTTAACTCCCGCCTGAACCGAGAGGATCTTTTTCCTCACGTCATCAGATTTTTTTTCCATCATTTTTTGGTTGGGTATTCAACTCATTTTTGTAACTGTCATTTTTTTGTCCATTTTTTAATCACATTTTTGTCACATTTTTGTAAACATTTTTTTTTTTTTTTTCACTTTATTGTCTTTTTTTGTCATTTCTTTTGTCATTTTTGTGACATTTTTGCCACTTTTTCATCAATTTTTCGTCACTTTTTTGTCATACTTTTCTCACTTTTTTGTCACATTTCCATCATTGTTTTCGTCTCAGTTTTGTTGCTTTTTTCACACCTTTTTTCCAGAAGCTTTTGGACTGGGGTGAAGCCAAACTGGAGAAAATGTGCTCGGTTCAGGTGGGAGTTAAGAGGTTAAAAGAAAAGCATCCAAAAACAAAAATGCAACAAAAAAGTGACAAAAAAGTGACAAAAACACAACAAAATGTGACGAAAACGTGACGACAAAGCAATGAAAAAAGCGATGAAAAAACAATAGTATGAAAAAAAAAAAAAAGAAAAACAAGAGACGAAAACACAACGAAAAAGTGACGAAAACACGCCAAAAAGCCACAAAAAAAGTAATGAAAAAGCAACAAAAACATGACAAAAATGCAGCGACAACGTGACAAAAAGTTACCATCACTTTTCGAGATTTTAGCTTTCAAATGAGACGTTACAGTATTGCTCTCCAGTCAAGACGCTTTTACTGGAGAAAATGCTCTCGGTTAAGGCGGGGGGTAAGAGGTTAACATACTGTATGTATTTGTGGAAGTGTCACATTTATGCTAATTTGGGCCAGGCTGACCAGAGTCCAGGGCTGTTTTTCAGTCCCAGTCTGCCCCGGTCTGCTTCCTTTGCACCCTCTGAACACGATCGCTCAAAGCAAATAAAAGGCAGTGCACGCCGTCGAAGCCAATAAACAGATGATATGGATGGATTTAGGCAAAAAGGTGTTTTTTTAGCTGCTTGTAAACCTCTAATACGCTGATCTTATTCCTGTGTCATAGATGCCCCTGTAGTGGAGAGGCTGCAGCTGGAGCTGATGGGGTCCAGTGTTGAAGAGGAAGAGGAAGGAGGGACAGAGGAGGAAGAGCTGCAGAGGTTCAGAGAGCTCAAACTCCAGATGAGCCTCATGGAGAAGACTGAGCTGGAGGCGGCGGCGCGCAGAGACAATCCCAAACCACAGACACTGCCCAAAAGGTCGAATGTGTACCATAAACAGATATTCGTGTTTTTGACCCTTTTATTACAGTAGAAATAAACACAGGTTTAGCTATTATTATTCTTTTACAAAACCTTGAGCATTTTGGATCTCAAAAGCTGTTTACCAAAACTTTTCTATTTCACATTTGAGAGGATTAGGGCACCATAAAATCTATATTGTATTAAGTGATTATCTAATTATGCTACACTACAAAACCAATATATAAAACTTGTCCATGGCTGCATATTTCTTGCCATTTTCCCAATAGACAAGTCGATTGTGTTTTTGCATTGAGGCAGAGCAAAGAGCGTTCAATTCAGCGAGGAGACAAATAGCTTTAGAAGGTGGCTTTAAATCTAGTCTCAAGTGCTCTCCCACTTTTATAAATTGACTGCACTCTGGCTTTGTAGGGCAGCGCAGTCGGATGGAGGCAGCGAATTTATTATTTTTAGTGGCAGAGATTCAAAGCGGTTATATTATATGGCTCTGTAGCACAATGGAGGAAGAATTGAGAAGCACTTTTAATGACACTGTGCTGAGGACAGCGATAAAACCCCCGGGCTGTCTCCGCCGGGGCCCCGACGCTCGAGAGGGCAATAAAAAAGAAACCATTTTTGTTTCAATTTATTTTCCAGGAAGAAGGTGACGACCGGCATGACTCCACAGGCTCCTCTGTGGAACAGGCCCGAGGAGAGGAGACAGGCCGCACAGAGGGAGCTGCGAGAGAAAGAGGCTATTCTGGAGCAGAGGAGGAAGTGGGTCTGACCACTCACAGTAAAGTGCTATTAGCTGTGAGCTCTTAGCGCTGGGTTAAATACTGCAGGCAATATGCGTATGTTAAAGCAGACCTATACTTTTTTTTATTTAGTGGCAGTTAGGGCTGAAAGATATATCGTTATCATATCGATATCGAGATATGAACATTCAAAATATTAAACTCGAAAAAGCAAGATATAAACAATATAGATTTTCATCAATAAAACTGCGCTCTTTTGTATTATGATTTCATTTTTCTGAAAAATTCTTAGTTTTCACTTAACCCATAGTCATATCGTATTGATATCGAGATATCTGGCATGAATATTGAGATATGAAATTTTGTCCATATCGTTCAGCTCTAGTAGCAGTTTATTACACATATACAGATACTACCTTTTGTTGTTGGCTAAAAACACATAGGGCCAGATCTTGTGGTTCATAGCGCAGGCTGTAGAGCAGACGACTGCGCAGACGGGTGGCGCTCCTTGCAATCTTCAGTGTCATACCTGGCGCAAAAAGTGGGCAGGACAGGAGGTGCGATGTTGTGGTGCCGCCCCCTCCCCATGCTTTCCCCAGACCTGCGGAAGGCGGTGGTTTGCGAGGGGGGGTTCTCTTGTACATGCGTAACATGCATGATGCAACGCGCAATGTTTAGTAAAGATTAAAGAAATAAAACTGTCCCTCCACTGCTGAAGCCACTCACTGCAGATCCAAGGTGAGCGGGCGGGACAGAGAGGCAGCAGCCATTCGAATGAGCAAAGTTACGAAATGTACAGGATTTAATTGATCGGAAACTGTCATATCGGCTGTGGAGAAGTTGCAGAGTTATGCAGCAGTTGCAAGAAAACTGTAGTGTATTGGAACATTTGCGCTACAGCTGCAGGATTCTTGGAGCGACTGAATTTAAAAAAAAAAAAAACATTTGCTATGCGCCTGTAAAATGCGTGTCTTTCTTTTGGACTGAGCTGTGGCTACACAAGGAGCATCATCAGGAGGTAAAGACTGATACACGATGGAAATGTCTCCTTAAAACGCAGATTAGACCTGGTGTTGTGGCACTTGAAGGCATGTGTGGTTTATTTATGGAAAACTGTTGTTGTTTTGGTGTTAGGGGTGTGCATGTTGATCTACTGTATCAACGTAAACCTGTGCGTATAACCTACGCTCAAGCAGACTTTTCAAGGCAATTTCGCTTTTGTTTTCAATTTGACGTCGATTCTTAGGAAGACAAGGCAAGGAATGTAAAGAGGAACATAATGTGAAGGTTGCCACAGAAGAGTAGAGCGAGTGCTGCTTGCAATGAACCACGCCTCAGTCGGCCTCTTTTTCTTAAAAAAACACCCTCTCCCTAGTGGCGCAGCAAAACCTGCGCCACATGCAAGATCGCGAGTGTTCTATGTTGCGTTTAGAGTTGCGCACGGACTGCGCCAGTCACAAGATCTGGCCCTGTATGTTGAACACCTTACACAACTTCTAAAATGTTTAGAGATAGGGAATGGCAAAGAGAAATCCAGAAGCCCCCTGTCTGGTCCTTAAAGAGAGAGCGAAGCCTTGAATGAAAACATGAAACACGCAAACACAAATGCAAAATGTAAACTGCAAAGTGCCGCCACAGAAAGAACTGCAGGGAGGATCGCTGCTGTTGTTTGTTTCTTCTATTTTCACTGGATGTTTTTCTTGAATGGCCCACCTTCAAACTATTATTATCGATTTAATACATTCACGTTGCCCACCAAAGCCTCGAATGTGACGACGTTGCAATCACTACTATAAAGACAACAGGAAGGGTAGAAAACAACAATTTACAAACATGGTGAAAACAAAATTTTGTTCAAACCAACCAGGGTAACCAGTTTGGCTTCACCCCAGTCCAAAAGCTTCTGGAAAAAAGCTGTGAAAAAGCAACAAAACTGAGACGAAAACAATGATGGAAATGTGACAAAAAAGTGAGACAACATTGACAAAAAAGTGACGAAAAATTGATGAAAAAGTGGCAAAAATGTGACAAAAAAATGACAAAAATGTGACAAAATATGACAAAAAAATACAAAAATGTGATAAAAATTTGACAAAAAAATGACAAAAATGTGACAAAAAAATGACAAAAATGTGACAAAAAATGATAAAAATGTGACAAATTATGACCAAAAAAAAAAAATGTGATAAAAATTTGACCAAAAAATGACAAAAATGTGACAAAAAAATGACAAAAATTTGACAAAATGTGACTAAAAAATGACATTTGATATAAAACTGACGAAAAATGTGACAAAAATTGACAAAAAAATGACAAAAATGTGACAAAATGTGACCAAAAAATTACAAAAAGTTACAAAAATGAGTTGAATACCCAACAAAAAAATGATGGGAAAAAATCTGATAACGTGAGGAAAAAGATCCTCTCGGTTCAGGCGGGAGTTAAGAGGTTAAAGAGTCAATAGTCACTTGCGATTAAACGTAAGAATGCAAATAAATTACTTTATTTTTTGTAAGCCCTGCCAAATCGGACGTTTTCAGCATTGTCAAACGCAGCCTCATCCATCGTTACAATATATCTTAATTAACTGAAACACAGTGTAACATTACATGGGCAATTCCTTGTGTCTTAGCCCTTGTTTCTTTCATTACCCATGTTGCTTAGCTTCCTGAAAACAGATCAATTTTTAAAGATTCCAGCACAATTCACCGAACATCTCAATGTTGGTTTTATCGCAAATCCATTACAGAGCCTTGTTTTGTTGTAGAAGCCAAGAAGCGTTGCGCAAGTGGCGGACTCAGGCCAAGAACCCTCAGCAGTCTGGACACAGGCAGAAGAAGGCAGGACGCCAGAGACAAAAAGAGGTACTTAAACTGTGTGAAACCTCTTCTCGCCACAAGGGGGCGGCACAACTCCTCCCTTGCTCCATTCAGAGACACTCTCCACACGCTGATTACTAATACAGCACATCATGGCAAGTGAATGACATTGATTAAGGGTGGGGCACATTGAAGGCATGTGAGGGCTTTGTCAAAGGAGGGGGAAAAAAAGGAAAGATTTAAAGAGAAATAAACTAATCAAACATGTCATATGAGAAGAGAGGTTTATCACTCAGATAGAGCAGGAATTACACCAAAATTGAGCACATTTGATGGAAAAACCGTCTGTATTTTGTTTGTGTCTAATGCAGCGTTGCTTTAGCTTCATGTGGTTAAAATTTTGCACTTAAAAGATAACATTTTAACAACATGGACTTCCTTCCATAGCATCTGAGAGTAGCACCAGACATTACCAACATAGACTCCAACCACAGTTTGAGCCCAGTATTACAAACACTGTAACAGGGAATAGATGATGACTTACACCAACACTCCACTGTCTCAAACAATTAGAGAGGTGCTCTGTGTCTTGAAGAAACAGGGCCATATTAAAAGTGAGTGTCCGTACTTGAGAAATGCGCTGTTTAATGGAAAAGTCGAGCCAAGTAAATCATAAAAACCTCCGCCGCAGCCACACACTGTTATCACAGCTGACATGATTCTTACTCAACCCCGCGCTAAACACTTCTCAGTAATTTCTCTGTCAGTACCATTTAGCGGCACTCGGCAAAAAAAAAAAGCAAATTACTCAGAAACA
Source organism: Gobius niger (assembly GCF_951799975.1). Lineage (NCBI taxonomy): Eukaryota > Metazoa > Chordata > Actinopteri > Gobiiformes > Gobiidae > Gobius > Gobius niger. The sequence goes on from NC_136858.1 coordinate 33,184,537, forward strand.
TCTGTGAAAACACTCGCCGGGGGACTCGTACGTAGAAGTGTATTTGGGTAATTCGAGGCCGAGATCTCGCGTATCCAGCTCGAGTCCGGTATTAATGTTGTTCTGTTGTAAACCAATCCTGTCTGCGTGAATAAATCAACAGGAAGCAGAAACAGATACAAGGCCGGCGGCGCTGGACGGCAGTGATTTGGCTCAGCGTCACCCCTACAGCACCATAGAGTTTGAAGACAGCAGGTAAACGGCAACTCCAGAGGTCGGCTTGTGCAATATAAGAATGTTCAATCAGGGGTCTTCCACTTATTATAACACAGGAGCAACCAGTATCTCTCCACCCTTTGCCAAGTAGCCTAGTTTCCATAAGCTTGATGAGACAAATTGGGTTCATGTCTTGGCAAAGCAACTGATGAAGTCATGAGTCTCGATGCATTTTGTCTTTGTGCTCCGAGTGATAGAGTTTCTTTCTTTGTCAGTCTGTCTACAAACTGGTCCAACAGTCACTCAAGTATCCAGAAAGCATAAGCAACTCTCTGATGCTTTTATTTTGCTAATGTAGTAGATCTGGAAAGTAAAAAAATGGAGAGAATTTCAAGCACATTTTGAATACTACAACTGATACATGAGAAGTGTGGATTGTACAGAATCAGAACAATTTATTAATCCTGTGAAGGGCAATTCTTTGCAGCGACCTGGCCATACAGACACAACAGAACAAACATTTACAGTATGCGCCACAGCAGTTCACAGGTTCACAGAGGTCCAGCGAGACAGAATAAAAACACAAACTCTCAAGCTTATAGCAAAATGAGTTCCAATAGTGATAAATTTGAACAACTGTCAGGTAAAAACGCTGACCTGAGGGCATTCATCTAAAACATGACGATAGGATGTGCCTCTGATCTAAGTCTATGATCTGACCAGCGTTTGGGGTGACCTGACTCTTCCAGAGCGAGGTCAGCTCTCTCTGTCGGACACCAGTGATTTTGGAACTCACATTAACAATTCTGTTCTGCCTTGATTTTCGATTGTGGAGACTTAAATTCCACACCTAATTATTATTTTTCTACCCTTTTTGAAATAGAATGGCACCATTGCAGCATTGGTAGCTGATTTTACAAGAAGGGGGTCACAATTGTTAATTTTTATATACTTACTGCCTCGCTTTCTTTTAAATTATAATGCTGAAGATAAGACGAGCAGTAGGTGGATATTTGGTGCCAACTAGTGGTCAAACCGTGCCAGTGCATCTACCCACGCTTCTCTTTGTTCTTCCTGCATGAAATTACTTCAAGAAAACTGTAGGTAGGCTTTTACTTTAAAGCATTAATGACTCCACGTTGATCAATTGAGATCATGATGTGAACAAGGAAAGAATTAAATGAAGTGGCTGAAGTCATTTCGACGTTGAGTTCCAAAAAAAGCAATTTGTCACTTCTGGTGGGAACTGTGTATGGCCTACACGAGGGGGAAACAGTGTTATCTAAAATGTTCCTGTCCATATCAATATGACATTTCATTCTCTTTGATATAATCACATCAGTTTCTATTTGAACACACAGATGCCACCCACAGGCCCTGGTGCATGACGCGTCCCCTAAATTTAATGCTTGCTAAGAAACAGGAATGATCATCACATCATGTATAAATCCATTGTCAGCTCCTTATCGAGTTATTACTCCACCACCCCATAACCTTTTCATGAATATTGAGTCTTGAGTTTGACCTCTGCCCTCCGTGTGCACCCTCCTACAGCGCTGTTCGAAGGCTGCGGCTGCAAATTTATGCCATTGTCCAGAAAATGGACGAGAGACGCAGGAATCCCACTGGGTCGCGGGAGGAGCAGATTGAGGCAGCAGAGAGAGATGTCAAAGAGGTGTGAAAAATGATTCAGACTCGGGTAAACTGAATTTATGGTAAAGCAAATGTGCTTTGTTAATCATTTGGTTGTTTCTTGACGGGCAGATGAGGAGGCTGCAGTCTCAGCTTCTCGACGTGAAAAGAGGAAGAGGGTTTGCACTGACGCCAGCGCAAGCCAGACAAGGACACACAGATAAATGAGAGAAACGGCGTCCATATGGTTGATTTTGGTATTAAGAGATAGCCAGATTGTGGAATTGCATGTTCCCTGTGCGATTCTATCATGCCTTCTATACTGTGAATGCGGTGCTGGAATTAATCTCACACCGGAGACAAACAAAAGAGTATTTATTTATTTTTCAAAACATGTTTCATAATTAGTGTTTTGATCCGCCGCAGTGGCCCAGGATCGAACGTAATTGCTGGTTTCAGATGTGGAAATGGAAAAAGGGCTGCTCTTAATTTGTCACTTGTGTGTAAATAATAAACAGTAATTAGTTTGCGCAACCAAATCAGTCCCATTGTTTAGACTTGATTGGGCCAAAATGCCCATTGTGTTAAAAAAAAAAGAGCACATTGTGACTGACTTAAAGAGGATTCGGCTTCCAATTCGGGATATTTACATTACAGAATTGAAGAAACATTTTAGATTGAGGGAATGGAGTGTGTGTGGGATGCCTTTTTCTTTCTTTACTTTTAGCTTTGTGGACAACTAGTGCTATCTAAATAAATGAAATGATTCTTGAAAAAAATGATGTCTCTGTTTTATTTACATTATGTGACCAACTTGGAACATAGGCTATGCTGTTTGATTGTTTGATTGCCAAAATGAACAATGATTTGACACTGAATGTTCAATGTGATCAAATGTATGAGGTGAGGAATAGACAGAGCATCTCCAGAGTAAATCTATTACTTTTCCTTGACAAAAACATGTTGTGGAAATGGGAGCTGCGATTTTGATCGTATACACCGAATCTAACAGTCACAATAAGGCTTTTGTGTATATACATCATGTATTTGACATCAGTGGGCTCAGGGAATGATGGCAGCATTGAACTAAACTCGACCAAACGCTGCTGTATGGCACTGAGCGGAGAGCAGAGAGCAGCAGGGGAAGGGTAGGCCTCGTCTTGGGGAGATTTCTTCTGGCTCCACACCACAGCCACAGGAGCGTGATGTCAGCGGTGGCAGCGCTGTTGTAATTGACTTGGTGGGGGTGATGGCGTCATTTTATGCCCTGGTGTAGCCTCCTGCTCCGATTGCGAAGGGGAGACGGATCTTGGGCCGACGCGACCGTGGCTCCCTTGGCCGGGATCGAGCACCGCGCTGTCGGACACCTTTCCCCGGGAAACATGGAGGCTGCGGCCGACGAGCTGCGGGCCGGCTCTCGGATACCTGTCACTGTCGACCAAATAATAAACGACACGCTGGTGGTGACGCTGACCTTCCGAGAGAGAAACTTCACCGGGATATTGCTTGACTGCAACAAGAAGTAAGTTTTATTTTTGCCATTTTTGCCCCTATATTTTGAATGAGATGAAATGCTAACGGCTAATGGCTAATTTAGCTGTGATGCTAAGTTGGAGCTAACCGGGCCTCTCCACATACACAATGCACACAGGTTATTGTAGCTGACAGAGTGGCTATCTGTGAGCTAACAGGCTAATGCTTACCCAGTTTGATTACAGGGAAATCAAACGGCAAATCACGTCGTTTTTGCCACGTTTACAGTCGGATTGTGGGGGCAGATCGTGTGTGTTTATTGACTTGGTGTGACTTCTTATGAACAATGGCAAATGTCACTGTGTCCATCTGTAGCTTATTGTTAGCCTCATAAAAAGGCACCTCAAGTCAAGAGGAAAGGGGCTTCTTTAGTGTATATTTTAGATTCATCTGTTGTTATTTGTGCTCCTTTTCCTGACGACAGGGGGTACATTGTTTGTGTTTCATTGCCTGCCTTCTTGATGAGAAGCAATGATGATGAATTGAGTACCAGCCCTTGATTCAGTCAGTCACCTCTGAGACAATAGAGATTGGATACAAGGGTAGGGGGGAAAAAATACACAAAACACTTGATCTGATTTGTGACTTTGAGAAGCTGTTTTACACCATTGGGTTATTGCAGTTGGAGTGAAACTCAAAAACACTCACTGCTCATCTCTGGCCAGATTTTACACTCATCACTGCCTTGTCTCTCTTCTGTGTCACATGTAAAGCCTTGTGTTGATCTAACACTGTGCACCTTAAAAGCCACTGGGTTTAGCCTATTAATAGCCCTGCAGAATCAGAATCTGACTAGCTTTGCCCCTCAGTCGCTGAGATGGTTTTTCATGTGAGAGCTGAGGCTGTCCTGAAAATAACCCACCCAAATGGGAAAACGCAGGCCTCGAATAACTCTAAATAGGCCTAGATATTTCAGGCCTCTCTACTTTCAAAAATCAACCTTCTACATTTTTTTTTAAAGCTCTTTCGAAACAGTTTCCTGCCATTGTCTAAATTCCAACCTGGATTTTCTTATCTCATCATCCGCTTATCATTCAGGCGCATCTAGTTACACCAACTGTACACAGTGTGGGCTGCCAACAGTGTTGAATCATGGTCAGACGTGATGTCCTTGTGCTTCTCTCGCACGGCCTGTTCCTTCACAAACGGAACAGTGTCAGTCACTGCGAGGGCGAATGTGTCCCGCTCTGTGTTCAGCCAAAAAGGTGCAAGGAACAGGCCTTGCCACCAGAGACCATTATTGAGAGGTGCTTGCCAACTACTTCTCCTGGGGAGGAACACGACCTCCCCGAATGTGCTCTAATTAATAATCTTCCCCACACATTAGCTCCGAGTTGCACGGATGCAAAAACAAACTGAAATCTCTTGGCTCCTTCCTAACCTTCAAATCCCGAGTGATTCATGGGATTGTTTTTGTTCAGTCAGATGTTGGGGAGGGAGGGGGGGGCATCCTGTAGGCTCTTTGTCTGCTCTCTGACTGAAGCCGCTCGGCCATGTCACTGCCGCACACTCCTGGGTTTTCGCTGGACATATTTGCAAATGTCACACGGCGAAAAGGACACACAAAATCACTCCGAGCCGAGCAGAGGCCGCGCCGCTGAGGCCTGAGGCAGCGGTTGGGCAGATAAATGTCTGGCTGCTCGCACAACGGTCCCCCAACCCCCCACCAGAGAGTTTCAGCATACAGGTGACAGGGAGAGGGGCGTCAGGGTGTCCACTCACAGGCAAAGTGCACGTCTGAATACGTCTCGGATTTTACTGTGAGCTGCCTTTTTATATTGGAAAGGCCGTTAAAAGCTGTTGGCCAGGGTTGTGTGTGCTTATAAAACGCACTGAAGATAAGGCCTCAAAGATGTCTCAACGGCGAGTTGCACAAGCTCCACGTTTAAAACCGACTCGCTTTAGCTAATAGCTGTAAGGGATACAAAAGAATGTTCATAAATAAAAGGTGTGTTTCATGGTAAAGATTTCAGATATCGTCGACTGGAACAGGTTGAGTGTAGTACGTTTCACCTCAAGTAAGTCAAATAATAAGACTGGATAAACACACAAGAACGACGCCTATTTAAACACTAGCTTCTCCCTAAGAGGAGAGGTAAGAAACGACACCCCACCTATTCCTTGTTTACACTAAACCAGTTTCTCTAATTAAAACAGTCTAATTAAGGAGATGTGTTGTTGTCGTCATCCCCTTTCACCCTGGGCTGCTTGTTTTTTTACATTTAGAGAAAAAATTGTCTATAATAGTGTTGTGACTTCTCTGTTTTCTCTTTTAGGACTGGGCTCTTCTGTCTACCAGACATCACCGCAAAAATCGGGGACTACGCTCTCACCAAACCAGCCTGTGACGTGGCCGAGGTGCTGCCTGCCGAGGAGCCGGTTCCCACGTCTCCAAATCAAAGACCAAAGGACGAAAACTCCCTCCCTGAAAATGAACTGTCCGACGCCCCCATGCCCTGCGCCGTCCCCGTGCCAACTCTCATACCGGCGGGACAGCCTCCTTACCCTCCTTATTTTGAAGGAGCGCCTTTTCCACAGCCTCTCTGGGTCCGACACAGCTACAGCCAGTGGGTCCCGCAGCCTCCCCCACGGCCGATCAAACGGAAGAAGAGAAGGGGCCGCGAGCCGGGGCGCATGACCATGAGCACGATACGCTTACGGCCCAGGCAAGTGTTGTGCGAAAAGTGTAAAAATACTTTAAACAGTGACGAGGATAGTAAAGACGGGGTTAGCAACAAGTCGTTAAGGAAGGAAAATGCGCTACAGAGCGAAGAAGAGGCAGAGGAGAAGGAGCCGGCGTCGAAGTTGGCGAGGAAAGAAGACGCAGCTAAGGACTCTAGGAGACGAGAAAATGGCACAACACTCGACGGCAAGCGACTGAGAAGGGACAAAAGGGCTGAACCGGAACCGGAAAAGTTCCCAAATAGTGACATTATACCGCACAGTCCGGTTATTAAGATATCATACAGCACTCCGCAAGGAAAAGGGGAGGTCATGAAGATCCCCTCGAGAGTGCACGGGTCGGTCAAGCCCTTCTGCCCCAAACAGCTGGTTCCAAACGGGCTGGGAGGGGAGAACGGCAAAGTGCTAACAACCAAGGAGCAACGGCACATTTTAGACGCCACGAGGTCCGGCCTCACGGTGTCCATTCCTAAACTCAAACTGACCAGGCCCTACACGACCGTGGGGCAGGACTTGGCCTCTCCGAAAATCCGCTTGAGACCTCCGCAACGGGAAGGAGAGGAGAGCGTGGTGGAGTACGAGGCGGAGATTGTCGACGGGGCGAGGAGACCGCAGGCGGCGAGTGGGCCGTGCTTGCCCCATTCGGAGGACTCGGGAGAGGGGAAGAACTCTGTGGAGCTGTGGTCCGGCAGCTCAGGAGAGGAGGGCGAGAGGGGACATAACGATTTGACTCTTTTGATAAACTTTCGGAAACGTAAGGCCGATTCGTCTAGCTTGTCGGTGTGCAGTAGCGACAGTCTAGACGAGGCCAAGTCTTTTAGCTCAGAAGGCACCTCCCCGGAACTTTGCGACCTCGCCCCGGGGGAGGACCTCTCCGTCACGTCCTCCTCCGTCCCAACGCGGGACGGGTGCAAGACCGTCCCGCCGCTCACGGTCCGCCTGCACACCCGCAGCATGACCAAGTGCGTGACGGAGGAGGGGCACGCCGTCGCGGTGGGAGACATAGTTTGGGGTAAAATTCACGGCTTTCCATGGTGGCCCGCGAGGGTGCTGAGCATAAGTGGGACGCGCAAACAGGAGACGGCCACTTGCGAAGCGCAGTGGCCCCAGGCGAAGGTGGCGTGGTTCGGGTCGCCCACCACGTCGCAGTTGTCCGTTGCCAAATTGTCGCCCTTCAGAGAGCTCTTCAGGTCCCGTTTCAACCGGAAGAAGAAGGGCATGTACCGACGGGCCATCCTGGAGGCAGCCAAGGCCGTGGGACACATGAGCCCCGAGATTACGTCACTGTTGTCCCACTGCGACACGTAGGTTAGTATCAAAGTATGGTTCACTTTCTAAGCTTTCTTTCTTAAAGCTGGAGTTTCTGGTTCTGTCCGTTTCAAAACAAAAAAGGTGTGGTGCTTGAACTGCCCCTACTCGTTTAAAGCTGTCACAATACCTCCTAGTCTTTGATTTGTGATGGCAAAGCAGAATGGACTAACATAGAAATAAATTGTGCTGGTTTAAGTAGTGTTGACGAGCAAAAAATGTGCAATATTTAGTAGGGATGGGCCATGTCGTTATCGCCATATCATTTTTTGATGTCGTTGCGGACACAATATAATTTATGTTACACTCAGCTCCATCAGAGCAGCATAAACAGTAGGGCTGAAACAACTAATCGATTACTAAAATAGTTGTCAACTATTTCAGTAATCGATGAATCGTTTTCTAGTAAACCCAGGCTAAAATAGAGCAAAAAAGACATGACAATTATGTATTTTGGAGGAGAATCTACTTTGTTTTTAAAGCTAGGGCCTGCGGTGTTTTATACATGGTAAATTTCATAAATATCTGTCTTTGTCTCATCCAGTCAGAAAGCAGAATTAGCACAAAGAGCCTCTTACAAACCATTACTTTAAGTTTACTCCATCAACATGTCCTCAAGCCGTGCCACTTTAGCTTTATGTGATACAAAAAATTGAAAAAATACAATTTCCATGCACCTTTCACAGCCAAGCAATTAATCGATTAATCGTAAAAATAATTGGTAGATTAATCGATTACCAAAATAATCGTTAGTTGCAGCCCTAATAAACACTGACTGTAGGACACAGGTGCAGGTGCTGAAAAAGTAAAATGAAATGAAGGATGTAAACTGCTTGATTAGATCATATTTGTGAGGAAATTAGTATGGCCCAAAAAAAAAGAATTAAATATCTTTGCATTAAAGGATCAGGTCACTGTTTTTTCCACACTGAGATATGTTCTTACCTGAGCTTAGACGAGTTGATACGTACCTGTCTGGTCTTTGTCTTTGGAAGAGCTCGGTCGCTTCCAACTTCACCCCCATTTGGAGCTATAGGAATACACTGGGAGAGGCCAAATGCTAACAACAAAACATAACATCTTTTGTCTTTTTGCGTGACTGAGGGCACACAGCTCTTCCATACTGCGATATGTTCTTCCCATATATATCATAATCGTGATATTTCTTTTTTATATTGTGGTAGAGACAAGATGGTATATTTTTTCCACAAATTGCTGAGTTTATAGAATATTACAATCCTTCTCTGGTGTCATTAGTGTCTACTGCCCATTGGGATATATGCACATGACCGACACATGACTTTCCGAGTCAACTCTCCGGAGGCTTTTCCTCTCCTGTTATTTCCCCCTGAGGGATATGCGGTGGCGCACACAAATAAACCACGTTTCTGAGTTTACTTTGCAGGGCGTGAGTTACTGATAAACGGCCAATAGTAGCATAGTAGCATATTAACAATGGATGTAAAGACCTCACCGGAGGATCCTTCAGTGTTCATAGTGCTTTTGTCTTGAAGCCATTTGCCAATACTAATAAATATGACACAAAGATTTTTGAATGAGCTGCATCAGTTATTCGCCGTCCGTCATGTTATCTTGAACTGTTTGTCGATTCGAACGAGACGCTGCCAAAAACCTCACGGAGAAGAATTGGGAGAGGGAAGAGCAGCGGCCTCCGGAGACTCGCGTTTCACTCGTGTGCATTGAGGCCATACCTGCAGAAATTAAACTCTGGGCCACACGACTTCGGTTACGCTTACAAACCTTGACCTGGCAGGACTGTGAGAAAAGGATTCGTGTTTTCGTCGAGCCTTGAGCGTAGGATTTTCACATAACTTAACCGCTACGTGGAATCATGCATCGAGATCTATTATGATGCGTGATTAGGCTACACATGCACAAATATGAACGGGTGCTTCCTCGTACTATGTAAAAAAATATATTTATAAATCTGCTTTCCTCCAACCCTGCATTTGATGATGGGTCATAAAAAGATTCAGTAGCCAAAATCCTAGCTAATTTAAACAATATTTAGAACTTGCTCAATGCGATTTATTGTTCAAAAATATAAATAATCGAATGATCTTTTTTTTTTTTCTAGTTTTGACTCTGATAACTTATACCAGTGTTGGATCGGTGCATCCCTATATTTTATAGATGGTTATTTGGTATTTTTTGCAGTTGCACCACCTGACATTGGCAACTAATTTCAAATTAAATTGGCTTTTATGTGGAGTCTTGCATTAGCGTTAGCATTTGTTAGCATGGGTAAACATTTTCTTTTAAAACAAATTAAGACTTTTATACTAAAATAATATTTTCGGTTTTACCACCTGACACCAAAACTGTGTCTTTTTAGACCATATATAGTTGAGCTTGTTAATTGAAAGTAATAAAAATGTCTGAATCTTGGATTGGCGCCATGTGACTTTTGAGAGGTAAAAACTTCAATAGAGTTGAGCAAGTCCTAAATATCAATATTTTCAGCTAAAACTTTTTTTTTACAGCATCTCTATAACAAGCATCATGTAATGGAGGGTTGGAGAACACGGCCCAGAAACTTTCATTTTTTAGAAGCACCCTAATGAACACGCATGCACACATCTAAAGTCTTAAATAACTCTACTCTGCAAATCACACCCCGTACTCCAAAATAACAGCGTCATTCCTGTATTGTATGAATAACTTTTAGCGCTAATCCCTTCACTCCGATACTGCGATATTGAGGTGTAAAAACACTCCCAACACAAGTGTAAATGAGGACCAGAAAAAGAAGCAGCCATATGGTCGAGCCATTAAAAAAAAAAGACAAAGGTTCTTGAGCCGGTCTTTCATTTATGGTAATTAGGGCGATGTGCACATGATTCAGAGGAGTTTCTAAGTTGCCGTTCCCATTTTAACAAGAAACATCTTGCCCGATTTACTTTTTGTTCAGTGTCCACTCAAACTGCATTAATCCGAGTCGACTGCAATCCCCTCCTGCCATGCTTTTCCAGTTTGCTTGTTAATATATTTATTCAATCCGATCCAACCGGCAGCAGAAAGCACATGTTCCTAATATACTGAATCTGGTCTTCTTTGGCCCGTAGCTCTAGGCGTTTTTTTGGACTGAACTAAATCTCTCCTCCGTGGATCGCATTTCAGATTATATCCCCAACTAGAACAAATGTAACAGCAGAAATGTGCTGGTCATAACAATGAACAATCGAGTGGCGTGTTTGAACTTTTCGCACACAAGTATCGCCACAAAAAATGTCCGTCATGCGCAAAATCGTGGCCAAGTCTGGGTTAACTAAACACCAGAGGGAAAAATGGCGTATTATTAACAGATAAAATGCTTTGCTTAACGGGAACAGGGCAGCTCGAAGCCAGGGCTAGATTTTAGACTGAAATGCAACTCTTATTGTATAATAGAAGCGCTGCTTGAACAATAGGGCTTAGCGTTTGGTGACCTTTTCATCACATGATTAGTATTACGCAACTGCCCTCGTCCCAGAGCAGTTTGAACTTGTTTACGGTGACTCGTTTTTGCGCTGAGGGTGACTTCTGCCCCACTTGTGTCATGAGTCTTATCTGAGAAAATGCAAAAACAAAGCTTTGATTGGCGTCTCAATGAAGGTACAAGATTGGACCGACGTCAACAAGAACAGTTCGATGAGCTCTGAACGGAAATGCTTACCCTTCGCGGTCAAGGGGGTGAGGTTTTTTTTTGGGGGGGGGCCCTTTGAGTGAAAGACATGTTCACCAATCAGAATTATCAAGCCCCAACAATTCTCACAGCTAGTAACAAACAACGAGGGTCCCGTTGACCTGCGGGATTGGATCACAGAATGTTCGTTTCATGGTGAAGTGGGTTGAGGTATTGAAAAAAAAGCCACTCTCCTCAGCTCATCACCGCATGCTTGTATCTTTATATGAAGCCGCATCTACTTGTAACATCTTTACAGACTGTTTTTGACATATATATGAGGCGGAGTTTCATAAAACAAGCAGCGCTTTGAGGCGTGTGATTCGGATAATGCATTTATGCAGCTGAACAGGGAGAAAGGATGTGAGAGCGCCACGTTTATTAGAGGACATTAAAACTAAGGATGTTTTTCTCCATAAAAGGCCCTTTTTCTGCCCCGTGCAGATTTGTATTGTGTTGCTGATGAAGCTGAAATGTAATAACTGAGTACCATGATGAAGTTTAACAGCAGATTTGGAAGTTTATGCAGCTAAGTGCTCAATTGCATGAGAAAAAACACATAATGATAGATCTAATATATTAAAATCGCTCCCTCCTAGAACCGCCACCTTGGAGGGGGTTGAGCACTCGAATGATCCTGGGAGCTCTGTTGTCGGGGGCTTCGTGCCCCTGGTAGGGGCTTCCATGTCAAACAGGTCCGAGGTGACGGTTCAGAAGCCCCTTATGAGAGACCAACAGGCCCGGTTAGAATCGTGAGGCCCTCCTTCCATGGACCCACCACCTGCAGGAGGAGCCATTAGGGGCAGGTGCAATGTGATTTGGGGAGATGGATGGATGGATGGATGGATGTTAAAATCGCAAATTAAATCGCAATGGCAATATCTGTCAAAGAAATTGCAATTAGGTTTTTGTCCAAATCATGCAGCCTCTAATAACCAATACTAAACCAGACGAAATGTGGGAGTACTAGGACTTAACGACCAAAATAGGGCTAAACATGGGCTAAACCGGGACTAAAATAGTCTATTAAACCAGCCTGGACTGGTTTGAATTCAAGATTCAGACAATAAAAAGGGGATGTGGATCTTTCTCATTCGACTGTGCATCTTTATGTACCACTTGGTTCAAACACCCACGCCGTTCATGGAGCCGTACGATGTATTCGTCAAGAGTTTGGATGGACTGACTCCGTGCTGTTGCTGACTGTGATTGGCCGCTCATGAACACAGTGTAACTCAGGGACGCGCATGTCTGGGTTAGTCTATTTGGGTGAGAGAAACTTATCCTGGATACGTTCAGTTTTGTAAGGCCTAAGAATAAACCAGGAGTACTAAATCAAAGCCTGAAATAAACCAGGGCCAAACTGGATTTACGAAGGACTAAACCAGGACTTGAACCAAAACCGGGCTAAAATTGGAGTTAGCCAAGTGCAGTGTATAAGTTGATTGTAGGAAGTCGGGCTGCAGATTTTGGTATAACATTATGCTCTATGACTTGCACTGAACTTTGCACTACCTACCTCTTCATTAGATTTATGGTGTAATCATATTACGTGTAATCATATTCTAGTGTGTCATGTTTTCATCATGAGATATGGATATCATTCTGGCTAAAAGCCACCACAGCCCGTTGTGGTCAGCCCTGTCAAACCTATTCAGTCTGGGCAAAGTGAAGTAGGTCTGTCACATTCAGGCTCTTTTCAGCATCAATCCTAATCTGTTTTTTTTTATTAATAGAGTTTTTTCTCATAAATACTGATGGGCTGGGTACCATTACATTTTTTTTCTGATACCGATGCTTTGAGGAAACTTGTTTTTGATACCTACTAATATATTTGTCATCTAGAACCATAAAACGGAACAGTAATGTTAATTTATTTCATAGAAGACCATTTGGTTTAAAGGAATAGGCCACCGAGTTAAAAACTGAGATATCTTCTTACCTGAGCTTAGACGAGTTCATGTGTACCTGTCTGGTCTTCTGGTCCAAGTCACGTAAACACAGCACAGACGGCGTTAGCATTTAGCCTCTCCTCCTCTTCTCTATAGCTCCAAACGAGGTGAAGATAGAAGCTACCAAGCTCTTCCACGTTTTCCCTATTTAAATATGGTTACGTGAAGTGTTCCACAAAAATAAAACAAATTGGATTTTCTAAGCGAATAAAAAGGGGAACTATTTTGTAAGGCGTAATAATACCAGGAGTAGTTCGACAACCGCACAGTAAAGTGAAGATATTACTGCGCGTCTAAGCTAAGGAAAGAACATATCTCAGTTCTTTCCTTAGCTTAGAGTTGTATCATTTATTTGAACTGAAAGTAACTTCCTTTAAAGCAGCACTAAGTAACGTGTTTACCTTAATAAATCCTCTCCGTAGTCCCTGTGGGGGTAATACAAGTGTTTATGGGATGATTGGAGGGTCTTTCATCTCCCCCTGGTGTCTCTGGCCAGAAAACCATGTTTGCAACTTGACTGCCACCGGTCCGGAGCCACCAATACACACTAATGGAATCACAAAGAAGAAGCTAACATGCTAACGGGCAAAGCTAACTGCCGGTTAACGTCACTTTAAACAGTATTTACAGCCAGGTTTGTGTGAAAAAAAATATTTCCATTGTATAATTGGATGTACAGTAACCCTCTCTCCCTTAGCCTTTTCTGTCAGCATAGTATTTACTCTCCAAGACATTTAATAAGTTAAAAAATCGTAACTTGCAACGACACCTGCAGTTGCGCTTATGGCCTCTAGGGCAGGGGTGGCCAACCCGCGGCTCTCGAGCCGCATGCGGCTCTTGGCCAATCAGAGTGCGGCTCTTTGCATGATTGGATATGTTTAATACAATGCGGCTCTTTGCAAAACAATTGGTAAATATTTCCCATAAACTGTAACAGTCTTTGACCAAAAATCCAACCATCGTCCTACAGACCCTGTTTCCATCTCTACACACGTGAGTCTGAATCTCTCTCCTTTTCGAGGCGGCGTGTAAAAGGTGTCCGTGCAGCAGCTTCACTCAAAGTGGGATGTAGGTTGAACAACAGGCAGGCAGATCGTGGCACTAGGATTAGCTTCTGTGCTTTTCAGGTTTCTGATCAGCTGCTCTTTATTTGATGTAATTTGGCTTCATATTCACAGAAAAAGATCTAAATTAGGAAATGGAAAAAAGCGGAGCTCTTATGAAGCGTATGATGCGAAGCGCGACATCGTATCGCGGAAATACGCAAAGTCTTGACTTTTCTTTCACATGTGACTGAAATTGTAACACATACAACTTAAAACAGAATCTCAGACGTCCAGAGGCTCCTGATTAAAGTTTATGAACTTTGTGCAGCCTAGAGTGCGTTCTCTGCACAGTCCGGTCAGGACCGAGCTGCAGGCACAGAGCGCACGGGCCAGGGGCGAATCAGAGGAGGGGGCTCAGTGGGCAGGGCCCCACATACAAACACACCCCAGCATTAAAAAAAAAAAAAAAATCTAATTCTGTCTCAGTCAGAGCTGAAAGCACAAAATGTCAGTTAATATACATGTATTTCAATCTTGATGAGGAGTAAAACCATTCAATCTAACACAATTATAAAAAAAAAAAAAAAAAAGAAATAAGCCAGACATAAAGTTATAGTTTATTGTGATTAAATAAAACGGTCACATTATATTTAATCACAATAAACTACGGCCCCTGGATCTCGCTAATGGTCGTTGCCTTTGTGGCTCTTCACAGGATCAAGGTTGAACATTTCGGCTCTTGGTCTCTGACTAGTTGGCCACCCCTGCTCTAGGGGGAAGAGCTTTAATGCTGTCCCTGGACCAACAGGCATCGCAACTTGGTCTCTAAAGATATACATTTTTCGGTACCTGCTTTCAATACTTCGATTACCCTTAGTACTTACCATTCTGATATCGCTTAACAGTACCCGATAGAGGTGTGCTGATATTTGAGTATTTTACAATATCGGTTATCGGGCCACTAAAAGGCCGATATCTAGTACCTCTAGTACCCAGCCCTACTGAAAAATATTCTTGGGACTGAAGAAATTGGTGCATGGCTTCTCTTTAGAGTTTATCGTTGAATATACTTTCATTACATTCAGAAAAGAAAATATCCTCTGATGGAATACCCTGGTCGTTCAGTGTTTAGCTTGTCAGCTGACCTCCTCTTTGTGTTGCTGAACCTAGACCTGACCAACTGCAGCAACCCCAGATCCAGATGGAGTCTTTTTCCCCAGACAGTATAGATTCATGTCTACTAAAATGTTTGGTCGTGCATTTTCATGGGTTACCCCTGTGGATATCGTGCATTTAAGCAACTAAGCACATGTTAAAACATCCTCAGCGTAATTTGAATGTCTTGATTCAGCATTTAGATTTTCCTTTGTGGGTCCGTCGTGCTGATCCAGGTTTGCAAACTTCACAAACCCGTTCCTCGCAGTGCACTGACCCCTGGGCAGTCAAGACGTCAGCTCCGCGAAGTTAAATATTGTCTCAAAGCGATATGAGGTGGCTTCCAAACGCTGTGTTTATTCAGCTACGGAGCCAACGGAGACCAGTTAGTTTTGGGACTAAAGGGTTAAGACTTGCCTATATTTGGTGCTTTTTCCACAGCCCGTAAAGGAAGTGTTTTGCTTGCTCTGTCAGCCGCTGAGAGCTTTTACAGACTGTAAAGTAGCTGATGTCGACCTAACAGGTATCCGTAATGCGGAAAGGGCTAACGAGACATGTCAGGAACCAGGGTTTTTAGTAAAAAGCTAAATTGAGCTAAATCCAAGCAGAGGTAAACTGAGACTGACGGTAAAATTGTGCAAGATTAAAGGAAGTCGGGCTACATAGACGAGGGGAAAAGAAAGGGAATAAAATTGCACTGAGGAGATCAAAGCCCATGTTAAAAAACAAAAAAACAAGGAGGATCTGGAGGATCGTGTAAGCTCACTATTAGGCCCGCACAACATATCGCCAAATAATTCTAATCACAATATCCAGATTTTTCAAGAAGCCACAATAAAGTATTTAATTATGTAGTTTAATTCTAGCCTGTTTTTGTTTTGTCCTGATTGACTGAAAAATATTGTTTTTCAAAATGGTGCAGTCCTACTTTGTTGTACTGGAGTTTTCAATTGTGAAAAAAGGTTTTCAAGTCGTCACCTGTACTTGGTTGATTTTTAGCCTGGCCTTAGCCATCCGTAAACTCAATTCAGTCAGTTATAATGTTATGATGGAGTTATGATGGAGTTATGATAGAGTTATGATGGAGCTATGATGGAGCTATGATAGAGCTATGATGGAGCTATGGTGGAGCTATGATGGAGCTATGATGAAGCTATGATAGAGCTATGATAGAGTTATGATGGAGCTATGATAGAGCTATGATAGAGTTATGATGGAGCTCTGATAGAGTTATGATGGAGCTATGATAGAGCTATGATGGAGCTATGATGGAGCTATGATGGAGCTATGATGGAGCTATGATGGTGCTATGATGGTGCTATGATAATGCTATGATGGAGCTATGGTGGAGCTATGGTGGAGCTATGATGGAGCTATGATGGAGCTATGATGGAGCTATAATGGAGCTATGATAGAGCTATGATAGAGCTATGATAGAGCTATGATGGAGCTATGATGGAGCTATGATGGAGCTATGATGGAGCTATGATGAAGCTATGATAGAGCTCTGATAGAGCTCTGATAGAGTTATAATAGAGCTCTGATAGAGTTATGGTAGCTGCTTCACTCACTCGGGCACATTACATGCATCATGACCAAACGCTAGCGAAAATCAGATCCAATCGTTTCAAAGGAGTTCACCCCTCCCACCTGATAACGGAGCTCAATTGTGAAGATCCAGACGCTTGTACGAAACTAAATGAGTACGAGGGTCTGGTAAAACCAGGCTACCTCTGAACCAATATATATATATTATTTTTTTTTAAATGAATAAAACAAGGTTAATCTGTGGCAGAGCTTTTTAACCTATTAATCATCACCTGAACCGAGCACATTTTCTCCAGTTTGGCTTTACCCAAATCAAAAAGCTTCTTGGAAAAAAGTGTCAAACTAGAGATGAAAACGAGGATGAAAGCGCAACAAAATAAAGAGCGTGGAAAAACGTGACAAAAACCCCACATAAAAAGCAGCAATAATACAACGCAAATGTGGCGAAACCACGACAAAAAAACAATGAAAAAGCAACAAAAGCTTTTAGATTTGGATGAAGCGGAACTGGAGAAAATGCACTCGGTTTTCTCTAGTTCAGCTGTAGCCAGTATAATGCCTAATTTGAAAGCTAACACCTGCAAAACTCATCTAAATGGATCTTTTCTCATTTTTGTCACTTTTTTCAAGACACTTTAGATTTGGGTATTGCCAAACTGGAGAAAATTTGCTCGGGTCAGGTGGGGGGTTAAGGCCTGGTATCAAGCAGCACATGTCCAGCCTGCTGCTACAAATGACCAGTTAAGCTGACGAAGCCTTATTGGTGGTTGAACTGATACAGAACTAAACTAGGACTAATCCAAGACTAAAGGACTTTGATTTCTTGGCGAGACGTGATCGGTGTGTTCCTGTTATCCTCCCATTCTGCTCATTGTCCTCCCTTGCGCTAACATGTGGTCTTTTATCATCTACAGGAGCCGAGCAGGGACAAAAGGAGGTCACCAATCCTCGGACCCAGGAAGAGGCGTACGTGCGGTTGCCACAGCTACTATTTATACACTTTTTGTTAGTTTCTTTTTTTTTTTTTCACACAAGGCCGGTGGAAACGGTCAGCCGAGGTGGAGTCGATGCTGAGAGACTGTATAAGGGAGCAACAACAAAAAAAACAAGGCCACGCTTCGCTGTGTGGTCTACTACTACGAACTGACACGAACGATTCCTGCTTTTTTTTTTTTTTTCTAGATTTTAATCATGTTTCTGTAGAGCTGGATAAAGACACTACAAGAACCAGAATGTATTTATTACTTACTCTATTTCTCTCTCTCTCTGCGAGTGTCCACCTTTGTACCACAAAATCTTTGCTGCTCTCCTCTGTCTGATGAGGATCGATCCATAAACGGTGGCGTCCATATTGGATTTTTCTACCTTTCTTTCTCCGCTGTGTCTGGATTTAAGGCTACGTCCGCACAAATGTTTCAAACCTTCGTAAAAAAAAAAGTGCTGTGTTTTCATATGGCATCCAGGTTTCTCTCTCTCTCATTTGACAAAGGAGTCTTGACAAATCTGGCAGCAACATTTTTTTTCAGGCTTCCTTCAAATGTGGCGACAACTTGGCTTTACTGCAATCATTCATAAATACCTATTTCTAAGCCATGGCCACCTCTATCACCTCTTTTTATGAGTCATGAGATTTTTCCAACATTGGCTAAGCATCTGAACCACAGGCTGTGAAGAATGTGCGTCACCATTTACCGGCAACGCAAACCGCGACGGCAAGTCAGTGGATAATTTTGTATATTTGATGACGGATGAAAAGAGCATCAATGTTAACACGCGTAGGAATAAGTTGCTCCAAAGACAGAGCTTAAGTTTAATCGAATTAAGCTTTCGCCTTGTTTTCGCATAAAGGTTTAGTCATGCCAGATCCCCCTCCTGAACCAAGCCGAAGAGAGTTCTGATCTATGGCAAGACTAGGGGGAAGACTAGACCTACACTAGCTGCTTAACTAACTGTTCTGATCTGGGGTGGCTGCAGTTGATCAAGTCGAGGTTCAGCAACAGTACGTGCCCAACGAATGAGATCAGCCGACGACCTGAATAACCAGGTTATTCCAGCAAAAGATTTCTTCTTCCTCCCTGATGGCGCGGGCATATCCCAAGATGCAGGGATTCATCGGGCTCATATTGTCAACGAGTGGTTCAGGAGCATGAGGCATCATTGTCACACAGGGATTTGCCACCAGAGTCCAGATCTTAACCCCATTGAGAGTCGCATGAGCGGTCACTCTATCCCAATCATCAATACAAGATCTTTGTGGAAAACTGGATCTTTTGACTTTGCAGAAGCTTATCGAAACAAGGCCATAGCGAACAGATGCTGCAATCAAATGTAGGACTAAGTTGCTCAAAAGACAGAGCTTAAGTTTAATCGAATTAATCTTTTGCCTTGTTAAGGTTTAGTCATGCCAGATCCCCCTCCTGAACCAAGCAGAAAAGAGGAAGAAGTGGTTTGATCTATGGGTCAAGACTAGAACCATCTACCCTATTATGCGGGGGAAGACTAGACCTACACCAACTCAAAAAGAAGAGTAGCCACCTGGATTTAACGAACTGTTCTGATCTGGGGTCTCTGCAGTCGATCAGGTCTAGGTTCAGCAACACTACGTGCCCAAAGAATGAGATCAGCCGACGACCTGAACAACCAGGTGATACCAGCAATAGATTTCTTCTTCTTCTTCCCTGGTGGCACGGGCATATTCCAAGATGCAGGGATTCATCGAGCTCACATTGTGAAAGACACAACAGAGTCCAGATCTTAACCCCACTCTCCCAATCATCAATACAAGATCTTTGTGGAAAACTGGATCTTTTGACTTTTGCAGAGGAAACAATGCCATAGCAAACAAGTGCTGTAATCAAATGCACTTTTTTTTTAGGTCAGGCAGCGTATTGAGTTATAACTTGATACCTTCTCTTCGATCTAAACTTTGCGGATCATTACGATATCGTGGTGCTTGAGTGGCTAGAAACTCATCAGTTTTCTTAAAGCCTCAATCGCAATCTTACTTTAATCAAGATTCTTGTGCACTTCGGGGAGTTGCGTTTCCTTCGTGCGGCTGCTCGGGTCAGGTCACTATTGAATTCTGCAACGTCATTTCGCACAACGTTATTTTTGAAATCCCTCCGACCTTCGTACTGCAGACTGTGGGGTGCCGTTTGAAAACACAGCAGGGGGAAAAAAAACGAGTTGGGAAAGGAAACATTTTTGTGGACTATCGATGTGTTCAGTGCGGTGGGATAAAGTCTTAACCTTGAATCCTTCTGAAATGTGAACATCTATCACGGACAATAGGACAATACAAGTGACTGTTCTGAGCTCAGTGTTCATCTTTTAACATGATCTGTGGATATATTTAAAAACGAAAACTCATCTTTCTGCCATTCTCCATTTGTTTAGCCGTGTCTCGATGTTTGGTACCCCACCGCCCTTTTTTTTTATTAGTTTCTTTGATTATTTAACTCACCTTTTAAGAAAAAAAAAGCACTTTATTCTGTATACCTTGGTGGCCTGCTGTAATTTTTGAGAACACTAATTGCGAATAGGGCCCTTTGATAGGCAGCAAGTCTTTGTGGTTTGACTATCCATTGCCTCTGAGATGAAAGATTAGTTTTATTTTATCGTACGATTTTTTTTTATTTTTTTTCCTAAAGGGGGGAAGACACCATGAAGGTTGTGTACACTGTATTGTTGCATTTGAGAATTTTAAGGGGGAAGGCGACTTGTTTGACCATTTCACACAACGGCAGTGGTTTTCAAACTATCCCAATTCCAAGCACCACCTTTTAAAAGATATTTGGATTTCCAGTCTAAAACAGAAACGAAGGTGACTTGCGATTGCTGAACCATTAGCTGAATGACGAATCAGCTTAAATATGATCAAAGAGTGATCTGAAACCTCACGAAACCAGGTCTTGGAACAAAGCCGAGGACTAAACTTGGATTTAAAAGAGAAAATGTACATATGACTGACAAGAAATAAAGTCTGAATCAGAAATACATCAAGACTAGTGCTGAAATCTTTTGAGAAAAAATACCTAATGGCGACTTTTCAAGCTTCCAAATATGAATTGCTACATTAAAGCAGTGCTAAGTCACTTGTTTACTTTGATAAATCCTTTCTGTGGCCCCTCTGGGGGTAATACAAGTGTTAATGGGATGATTGGGTTTTTTTTTTCATCTCCCCCTGGCGTCTCTGGCCAGAAAACCACAGCTGCAAGTCCTGCCTCCGGTTCGGAGTCACCAATACACACTAATGGAATCAAGAAGCTAACGGGCAAAGCTAACTAGCACCACTTGAACAGTATTTACAGCCAAGTTTGAGTGAAAAGAATAGTGTAATTGGATGTACAATATCCCTTTCTCTCTATGTCTTTTCTGTCAGTGTAGTATTTACTCTCACGGACAATTAATGAGTAAAGACAAAAAAAACGCAACATGCTACGACACCTGCAGTAGCGCTTATGGCCTCCAGGGGCATGAGCTACTTAGTACTGCTTTAATCGACAAATGTAATTCATTTTAGAACATGTTTACAGGTTTTATACCCAAGACGACTCCATTGACTAAAGGACATTTTGTTGTACTTCCTAAATCGCTATCTTTAGGATTTGCTAATTGCAAACATCATAATTGCTATATTGATTCTATTGCAGTTTTGTGCAGCCCTACCCAAAAAAAGGACAAGATCTTCAAACAATAAAGCATTGATGGGACAAATTTGATGTCAAATCTGTATTAAAGTTAATATCTGGAGAGTCCTTCTCTGGAAAATTTGAGTCATGCCTTCATTCTGGCTCAGATGTCGTCTAATACTACAGCAGCTTTTCACACATAAAAACACACTTCATGGGTTTACTTTTTTCCATCAAAGCTTAAAAGACCAGAGGCTTTAAAGCGCTGCATGTGGCTCTTGAGATTGTGGTTGCCTGCCCCCTGACTCAGACTTACAATTGGTAGAAAGTTGCCGTGAACTAAGTGGCCAATTGATTTAAATGCTATTCGAGCATGACGACGGTTAAATAAACTTGGACGAAACCAGGACTCAACCTGATTTTTGGACCAGGACTCTAAAGCTAAACAAAACCAGGACTCGGAAGTATGTACCACCCCTAGTTTGGGAACCACTGCACATCAAAACATGAAAAACATTTCCACTGGACAGACTTTGCTTTTGGTGTCAATTGTTAAACCACCCCCCTGTGCGTTTATTAGCTCGAGCTTTAGGAATTTTCTATGGAAATGCTGTAAGAAAACTGTGAATTCGACTGCTGAGCGTGCTATAAGCGGAGAGACGGACTTTAGCCGGCTGTGTGTCGGTCTGTTTGGAGACCGCGATGACCTTTAGTGATCTTTCCGTTGAAAGCGGCTCTGTTGAAGCGGTCCCAGGAGACGAGTAGAGCCGGAGGAGAGAGGTGGGGGGTTGGGGTGAGCGGAGGTAAAAATGCTAAAAGGAAAAAAAAAGGAAAGAAAAAGAAAACACACAGCTGAATTAAAGGTAAAACCAAGATTGCATGCAGTCACGCTCCACAGGCGAAACCGTAATAGCGACAAATGCTGGTTTCGGGTCTTGTGCGGTTGTCGCAATGATGGGAAACTGTTTCTATCCAAAATGCAGTAAACCTTTCATCGGTCGACGCTTAAGCTAATCATGGTTTGGTGAATTGTGTTGCGCATCTATGAATTCAGTCACTTCTTTTCAAATTCGACGTAGACTTTCTCCCTTTTGACCTAGATATTACATCAGACTGGAAAGTGGCTACAACCAAACGATGAAACCTTTGGAAACCCCAAAATTCGAGCTGTTTTCAAAGTAATGAACCTGTGAATCTGTTCTTAATCTTTCCCAATCAGTGTATGAAGAAGCAAAGAACAACAATAATCTCGCTTGGTTTTGACTTTGTGGAAAATTCCAGGCTGTATTTATTTGTTAAGAACTTGTAGTAGCACATTGAGTTAGCAGTTTGCGCAAAAAAAGACTAAATTGTATATACTTTTTTAAGTATAATCATCAACCTGTGCAGGGACTGCGGGCGTAAAGCCTGGTACATGACATACTTTCTTTTTTTAGACTATTGTCTCTTGTGCAATGTCCCTGTTACAATAAAATTCAGTTAAAAAAAATGGTGCTTGAATCTAAGGTCAAATCTTGATAAACCAAGATGAGTTCAAGTTGCTTTAGGAGTTGATCTATAGGAATCTAGAAAGCATCAGGAATTTCTTCTTTCTGTTTGCCAATCGCTAAAACCGCCCTCGTCCACACTTTAGTTTTCCGCATAACCTTTGTTTAACTCGTCTATGGACAAGAAATTGACACATTTCTCACCTCTCCCTTCATAATCGTTGAGGTCAAACTCGGCTGGTCTCTGTAGCCTGTAAAGCACTACAGGAGTGGGTTGGTCTGTTGTACGTTAATGCCTGAAAAAGGAGGGATTTTTCCCATAGAGCAACTTGTGCTGTTGCCCTCGTCGGTCAATGTTATCGGCTACTTTTTTGTTTTCTTTTTTTACATGTCCTGTACATAAAATAAAATATACAAGCAATAATGGTGCAGTGGTAGCTTCATTTTGGGGGGGGGAAATGGGGATGTTGTCAGGTGGTGCTACTTTCACAGTTTCTGTTAAGGTCTGTTAACCTCTTAACTCCCGCCCGAACATGTTTTCTCCTGTTCTCTAAATTCTTCAAATCTAAAAGTTTCTTCAAAGTAGCGACAAAAAACGAGAAGAAAAGGAGGATGTAAATTGACAAAAATGGCAAAAATCCAGCAAAAAAGTGACAAAAATCCAGAAAAAAAGTGACAAAAATCCAGAAAAAAGTGACAAAAATCCAGAAAAAAATGACAAAAATCCAGTAAAAAAATGACAAAAATCCAGTAAAAAATGACAAAAATCCAGCAAAAAAGTGACAAAAATCCAGCAAAAAAAAAGACAAAAATCCAGCAAAAAAGTGACAAAAATCCAGCAAAAAAGTGACAAAAATCCAGCAAAAAAGTGACAAAAATCCAGCAAAAAGGTGACAAAAATCCAGCAAAAAAGTGACAAAAATCCAGTAAAAAAAGTGACAAAAATCCAGAAAAAAAGTGACACAAATCCTGCAAAAAGTGACAAAAATCCAGTAAAAAATGACAAAAATCCAGCAAAAAAGTGACAAAAATCCAGCAAAAAAGTGACAAAAATCCAGCAAAAAAGTGACAAAAATCCAGTAAAAAAATGACAAAAATCCAGTAAAAAAGTGACAACAATCCAGAAAAAAAGTGACAAAAATCCAGCAAAAAAATGTCAAAAATCCAGCAAATTTTTTTACAAAAGTCCAGCAAAAAAATGACAAAAATCCAGCAAAACAAATGGCAAAAATCCAGGAAAAAAATGACAAAAATCCATCAAAAAAATGGCAAAAATCCAGCAAAAAAAATGACAAAAATCTAGCAATATAATAACAAAAATCCAGCAAAAGAATGACAAAAATCCAGCAAAAAAGTGACCAAAATCCAGCAAAAAATGTGACAAAAATGCATCAAAAAAGTAACAAAAGTGCCATAAAAAAGTGACAAAAACACATAAGGGGAATAAAAAGTTATGACAATGGCAAAGAGGAGAGAATGCATTTGGTTAAGAGACTATTGGGGCGCAGACAGCATCGTGAAGTCCAAGAACACACAAGACAGGTCCAGGATGAAGTTATTGAGAAGTTTAAAGCTGGGTTAGGTTATAAAAAGATTTCCAAAGCTCTGAACATGTCTCAAAGTACCATCCAGGAATGGAAAGAGTCTGGCATCACTGCAAACCTACCAAGACCCGACCGTCCTCCTAAACCTACTGACCGAACAAGGACAGCACCGACCAGAGCTGTTACCAAGAAGCCTATGATGACCCTGGATGAACTGCAGAGAGCTACATCTCAGGTGAGGGAAACTGTCCACAGAACAGCTATTAGTCATGGCTAGAACAAGCCCTTTTAAAAGAAAGTCCTGTATGCTGTTTGCCAGAAGCCGACTTTTGGCAAATAGGACTTCTTAAGGTTTGCTTTTAAAAATCCCACTCTGCCATAAGACCTTTTTGTCACAGTTGTCACATTTTTGCCTTGTTTTCATAGGTTTTTTCTTTTGTTTGTTCATCTTTTTGTCTTTTTTTTTTTTTTTTTTTACTTTTGACATAACTTTTTCTCATGTTTTTGTCACATTTTCGTCACTTTTTAGTCATGTTTTTGCCCATGTTATTCCAATGGGAGAGACACACACAAAAATCTTCCATTAGAGAAAAAACAATGGCAGAATGCATGGCTCCCAAAACTGGCACAATCATTCACTATCTCTCCCCTATCAAAAAAGTCAATTGCACCCATGCTGTATTTTTATCGTGTTGCCAAAGCAATGACCATGATGTAGAGCAGGGGTAGGCAACGTCAGGCCCGGGGGCCAAATCCAGCCCTCCAGCACAAAACCTCTGGCCCTCAAGGTGATTTTGAGAAACATTATGACATAAATCAGAAATTACTTACTCATATCATGTAACTCTGGCATTTGTAGAATGTGCACTGGGGAAAAAAATGAAATGACAGAAACCTACTTGAATTAAGAGTTTCTAAATCTAAAGTTTGAGTACATTTGGTCTGGTCTTAGATCAGATTAAACATCTTATCGCCAATGGAACAAGTCATTATTCTCTTAACAGATTATATTGTATGATTTCAAGTGAAAAACAAATCTTTTTTTAAAAGTAAAAGTTCATGTGTCTGATTTCAAAGTGGGTTTTATGCTTGTTCCATTGTTGGCATTAGCATTTGTATCTTTATCTTAGATTAGTCCAAACAGACTCAAATTCAACATAAAGAACCTTTATTCAAGCAATTTTAAGTCATTTATCTCATTTAAGATGGCCATTTTTCCAGTGTAGCGCTTTACTTTGGCCTAAAACTGGCGGCTTCGGCCCTCGGTCTTTTTACAATGAAAAAAATTGGCCCTCCGTTGAGAAAACTTGCCTATCCCTGATGTAGAGTAACCTATAACCTAGATGCGATCACATATGAAGCACTCATTGACCATTTAGGCCGCATTAGCTACAGTTATATCTATAGTGGTTCTCAATCTGGGGGTAAGATTCCCTCAAGGGGTTGTTGGATTATTTTAAGATTATTTTCTATGTTGTTTGAACGGAAAATGCGCTCTGTGGGGGTCGCAAACACTAGCATTTGTAATATTAGTCATCACAACTAAAAATGCTTGAGAACCACTACCTTCTGTGTTTATAAATGATTATGGCAAACTGAATCCAAAAACTCAAAGCCCGAGTCGTGTGTGTGTAACTGAAGCTCTTGCCTCGTAGTCGTCCTGTGGCGCTGAGCAGAAGCAGCAGCTGAGATGACGGCCACAGATTTAAGATTCCACAGGCTAGGATTTCTGCACACTCACACCCTGCAGCGGAGACACGTGTGGCTTCAAAATATTGGATTATGAAGCAGTTTACTTCTGATGTACAGGCCTAATGGCTCCCGAAGCGGGGTCGGGGCAAAGGTCACACATCACAGAAACTGGGAGATATTGATGGAAACAGAAAATGACTTTGACATACTTCTTTCAACATTAAAGAGGGGGTATTATGCTTTTTTCAATCACATAGCACCAGTCTATAGCACACTACAATGATGACCAAACCTTCTGTTGGTCTGTAAATGCAGTAAATTTTAATAACTGCCTTGTATAAAATTGCTCTCTCAAAATGGCTGTATGAATGTCTTGAAATAGGCCTCTGTCTCTTTAAGAACCTCTGACCCTTTCCGACACGCCCCCTCCACACACTGTCTGTGGCATCAGTGGGGAGGGGGTTCTGCTGAGGAGCAGTGGTTGGTTACTCGGCTGGTGACGAAAGCTCGGAGGCGTCTCCAGGAGGTGGGGGCGTTCCTAGGAGGACTCAGGCAAAGCTATCCCTAAAATGGCTGCCATCAGAGTTTTTACAGATTACTCAAAAACACGTGAATGTGCCAAGGCAACACTTCAGGCATGTTTTTAATGAGGGAATGACATAATAACATGATGTAAAGCCCCCCCCCCCCCTTTAAGCCATATGTGAAGCGCGTATCATTTATTGCGATTAGTACTTTTTAGTCCCTGCTGGTGTTCCATCGAGCTAAAAGTATCAATGCACGTGTCATAGTTTCTCATAGAAAAGAGCTATTATCTGCTTTTAAACTTTGTATTGCATTATATTGCATAACTAGAGACGAATATTTCTTTAGTAACTTTTATTACAGTCAAACGCTCCTGCTGTATGATTAGCCTCGATAACACTTTATTTTAAACTACCACTACTGCATTGTACCTGACTAAATTTAGTACAATGTAATGTGCTTTGTAGCAATGTGTAATAAGTTGTACCTATGGGTTAGATACACAATGGAATAATATGTAGTTGTAGTTTGTAGGTACATCATGTAATAAGACACAATTCTAACTCTTACCCTAACCCTCGTGTCCTATTACATTATGTACCTACAAAGTACTAATACAAGTTATCCCATTGTGTACGTACTACATAGGTACAAGTTATTACAGATCGTTACAGAGCACATTACATTGTACTAGATTTAGTTAAGTACAATGTATCAAGGTACTGTAAAACAAAGTGATACCTTAGCCTCTGCACCCCCACCTGAACCGAGCACATTTCCTCCAGTTTGGCTTTACCCAAATCTAAAAGCTTCTCGAAAAATGTGTCAAAATGGCAACAAAGATGAGGCGAAAACGTGGATGAAAACGCAACAAAAAAGCAACCAAATAATAACAAAAAAGAGACAAAAATGTGTGACGAAAAAGAAACGGCACGAAATAACAACAAAAAAAGCTTGCAACAACACAGCAACAATGTACGGAAGAAGATCAATTTGGTTAAGGTGGGAGTTAACTTGTACTTTTTACTTTAGAAAGCCTACATTTTGTATTATATATTTTTTATTATATGTCTCGGCAGGTATGTAAATTGTTTTAGCAGCTACAGCACTTCATTTACAAACTGACTGTGGAAAAAACAGCCTAATTCAACAGCTAAATGTGTGCAGGGGCGGACTGGGACTGAAAAACAGCCCTGGACTCTGGCCAGCCCGGCCCAAATTAGCGTAAATGCGACACTTCCACAAACACATATGTTAACCTCTTACCACCCGCCTTACTCATTTTATGCTCACTACTGCCACCTCAGGTCTTACGTGTAACTGCAGCTTCTATATTAAGCTCGTGCATGACGGCACTTCAGACCCGAATTAACACCTTTTCGAGTGACAGTGCAGGATTTTAGAGGCAGTTGTGGCGAACAGGTCTGAGCTCATTCTAGGAGATGACCTGAACATGTAGGGGGAGGAAAATACTTAGTTGTAACATTTTCAAACTCCTTATAGTCCCTTTAACCGAGAGCATTTTCTCTAGTTCGGCTTTATCCAAATCCAAAGGCTTCTTTACTGGAGAGCAACACTGTAACGCCTCATTTGAAAGCTAAAATCTAGAAAAGTGATGGTAACTTTCTGTCACATTGTCGCTGCATTTTTGTTTGTCGATGTTTGTTGTTGTTGTTGCTTTTTGCTGCATTTTCCTTACTTTTTTGTGGCTTTTTTGTTGTGTTTTCGTCTCTTGTTTTTCTTTTCTTTTTATGTCATGTTTTTGTTGTTTTTTCATCGCTTTTTTCATTGCTTTGTCGTCACGTTTTCGTCAAATTTTGTTGTGTTTTTGTCACTTTCTTGTCACTTTTTTGTTGCTTTTCCAGCACATTTTTGTTTTTGGATGCTTTTCTTTTAAGCTTTTAGATTTGGGTAAAGCTCGGTTACGCCCGGGGGCAAGGGTAAGGTAAAGTGAGAGGCCAGACCGGTGGCCCTAGAGCCAGTGGCCCTTCTGTGCTCTTCCAGAATGGACATATGGCCAGTCCGCCCCTGAATGTGTGAAATGATCGTATTTGGCGAAGAAGCTTAACTCGACAGCTGTAAAATGAACCGATAGTTCTGCACATGTGCAGCTCCACTCAACAAGCAGCTTGTTTCGACAGCAGACCTGATCTTTAGGTTTATAAGGAAGCCATTCTGGACTGTCCTATTTGAGCAAAGTCATTTATAATCCAACCCTTTTTCAGAAATAATGATTTTCTCTTCATATTTTACCCCTAATTTACTATAATTGGCCATATGTCAAAGGAAAGTCTGGAGCCTGTATAGTAGGGGTAGGCAACGTCTGGCCCGCGGGCCAAATCCGGCCCTCCAGCACAGCAACTCTGGCCCTCAATTTTGAGAAACATTACTACACAAATCAGAGAGTACTTTTAACAATATTAGAGTTAAATGGGAGAAAAAAATGTAGAAATACTGTCAATACACCCAGTTAGGTCATATATTATGTACAACACTGGCATTTGAAAGAAGTGCACTGGAAAAAGAAAAATCATTTTAAGGAAAAAATTATATAAATCTACTTGAATTAACAGATTAAATCTAAAGTTGGAGTAGATTCAGTCTGGTAATAAACGAGATAAAACCTCTAGTAGTAGTTATTCTCTTTTTTTATTCTTGTTCCATTGGCGCTATAGCATTTGTATCTTCAATTAGTTCAAACCGACTCAAATTCAACATAGAAGAACTTTAATACAAGCTATTTTAAGTCATTTATCTCCTTTAAGATGGTCATTATTCCAGTGTTGTGCTTTACTTTGGGCTAATATTCAGCGGCTTCGGCCCTCGGTCTATTTACAATAAAGAAAATCGGCCCCTCCGCCAAGAAAACTTGCCAACCCCTGCTGTATTGTAACTTTACGGGAGAAAAACCCTGAATTCTGAGTCTTTGGATTCAGTCCACAGCTTTCCAACATTTAATTTATGTGCCAATTCTCATTTTCCTTTGGATAGTAATTACAGAGATATTATGCTTAAACAAGGTCAAAACATTCCACGGCTGAGTGGCCATTTCCTCTGGCCTCAATCATAAAGGATACGGGCTCTGAAGAATGTTATGATATCACATGAAAGCAGCATTGGTAACGAAAGACTTCATTTCAAAGATACAGCGTTCTGACTATGATGACTGAAAGCAGACCCCCTATAACCCAAGGACAGAATGACTAATCCATCCAAAAATGCATCAAATCCCTTTCATTTTGTGTGCGTGCGCTCTTCCCGCTCCTCCGCCGTATCCATGTCGCCCGATGATTTGCTGGCGCGGTTTAAGTTTGGCTCTTGCATAACTCTGTGGACAGACTCGTCGAGGAGAGGTGACCGGGCTTACGCTCCCCCCCCCCAGCTCTGCTCCAGTTACAAACCTCTGACCAAAGGAATTCTTATAGATTTGGACCATGGACGTCTAGGACCGTGTTTTCGAGTCCGTGCTAAAGCTGACCAGAGCAGTGTCCTTGGGCAAGACACCTCGCCCTTCGCTTGGGTGGTGGCGGGGGAGGGCTGTTGGTGCAGTTTTGGCGGCCATGTTTTCACCCACCAGTCAACACGGCAGCGGCTTCAGACACGGGTTTTGACTGAGGATGTTGTCAACTAAACTGGGTTGAGGACATTTCGTTTGTTGTCACATGTAAAGTATATTTTAAATATACTTTAACCCCTTTACTCCCACCTGAACCGAGCACATTTTCTCCAGTTTGGCTTTACCCCAGTCCAAAAGCTTCTGGAAAAAAAGCTGGGAAAATGGCAACAAAACTGAGACGAAAACAATGATGGAAATGTGAGAAAAAAGTGAGAAAACATTGACAAAAAAGTGATGAAAAATTGATGAAAAAGTGGCAAAAATGTCCCAAGAAATTGACCAAAAATTGACCCAAAAATGCCAAAAAAGTGACAAAAATTTGACAAAAAAATTACAAAATATGACAAAAATGGGATAAAAAATGACCAAAAAAATTGACAAAAATGTGACAAAAAATGACCAAAAAAAATGACAAAAAAGTTACAAAAATGAGTTGAATAAAATGTTTTTTTTTTTTAAATGATGGAAAAAGATCCTCTCGGTTCAGGCGGGAGTTAAGAGGTTAACTCACTACTGCCACCTGAGGTCATACGTGTAACTGCACCTTCTATATTGAGCTTGTGCATGACGGCAATTCGGACCCGAAGTAACAAAGAAAATACTTAATTTTAACATTTCTAAAGTCCGTTTAGTCCCTTTAAGAAGTGTAAAGAATATGATGTGGGATTATGGCAGGCCTAACCGTTACGTCTGACTACAGGAGTGGGAAGGAGCTTCTGGACAGAACAGTCAACCCCGTCCAGTTGACAATAATGAAAAACACTCTATCATGATGGAAAATTGAGCCGACACAAGAAATACCGTTTAATGTTTATGTAACAAGCCCTGCATTCAAATCAACAGGGTGTGTGCTGTGCTGCAATAGACCTTTTACCAATCATTACGTTTTGTTTGCCCAATCTTTTACATTGATTGATTTTTAATATGGAAAAATCAATTACTTTGGGTAAATCAGACTGTTTTAGGGGCCTTTAGGCAAAACAATATACGACATCATCCATTTAAAAGGCCAGTTTTACACATGAGAGCACATTTCATGTACAAGACAACTCAATGTGCCACAGCAATACCAAACACACAATAAAATACAATAAAAAAAAATACCCCAAAAGTTATAATGCAATCAATTGCCACAGTAACAGTAAATAGCCATGCTTTCTAGACTTAAAGACTTATAGACTGGTGCTGTGTGATTGAAAAAAGCATAATACCCCCTCCTTTAACATAGTCGAATTTGAGGCCTGTCCTCATGGAGGCTGGTCCAGACCATTGCTGCATGAAACCGAAACACAGCCTCACCGTGTTTAGTCTAGGAACCACCAGAAGACCCTTCCCTGAGGTTCTCAAGGCCCGAGGTGGTTCATCCGGCTGTAACATGTCAGCTACGTACTTTGGTGCCCGACCATGGAGAGACTTGTGCACAAGCAGAGCTATTTTAAAGTCTTTTCTCTGAGCGACAGGAAGCCAGTGCAGAGCTCTCTGTTGTGAATGTCAGGCCACAGTTTATTAAAGAATGCAGCTCTAAAGGTTGTTTATCTTCTGCTTGATGATTTCAGAGCCTGCGTTTAGTGTTGAATACATTCCGGATAATGTAAAACCCTGGAAAGATTTACCGGTAAGTGACATTATTTTAGATATCAATATTTAGACCAATTTACCCCTCCTTCACTTTCTCCTTATATTAAGAGCGAGGACTAGAATCAGAATCAGAATCGTTTTTTTTATTGCCATTGCTTGTAAACAGGTTCACAAACTAGGATTTTTTCTTGGTGAGACGTGCAACATTAAAACATAAAAAACATGTTACACAGAGTTTAGATAAAAATAAGCTATACACTTTAAACTATAAGGCTTTAGGGGCATGCATAAGAATATTAAAATAAATAAGATCAAAATAAGACGTAAAATATGGTAGACGACAACAACTGACATAGAACAACAGGATTGGATTTACATATGGTGCAGAAAGTGATAAAGTGATATAAAGTGATAAGTGGTGCAGTGGATCTAAGTGCGGACAAACCACATAGTGCAATAGAGCAGATTAAATGGATTGTCGCAAAGATTTGGCTTTCCAATCTCACTAAAGTCCATCTCGAAAGGCTTAAAGGGACTATACAGAGTTTAACAATGTTAAAATGATGTACTTTCCTCCCCCTACATGTTCCAGCAATGTCCTAATGCAGGGGTAGGCAAGTTTACTTGGCGGAGGGCCGACTTTCTTTAATGTAAACAGACCGAGGGCCGAAGCCGCCGATTATTAGCTCAAAGTAAAGCACAACACTGGAAAAAAGACCATCTTAAATGAGATAAATGACTTAAAATTGCTTGAATTAAAGTTCTTTTATGTTGAATTTGAGTCGGTTTGAACTAATCCAAGATACAAATGCTATAGCGCCAACGGAACAAGAATAAAACCCATTGAAATCAGACAAATAATTGTATTTCACTTTAAATGACACAAACATTATCTGAATTAAGAGAATAACTACTACTAGAGGTTTTATTTCATCTTAGAACAGACCAAATCTACTCAAACCTTCGATTTAATCTGTTAATTCAAGTAGATTTATGTCATTTTTTACCTTAAAACGATTATTCTTTTCCTGTGCACTTCTTTCAAATGCCAGTATTGTGCATAATATATGACCTACTTGGGTGTATTGACAGTGTTTCTACATTTTTTCTCCCATTTAACTCTAATAATGTTAAAAGTACTCTCTGATTTGTGTAATAACGTTTTCCAAAATCATCTTGAGGGCCAGAGGTTCTGTGCTGAAGGGCCGGATTTGGCCCCCGGGCCTGACGTTGCCTACCCCCTGTCCTCATGTGTAGAATGAGTCCAGACCTGTTCACCACAACTGCCTTTAAAATCCTGCACTGTCGCTCAAAAAGATGTTAATTCGGGTCCGAAGTGCCGTCATGCACGAGCTCAATATAGAAGCTGCAGTTACACATATGACCTGAGGTGGCAGTAGTGAGTATACAATGACGAACTTGCATCTAGCCCTTTTAAGCTGTTCCGGTCAACTCCACTGATTGTTCGGAACAATTTGTAATAAGCACTTTTATCACGACACATAGATACTGTATGCTGTTACATATTTACAACCAACCTTTGGGAAAAAAGTAAATATTTCATTGCTTTAGCGCCTTGTTGTTGAGCTGCTTTCAAAAAACGAAGCAGCTTTTTACCCATATTTCACAGTTCATTATTGCCCGGGTTCATTCATGGGTTTGTTCTGGCTGGGAAAATACTTCGGCGCGCGTTTCCTGTCACTGCTCAAAATGCCTGGACCTCTGTCAGGCATTTATGAAACAACAGGAAGTGTCTGAAATAGAGATATTAAAAAAAGACACAGTTGACGAATTCAGGGGAAAACCGGCTGCTTCTTCTGAGAACAGGTCTGACGGAGTCCAAAACTGAAACGAGAAGCAGAAAAGTGATCACACTGAGCAGCTCTTTTGGAAAGTGAGGCGATATTTTTAGAAGGTGTTTCAGTCGTGCGGCTTCAGAATCCGTCCGTGAGTCAGAGCTGGGGGCAGGCGCGATTTCCTCGTGGCAAGACACTCCACATTAGGCTTCAGGGAAACGGTGGCTCAGTGGTTAGAGCATCCGACAGGTTATCCAAAGGTCGGCAGTTTGAATAATGGTTGGAACTGTTGAGTGCGGTGCATTAACAACAATAAATATACATCATCTAGTTTCTCATTGATATAATATGGTTGCATGGAAACAGTTTAAAAATGTTGACCTCTATCCATGTCACTTCCTGTCAGCATCCAATAAAGAAGAGAAACAATAAACATCACAAAAAATGTCAAACTGGGCAACAAGCACTGGGTAAAAGTTTGAGCAAAATCTTAAGTATGATTGTGTTCACTATGTTAAAGGGGCCAGATGCAAGTTAGCCATTTTATACTCACTACTGACACCTCAGGTCATACGTGTAACTGCAGCTTCTAAATTAAGCTTGTGCGTGACGGCACTTCGGACTCGAATTAACAACTTTTTGAGTGACAGTGCAGGATTTAGAGGCAGTTGTGGTGAACAGTTCTGGGCTCATTCTACATTGTTGGAACATGTAGGGAGGAAAATACTTCATTTTAAAGGGGGGGTATTATGCAAAATCGACTTTTTCAAGCTTTACATCATGTTATGAAGTCATTCCCTCATTAAAAACATGCCTGAAGTGTTGCCTTGGCACATTCACGTATTTTCGAGTAATCTGTAAAAACTCTGATGGCGGCCATTTTAGGGATAAAACGCCTGATTCCTTCAGGAAACGCCCTCGACCTCCAGGATACGCCTCCAACCTTTCGTCACCAGCCGAGTAACCAACCACTGCTCCTCAGCAGAACCCCCTCCCCGCAGTGTCTAGCCCTAAGATGTAAACAGAGTCATCATGGAGGATTAGCTTCATGTGTTGTGAACCGGAGCCACAGCAGACTTTTACAAAGACACACATCAGTGTTTCTGTTACCGAAACACCCAGGATTAAAACCGGTGACAAGAACACTTATTTCAGTGTCTGATTCTGCGCTGGGCCTTGATGATGCACAGAGCCTCCGGAGAAAGCTAATGCTAAGCTAAACCTCGACTCATCACGTGAAAACGAGAAATATGCACAAATAAAGTCAATAAAACCACCACACTCATAAAGCACCGTTTAACAATGATCACACACGGAGCCTGGCTTGTTGATTTCGTAGTTTATTGCTCACATTTCATCTACAGTGAGTCGTAGCCGAGTGGTTTTCTCCCGGAGCTAACAAGCTAGCCGCGATAAGCTAACGGGAAAATTCACTGAATACAAGCAGCATATTATGCATTGAAAACGTCACTAAAACAGGCAACTGCTTGAAGCAGCCTTTATGATGATGACACACGGAGCCTGGCTTGTTGATTTCGTAGTTTATTGCTCACATTTCATCTACAGTGAGTCGTAGCCGAGTGGTTTCTTTCTGAGCTAAGGCACCATTAGCCGCGACAGGCTAACAACCTTCACCTTCACGACATTCATTGAAAACAGGCAGCATATTATGCACAAATAACGTCAATAAAGCAGCAACTACTCGAAGCAGCCTTTACGATGATCACACAATGAGCCTGGCTTTACACATTTGTGGTTTATTACAGACTTTTCATCAACAATGAGCTGTATTCAATTATAACAAGCTAACGAGTAACCTCGAAAAACCATTGTCCACCTGCACAGATAATGTCCGTCTTTGAATCGTATGGGCTCCTGCAGATCCTGGTGTCGTCCATGGGGGTATAGTTAGAGATCCATAGGGCATGGCAGATGCAAAGAGAGAGCCTCCAAACAGCAGTTATTTTTCAGGCAAGAGCCCCTTCCAAGCGTCCGGTGTGGAAGGTTCGTCTCCAAATAATATCCTGTGTGGCCATTGTTCACAAAGTGATAAACAGTAGCTCCTTTCCAACAATAAAAATTAAAATGCACCGATCGTAGTTTCAATACTGTTGAGACAACGAGCGCAGTGTTGACAGCGTGTGGAGGGGGCGTGTCGGAAAGGGTCAGAGGTTCTTAAAGAGACAGAGGCCTATTTCAAGTCATTTGCTACCGCCATTTTGAAAGAGCAATTTTATACAAGGCAGATATTCTAATTTACTGCATTGACAGACCAACAGAAGGTTTCGTCATCATTGTAGTGTGATAGACTGGTGCTATGGGACTGAAAAAAGCATAATACCCCCTCTTTAACATGTTTAAACTCATTATAGTCCCTTAACCTCTTACCACCCGCCTAAACCAAATTCTTTCCTCGCGTTGTTGCTGTGTTGTGTCACCTTTTGTATGTTTTTTTTTCTTTCTTTTTTTTTTTTCATTTTTGTCACATTTTGGTTGAGTTTTTGTCATATGTTTTCTTTAATTTTTGACTTTAAAAAAAAAAAAATTGGTCACATTTTTGTAGAATTTTTGTCACTTTTTTGTAGAATTTTTGTCACATTTTTGTTGAATTTTTATCACATTTTTGTTGAATTTTTGTTGAATTTTTGTTGATTTTTTGTCACATTTTTGTAGAATTTTTGTCACTTTTTTGTAGAATTTTTGTCACATTTTTGTTGAATTTTTATCACATTTTTGTTGAATTTTTGTTGAATTTTTGTTGATTTTTTGTCACATTTTTGTTGAATTTTTGTCACTTTTTTGTAGAATTTTTGTCACATTTTTGTTGAATTTTTATCACATTTTTGTTGAGTTTTTGTTGAATTTTTGTCACATTTTTGTTGCGTTTACATCCTTGCTTTCTTCTTTTTTTTTGTGGCTATTTTGGTGTTTTTTCCCAAGACGCTTTTTGATTAGGGTAAAGCCAAACTGGAGAAAATGGGATCCGTTCAGGTGGGAGTTAAGAGGTTGAGGAATGTGTTAAGCATTGTAAAAGTGCACATGTAGGCAATTATTGTTGTTATTAGCCATACAAATCTAGCAAATCTCTTCACGACTATTGAGAGAGCTGATGAAAAGGAAGAAAAGCAGAAAAAATCACGCACATCCAAAGAAGGTAAACTTGCAGGTTGTATCCAAAAGTGAAAGAAAACAGGGTCCACATAAGAAGGAGCATCAATGAGTCTCTTCTCGGTTCATAATGGACTTTCACGCCAAACACTTGTGTTTCAATCCACACCATCAGGCACGGGGAGGCCTATGTAATAAGAAAGGAAAGGACTTCATTCGTATCGCACCTTTCACAAACATGGGACACATTCACTCCATACTCAGTGATGATAAGCTATGCATATGTGACAGATTTACATTTCAGAGCTGTCTCTTTTACTTTCTATATTTTTTTTCTCAGATCTACATGAACATTTGAGCCCGTGACACGACAGACAGTTGCTATGGTGTAGATATTACAGTATCTAAAGGAAACTATACAAACTAGGAAACCCTTAAAAACACTGTCTACATTGCCAGTGCAAGGTCATATTTTCTACTAGAGATTGCTGCAGATGTACTGATACAGAACTAGCATGGAAGCGATTTGGCTAAATGGTTGGTAAATGGAGGAGACTTTTGACCCGTCTCGTCTGGTCAAGGTTGAAATCGCCGTCTCGTCTCTGGCTTCGCTCGGATCTCCGAAAGTGGCCGTACTTATCCCCGCGTGCGCCGAGGACGTGATGTGATACAGCATGTTCTTTCCACGCTCTTCAGCGCTGAACAGAACGGCTCAGTAACCATGGCAACACCCGAGGGGCCTTCATCCGGGCACGGCTCTCGGCGCAAAGTGTGGAGTGGTTTACGACGCAGCCTTCTCTGTGCTGTGTGCGCGCTCTGCGGCTCCGAACGCATTGGCCTACAAGCTCCAACACCAGCTCGGGCCTTTGTCAAATTCAGGACATTCTGACCAAGCGTTGTGGGGGTTTGTAACAACGATTCTCCTCAGGCTTGACTTGTGACTTTAGTGGGAGCGGGGGCGTCTCCAGCTTGTTGAGATGTTGACTTAAAGCAGCAAAATGTAGCTTTGGTTCTTATTGAAATCTTTCATTGGATTATACGCTGCATAAGTTGCATTTTCTCAGTAGGAGGATATTTTTTATCGCTGGCAACAGTTTAAACCAAAATGTTACGCAGTGTGCCTTTAACCTCCTAACCCCCATCTGAACCGAAGCACATTTTCTTCAGTTTGGTAAAAGCGAGGAAAACGCAACAAAAAAGTGGCAAAAATGAGATGGAAAAAGAATGTGAAAAAAGTGACGACGATGCTGCAACAAAGCGAGGAATAAGATCCATTTAGATCAGTTTTGAAGGTCTTATCTTTCAAATGAGGCGCTACACTGACCTATAGGTTGTAAGCTCCAGTCCAGAAGCTTTTAGATTTGGGTAAAATGTGCTTGGTTAAAGGAGTGTTCAGGCAATATTCCATCCATCCATTTTCTTCCACTTTATCCGGGGCCAGGTCGCGGAGGCAGAAGTCTCAGCAGAGATGTCCAGACTTCCCGATCTAAGCTCACCTCCTCCAGCTGTTCTACACCAGGCCTGCTCAGACATAGTCCTTCCAGCGTGTCCTGGGCCTTCCACGAGGCCTCCTCCCAATAGGACATGCCCCGAACACCTCCCGAGGGAGGCGACCAGCAGGCATCCGAAACAGATGCCCGAGCCACCTCAGCTGCTCCTTTCGACGTGAAGGAGCAGCGACTCTACTCCGAGCTCCTCTCGGGTAACTGAGCTCCTCACCCGACCTCGAAGGGTGCGCCCAGCCACCCTGCGAAGGAAACACATTTCAGCCAATTGTATTGGCGATCTCGTCCTTTCGGTCATTACCCAAATCTCATGACCATAGGTGAGGGTGGGAACATAGATCGATCGGTAAATCGAGAGCTTTGCCCCGACTCAGCTCCCTCTTCACCACGACAGTCCGATACAGCGACCGCATCACTGATCCGTCTATCGATCTCACACTCCATCCGTCTCTAACCCGTGAACAAAACCCCAAGATGCTTGAGTCAGACTCTCCAC
Source organism: Gobius niger (assembly GCF_951799975.1). Taxonomy (NCBI): domain Eukaryota; kingdom Metazoa; phylum Chordata; class Actinopteri; order Gobiiformes; family Gobiidae; genus Gobius; species Gobius niger. The sequence goes on from NC_136858.1 coordinate 33,223,251, forward strand.
CGACCTGGAGAGGGGACGCCACCTTTGTCCGGTGGCGAACCATGGTCTTGGACATCTTTATTTATATTATATATTTACTTAAAGGGGGGGTATTATGCAAAATCGACTTTTTCAAGCTTTACATCATGTTATTATGTCACTCCCTCATTAAAAACATGCCTGAAGTGTTGCCTTGGCACATTCACATATTTTTGAGTAAAACTCTGATGGCAGCCATTTTAGGGATAGGTTTACCTGAGTCCTCCTAGGAACGCCCCCTACTCCTGGAGACGAGTAACCAACCACTGCTCCTCAGCAGAACCCCCTCCCCACTGATGCCACAGACAGTGTGTGGAGGGGGCGTGTCTGAAAGGGTCAGAGGTTCTTAAAGAGACAGAGGCCAATTTCAAGCCATTCACTACAGCCATTTTGAGAGAGCAATTTTATACAAGGCAGTTATTCTAATTTACTGCATTTACAGACCAACAGAAGGTTTGGTCATCATTGTAGTGTGATATAGACTGGTGCTATGTGATTGAAAAAAGGATAATACCCCTTCTTTAAGAGAAATGGGGAACAGTGCACATGTCCATTTAAGCAAATGTAGATAATGCAAGATTAAAGCGTTTGCTAAATTCCATCTGCAGACTCCCTGGCAAGTTTAAACATTAAAACACAAGCTATACAAAGACACTATGCACACATACAGTTGAACAACAAGGTGAAAGACATGCACATACACAGTCCTACTTTCTATTCGATCATAAAGCACATGTTACGTGTATTGCACTCATTTCTATTTCACTGATTTCTTTTGCATACATCCCTATTGCCCTCTTAACAATGTGCTCAGGACAGCGTGAACATACTAAAATGAAAGGCATTGCACATGCCCAACTAATAAGCTATGCCCGATATGCCACACATGCTCACAGTGTCTCCACAGCTTTTATCTCGTCGTGAGAAATGTACTTTCCCACACTGACAGAAGAATACAGTTCCATATCTGTGCCTCCTGGACTAACAGGATGTTTTGAGAAAAGATTGTACATCTCTGACCCCTGGGATGTACTGTGTTTGGAGATTTCGCCCTCTGATGCAGTGGATGAAAAAAAAGAAATATAAATTCAAGGGCCATTCGATACTTGTCATGATACTGTAGGCTATATAAGGGTTGTCGTTTTATGACTCGCTACAAACTGTGTTTTTGGCTCAAGTGGAAGAGCGGCTCATCGAAACCTGTCTCCCACAAGTGCAGTCCCAAGAGCTTTAAACCAAATGTGGAACGTCGTGGTCGATAATAAAATGTAAACCAAGAGAAAGCCTGCAAAGATATGGCATTTAAACCTGCAGTACGATTTTATTTGGTGTGTCTTCCCATTTCTCTTGTCCTCTGAAGCAGTTAAACCATAATTACACACCAGGTGACTCTCTCTCTCCCTCTCTCTCCTTCGCTCAGGAAAGGTCAGCGCAGACAGCTGTGCTTTACAGTAAAACATCTGCTTCACTTCTGTTTATAAACCCAAAGCCGCTCGCTCGCTCTGTTGGTGTCCTGTCTGCTCCACCGTGTCCAGGCAGGCTGTTCTTAAAGTCGACTGTCGCCTAAAATAATATTCCCCTGTAAAATATCTCAACGACGACAGACTTAAACAAACACGGACAAATGAATGAGGTGTGAGGAATAGTTTGAGTGGATAGACCGGATTTCTCGACAGGAGCCTTGACAGTTGGTGAAGAGCAGACAGATGGAGCACTGTATTGCAAGCATTTTGTACTTTATCATAACTCTATTGTCCATTTGTAAATTCTTAATTCATCCACAAATTCCAGATCTTGTATTTGTCCAGCACATCCCAAAGATTGTCAATGGGGTTAAGATCTATACTCTGTGGTGGCCATGAATGTGCCCGTGCCATCAGGGAAGAAGAAATCCATTGATGGAAGAACCAGGATGTTCAGCTGATCTCACTCTTTGGGCATATATGCTGCATATCGCTTAACTATTCAGTACTGCTCGAAGTTCTCAGCTTCTCACGTATCTACTCTACCCAGTACTCTCGGGTAGATCTTGGATTACGTAATTGAATTACTTTAGCTAGTTTCTTACGGTCAAAAGGACGAGGACAGAAGCTGCAGAGGAGAGAAGGAGAGGGTCAGATACATGAGAGAAACAGAGAAAAGTGTGAACAGTTTACAGTTACACTATTTTAAAGCCTCTGTCCTGTGTTTCAGATCTACTTTACCTTCTCCATGTGGGACCAGAGCCGATAAATGCCACTAAAGCTTTACAGGTAAGCAGGAGTTTTATAACTATTACAAATGTTTCATTCTCTGCTTTATCAATTTGCTAAAATACAAGCTTGTGTTAATGTGTCCTACAGAAGACAAACTCTCCTGAGCTCTTCCAACACCTCTGTCTGTCTGAAGATCATCATCTGCATCACTGGACACTGGACAAGTCCCAGTAAGTGTAGTATGTTTTTACAAAGTATGACATGAATCTTAGACCAAACATAAATGTAATGTTTCTCTTCCAGTGGGATCTCCAGCTCAGTGGAAGTGTCCACCTGCATCTGAGACAGCTCAACTCAACATTCAAGCTTCTGTATCTTCACCAAGGTAAGGTATTACATTGTACTATCTGTATCAAGTTTCAAGTTTCAAGTTTAATGGTTTTGTATAGCCCAATATCACAACAGAAGTCGCCTCACAGGGCTGCACCAAGATTACAAGATTAAGGCAATAAAACAGAGCAATAAATATGACAATTAAAAGTTCAGGTGAATCCAGGCAAATATAATGTCCAATAGGAGGTAGCGACGAGCGGCGCGGGTCTCCCCCGTCCTTAGACTCTCCAGCACGGCAAGGAAAAACTCAAAAACCCGGCAGGAGAAAAGAGAAACCTTGGGGAGAACCACAGAAGGAGAGATCCACTCCCATGGACGGACAGGCTATAGAGACCCAGGGCCGAAGGATCCCTCAGCAGACGGGCCAAGATCACAGACTGTCCAGTCCTCAGATTCCAGAATGCAGGGTTCCTCCGTTCACCCAGGTTCCTCCGTTCGATCTAGACAGGCACTCCCGAGGGGGAGTGGGACAGGAGACACCATGTGAATAGTGATGAACAGATAAATTAAATATTGTATCATAATAATTATCATTATTATATATCAAGTATCATTGCCTATGGAAAGATTGATGTCCCTGGTGGAATAATGGTTAAGGTTAGGGTACTGTATTTTATCTGTGACAATGTCTCTATTGAAACAGTGGTCTCTGATGCTGCTGCCGACGTCTGTTTCTCCAGCCCTGTCCCTGCTGCCGACTTCTGTGTCCTCAGCCCTGTCCCTGCTGTCGACCACAACAGCCCTCATGCTTCTGTCTCTTCAAGATACAGTAAGTACAAAATGGACATTGGGAACTTTTTTGGAACCTAGCATTTTATAATGAGTGGGCAGTTCGTCTAACAGGGCGGACCAGGCACTGGGCCTGCCAGTGCAAACACGCCAATAGTGTTACTGAACCTAGACCTGGCCAACTGCAGCAACGCCAGATCAGAACAGCTAGTACAATCTGGGGGGCAGGGGGAGTGCACCTCTACTGTCTTACAATTTTGGGCAGATGGCATGAACATCTCACCCACAGAATGCAACAATGGCTCAGATTGCACTGACTGGCTGCCTCGGTTCCGACAGTCTACCTGAAGGGCAGCTATGGCTTCACTAATAGCTTACCACCACCGGAGTGAATGACTAATGACAGTGTAGCGCTTTGACAAAACTTGCCAACATAGGTTTACAAAGCACAATTCCAGTGTAAGCCATTATTATGTCTAGTTTGTAAACCTAGAAGATAGCTAAAATCATTTGCCTACAGCAGGGGTAGGCAAGTTTTCTTAACGGAGGGCCAATTTTTTTTCATTGTATAAAGACCGAGGGCCGAAGCCGCCAATTTTAGGCCAAAGTAAAGCACTGCACTGGAAAAATGGCCCTCTTAACTGAGATAAATGACTTAAAATTGCTTGAATAAAAGGTTCTTTATGTTGAATTTGAGTCTGTTTGGACTAATCTAAGATAAAGATAAAGCTAAAGATACAAATGCTGATGCCAATGGAGCAAGCATAAAACCCACTTTGAAATCAGACAAATGAACTTTTACCTTTAAAAAGATTTGTTTTTCACTTGAAATTATACAATATAATCTGAATTAAGAGAATAATGACTTGTTCCATTGGTGATAAAATGTTTATCTGATCTCAGCCCAGACCAAATCTACTAGTTAGTTCGAGTAGGTTTCTGTCATTTCTTCCTTAAAATTATTTTTATTTTACATAATATGACCTAATTGGGTGTATTGACAGTATTTCTCCCATTTAACCCAAAAAATGTTCAAGTACTTTCTGATTTGTGTCACGTTGCCTACCCCTGGCCTACAGTTTTAAACAATATCAAGTAGAAATCTTAGCAATACAAAGAACAGAATCGTACAGAGCCCTCGAGTGAAAGTGTCCCGTTACGTTTCCGCAGGTAAAAACACGTGTTTCAAAGCTCAGACATTTTTTGGAGCCGCAAATATCCAGGAAAAAAAAAGCGCGAACAAAAGAGTTTCTGTGTTGTGCGCGAGACAGCAGTGACCACAGGAGGCGCGTCATGCTGCTGGGGGTGGCTTGAACTGAACTGACGCCAAAAAAACGCCTTTCATGCTGATTCCCGGGTGTTAGGCAAACTGTCTGGTCCATTGTGCTCAGGGAAGACATTTAAAAAAAAATACTTATTAACTACAATTGTGAACCGGTCCCGTGATGATGCTGCCTGACTACTGACGGCTCATTATTGTTCCTAAGCAATAAGGGCGCTATCTGAATGCTTGGGCATGAACTTCAGAGCCAGTGAACTGTAAAAGTTAGTGATTTGAATCGTTATACAAGTAAAACCGATGAAGTGTGGCATCAGCCCACTTCTGCAAGATGTCTCTGCTGAGCCATCTGGCAGCTCTCGCCAACCTCGCTCTGCCATTCTCTGAAGAAGGCAGTTAATGTGATTTATGGCTCTTGGTTTATGTTGCTGAAAGTACAGATTCTCCCAGGTAAAGGTTGCTCGGATTTCTTTATTTTTCATTATTGCAAAAAAAAAAAATGAATGAGGAATCCACAAAATCAACACGTTTGTTCCGAACTCTCCTAAAATCATTTTTTGGCATCTGAACAGGACAAGTTTATTGATTCACAACTCGCAGGGTCACTTTTCAAGGTCACTGTTACAGAAATGTTAGTAAACTAGCCTGTAAGTTTTTGGAATTGATAGAAATGCTTCAGAAAACACTTCTGTTGAAAGTAGAAAGTACCAATCAGTTTAAATAAGTGGAATGAATAATAACTCGGCAACACGTTGGGGACAAACCTCCTTCCTTGGTGAGAGTGAATCGCATTGACAATACATCTGCACAATGGCACCTATTGATCTAAAGCAGGGGTAGGCAAGTTTTCTTAGCGGAGGGACGATTTTCTTTATTGTAAATAGACCGAGGGCGCTGATAATTACGATTATTAGCCCAAAGTGAAGCACAGCACTGGAAAAATTACCATCTTAAATGAAATAAATGACTTAAAATGGCTTGAATTCATCAAATTCTATGTTGAATTTGAGTCGGAACAAAACAAATAATTGTATTTCCCTTGAAATGACACAAAATTATCTGAATTAAGAGAATAACTACTACTACCAGAGGTTTTATCTCATCTAAGACCAGACCAAATCTACTCAAACCTTAGATTTCATCTCTTAATTCAAGTAGATTTATGTCATTTCTTCCTTAAAACGAGTATTCTTTTTCCAGTGGACTTCCTTGAAATGCCAGTGTTCCTAATATATGGCCTAATTGGGTATATTAACAGTATTTCTACCTTTCCCCCTCCCATTTTACTCTAATAATGTTAAAAGTACTCTCTGATTTGTGTAATAATGTTTCTCAAAATCATCTTGAGGGCCAGAGGTTCTGTGCTGGAGGGCCGGATTTGGCCCTCGGGCCTGACGTTGCCTACCCCTGATCTAAAGTGTGCGTTTTCACACTTTTAAAGGAATAGTTCACAGTTTTTCCATATGCGTTGATACGTACCTGTCTGGTCTTTGTGCGTGCCTTCAGTCATGCAAAAAGACCAAAGATGTTGTTAGCATTTGGCCTCTCCCAGTGCTTTCCTATTGCTCTAAACGGGTTGAAGTTAGAAGCTACCACGTTCTTCCACGGGCATCCACAAAGACCAGACAGGTACGGATCAACTCGTCTAAGCTCAGTATGGAAAAACTGTGAACTAGTCCTTTAAAACAAACTAAATTGAAAAAAATCTACCTTTCAAATGAAGTGGAATAAAAGTAATAAGTTCTCAACCAAAACACTGTTGGAGGTCATATATCAAGGCAGGTGTCAGGCCCCGATCGACAGGGGTGCAAAAGGGGGCATTGCAACCTCTTTTTTTTATTGCAAGAAGTGCATATTTACAAAGATACAGAGGGAACATAAGACATTAAAAAAAGGAAAAGAAAGACATAACAAAACAACACACATGAGGTATGACATAGGACAGTAGACAGGTATATTATAGGGGGGGTATTATGCAAAATCGACTTTTTCAAGCTTTACATCATGTTATTATAAGACAAGATAAGATAAGATAAGATAAGATGATACTTTATTGATCTCACAGATGGAGAAATTGCATTCGATGAGAGAGCATCCGGCAGCAGCACCCATTCAGTGCGCACCACTCTTTTTCCACTCTTTTTTTTTTCTTTGGTGAAAGATCGTTGTGTCGCGACCGCCATCTTCACTGTTTTGTTTACAGGAGGAGCACTGGTTGATGGGAAATTCGTAGACGATGACCACGGCGGTGGAGCTCTTGCACTTGGCCACGATGTTCTTGGCCACACAGGTGTAGTTGGCCGTGTGGGACAGACGCGCCTGCTTGATGATCAGGTTTTGGTCCACGGTGATGTAGAAGTTCCTGTCCTCGGCTGGGTCGATGATCTCGTTGTCCTTCAGCCACTCCACCCGCATGACCTTGGAGGATGGAGAAACTGTAGCTGCCCTCGGTCTCCTCTGATCATCTGAAACGGTGCCCGTTGGGCTTGTCCCCGTCTCAGAGCGTGGTGTCCTGCACTGGTCAGCTCCACCTCGTCCTTCCTCTTCCTCCTGCACAGCTCCCTCCACAGTCTATCACCATCTCCTCGTTAGTCCTTTTTGTTGTTTCCTGTAGCTTCTCTTGTGTCCTCCGTGCTGCAGGTGTGGGGGATATGTCATTCCCTCATTAAAAACATGCCTGAAGTGTTGCCTTGGCACATTCACGTATTTGTGAGTAATCTGTAAAAACTCTGATGGCAGCCATTTTAGGGATAGGTTTGCCTGAGTCCTCCTAGGAACGCCCCAACCTCCTGGAGACGCCTCCGAGCTTTCGTCACCAGCCGAGTAACCAACCACTGCTCCTCAGCAGAACCCCCTCCCCTCTGATGCCATAGACAGCGTGTGGAGGGGGCGTGTCTGAAAGGATCAGAGGTTCTTAAAGAGACAGAGGCCTATTTCAAGACATTCACTACAGCCATTTTGAGAGAGACATTTTATACAAGGCAGTTATTCTAATTTACTGCATTTACAGACAAACAGAAGGTTTCGTCATCATTGTAGTGTGATATAGACTGGTGCTATGTGATTGAAAAAAGCATAATACCCCCTCTTTAAGCAGTAAAAATAAATAAGAAATAAATACTCGTAATACAAGTAAGGGAGGGAACTACTACTCGTACCATTAGTGCCACCGTCACCATAACCACCACCACTATTAACCTCATTTTGAAATGTTTGCACCCTCAGTTATTGTGTCGAGAATCTCTATTTGCAACCTTTTGAAACTCCATACAATCCTCAGTCGTTTTGTGCTGGAGCCGGTGCTGCAGGTGCTAAATAGCAAGTGCAAGGTGGAAAATATAATGAGCTATTTAGTGGCCATGATGCACAAAATAGCTACCAATAGATACCATTTGAAGTTGCCTGTTTTGCAGTATGGGCCCCAATACTTTTACATAGTAATGCAAATCTGCTATGTAAAAGTTAGAATGCTACGTGACTAAAAAATGCACAAATGACTCTGCTGATCCACTTTTGCGCGTGGCACTGGTTTTGCACATGAGCAAACGCTTGGTAAATGACCCCTTGTAAGTTCAGATCCCTCCGTTAATTTTCAAATAACTTTACAAAATACTTGATTTAAGACGCCCGCTTGTAACCCCATGTTATTCGAGAGCCGTAAACAAATCGCTGGGACTCCATATTTGTTCACATCATGCTGTTGCTTGTGTTCCTTCAGTGCATCTGTGTGGGTTTCGCACTCTTCAAGCCGTTCATGTTAGCGAGCCGTTAAAACGATTCTGTCACGGACGTCACATCGCTGCAGCAATGTCTACAAACTGTCGCTCATAAAACGGTTATTGTTTGCCGTTCCGTGTGACTGGGACGCAGCTGTATCCAAGTCGACAAATGTTTAACCTGGGAGTGGTTCGCTGAGCCACGTCGACTGCAGCTGAACTCCAGGGCATTCGGAAAGGTTAATGAGTGAGAGCTTATAGATGTGTCAAAAATGCCTCCGTGCGTTTTGTTTGCAGATTATGTCTTCATAATAGTTTCATTGAGTGTTGGGAAGTGGCACCAGTGACAGATTATCCTGCACGGTGAGTTTGAGTTTCGGTCCTAACAATTCACTGAATGTCTCTCCCTGCTCTTCACCTCCTTTCGCCCTGAACTGCCCTGTACATAGTGAAGCATACGGGCCCAAAACATTAGAATGTCGAGAGACTTCCACAGAAAACTACTTTGTCAAATATCTGTCTACCAGGAATCATGGGAATTGAATGATACGTGATATGAAAATCATCAAACTCTGGCCCTCGAGTTGATTTTGAGAAATATTATGACCCAAATAAGAGGTTAAATGCTTATTAAAGTACTCTAGAAATGTGAAAAATACTGTCAATTCCTTAAAATGTCTTGGCAGAGCACCCTTTTAGGCCATAATCCTGAAAGAATAATCATCTAAAGGAAGAAATGACTTAAATCTAACCCTAACCCTTATTAAGAGATTAAATCTAAAGTTTGGGTAGATTTGGTCTGGCCTTAGAGCAGATAAAACCTATTCTTGCCAATGGAACAAGCATGTTTTTTTTAAAGGTTTTTTCTTAATTCAGATTATTTTGTATCATTTCAAGTGAAAAAGAAATGTTTTTTACAGTAAAAGTTAATTTGTCTGATTTCCAGTGGGATTTCTATTTGTTCGATTGTCATTAGTGGTTTTATCTGATCTTAAATTTACTCAACTTTAACATTATTCATTCAATCAAGCAAATTTTAAGTCATTTATCTCATTTAAATTGGAAATGTTCCCAGTGTATATGATGTACAACACTGGCATATGTAGAACGTTGCTTCAATTGGAGGGTCCGGCCCTTGGTCTTTTGACGATGAAGAAAACCGGCCCTCCACCGAGCAAACTTGCCCACCCCTGCTATAGACAGTCAATTTGTGTGAACTCTTCCAGGAAAAGAAACATCCTTGTTATATAACACTTGTAAGTAGTAAGTAAGTGCTTTGTTTGTCATTATACAATGGAGCTGGAGGGTTAGAGCTGGGTAGCACTGTTAAAGTGCGTAATGGTTTTATTGCTTTTGAAAATATGACTTTTTTAGATGGATAACATCAGTTGCAAGTTCATCAGTTGCATGATTATCATTTTATTTCACTGAAGGAGCAATTTTAATGAAGAAAACGTTGGGCAGAAAAGTTATTTTTATTTGGATTTTAAAGCCACTGACAGGAAGTGATAGAAGAAGGTAACGTTTCATAGCATTTTGATGGTTAGTGCGAGACCGTCCCTCCCGAGCTTACGATCTGGCTCTAACCCTTCCCCATTGACTTAACATGGTCGGCACGGCAACAGTTTAAAATTGTTTACCTTCTTCTACGGCACTTCCTGTCGGTGTCCTATCAGGAAGTGAAACTATAAACAAGAAAGCTGGGTACAATCTTCAGCAAAATTTTAAATATTATCGTGTTGACTATGCATGCGTCTAATGTGCACTTGAAACGATACCACTATGGTATCGGAAAAGGAAAAGTTTAGGTAGTACCTGGAAAAAAAAGGTTTCCTTAGAGACCAAGTATTGACGCAGGGACAGCATTTAAAGGGGGGGTATTATGCAAAATCGACTTTTTCAAGCTTTACATCATGTTATTATGTCATTCCCTCATTAAAAACATGCCTGAAGTGTTGCCTTGGCACATTCACGTATTTTTGAGTAATCTGTAAAAACTCTGATGGCGGCCATTTTAGGAATAGCTTTGCCTGAGTCCTCCTAGGAACGCCCCCACCTCCTGGAGACGAGTAACCAACCACTGCTCCTCAGCAGAACCCCCTCCCCACTGACGCCACAGACAGCGTGTGGAGGGGGCGTGTCAGAAAGTTTCAGAGGTTCTTAAAGAGACAGAGGCCTATTTCAAGACATTCGCTACAGCCATTTTGAGAGAGCAATTTTATACAAGGCAGTTATTCTAATTTCCTGCATTTACAGACCAACAGAAGGTTTGGTCTTCATTGTAGTGTGATATAGACTGGTGCTATGTGATTGAAAAAAGCATAATACACCCTCTTTATCATCATTGTTCTGTTTTCTGGTTCTATATGACAAATATTTGAGTATAGGTATCGGAAAGAGTATCGTCCAGGTATCGGCATCGTAAACCAAATATCATTAATGTGCATAATACTCGTTTTGCACATGAGCAAACGCTTGGTAAATGACCCCCCTGTTTATTTGCTGTTTATTTCTGTTTATTCCAAATGTCACATTCCAACAATCTTCCCAGGACGTTTTATTTCTCAGGAACCAGTCTTTCAAGTTTAGAGGACAGACTGTGGTGTTTACTTCAAACAGGCAGTGTGATTGTAGACACATAGACGCGTGCTTACACAACAAATAGCTCTGTCTCAGAATAATCCCGTTCTTCCTGGAGTCGTGACGCGCAGCTTGTTCCAGAGCTGCTTTGAAATGCCACTTTAGGCCCTGGTTTCCTGTCAGTGATCGATGGGAGCACATGGCACAAACACATACAGAGAGCTGGAGTTTCGTCGTCAACACCTAAACTTATGTTACAATATGAAAGAAGAGGAAAATTGATAGAAAAAATTAAATTGTGACGTCTATGTTGTATCTGGAGGAGTCTCAGTAATTGGTTTGGATCCTGTTCTGGCTTCAACCTCTGCCTGTGTGAATAAATGATTGTGTGAATGGTGGTGGTCATTCAGAGGATTTAGATCACAATCTACAAAGATAACTAAAACTAAAACTACCCCAGGCGAGACGGTTAAACGACAAAGTCAGAGTATGAATAGTAGATGACCAATAGGAGGAGTTGCAGGAGAAAAGTGGAACAATTGTGTTGGATTTGATCACAGAGCTGCGTCAGACCTGATACTGTTTTACAATCTCATCTTCATTTACAGGACATTATTGTTGCAACATCACATTCAATAATGAATCTATCATTCACATACACATTTTAAAAGGACAAAAGTGAACATCATTGTCACTATCCACTGAACAGTCTAATAGCTGCTGCAATGAAGGTGTTTCTGAAATGCTCAGACTGGCACTTTGGTGCCTTGAGTCTCTGACTAATGGCGCTGCTGTTGATCACCTCCAGGGCATGAAGGGGTGGGAGGTATTACTCATAATAGCCTTGAATTTTGAGTGCATCCTTCCCTCAGCCACTCGCTGGATTGTTGGAAGGACCGATCCCACCACAGATGCTGCCTTCTTAATAAGATGAACATATGGTGAAATCATAAATGTTATTTTATTTTGTGTATTTGATGTGGACACAACAATAGCATTGGACAAACCAGATACATTGTTTAATAATAATCAAATTTTATATCATCTTAATGCCTATCTCTAGCCATACATTTGCATGTTTTCATGTCTACAGGTTAATAACCTGGACATGGCGTCACTATTCAGGAAGCCTAACAGCCGAAGGCACCGGAAGTTCCTTACTGTAATGGACTTTCCATAAAACCCTTTTCCCGTCTTTAAAGAGGGGGTATTATGCTTTTTTCAGTCACATAGCACCAGTCTATATCACACTACAATGACGACCAAACCTTCTGTTGGTCTGTAAATGCAGTAAATTAGAATAACTGCCTTGTATAAAATTGCTCTCTCAAAATGGCTGTAGTGAATGTCTTGAAATAGGCCTCTGTCTCTTTAAGAACCTCTGACCCTTTCCGACACACCCCCTCCACACGCTGTCTGTGGCATCAGTGGGGAGGGGGGGGGGGGGGGGGGGGGGTTAATGAGGGAATGACATAATAACATGATGTAAAGCTTGAAAAAGTCAATTTTGCATAATACCCCCACTTTAAGTCATTATTGAACCCAGGCTTGTCACATGTGCTTGTCTTAACTTGCACAATTTTCGCTATTCTTTTTCCTTTCGCTATTTTGTCTTTTATTTTCTCCCTATTATAAATAGAGCTTCAGTTAGCCTGCGCTGAGGGTGGCAATGAGCAAGGCCACCCTCACTCAGTCCTTCGCTATTCTACAGTCGATGCCACACAGATATATCATAGTGGACATTTTCAAATATCATCGAATGAACTGGGTTGGTTGAGATGAGGACATGATGCTTCAGTCTTTAGAAGTTTGATCACGCTCTCGTATTCCCAGACACAAATTTGACGTCTATTTAATCTCCGGCCGCTCCCACACTGCGCTAATCCCAGCTGCCTTTTTTGTTTACATTTTCACTCATTAGAAGAGTCTTTGTTCCAGACTGGGGCAAAGCAGGGAGTGAGGAAAAGAAAAGAAGAAAAGAAATGTCCTCAATCAACCCAATCAGGTCGACAATATTTGAATATCAGAACTACGATGGATAATCCCATGACGACGACAAAACCTACAGAGGAACACCGGAGGCGGCTGTTGCCTCCATTCACTCCTTCTTCATCTTCAGTTTTATTTTCTGTTTAGTCATCTTTCCTCAGAAACATTATTCACTTCTCTAGGAATTTCTCTCATCTTTTTTTCCCTCCTGAGCCACATCTGAATGGCTTTTTACCAAGAACCACTAAATGAGTTCCACGGAACAAATATCAAGTGAAAACAGACTCCCAGGAGTTGCACTTACCTTTCCAAATATGACTTTGATTTTGTATGTCCCATCTGCTAAAACTATGTCTACCTCCTTATCCTGATGTTGTATTTGTATATTTGAGCAGCTGCACTCTCTCCTCGCAGCAAGAAGGTCCTGGGTTCAGTTCTCAAGCCAAAAACTTAATGTCCGGTAATATACTCACTTATATTATGATGTTTCATCCACCAGTGAGCCGGAGATTTCTAGTAAATAACTCCCTCATCTTTCACTTGCATATTCATTCACAAATTTTGACAGTTTGGTATCCATGTGTAGCACAAAAGGCGACCGAGATGACCCTGTGATCCAAATATGGTCAATAGGAGACCGCTGTGGCCATAGTCGCGGCTGAAGATGTTACAAATAGGCAGGAGCATGCACAGACTTTACAAAACTTTCCTTTCTTGTACTTAACAGTATTCTGAAGGTTTTTTCAGTCATTGGGCTTTGACCTGCAAAAAACAAGGCAAAATTCACAGATTTGATCACAATAAATAGTTTATTCAAAAGCCAAACAAGGTATCCAAAATACCTTCTGGATGAGCCTTTGTAACTAATATATCAACAAAGTAAAAAACGTATATTTAAACCGGGCTCTATCCCTGCAGTATCTCGCCTTAAGTCCCATCTGGTAAAATTTCGGTCTAAAAACATCCGTGACGATTTAGTGGGCTTACTCTATTTTTGTGCATTGAGCAAACAGTAATTTTTCTCCCTTAATGACTCTCCCGTAGCAGTCCAATTTTCCTCCGCAGCGCTGCATTATTGAACTGTATAAATATGTATTAACCTGTGACAAAAGCGTCCCACGGCAAGCTGCTGCTGCTGCTGCTGCTGAAACCCGGCACCAAACTGAGAGGTGATCAAAGCCCCGTACGATGAAACGGATCGATAAAACCAATTTAAATCAGCCGCGTTCGTCAATATGGCCGACAGGGATGAGGAACGAGCCGAGGCATCAAGGACAAGGGAGGAGACTTCTCACTCACGCAGCTGGAGACGTGCCAAACCCTCGTCTCCAGCCATTCACCCCAATAACCACAGGAACAGGTGGGACAGGCCTGTTTCAGGGAGATTTACTGCTGTATGTAAAGATAATGGAGGTTTAAAAGGCCTATAGAAAAACAATAACAAGCATGTCAGCGGCTGAAAGGGGAAATGGATGCTGTAGTGGCTTTGGCAAAGCAGATTTAGTTTTAAATCCTTCGCTGGGGGTCTCTGGCGTTTTGGAATGTTATTTAGACACAGTTTTCAGTATAGACCTCCATACATACTTCTTTAAATTGAAGAAGTTGGAATAATGTTTTGTCATTCTGTGTAGGCTTGTTATAAAAGTAGACATTTGTGCAAAGGTCCTTTGTGCACAGTCCATTTGATTTTCACTCTTTATTAGTTTATGGAGAAAAGTCTGCTGCAAATCCCACAATCACAATCACAAACTCTAGAGGCCATTCATCCATCCATCCATTCATCCATCCATCCATCCATCCATCCATCCATTTTCTTCCGCTTTATCCGGGGCCGGGTTGCGGGGGCAGCAGTCTCAGCAGAGATGCCCAGACTTCCCGATCCACGCACACCTCCTCCAGCTGTTCTGGGGGGACCCCGAGGCGACACCAGGCCAGCTCGGAGACATAGTCCCACCAGCGTGCCCTGGGCCTTCCACGAGGCCTTGTCCCACTCGGTCATGCCTGGAACACCTCCCGCGGGAGGCGACCAGGAGGCATCCAAAACAGATGCCCTAGCCAAAACATTGCCCACACTGGTCTAAGATTAAAATAAATCTAGCAACAAATTCATAAATGTTTTTGGAATGCTGAATCTTTATTTAAATTTTAATCCCAGGACTGGTGTTTCTCTGGGGTTTTTTGCGTCGATGTTTAGTCGAGCTCAATCATGTCCACTGGGTTTGCGTCAATGTCCAACAGCGGCAGTGCGTCGCGGGACACTGTGTAGTCGGACATGTTGCGGAGTCCAGAGATGACGCAGCAGTTCAGAGCGCTCCTAAAGACGTCCATATCACAGACAGTGGTCCAGGTGTTGAGCAGGTGATCATAGGACTCCACGTTGAAGGTAGTGCTGAGGCCGTTGTAGCCTCCAGCGGCGAAGATACGATCGTCCACCACCTCAATGCCGAAGTTGCTGCGAGGAGTGTGCATGGACGCCACCTCTCGCCAAGTGTTGTCGAGGGGATTGTAGGTCTCCGCGCTGCTGAGACGGATATTTCCATCAAATCCTCCAACAGCATAGATTTGCCCTGCGCACGCGATGACAGCGACGCCACTGCGCTGGATAGTCATCGGAGCGATCATCGTCCACTGGTTGGTTTCTGGGTCGTAGCACTCTGCTGTCTGAAGACACTCAGTGCCATTGAAGCCTCCACAAATGTAAATCTTGCCATTGAGCGTGGCACAGTTGGCGTCACTCCTCTGCTCGTTCATGGACGCGATCTGAGACCATCGGTTGGCCTCCGGATCAAACACTTCGGCTGTGCTCTGTCGTGTTTGTCCGTTGAATCCGCCCATAGCATAGATGCAGTCCTTCAGCACCGTGACGCTCACGTAGCAGCGCCGGTGGTACATCGGGGGCATCTCGTGCCAAGTGCGGGTACCCATGTCCAGACGTCGCATGCTGTTGAAATGCTCCATTCGGTCGAAGCCTCCAACGCAGTAGACAGACCCTTTGAAGAACACAGAGCCGTGGTACGCTCTCGGCCTCTCCTGGTGAATAGTCACATTAACCCAGCGACCGACCTTGTAGTCATATGCCTCGATTGCATTGGTCGGGTCGCCGCCGCTCCAACCGCCGATAGCCAAGAGGATGGCTCCAGGAAGTCGGGGGCAGATCAGGGGGTTGCTGTAATTTCTGTTGACAGCCATCTCATTGGCAGCCTGCATGGAGCTGGCCACAGTGGTCAAGCAGCGGTAGTTATTCTCCACCAGCGCGTTGCAGACAACGTTTCTCCGAATGTAGTCAAAGGGTATCTGAGCGATGCGCACCTTTGTCAACAGCTGAGGGAATTTGCTTTTGCGCTCCTCCAGGGCATGGTTGGTCCAGTGCAAAACTGCCTCGAACACGGCAGACTCGTCTTTCACGTTGAGCTCGTCGGCCTCAGTGATGCGGATTAGCTCTTGCACCGTGAGCTCCTGGAACTCCTCGCAGAGAACCATCTCCTCGAAGTGGTTCATCATGTAATGCCAGGCCAAGTCCCTCGTGTCTGGCGAAATCACAAAATCGGTGAACCTCCAAATGCCAATGCAGTTGTCGGGGCTCAACTGACCCTGCATGAACTCGAAGCACATTTGGACCAGGTCGACGAGATCGAGCATGTCGGCGGCCATCACTAAATCCTGAGCGTTGTTCTCGGAAATGGTGATGGATTCTGTGTAGATGTATTCGAGCACAAGTGCCATGATTTCTGAGGACATCCCACCAATCCTGAATTCTTTGCTGTTATCATTGTCCCAGCGCATAAACATGGCTCTGAAGAAGTTGCTGGACCTGCAAAGAATGACTTTATGAACTGGAAATTTGTCATTTTCAACTTCCAGCACAGCGTCACAAAAAAGGTTTTTGCGACGGATCTCTTCCAACGCAGTTTTATATGTTTGGGGGGACGAAGACGCTGGGCTACTCATGTTTGGGCGCTTGCGCAGGGTCGCGAACGACCACAGTTTCAGGACGCAGGGGCGAGGGGCTGGTTCGAAAGTGCAGGTGTGTGTGAGGAAGAGCGCCTTGTGCGTCTGGCGGTTGACCCATCCAGAGCTGAAATGATGGAAGTCTCTGCATGTATTCCATATGCAAATGTGAAGGTCCCAGAATGAGCGTCGCTATGATGTTGCTATGATGTCGCTATGATGTCGCTATGATGTCGCTATGATGTCACTAATGGAATGTTATATATGTTAAAAAGGTTGCATTCACCTTATAGAATTCTATCTCAGTTGTAGGGCAGGTTCCAATGCAAGTCTATGGGAGAGAAACCATCTATGAAATAAATTTCCCAAAAGAAAATGCACAAATATTTTCCTTTATCATCATTTGATAGTGATTCGGTTCACACACCTGTCCGTTCTACTGACCAACATCAAGCAAACGTTTTTTGAACATTGTTACCACTCTTGGACGCCTTTATGAGGAAATAATTAGACCATAGTTCACATGTGCTGGAAGAGAGGACTTTGAACTTTGTGACAGTTTTTGTTTCATGTGAATTATCCCACGGATTGCAGAGAAATTTGCAATATAAAAGGACTAGAAATCTGTGTTTTGATAGATACAATAGTTACCAGACGGCATCTCTGGAATCGCCCATATATGGTCATGTTTGAAAGCAGTTAAGAGGGAAAACAATTTGTAGAAAAATCTAAACTTTCTCTAATTATTCAAAAATGACTTTATATATTAACAAATGCTGAATTCTTAATATAGTTTTTCTTGCTAAATAAAGATACAAAGATTTGGAGAGGAGCAAAGTGGTTCAACAGCCCATAAAAACATAAATAACGGAGAATGCTAACACGGTGCTTCATGTTAACATCGTGCTAATGCTAACGGAAAGCTAGCCCTAGCCGCGACTGCCGTTTTTTCACTTCTACTGAACAATCTGCTGTGAGAAAATATCCATATGGGCCCGATTTACACTTGGATGCATGCCTTTGATGCAAAGCTTAGATGGAGGAAGTTGTTTTTTAGAGCGAACGGATTAAAGGAGAAAGGAAACAGCTAAATTGACGGGACGCTGATGTCGTTCGTCGTAGCGAAAGTTCTCATAAACAAACCTGAGCGTGTGAGTGTTTTAAAGGCTTGTTGTCATCATTCAGTGTTCATTATCTATCCATCATTTCCGGAAAAAAAGACGATGAAAAAAATAAATCTATGAATTACTGACCTTGTTGATGCCCATAAAAATTACCGGACATCCTGCGGTGCTTTCAGCTTTACCGACATCCTCAGGTAATTCTAATGTGAATCCTGTTCTAACCCAGCATCCCTTTTCCTAACCCTAACCTTTATCCTAACCCTGCCCCTAATCTTAATCCCTAACCCTAAACATTTGCAGACTGAAAACAATGCATTTGGATTGTAAATCCAATGAGATTTATAAAGATAAATACTGAGAATAAATAAGAAATGATTAAAATAATCCCACCTGGAACCACTAAAGTGTAATGTGCAACAAAGGGGAGACACTATAGGCACAACTCATTTTTTTTTCAGTTTTCAGGTTTTGGGCCAAATTGGTCTCTGAACATATAAGCTTTCACCCGGAAACAGAAAATATGCCTTCACAATAACATGTTTAAATATTGCGCTGATTCAATGTCCCCCATAAACTTATATGGGACAATGCAATTTCAAGGGCCTTTTTCTCAAAACACATTTTTCTGTCATTGTGGCGACACTATGTCCATGTCAGTAGGACCTAAAGACTTCAAATTTTCCAGCCTTGGACTGAACAATATTTGGAAGATTTTTTCAGAGGGATTTTTTATTATTTAATCCCTAGCCCCATTTATTGAGTTTTGAATGTCAAAAAATTAGGCGAGAATTTAATTTTTACAAATTTTTCCACTATAAAACAGCTTATTTTAACACTAAAAAAGAAATCCTAAATCCCCTCTGAAAACGTCTTGGTACCTCATTCATCAATAAAATGAAACCATAAATTTGAATGTAGCTCTATCCATTATTCAGATTTCGTCACCGAAAAGATGGGAAATTTGGGGCATTTTTAGGCATAAAACACCTTGTTCTTATATGAAAAGATAAAATGACAGAAAACTTGCAATGTATTTTTTCTCACATTTATGCCGGTGATCGACAGCAAAAGTTTCATATTGATATCTGTAAATATACATTTTTTCCCTACTCACCTGCAGTGTCTCGCCTTAAATGTAAAGGATATATTTCATGTGATCTTTGAATAATTTATCAACGCAAAATGGCACATAGATGAGGGCGACTTCAAACTAAGCCGTTTTACCATTGTCCCACCGTCACCTGACCCGTATGTTTCCAGTCTGGACCTCTTCTCGCTCTCTTTACGGGTAACATTTAGACCCTGTTGTAAATCCTGACAGGTCAACATTGTTTCAAGGCAGGCCCAACCTTGAGTCCCAAACACTCCCACCGACATCCCCGTCGCGTTTCAAAAGGACCACCCAAGGAGGCCAATCTTTACAAAGTATTTAAACCAGCGCGGAGGCGGGTCTGCTTTCTCGCCCTCCTGTCTCCGCACTCAAAGCAACAAAGCGAAACACATTTGTCAAATATCCCTACACAGAGCCTACAATCATACTTTTTAGCAGTACACTTGGAGAAGTAAGTGTGTTCAGGCTGTTTACCTTCTCAAGTCTCAGCTGAAAGTGGATTTGAAAGTGTGGTGAGAGCGGCTACACTTCATTTAATCCCAGGGCAATCGTTGGGAAAATTGGGGAATAAATAAAGAAGGCACCAAACATGAAAAATGTTTTAAAGAGGGGGTATTATGCTTTTTTCAATCACATAGCACCAGTCTATATCACACTACAATGATGACCAAACCTTCTGTTGGTCTGTAAATGCAGTAAATTAGAAAAACTGCCTTGTATAAAATGTCTCTCTCAAAATGGCTGTAGTGAATGTCTTGAAATAGGCCTCTGTCTCTTTAAGAACCTCTGACCCTTTCCGACACGCCCCCTCCACACGCTGTCTGTGGCATCAGTGGGGAGGGGCTTCTGCTGAGGAGCAGTGGTTGGTTACTCGACTCGAAAGCTCAGAGGCGTCTTTACAGATTACTCAAAAATATGTGAATGTGCCAAGGCAACACTTGTTTTTAATGAGGGAATGACATAATAACATGATGTAAAGCTTGAAAAAGTCGATTTTGCATAATACCCCCCTTTAAGAAATGTTATCATGTATTCAAACTCTTGGCCCTGTGTCCAGTCCAATGGCCGCTGGCTGCCCTGCTTTTTGACCACAAACGTGGGGGCCGCCATTGCTCCGCCGTTGCTGCAGTACCTCCATATCGCCGCTAGGCCCCCATTGAAAAGCATTGGACTTTAGACACGTTAAAAACTACTTTAAAGCCTGGTTTCAATTGTTTCAACGCTAGACTAGGCTAGATCTTCCTCCTGAGATAACGCTGGGTTAATAACAATATATGAAACCAGGCTGGTTTTCGTAATATGATTTTTTGAAATCTCGTATTTAATGAGGCTCGGACTGTTAGCATTGGAGCAGCGCGAGCTACACGTCACGCAAGGGCCGAGTCTACGGTGAAAATCCCGCCCGTATGTCCTTTTTAGGAACATGCTTCGTCAGAGCTGGGGAGGGGGAGCCTGTAAATCCGCCATGAATTGCCCCACGGCCGTGGTCATTCTGGTAAACGGGGAGGAGTGAGCATAAGACGTCCATTATTTTCTACAGTCTATGGTCCAGTCTCTCCCCTTCCTATATATTCATAAGCATGTTAAGAGCATCAGTTCTACACCCGGGATTACAATAACTAAAAATAGCAACTATATGCCACACTTAACAATGAATTCTATGTTAAAAAATGGGCGGAAATTGTGTAGAATCCCTTTAAATGTGTGCAAACATGAATAACATGAACATAAAGGCAGAAAATGCACTGATACTTATTTTATTGATTCCAATTATAGTGCACTTAAACACACTTATTTTTCTCCAAACCCGATGACAGAGTTTTCATTGAGGCGTATCTTTAGCAGCTTCCCGGTGTCATGTGCCAGATTCACGCATGGAGCGGCGGTGAAGGAAGGAGGGGAAAGGATCACTGTCCTGGAAAACTATGGAAATGGGTTACACGCAAGTTATGAAGGGTGGGGGATGGGGTGATACAAGTGCAGAATGGGCGCATAACAAGCATGCTCACCTCACGGCAGGAAAGTCTCAGGCTCAATCCCCGGGCCTTGGGCTTTTATTTATCTGTCCTTTGTTTAACCAGGAAAGTCCCAGATGTTAGAAGCTCATTTTCAGGGCAGGGTTGTCCTGGCCCCAGAAGGAACCCTAATCTACTTTATTTTGTAGTGGGAGGGGAAACCAGAGCACTATATGCAGACCGAGGAGAACATGTGAACCTTGAATCTTCTTGCTGTAGGGCAGGGGTAGGCAAGTCCTCTTAACGGAGGGCCAATTTTATTCATGGTAAATAGACCGAGGGTCGAAGCCGCCAGTTTTAGGCCAAAGTAAAGCGCTACACTGGAAAAATTACCATCTTAAATGAGATAAATGACTTAAAATTGCTTGAATAAAGGTTCCTTTATGTTGAATTTGAGTCTGTTTGGACTAATCGAATAAGGCAAAGATACAAACGCTAATGTCAATGGAACAAGCATAAAACCCACTTTGAAATCAGACAAATGAACTTTTACTTTTAAACAGATTTGCTTTTCACTTGAAATTATACAATATAATCTGAATTAAGAGAATAATGACTTGTTCCATTGGTGACAAGATGTTTTCTCTGATCTCAGACCAGACCGAATCTACTCAAACTGTAGATTGAATCTCGTAATACATTTAATTTCTTCTTTAAAATTATTAATTCTTTTTCCAGTGCACTTTCTACAAATGCCAGAGTTGTACATGATATGACCTAATTGGGTGTGTTAACAGTATTTCTCCCATTTAACCTTAAAAAATGTTAAAGTACTTTCTGATTTGTGTCATTATGTTTTTCAAAATCACCTTGAGGGCCAGAGGTTCTGTGCTGGAGGGCCGAATTTGGCCCCCCGAGCCTGACGTTGCCTACCCCTGCTGTAGGGCATTAGCGCTCGCCTCTGCACCATCAAGATCTGTCGACAGGTCCCACTGTAGGAACTGATAAGATAATAACACTGCTGAGCCAATAACATAATAGCAATTTACTGGCAGATAATGCAATAATTATTTTTGGCTTGACAAGATGAAAACCGTTCACAAATGTAATAAAAATACTGAATAAATAAAATAAAAATTTGTGGGATTGCTGCTTGTATTCACCTTATTCCGCCCACTTTTGACTCTTTTTGCTTTGTCCCGGCACTTCCGTTGTCCTGACACTTTCGGTCAAGCGCGAAGCCCGTTCATTAAGTGGAGAACGAGGGAAAAAGTTCACCGCTCAAATCTGATGTTTAGTCGATTGATTTGTGTAAAATGTGTCATGTTCATTTGCGCCAACAAGTCTCTGCGTGGCCTGAAAACGGCTTTGTTTTCGTGTAGTAACTGATTATATCTGGACTTCTCCAGCCACATGTTCACAGATAGGAGAAAAGGGGCGTTTATAGAAAGCTCAGCAAAGGCTTTTCCTGCTGCATCAGCTGAGAGGTTTTGAAGTTAGTGACCAAATCTTATCAAGGGTTTATCAGTGTTTAATTGAGAGCGTACTGATATTTAACATAGTCTCTTGGTTTGGTCATTTAACTGTCAAAAACAAAGCTAAACTTGGCAGAGTTGTTAAACAGGGCAGTAAAATAACAGGCCAAGAACAAACCAGTTTATCTCAGCATTATAGTAAAGCAGTGTCTATATTAAGATCACAGATGACGATAGCCACCCATTGTCCCACCACTTTGAGCTCCATCCATCAGGGCAGAGATACAGACTTCCTTGTGCCAAGAAAAATGTGTACAGGAAATCTTTTGTTCCCTTTGCCATCAAGGAGCTGAATAAGTTGTAAGTATTAATGTCGTTAAGCCAGTCTGTTCCTTTTTCCCTCTTCTTTAATGAAGTGTACCTGCTGCTGCTGTGTCTGCAGTGAACTGATTTTATAATGAACTGATTTTATTATGGACATCCATCCATCCATCCATTTTCTTCCGCTTTATCCGGGGCCGGGTCGCGGGGGCAGCAGTCTCAGCAGAGATGCCAGCAGTCCAGCTGTTCTGAGGGGA
Organism: Gobius niger; assembly: GCF_951799975.1. Taxonomy (NCBI): domain Eukaryota; kingdom Metazoa; phylum Chordata; class Actinopteri; order Gobiiformes; family Gobiidae; genus Gobius; species Gobius niger. Next base: position 33,246,341 of record NC_136858.1, read on the forward strand.
CCCCGAGGCGACACCAGGCCAGCTCGGAGACATAGTCCCACCACCGTGTCCTGGGCCTTCCACGAGGCCTTGTCCCACTAGGACATGCCTGGAACACCTCCCGCGGGAGGCGACCAGGAGGCATCCGGAACAGATGCCCGAGCCACCTCAGCTGGCTCCTTTCGACGTGAAGGAGCAGCGACTCTACTCCGAGCTCCTCCCGGGTAACTGAGCTCCTCACCCTTTATTATGGACATTGCTGGGCAAATGTATTAGAATGTATGAGCAAATTTCTACAATCATTGCGCATGGTAGACAATAAAGCTTTTTCTATTCTGTTATGTCTATAGTACTGTATGTTCAAAAACATCTCCACAAAACAAAACTGAGGCACTCAAAAAGCTTAGAAAAGTGAAAAAGCCTTTATTTTTCATGGCTAGCTGAATTGAAAAGCCAATGTGCCAAATCTGCCCTGAGGAAGTGTATGTATTGTATATGTATTATTTATTATATATATTTTTTTTACCTTGTAAGACCCAACCAATAACCATCCATCCATTTTCTTCTACGTGTCCGTTGCTGGGTCGTCCACATTGCACCTTCTCCTTCTGCAGGTGGTGGGTCCACAGAAGGACGGCCTCAGGGGTGTTGGTCTCTCATAAGGGGCTTCTGAACCGCTCTTTGTCTGACCCGTCAACTTGGACCTGTTTGCCAAGGGAGACCCTACCAGCGGCACGAAGCCCCCGATAACAGAGCTCCAGGATCATTCAGGTCAAACCCCTCCACCACGTTGAGGTGGCGGTTCTCGGAGGGGCCAGCCAATAACATCATTATTACATTATCGGCCATTATCGGCTTATTACATTTTGAAATAGTCTGAATTTATTATTGGCCCAACAGTGTCGTTACTACATTATTGCTCCCACAGGCACTGCTGTCGCCCACTGCCGTTATCACATTAAATGGGACCTGCAAAAGCATATTAGAACTTTAGAGCTTCAATTATTCAGACTATTATTCATGTCTTTGTCGTAAAATCCACTAACGGTCTCCAAACTCTTTCCTTGTTCACATTGCCAGTACAAATTCGGTCTATTTGTTCACTATCTAACCTGAAGATCAGTTGTGGGTGGTTGCCACATCCTCCACTTTTCTCCAAAACCTCTCCTCTCTTTTTCCAGGAAGACACTGTACATTTCTTCGGGACGTGGGCGCGGCCCGGTTTGTTGCGTAAGTCAAAGCCGCATGACCAAAAGTGATCTCTGTCTCAGGGAAAACTACTGTCTCTTTCTATTATATTCACGTGTCTGCTCCACATTTACATTTGAAGCGCTGCCTGTGAAATGAAAGCTAAGGAAAAGCATCTACTTTCTCCAGATTTCTTTAATAGATCTCTGTGTGGGGCCTGACACTGCGACTTTCATGCTACTTTTCTATATATTGTTCATACATGTTGTTTGTGGGGTGTGTCTGCAGCTTTGTTTTAACCTTGCATCTGGTTTGCCCAATGCTATTGTTAAGCAAAGCGGCCATTATTGATCGTTTCACTTCACCATCAGCAACAATCTAACGGGCTTTGTCATCCCCATCTGTATCGTCAAGCCAAATAACCCAGCATTTTCTGGATCTTTGCGCCGCTGCCCCGGGATCTCTCAAAACATTAGCATATTAACACACGGACAGCTTGTTCAAACACTTGTCGGGGCCTTTCTTTCTTTGTCGGGTTTTCTCTTTGCGCTTGGCCCCGGCGTCTCCGCGTGACCGTGCATTTTGAATCTAAACCCGGATGTGGCGGCTGCGAGAGCTCGGTTCGTGGCCAGGTTTTTTTTTCTTTCTTTTTTTTTTTTTTTTTTTTTTTTTTTTGCAACGCTGAGCTGGCTCTGGAGCAGCTGTTGACTTGGCTCGACGAACCCAAAGAAAAAGAGATCCGCCCTTCCCCCCACAATCCTCCTCCGCCGCCGCCGCGCTGCCTGCTGCTGCTATAGCTCCCAGTGCGGGGGGATGGGCGGGCAAAGGCAGCTCTACATGAGATACATCCACTTTTCCACAGCGAGCCTTGGCATTTCAAACACATACACGCAATGTTTCATATCAAACCTTGCTAATTTTGCCACAATCAAACCCTCACTGTCCATATTGCTTTTATACCCGCAGCTTTGTCTGTGGAGAACTCAACCATTCCAAGCAAATCCAAGCAAATTTAAGGTCATCGCTTAAGACACTATTAAAAGCTACCTATTAACCTATTAACTCCCGCCTGAACCGAGAGGATCTTTTTCCTCACGTCATCAGATTTTTTTTCCATCATTTTTTTGTTGGGTGTTCAACTCATTTTTGCAACTTTTTTGTCATTTTTTTGTCACATTTTTTTCATTTTTTTCGTCCATTTTTTTAATCATATTTTTGACAAATGTTTTGTCAATTTTTTGTCCATTTTTTTGTCCATTTTTTTGCAACTTTTTTGTCATTTTTTTGTCACATTTTTGTAATTTTTTCGTCCATTTTTTTTATCATATTTTTTGTCATTTTTTTGTCCAATTTTTGGTTAAATTTTTGTCACATTTTTGTCACATTTTTTGTCACATTTTGTCACATTTTGTCACATTTGTGTCATTTTTTTGTCCTTTTTTGTCACATTTTTATCAAATTTTTGTCATTTTTTTGTTACATTTTGGTAATTTTTTTTGTCACATTTTTGTCATATTTTTTGTTATTTTTTTTGTCACATTTTTGTCATTTTTTCGTTATTTTTTTGCCACATTTTTGTCATTTTTTCGGCAATTTTTTGTCAATTTCTTGTGGCATTTTTGTGACATTTTCACCACTTTTTCATCAATTTTTCGTCACTTTTTTGTCAATGTTTTCTCACTTTTTTGTCACATTTCCATCATTGTTTTCGCCTCAGTTTTGTTGCTATTTTCACAGCTTTCTTCCAGAAGCTTTTGGATTGGGGCAAAGCCAAACTGGAGAAAACATGCTCGGTTCAGGTGGGAGTTAAGGGGTTAATACTAAATACTAAGTGCACAGTAAACAGAGCGGTTGCTGCCTTGATGTGTTCAATGAAGTCTTTTTTTATCCCTTCTTGTCCTATAAAGCACTTTGAATGACTTTGTGTACGAATAGCGCTCTACAAATAAACTTGCCTCACCTCACCTTGTGTCCCTTTTGTTTTTGCAATGGCTTTGCACTTCCCAGCATGTGAAATACAAACTCCGCACATTCAAGCTCATAGATTGAAATAACAATGTTAGCGACGAAAACAAGGATGAAAACGCAACCAAAAAGTGACGAAGAAGCAACAAAGAAGCCACAATAGAGCGACAAAGAAGAAAAAGCAACGATTACACAAGAACTGGAGAAAATGCACTCGGTAAAGGCGGGGGGTAAGAGGTTAAGGTGGTAAGTTGCTAGTTTCTTGAGTTTAGTGTGAGCTGCGATTGTCCTTGGAGTAACATAATGAAAGCAAAAAGAAAAAAGAAAATTTACAATGTCATGTTTTCTCTGAAGTCTCGTGTGGAATCGCCTTCATTCTCAGAGCAAACTGTGGAGTTTCAGATGAAAGTGGCCGTAATAAAACTCACAAAAGCTGTTGCTCCAGATGCTCCACCAGCTGAAAGGAAAGACCGTTTTACAGCTTCTCTAATGAGAACAGTAGTTTTGAGCTGCGCTGACATGACTGCACCAAGGTTTTCTAATCATCAATGCGCCTTTAACACGATAGTGATGCTGGAAAGGCGTGTTCCATTAAGAATCACCATTATCCGGCTGGAGGAGTCATTTACCTCATTAACCTCTTAACTCCCGCCTGAACCGAGAGGATCTTTTTCCTCACGTCATCCAATTTTTTTTTCCATCATTTTTTTTGTTGGGTATTCAACTCATTTTTGTAGGTTTTTTTGTCATTTTTTCGTCTATTTTTTATCACATTTTTGTTATTTTTATTTGATTTTTTTGTCCATTTTTTATCACATTTTTGTCCTTTTTTCGTCAATTTTTTATCACATTTTTGTCATTTTTTGTCATTTTCTTAAATATTTTTTTGTCATTTTTTGTCATTTTTTTCGTCATTTTTTTAATCAATTTTTTGTCATTTTTTGTCACATTTTTGTCATTTATTTGTCAAATTTTTGTCCTTTTTTGTTACAATTTTGCCACTTTTTCATCCATTTTTCGTCACTTTTTTATCAATGTTTTCTCACTATTTTGTCACATTTCCATCATTGTTTTTGTCTCAGTTTTGTTGCTATTGTCACAGCTTTTTTCCAGAAGCTTTTGGACTGGGGTAAAGCCAAACTGGAGAAAATGTGTGCTCGGTTCAGGTGGGAGGTAAGGGGTTAAACGCTTATCAGTGAATGTATGACCATTTTCATTTGGCGAAATCAAAACCCCCTCTTTCTGACATAAAACTCACATAAGCCTAAACCAATTGAGAGCGTTTGATCTGGGTGAAAACGAGCTCCACGGTTCACGTTGTACCTATGGATTCAATAGCATGTTTTTCTATTGTTTGTAGCATGAATAGGAACAAGAAATTGAATGCACAGCGTCGTCCTTGAAACACATACCGTCATTCAGTAGCCTCCGCAGTAACTGAACCACTCAATTGCTTTTGACATTTTCCTCTATCGAACTTCTCTTGTTTCCTCGCCTCATAAGGAGCTGAGCAGAAACACGTGGCAGTGAGTCATTTTTATAGAAACTGCTCCTATTGTCTGGTTTCTATTGTATCAAGCCATTCCTGAGCAACCCCGCCATCGCCACACCTGCAGGTCTGGTCACATCACCGATAAGGACCGTTAGTCACGTTCACGGCAGTGACAAACGGGCGTGTGAAAACCGAGGTCTTGTTCAAACGCGTTGGAAAAGTCATTAAGAGTCACATGCAACTCGGTTTTATACGGGCATTGTGGGATTTACGTGAATAGTTTTCATTTAATCCACACCACAAGTTTGAAAACTCATAATAAATGCGTTTTTATAGGCCTTGAGGGGGAATTTAGCTTATCTCCCAAACGAAGCATCTGGATACTTTCAGAAACCATATTGCCCCGAAAGACTTATGCCTGACAGAGCTGCTGTAAGCTCCAAATCCTATTAATAGATCAATCATTTAGAGGAGACCACCAGCGCTCACATACCCGCTGCTGCATTCGAGCGGACCACACTCACTCCAGTGTGTGCTTAGTTTGGAACGATATCACAGTGATGTGATATGGGCCGTGTGGGTTAAGGCTGGGTACGTTTGTTCAGTCTTAACAAGTAACCGACGACAAAGTAATCCACTACTGTAGCTCGATTCTCACCAACTCGACGCACTGTCACTGTTTTAGGGGGCAACAATGTCCAACAATGTCCTAATGTGTAGAATGAGACCTGTTCACCACAACTGCCTCTAAAACTCTGCACTGTCACTCAAAACGTGTTTCTTTGGGTCAGAATTGCCATCATGCACAAGCTTAATATAGAAGGTGCAGTTACATGCATGACCTGAGGTGGCAGTAGTGAGCATAACATGGCTCACTTGTATCTAGCCCCTTTAAAGTACTCTATAGATGCGAGAAATAGAGTCAGTATTTAAAAAGTTTCCTGGCAGAACATACCACTTGGTCATACATAATGTAAAACTGTGATTCTCAACTGCATGATGTGTCGGGACCCAAAAGTGGTTTGCGGAGCCATTTTCAGTTGGTCACAAGCCTTAATATTGAACTTTTTTTTCCAAGATTTTCCATCTAAAACGGCATGGAAACACACAGGAGTCTGTTCAAATTAATGTTATTGGGTTGTTTTGATCTCTTAAAAGCATATCTACTGCTCGTTCAATAAAAGCCTGTGAGGATAATACGATAATTCATTAGATATATGGCATTTTTATTTGGGTCGTGGCTTGTCATCCTAAGGTAACAGTGGGTTCCACTGATGTAAAACATTGGAAAAGTTTTTTACTCTAGGCTACTATGGTGAGGTTCGGCCAAAGCACCAATGAAAATTGGCCCTCCATAACCTGCCTACCCCTGCCCAACAGCCACACAGAGCACGTCCACATGATGTTATGGCTCTCTGTGAAATGTTTGTAGCTGATTTTTTTTTCCTGATATTTAAAAAAAAAAAAGTTTGTAGCATGCGTCTGTAAGTTGTGAACAAAATGCCATGTGTGAAATGTACTCTCTGAAGTCACGTTTAATTTATTTTTATGTCACAAAGAAGTTAAAGGGGGGGTATTATGCAAAATCGACTTTTTTTCAGAGAGCAATTTTATACAAGGCAGTTATTCTAATTTACTGCATTTACAGACCAACAGAAGGTTTGGTCATCATTGTAGTGTGATATAGACTGGTGCTATGTGATTGAAAAAAGCATAATACCCCCTCTTTAAAGTAACGGAGTAATGTATCAGGATTACAATATAAAAATTAGTAATTAGATAATAATTAATGTAACGCTTTAGAATACAGCCCGCGAGTTCCAGGTGTAAGTACGGGTAACAAGAAAGTAATTATGTAAGTACAGGTACTCTTACAACGTGTAGCAGGGGGAACAATGTGTAACAAGGAAGTACAAAGTGTCACAAAGGGGCACAATGTGTAACTGTGTACTTCCTCGATACACATTGTTCCCCCTAATGATTAATATTGTGACAGCTGAAAACGTCTTATTTGTCATAAAATGTCTGAAATTGAGAAAAAACTTCTGGACATACGGACTTAATTTGGAGTTTATTTCGTCTAAAGCAAAGAACATTGGTCTGTTGTCAGTTCTGAGCAGGAAACAAGACTGTGAAAGACATTGAACTTATTAAAAGAGACACTCAAATTACACATGTGTGGGACAGAAACAGACTTTCTTAAAACTAAAGTTTGAAATACAGAAATCAGAGAAGTCACCAGAATCGCTCTTTGAAGGAATAATCGACCATCAGTTTTACTTTTATGAATGAATCCCAACGACACTGCTCTTGTTTCAGTGGACAGACATTTTTGGAGAATATAGTAAAGTACAAAGAGGAGAGTCATTTTCTTTAATTGTGGAAAATGATTGTCTCGGCTTTAAACTCTGTGGGTTGAACTCCGCCTAAATCGCATAGTTACACAAATGTCAGGGGGGGGGGGAGAAGCTTGCAGACCCCTGGTTTAATCTTTACCCAGTAACCAGTCAAAATTATCACTGAAGTCAAAGGAGGAAGCACAAATAAGTCTTAGCAATAATAACTTCTTGCAGCTTCTAAAACATGAACATTTTGCACCTCTTTACGGCAACAAATTCGCATTATTACTCACCTCCTCTGTAAAGCGCTATGTAAAATTCTCTTTCAATATTTTAAAGGGGGGTATTATGCAAAATTGACTTTTTCAATCATGTTATTATGTCATTCCCTCATTAAAAACATGTCTGAAGTGTTGTCTTGGCACATTCACGTATTTTTGAGTAATCTGTAAAAAGTGATGGCAGCCATTTTAGGGATAGGTTTGCCTGAGTCCTCCTAGGAACCCCCCCACCTCCTGGAGACGCCTCCGAGCTTTCGTCACCAGCCGAGTAACCAACCACTGCCCCTCAGCAGAACCCCTTAAAGAGACAGAGGCCTGTTTCAAGACATTCACTACAGCCATTTTGAGAGAGCAATTTTATACAAGGCAGTTATTTTAATTTACTGCATTTACAAACCAACAGAAGGTTTGGTCATCATTGTAGTGTGATATAGACTGGTGCTATGTGATTGAAAAAAGCATAATACCCCCTCTTTAAGTCCCAAATTTATATTGACCAGCCATCTTTTACATTCACCCATGCATTGACCTTTAATTCATCCAGCCCGTTTTAAAGCTGCGTGTTAAATATCCCTCTGGAGTGCAGGGAGTTCATCATTAAGAGCTGGAGGTGTTGTTTATGTGGGGCCTGATTCTTGGCTCGCTCCCTTATCGAGGCGGGGCCACGTCTTAATAATGCGTCTAACCTTCTCACCATCTGTCCCCTTTCATCCACGTGCAGCTCCTTCAGAGGCCGAACTCGAATGTTACACTCGCTTCACAACGCTTGGCAGGAAACAGCGGAGATGCCGGAGCCGCCTGTCCTTACTTGCAGAAACCGTCGTACGCTCTTTGGAAAACAAAGTTGCGTGAGACTGTTTTTGCTTGGGCTTAACAATGACGATCTGGACAGGGCCCGTTCAACCACATTTTCCGTGTCAGAGCGGACGGGGTTATCTCAGAGGGCGACGCCACACCCACGTCTTCAGGCCCACCATCGGGGAGACTTGATGAATGATTGAAGTCTTCACCTCAGATACAGAAGTAAAAACGGGATATTTCAATAAAAGAAACAACAGAATGTACATTTCAAAGGGGTAGGCTGAAGTCAACACTTAAAGAAACCTGCCCCCTCCATAATCTAGATCAAATACAATACAAGGCCAAAAACAACTGAATAACAGAAGATCAATAGACAAAAACAAATAAAAATGTCCTTAGATACAGGTAAACAACGATGCTTTCAGCCTGGACTTCAACATAGTCAGAGTCGAGGCCTGTCTCGCGATCTCGGGAAGTCTGTTTTTGATTATTGATACATGAAGCTTAAATGCAGCCTCGGCGTGTTTGGTTTTGACTCTGGGACCAGCAGGAGACCACTCCCTGAGGTTGTCAGAGCCCGAGGCGGTTCACATAGCTCTCGCATTGCCAGATACATACAGTACATACCTTTGGTGCTCGACATGAAAAGATGACTGGATGGTTTGGTGGATGATTGATAGATAGTAAGTAATAATTAATCCGATTACACATTTGCCAGATCGTGCAAAGGGTGGCTGCTATTACCGAGGCTAGACTTTTTAAGCTACAGTGTTTTAAAGTCTGTTCTCTGAGCAACATGAAGTCAATGCAGAGACCTGAGCACTGGACAATTTAAAAAAAAAATTGAGTTTCATTTATTTATTTGAGCATATATTTTGCTCAAAAGGAGTGAGCCAAAGCAAGAAGCTCATGAGCACCTAAACCCAACTCAATATGATAAAACATTTAATTTCACAACAGTACAATCAATGTAAAAAGGAACAAAAACAATTAAAGCCGCAAGCGGCATTGAACGGCCCTCGCGGGCCGTGCCTCCTTTAGCGCCTCTATATAACCGTACCTAAGGCGTCAGCGTGAACGAACTGCATTTTATTGTCCTGATGTGCCATTAATCTTTGTGCGCAAACATCTCAGCTACATTTTTAGCCTCTCCATGTGAACAATGGCTCCAGCCTGCAGAGGGCGCTAGCGTGCCCGTAATCTTTTTAATTTCACAATTAGCATCAGACGCCCCTGACAGGCCGTACTTCCATGTCCACTGTCCACAAGCTCCTGACAGGGGGCGCTAACGCGCTGTAATTTTGCATAATGTGAGATGAATGTTTCAGCCCCATTATGATAACATTGGGGGCCCCGGGCGTCACCATGGCAACACCGTACAAAATACGATATGGGTCTCATTGGCTTTTTGGATCGGGACGCCATCAACTATTTTTGTACCGAATTTCATCCATTTCCGACAAACTAATTTTTTTCCCATAATGCAATTTTTCTTCTGCACCTGGAGGGGGCGCTATCGCGCCCAATGTCACTTTTTCACACTTGCTGTGTCCAGGGGTGAAAGGTCAATAAAATGTATACTTCTGATTTTTAATCAGAGTTTGAGCGATTTTTAGTTTTTGATGAATCGCAAAATTCTTCGTAAAGATTGCGGCTTCGCCGCAAACAAACCGTAAAACTTAGCCAAAAAATTTGGATAACTTTTGATGCCCCACATCTCGAGATGAGCTCAAGCGATTTTGAGCTCATTTGGTGAAACGCCCTTGGAGGAGTTCGTTAAAATGCGATGTCAGCGAAAACGCTGACTCAGCATTCTCCGGACTTCCTGTCAAAATGGCGGACTTCCGGTTTGTCAGGGGGCGTGGCCACAATAATATTTTTTTTTTGTCGTCTCATGACGAATATCTGTACCGAATCTCGTCGCTCTACGACAAAGTTTACTTCGGCCCCTCCCCCATTGGCGTAATGTATTTTCACTTTTGTAGGTGGCGCTGTCGCGCCATTTTCCCCCCCCCCCCAATATAAAACACACATTTTAATTAATTTTTCACCGAACCTGAATTTTGGGCAAAATTTTGTGAGTTATCGACAATGTTCAGGGGGTCAAATTCCTGCTCAAAGAGCAGAAGAAAGAAAGAAAGAAAGAAGAAGAAGAAGAAGAAGCGAGAAAGAATAATAATATTTTCGACAAAAACAATATCGTCGCTTTCGCGACGATGTCATATTATACATTTTTGGAAAGCTTTCAACGATCCGCACGCATCCGTGCGGTTCCTGGGTGGATGACGAGCGCGAAGCGCTCGTCATACACTATATACCCCCATTCACACTATATACCCCCATTCATTTTAATGCAATAATAAGTATAAAGTATAAATGTTTTACATGGTGAGTTTACGGTTGACATGGGGACAGCGCTTCGCGCTGTTTTCGTGCGCTCCGCGCACTTAGGTTCAGTGCGCTGCGCGCACTGCGCTGTGATTGCGATTACAATAGGCCCTTGCGACGGCAGGCCGCTCGGGCCTAATAACAAAGGTACAAGAGCAAAAAAGGATTAAGTGCACAGTCTGGTCATGGTTGGCAAGATGGCATTTACGTTAAGGAAGATGACACATGTCTGAAATTACATGTCTGTCATGTACTATACACCTTCCCCAAACAGGTAATTCTAAACGTAATGAAATCGTGGTCACTCTCGACCCCTAAAGCTTCAGTTTCCACAGCAATAATAAGAAAATACGTTTGCATGTTCGGCTTTTCAAACCCATACACTTAGAAATACAACCGTTCATGGAGTAACTTTAGCCTATTGCAATTACATTATCAGTCATACATTTGGCTGCATCATTTTGTTGACAGACATTTTGTTGTGATGTGGCTGACAGACCAAACTCAACTGGGGGGTGGCACAGTAGCGCAGCGGTTAGCGCCTCCGCTTCACAGCTAGAAGGTCCCGGGTTCAATTCCCACCAGGAGTGGAGTTTGCATGTTCTCCCCGTGTCTGCGTAGGTTTCCTCCGGGTACTCAAGGTTTCCCCTACCACTAAAAACATGTGCAATAGGTGAATCCTCCAGCCAGGTGATTCTGACCATCAGCCTGGCTCCACATCATGGAGATGGGTCCCCGGGCGTCGACCACTGCTCCTTACGGGCCCCAGTGGCATGGAAGGATGGGTTAAATGCAGAGGACAAATTTCCCTACGGGGACAATAAAGTATACAAACAAACTCACAACCCCTGTTGAACTGTTCATATAATTAACAGAACAAAACACTTTTACAAGAACAATCTTGTTTCATGTAAGATCCTTACAAAGCAAGTAACAAAAGGCGACCATTAATGTATTTCTTTCAGATTGTTACCAATGCCAAATATCACCCACCCCTAACATATTCTGGTTCTGATCAGGACTCCGCTAAATACTGAATTGATCTTTCGCAAAAGCCCCGCCCCCTTAGCAATAGTTTGCTAGCTCCGGCAAGAAGTGGAGTTCAACACACATTAGAATGAGGGAAAGTGTGCGTAAGTGACTCTTTTTGGTGCAATACCAGCGCGACGCCCTCCAGGTCATCACACTACAACTACTGTTTGTCTTGTATTGATCAAAACATGACCATTATTGTTAAGGTTTTTTGTGAAAGGAAGCAACCACTGGAGGAGCTGGTGGTGTGGCGGCAGGTGATGGCAGGGTGGTGACCGGTCGTGTGGTGGTTGTGGCTGGTCCTGGGTGTGGTGGGGGGGGGGGGGGGTGGTGGCGGGCCGGTGACGTAGTGAGGTTGTTGTTCAGGGGGCGCTGTATCTTTCTACCACTATATTGATATGCTGCCACGTGACGGAAAACAGAAGGAAAATTAAAGTGATTGGCACATTTGGTTGGAGACCGTAAGTTCAAGTATCGTATCCTTGGATGGTTGAAAACTCCAAGTCAATGTGCATTACTGGACTAATGTTATAGAGAAAGAAGGAAAAAACAACAGTAAAACTAAATTATAAACAAATCGGACTTCTCAGACTGGTCATACTGACTGAACGTGGCGTCCTGTCTCTTGTTGGAGGTAGATTTGTGTTTCCCTGGCTCGGCGGCTTTGGTGCGTTGCCGGTGTGCCGTTGCGTTGTCGTCCTGCTGCAGCTGGGATTGGCTGGGATCGTTGTGCTGACTGTTGCCATCAGGTTGTTATGCATTGCCCTGCCACCGGCTCCAACAATATTAAAGCAGTACTAAGTAACTCTTCCCCTAGAGGCCATAAGCGCAACTGCAGGTGTAGTAGCAAGTTACGTTTTTTCAACTTATTAATTGTCTTGGAGAGTAAATACTACACTGACCGGAAAGGCGAAGGGAGAGAGGGTTACTGTGCATCCAATTATACAATGGAAATATTTTTTTTTTCTCAAACTTGGCTGTAAATACTGTTTAAAGTGACGCTAGCCCACAGTTAGCTTTGCCCGTTAGCATGTTAGCTTCTTCTTCGTGATTCCATTAGCGTGTATTGCTTTCTCCGGACCGGTGGCAGTCAAGTTGCAAAAATGGTTTTCTGTCCAGAGACACCAGGGGGAGATGAAAGACCCTCCAATCATCCCATAAACACTTGTATTACCCCCACAGGGACTACGGAAAGGATTTATTAAGGTAAACACGTTACTTAGTACTGCTTTAATGTAAATATGATATTAACAGGGGTGGGAATTTATAAGTCAGACTTCCTCCCACTCCTTTTCGAGTTTATGTACAGCATTATGTATATATGCAAGTACACATGTCATGAATGCATGTTAAAATGTCGCAAAAGCTGCACATGTTAGTGTAAAAAATGGTGTAAAAAAAAAGTATGTATATTATACATTGACCTCGGAATAAACAATCAATCAATAAGTTGGCTGGCTTTCCAAATCTACAGCAGCAGAGTGAAAAATTACAACCTGATCACCCAAACTGGAGCCCTCTGTGCCCCACACCTAAGAGTAACTTTTACGGTCAGTATGGGCTAGGGTTAAGTCACAGATTTAACATGGCAGGCATGAATTGTGCCCGCCCCCTTCGCTCCTATTAGTTTACATAGGACTGAAAAAGGAAGATAAAATCAGTTACACCGACACAAAGCCGTTTTCAGGCCGCGCAGAGAAACGGCGCAGTATTGACATTTCACACAAATCAATCTACTAAACATCAGATTATAGCGGTGAACATTTCCCCCTTGTTCTCCGTTTAATGAACGGGCTTCGCGCTCTACCGGAAGTGTCAATACAATGGAAGTGCCGAGTGGCAAAAAGAGGCAAACGTGGGCGGGGTCGGAATAAGGTGAGTAAAGCACACAAGACCGCTGAGTCTTCATTAGTGCTATGTCAGAAAAACTTTACCCGTGCGGCCGGCAGGAAGTTCCCTCCCCCAGTGCCCCCATTGTATTTTTTTTTCTTTTTCACATACAGTATATAGTAGAACTGACAATTAAGTGAACTGAACTGAATACTATCGAAAAAAACATGTAAACCATGACTAAACCAGAAAAAAAGACCCTGAGTAACACCTGAAGAAGTATTTACTGAAGCGGAATGTGCCAAGTATTTAGTGCCGTGTATTTTGTGCTAACTATAAGCAAAAACACACCGGGCTTCTTCTTGCTCTGAATAATTTATCTCAAAGCCTTCACCTTCCTGCAACATCTGTGGTATTTACAGCCGCAATTATCCCTCCATCTCGCTCTCTGTTTAGTTTCACAAAGTCTTCACAAGTCGCTCCGATTTTGCCTCTGGCCCAGTCCATTATCTCCGTATAAATTTGAACTGCCATTAGTTGCTGACTTCAAACGGATTCAGCACAATGGGCCGGGGCCATCCCAGTTCATCCGGATACACACATGGGAGAGAGAGAGAGAGATCCGGGTTTGTTCTGCCCCGTAGCTCAGGGCGAGGAATATCAAGATTTTAAAGCGGAAACAATGATGTGGCGCAAAGATAATGGAGTTTTATCCTGGTTAGTCTGTATTGGTGGGGGAAAAAAGCTTTGTGTCGGTGGAAATTAGTTATGTTTATGTGTGTTATGCGAGGTTCATAAATCACCCAGCACCGCACAAGTCCCCCAAAGCGCTTCCCTTAAAGCTGGGGCAACCGACTTATTGCATCGGCTTCACCTAAATGTTTATTTCGCGATAAGAATAGAATTTTGGGGGGTGGTCCCGGGCGTGAAACGTGCATATAATCAATTTGCAGGAACAATTCGGATATGCAGGAGGGATTGAGAGAGGTAGAAACAAGTAAAAAAATCTGGTTCTCCAGCTTTAAGTAAGAGGAGCCAAAGGTCAGCGTTGATAATAAAATGTGGCTGACTGAATAAAGGTTCATACAAGTTCTAGGTGAAAACATAATGCAACATTGGATGAATGAATTAAAGAGGGGGTATTATGCTTTTTTTCAATCACATGGCACCAGTCTATAGCACACTACAATGATGACCATACCTTCTGTTGGTCTGTAAATGCAGTAAATTAGAATAACTGCCTTGTATAAAATTGCTCTCTTAAAATGGTTGTAGCAGATGTCTTGAAATAGGCCTCTGTGGTTGGTTACTCGGCTGGTGACGAAAGCTCGGAGGCGTCTCCAGGAGGTGGGGGCGTTCCTAGGAGGACTCAGGCAAACCTATCCCTAAAATGGCTGCAATCAGAGTTTTTACAGATTACTCAAAAATACGTGCATGTGCCAAGGCAACACTTCAGGCATGTTCTTAATGAGGGAATGACATAATAACGTGATGTAAAGCTTGAAAAAGTCGATTTTGCATAACACCCCCCCTTTAAAGAAAAATGCATTTGATAAACACAGCAAAACCTTGGAAATGATAAATGGTGAATTAATTTATGTTCTGTTCTTTAGCTTTTCTACTTTCAGTGGGCCATTTATACCATAGGCACCTATTCACATTTATACACCAATGTACTGAGATATGATGACTCTCCTGCCTACTTAAAGGGACTATACGGAGTCTAAAAATGTTAATTATGTATTTTCCTCCCCCTACATGTCCTAATGTGTAGAGTGAGCCAGACCTGTTCACCACAACCGCCTCTAAAATCCTGCACCGTCACTCATAAAGCTGTTACTTCGGGTCTGAATTGGCATCATGCGCGAGCTTAATATAGAAGGTGCAGTTACACGTATGACCTGTGGTGGCAGTAGTGAGTATAAAATGGACCAGCTTGTTACTAGTCTCTTTAAAGATGGCAGTCATGTTGAATAAAATGATGCAGTCATGACTTAGCACATCTTAATAGATAGACCGGTAGACCACAGAGATTTAAAGGAGACAGCAAAATCATGCAAACATTACTTCTTTGAGCTTTAGAGGGACGAGATACAAGTTGATCATTTTTATGCTCAGTACTGCCACCTCAGGTCTTACGTGTAACTGCAGCTTCTATATTAAGCTCGTGCATGACGGCACTTCGGACCCGAATTAACACCTTTTTGAGTGACAGTGCAGGATTTTAGAGGCAGTTGTGGTGAACAGGTCTGGGAGGAAAAAACATCATTTTAACAGTTTTAAATTCTGTATAGTCCCTTTAAACATTGTTGTAACATCCATCTGTCCAGTTTCTTCCACGTGTCCGTTGCCGGGTCACGGGGGCAGCCGTACGAACTGCTTTGCACTTTGCACCAGCCCCCCAGGCCTCTTCCTGCAGGTAGGGGGGTCCACGGAAGGACAGCTTCACAATTGGTGACGTAACCGGGCCTGTTGGTCTCTCACAAGCAGGTTTAGTTGGAACATTCTCTTGTAAAAAAAAAAATCTAGAGTATTTTTTACTTCATCCTTAATCCTGTTTCACTTTGGTAGTTCCTTCTTCTACTGTTGAAGTGTTGAAGCCCATAAGCAAACATTGGATTTGTTATTTATGTTCAGTTCTGCATTCAAAGAGTATTTTTGCCGCGCTGTTTGGTCCAAGTGAAAGATTGTTTTTACTAAGTCACTCCCATTGCTGCCTGCAGGGGGAGCTCCAGGCAAGCTTCTCACCTGCCCTGGCCTCTGTATTTTAGAGCCACTTTTTTATCCTGGTATAGACATCCTTTTCGAACTACAGAATCTCTCAGGTACCTAATGAAGCCTGTGTTTTATTCCAGTGTATATGTCACTGTTAATGGTTGCATGACATAGGAATTGCTTTGTCGACGTTGTTTCTGCCGGCTCTGCGATGCCCCCCCAGTTCAAAGATAGCCCACACGACCCATTCATTAGCGCTATTTATATTCATGTTTACATTAGGTTTTGACGGTAGTAACGAGTGTCCACGGCCTGAAGCAATGCCGATCCCATCTGTGACCTCTGCTCCCAACAGCTTGAGCCCCATTGTGTCTCTAATCCACTTCTATTAAACACTGCGGCTGTCCACTGGACTAAAACCAGCGCTGAGCGAAGTCTAAACCCGGACCAAGCACCGGGACTTAACTATGATCCAAACCGGGCTAAAGTGATGCTTAACGATGCCTGGACCCGGACTAAACCAGGATTAAAATAGCGAGGCTGCCAACTCATTATCTCCGGATGGAAGAGGGAGAGAGAGGGGTGTGGCGGGTGTGAGGTTAACGGGACCCAGTGGATTTGCGCCTTCGGATAATGAGGCTGTTACAGGTGCCAAGTGGCAGCGCTTAAGCATTTTAAAGTTATTTTGAGACTCCTTTCATTTATAAAGTGTAGATGAAGGCTGGTGCAAACATGTTATGCCGAATAATATGCAACAAAAAAAGAAGAAAAGAATAGAGAGAGGGGATCGGGGCTGGACTGGCAGAGAAAAATCAGACCGGGAGTTTTGGGGTCAAGACCTGCCCTCGAAAAAAATCTGTCATATTCAGTGCTATAGTCAAGGCCATTAGCAATACAATAAGCCCTGAAGTAAAACAGTATAAGCTGCAAAACCGAGGACAAGAGTATTGTTTCTGCCGAATTCAAGCCTCAAGACTTAAATCTTGTGGTTTACAACTTGCTGGAACATTAATAAAATGTTAAAACAATCTTAAATGTTCCGTTAAGGAGGTTCCTCTCACGACTGCGACACAAATAAACTTCACAAAACCAACCAAATGATCGCACTGTAGATTTAGGTAATGAAATGGTAAACTCATCACAGCGTTGGGGAGGTGTGGAGTGAAAATAGAAAATGTTGTAAATCCTTTCAATGGCCCTGATGATGAAAGGCAGGAACGAGTCACCTGACAACTCCCAACATGCACTGCTTTTCATAGCTGTGTCTAAAATGTATAAACAATAGAGGTCTGAGGTTCTGTGGGCACTGGAGGGAGCTACAATAAACTCTTTTCACTTATATTGGCATGTTATAGCCGAGAGGCCCATTGCTCATTATTTACGAGATTATCTAGGTACCATAACTCAAGAAAGCATGCCGATGGAGGAGACAGTATAAAAGGCGTCAGATAGAAAGACAAGCTGTGTAATTGCATCCAAATAATGATCAGAGCGACAGTAGAACTTGCAGTTTCTACAGTGGGCCGGTGTGGTGCAGTACAGGACTCTTCACTCATCTGGTACGTTGGCCCACTAGGAAAACTCTAGGTGCTCCCGATGGCCGGTCCAGCTCTGAACTTTAAAATCCATCAAATTAGAACAAACAGAAAAAGATTTGGTATTTCTCATTGTGGTGTGTGAGGCAGTGGAGGATGAATCTGCTTTGAGTGTTGTGTTAAACTACACTGCCTGACCAAAAACAAAGTCGTCACCTGGATTTAGCTGACTCTCATGATCTGGAGTTGATCCTGTCGAAGTTCAGCAACACTTTGTGCCCAATGAATGATCAGCGGACAACCTGAACATATGTACTGTAAGTTGAATTGATTTGGACAGTAAGGCTCGTTGTTCTTTCTATTGGTCAATCCAAAGACTTTAGGTCCAAGAAAGTGAAATGCACTTTCTGTTACAAAGAATCAGGGGCGGGCTGGGACTGAAAAACAGCCCTGGACTCTGGTCAGCCTGGCCCAAATTGGCGTAAATGTGACACTTCCACAAATACATATGTTAACCTCTTACCCCCCGCCTTAACCGAGAGAATTTTATCCAGCTCGGCTTTACCCAAATCTAAAAGCTTCTTGACAGGAGAGCAACACTGTAACGCCTCATTTGAAAGCTAAAATCTAGAAAAGTGATGGTAACTTTTTGTCACGTTGTTGGTGCATTTTTGTCATGTTTTTGTTGCTTTTTCATTACTTTTTTGTGGCTTTTTTGGCGTGTTTTCGTCTCTTGTTTTTCGGGGGGGTTTTCATGTTATTGTTGTTTTTTCATCGCTTTTTTCATTGCTTTGTCGTCACGTTTTCGTCACATTTTGTTGTGTTTTTGTCACTTTTTTGTTGCTTTTCCAGCGCATTTTTGTTTTTGGACGCTTTTCTTTTAACCCCTTAACTCCCACCTGAACCGAGCACATTTTCTCCAGTTTGGCTTTACCCCAGTCCAAAAGCTTTTTGAAAAAAGGTGTGAAAATAGTGACAAAACTGAGACGAAAACAATTATGAAAATGTGACAAAAAAGTGAGAAAAGTTTGACAAAAAAGTGACGAAAAATTGATGAAAAAGTGACATTAATTTGATAAAAAATTGACCAAAAAATGACAAAAAAATGTGACAAAATGACAAAAAAAATTAGTTACAAAAATGAGTTGAATACCCAACAAAAAAATTATGGAAAAAAAATCTTATGACGTGAGGAAAAAGATCCTCTCGGTTCAGGCGGGAGTTAAGAGGTTAAGCTTTTAGATTTGGGTAAAGCTCGGTTTCGCCCGGGGGTAAGGGTAAGGTAAAGTGAGAGGCCAGACCGGTGGCCCTAGAGCCAGTGGCCCTTCTGTGCTCTTCCAGAATGGACATATGGCCAGTCCGCCCCTGCAAAGAATTAGATCAGCTGACGAACACCCTAATGACCAGGTTATTCCATTAGTAGATTTCTTTTTCTCTAATGGCACGGGCAACACCAGGATTCATCGGGCTCTCATTGTGAAAGAGTGGTTCAGGGAGCACGAGTCATCATATCCACACCAGCACTGGCCACAGAATCCAGATCTTAACCCCATTGGGAATCATTGGGATGAGCTGGAGAAGGCTTCGCCCACTTGGTTAAAAATTAATGCAACTCTGGATCTTTTGACATCCCAGAAGCTTATGTGTCCAGTTCAGAGCAAAGCCTTTCGTTCTCTGTTATTTATTACAGGATATTATACAGTGAGTGTGCCTCTAAATATACCACAGCTGCTGTCTTTATAAGATCAGAGAGGCTTCAGCTGTGCATTTATCTGTGAGATTCATGTGGCATCTCAGTTTATGACGGAAAAAGTAAAATTCCTGGTTAATCCGCAAACAATCCCACCCCTGATTCAAGGATGCTTTACCCTTTTCGGAACATACCATTTTTCTATTCTATATCAGCAGTGGGCGATTGCAGTACTTGGCCAGGAGTAGCTGGAGGATTAGACTTCTGTGCATTGTTTCAAGGTTAATTCAGACAACCTGTGCACCCAGAAAAAAAAAAAAACACAAAGAAACAAGGAGAACATGCAAACTCCACATAAAAACCTTCCCAGAATCTTCTTGCTGTGAGGCCAATGTAGTTAGTCGCCTTGTTAATGGGCTCTACAGTGCTGACCAAACCCAATCTAGCTTCAGGCAATGAAAAGTCTTATTAATTTCTTCCAAAGGCTTTTTGGGAAATAAAAATAAGGCAGGATAAAGGTTCGTCACACACAAACAGCAACAGATAAACCTCTTCATATCAAAAGTTTACCCACAGAATCTGAGTGGGTTTCAAGGTGAAGGTTTTTGAGTTGTGCTTGTCTGATGTTTGGTGAAAGAAATCACTGCAATTTGACTTAAATCAGTTCGAGAATGTGAGGCCACGCCGCACATCAACAGCATGTCCTCTCATTTTTGACATTCTTTATCCTTGTACGGCACATGCGGAACCTTAATGAACCCGGTATGCAACTTAGGCATGTTAAAATTGTCATTCCAAAGGCACCACAGTTGTATAGGCTTGTTTTCACTTTTCTTTAAAACCCTCGAAAATGTCTCTGACGGTGAAGAATACGCAGAAAGATAAAATAAAGGTTCGTTTCACTCTGTCCTTTCTCCCGGAGCAGTGAACTTTATAGCGATGACTCACAGCTCCGAGCCTCAGCTGTGGCTCTGATGTAAAGGGAGGAAATGCCAAAGTGCTCGTTCATAACCGTAACTGCTCACTCACTCAAGCTCATTATCGCTGCTGTTTCAGACTCAATGCGGACACTGCCGGAGGAGCGATCAACCGGATCATATAATGCAGGCCTATCATTTCCATTACTTTTGGTTTTACAGCGTCTGCAATTTACAATGTTGTGAACAGTTATATTTATTTAACAGTAAAGCAGTTTGTCAGGTGTAGGTTCAATCCTGATCCTGTACAATACAAGATCTCGGTGAAAAACGAAGGCAACGCTGGATCTGTTGACATTGAAGAAGCTTATTGAAACAATGCCATAGCAAATGTGTGCAGTAATTAAAGGGGGGGTATTATGCAAAATCGACTTTTTCAAGCTTAACATCATGTTATTATGTCACTCCCTCATTAAAAACATGCCTGAAGTGTTGCCTTGGAACATTCACGTATTTTTGAGTAAT
Organism: Gobius niger; assembly: GCF_951799975.1. NCBI lineage: Eukaryota > Metazoa > Chordata > Actinopteri > Gobiiformes > Gobiidae > Gobius > Gobius niger. The sequence continues at coordinate 33,267,018 of NC_136858.1, forward strand.
CTGTAAAAACTCTGATGGCAGCCATTTTAGGGATAGGTTTGCCTGAGTCCTCCTAGGAACGCCCCCACCTCCTGGAGACGAGTAACCAACCACTGCTCCTCAGCAGAACCCCCTCCCCACTGATGCCACAGACAGCGTGTGGAGGGGGCGTGTCTGAAAGGGTCAGAGGTTCTTAAAGAGACAGAGGCCTATTTCAAGACATTCGCTACAGCCATTTTGAGGGAGCAATTTTATGCAAGGCAGTTATTCTAATTTACTGCATTAACAGACCAACAGAAGGTTTCGTCATCATTGTAGTGTGCTATAGACTGGTGCTATGTGATTGAAAAAAGCATAATGCCCCCTCTTTAAAGCTTAACGGCCTATCTCACCAATTTGGAGACTAGTTGGAGACTCGCTGGTCATGGCGATGTCTCTGAGACATCCCATGGAGATAAGGCGAGTCTCAAGGTAGTCTCGGAGATAATAAACAGGTTCGAAGAAGTCTGCATGGTCTTTGAGACGTATCCAAAAGCATGGTCTCAACATGGTCTCTGAGAGGTCTGCGTGGTCTCAAGCTGTTGTGTCGCAAATACTTAATACTTAATACTTGTTGTCCTCAACCTGTGAGACGTTTCTGTCGGATACCAAGGAGATCTCAAAAGGACTCCTAATCTCCTTGGTGTCCGCAACGTTGCCATAGCTGAGACCTCTCCGGTTGCCTGGCTCTGCCATGCTATTCCCTGTCCATTCCACGCAGGGAATTAGTCTGTTGTCTGTTGTGTTGTGGCCATACCGCCTTTGCGATGCCCAATCCCGTCAGACCTTGGAAGCTAAGCAGGGATGGGCCTGGTCGGTACTTGGATGGGAGACCGTTTGGTAACACCAGGAAGCCTAGTGACGCAACCTTGTCATGTCACGGTCATGATTGGTTTAGCCTCATCAGTAACTTGTTTACCGTGTATACCAAAAAATATTACAACCATCTTGTGTGCTGACTTTGTTTTGCTCAAGCAGTGACTTTTATTTGACTTAGTTTATCTAGTCCTGCTCAATTTGGCCTCCCCACATCTCACAGACCTCCACCACCGCACTCCATCCGCTCGGACTCTTACCTCCTGTGCCCCCCTGTAGGACCAAGCTCTCAAAACAGAACTTGAAACCCATGCTGAAATCCTCTCTATTTTTATTTGCTGCTTGTTTCATTTCAACCAGGATAGCCCCTCTTAGATTAAGGATCTCTTTCCTAGGTAGTCCTGGCCCCAGAGAGGACTCAATTGTACATGTTTTAGTGGTAGGGGAAACCTTTGCAGAAATGATGTGAACATGTAAACTCCTCACTGACAGACCTCACCCTAACCAGGAATTGTAGAAATGTCGAAAATCTTCTGGTACTTTGCCTAGAGGGATCCCCGAGGCAAAGTAAATCCCCCAAACTGCTGTCCACTTTTTCATTTGGTCAAACTGCCTTTAACAAATTTCGTAATGGCTGTGTAATAAAAGCTACATGTAGAAGAATGTCTGTAGTTATAGTGTAATCGAGATGGTTAATGTAACACAGAGTCTGGTTCCTTGAGTTCATGCTTCACTCAGTCAACACTTCAATGAATCTCTGTCCATCTCAAAGTCAGATATGACACACGCGGGCATTCCTCACATTCCTTCTCTGAGCCACATGTTTTACACAAAGCATTTGACGCTTCTTTATGGAAATCAATCAGGATGTAGAGGGTTTGTAGTAGAATCCCAACACGGGTTTCATCTTGCCCCAAATGAGAATGTTTTTTTTTTGTGGCTTTGAGATTTGAGCTAGAGGTAAATGTAGAGAGACAGTGCGTGAGATTAATCATAAAAACATTACTTTCTAAATGCTTTTTTTCTGCAACTGAAATGCTGCTGCTGCTGCGGGCACAGTGTGCATATCGGGGGCCAGTCCCAAAATAAAACTAATAAAAAATGCATTTGGAAGAACATCTTGCGTAAATCCGGAGCCTGTTTTGCATAATATGATATCGCTTACATGCACGGTTGAGCATCTATATTTGTTTTTACGCTGCAGGTGAATGGAAAAGTAATTTGAATTTGTAGATATCACTTAGAAACTTGCTTTGTAGATCATGGATGTGAAATGTGTGCCCATGATGTAGAGAGAGGACTGTGGACAGCTGTTCTTCCTAAAATCCCCAATACACTCCTCTGTCTTTGATGCATTTAAGCAGAGGTTGTTGTTGTTCCTGCACAAGGTCTCCAGCTGTTGGACCTCCTGTCTGCATGGCGTCTTGTTGTTCTGGAAGAATAATCCCAAGACGGCAGCGCCATCTGCAAATTTAACAATATAACAAGGCGGGTGAGTGTCTGTGCAGTCATTTGTTATACAGTGCAGTGTACAGCAGGGGGCCAAGAACACAACCCTGTGGGTTACCTGTGTTTAGAGTTGTCTCTGTTGGTGAGAAAGTCCCGCACCCTATCACACTAGTTTGAGGCCAAGCAGTTCCAGATGGACGGACGGACGTATGGATAGGTGGATAGGCAGATAGGTAGACGGATGGATGGATGGATGGATGGATAGATAGGTGGATAGGTAGATAGGTAGATAGATAGATAGATAGATAGATAGATAGATAGATAGATAGATAGATAGATAGATAGATAGGTAGATAGGTAGGTAGGTAGGTAGGTAGGTAGGTAGGTAGGTAGGTAGTAGATAGATAGATAGATAGATAGATAGATAGATAGATAGATAGATAGATAGATAGATAGATAGATAGATAGATAGATAGATAGATAGATAGATAGATAGATAGACAGTTTAGATAGATAGATAGACAGTTTTCAGTTTCCATGTAAATGTATGGAGGAATTTTGATTCATTCATTCATTTTTTTTTTCTTTCAGAAAACAATGTGGCTCAAAATCAGAAAATTGAGAAACAAAAAAGATGTTAATAAGATAAACATGGGGTGCGTGTCAGTAGGGCTTGGCAGCTGAACTACCAGGTCGTTTTTTATGAACCATTTGCATAAAAAAACATTGCAAACAAATGAAGCATCACAAGGTCATTTTCTCCACAGATGAATCACATTCCAGTCTGCTATTAGGCCATTGGAGTTTAGAGTGAAAAGTCTAAGTGTGAATTAATTACAGACTAATTACAGTCATCGCAATCTGTGTTTAATTTATACAGTAATTATGATCCATGTTTGGAAAGGGAGCTCCTAATGACACAGCCCACGGTCGCGGGCGGAGATTCAAGGCACGTACAGACGGCCATTACTGCCTCGCACCAGATGTACCGCATTTCACTGTACGACGGAGTCAGAGGGGCTAATGGCAGAGAGGTTTTACAAAGACCTAATGCACTGCTAATAAGAACAATTACAATGCTTTTGCCTACAGGGCGGGCCAACATACTGTACCACCAAATTATTATATTTGCTTGGTGACGAAATATCCTTGATGCAAGAAGCCAATATATCGCAAAGAAAGTGAAGTATTCTATTGACTGCAATTTACACATTTTTAGCAAATAAAGCCTAAAATATGAAGAAAATGTACAACAAAAGTTTAGTTTTAGTCACAATTTTGCTCACTGATTTCCATTTTAGCGTTGTTTTGGGTCTGATTTAGTCTTTCTATTTTGTTTATCTTGTCTTGGTTTGACCAGGGCTGCCAAAATTTATTATTATTAATGACCTCACAGTGAATCAAAATATAATAATATTATAATTTATTAGCTCATCATATATTTTGACCGAACACTGCTGTATCTCGAGCGCATGTTGCATAAAGCAAATTGCCATGGCTAGGCATTTCACATAGATTTATGGAATAGTTATTAGCTTGTCTCAAACACATCTTTATCACTACACTTTGTTGATCTAAAACAGCTGGAACAAAATATGCCGTCGTTTCACTTCCTGATCCTCCACATGAGCCACCATAAGCCCCTCCCACAAGCTCCTCTTACCCCCCTTCGCAGCTGGTTCAATTAAAAGAGGGAAAAATTGATTTGTAACAATACACTGTTCGGCTCGTGTGGCTGTAGAGAAGCGTCTGTGTACATTAGTCGTGTATGAAGGAGAGTGTGAATGAGCGCAGTAAAGCACTCATGTGGAGGAGCTGACCAGTGCAGGACACCATGCTCTGAAACAGGGACAAACCCATTTCAATGGAGCACTGAGGACATTGCTCCGGAACACCAGAACGCAATTTCATTGTACAATTGTACAATGACAAATAAAGTGCTTACTTACTTATAGGGCTTAAAAGGGAGCTTTTTGGGAGCTGTCTATGCAGTGCTAAGAGCAGTCACGGAGAAGAAATTAAAAGATGACTCAAAGGTGCGCTCGTGGCTCGAAACACAACTCCAGATCTGTTTTTAATGAAAGAACAGCACTGTAACATGGTAAAAAGCTCTATATTTTGGTAAAATATCGCGGCATTATAATGTTACTGCAGGATTCAACACAGTTATCCATCATGGTCATTTTTTCTAATATATTGCAGCCCTACTTTTAAGTTTAGCATTACGAAATAATATGTTTTGTCAATAGTGAGAATCAAACCACTAGATTTCAAGTTACGGTTAAGTTCTTGTAAAGGTTTTTCTCCTAAGGTGCACCTTATCTGTGACTGTACACCAAACTGTCTTTTAAACTGCTATACTGTCTATGTAGTTTTTATCAGCTTGGTCTACCATCACTGTATATGATCTTCTTTTTGCAACTGTCTTCATATCAATTGTGTTTTTAACATGAAATGGTTGTCACATGATCAATTTGGTCACATGATCCACCTATTTCAGGTGATCTTGCACCTGATGTATTCACGTGCCCTGATGAAAACTCTTGAGTTGAAACGCATTGGCGTAATAAACTCTCCACTGATATTCGAGTGCCACGCTGGAACCTCGATGAGCACCGATCTATTTACAAATTGAGATCCTGATGAGCTCATCCTCAATATTTTCCTCTACGGTTAAGTTCATTTGACTAAGATCCAGACAAAAATCTATATTGCCGTGTGTGCGGACAAAATGAGGTGACCCAGGGTTAGCTCAGAGTGGGAGTATGGTGTGGTATATATAACATAAATACATAGTGCAGTTTCATAATGACACAGTGTGAACCGCAGTCAAAGCCGAAATCATACTGCGCCATGTTTGCGTCGACGTTATATTTATGTCAGCTCCTAAAATGAATGTCCACACTTTATACCATTTCTGCCTCATAGTTTGTGCTGTTTTGGATATTCCGACCTTTTTGTGTGTGTGTGTGGAGGTTTAAAATCATTGAACTACTTGTCACACTCTCTCGCGTCAGGCAACTATCACCACAATGACTGGCTCGGTCATAGGAAGTTTATGTGAAGCACTTTCGAGGCCGCTGTGGGTAAATGTTCTCAATGAATAAAGCTGACCTTGACCGACCGCAGGATTTTTCCCAGTACTTTTTTTGTCACTGCTTCTCGCTCACGCTCAGCTGGACTCTGGACTAATAGTTCACGGGTTTTACGGACGTGACTCAGACGGGGCAGGGGAGGAAGTGTGACTGTTAGTTACCAGAGCTGCACGAAAAGGACATGAATGAGCTATTCCGGGCAGGACACTGTGATGATGCAAAGTAGTTGGCATCGATCCATAATTAAACTAGTTTTCCTGAAATATACTATAGCAGAATACAAGAGCAGGGGTTCCCAAACTTATCCTACTGTGCATGTTTCAGAATTGACCATGTGTAAAAGACAGAACAGAGAAATCTCACACAGTAGCTTCAAAAGATAGAGCATATAGAGTTGCATAACATACTTGCATTGCTGTCGTGCAGTGTCATGATGAAGTAGAGCGCATACTTTTGCTCTGACTTTGGCCCATTGTTTGAGTAAGTCATGTGTGAGTCATCTGTAATAAAACACAGCTGTTTAGAACTGCAGCCTCTGACGCTCAGACACACCTACATTTGGATCTGATAAGAGATAGCTCTGCGTCATAATGAGGTACATTTTGAAGATGAAGATTTAATGTCTGAAATTCTTTGGAAGACTTTGTAAAGAGCAGAAGTCTCCAACTCCAGCCCTGAAAGGCTCTTCAAATGCTTTTTATACATCAAGTGGTGTTCAATCCTAACTAGCTAGTCTGGTAAAGTTTTCAGAGTTTGTTCAATGTATTTTTCTTGTAGCCAATAGCATTTAGTCATCAAACATAGCAAATTATGAAAGATCCCATCGGCCACATGAAGGTGAGGTCAAAGCCTTGTTAGAAATAATTTATGAATGTACAAATCTTTTGAGATTTTATTTTGGGTAGCATGAGTGTCCTCTGAGCTGAATGCTAAATAATATTCAGTCAAGTTTCTGCTTTTTGTGGGTCGAAAACAAATCCCAGAAATCATATAAATTATATGAATGCATGATATGGACACGAGATTTCTATGATTTCTATGATTTCACCAGTTTAGACTCTGAACACATATAGATAGTGTGACCAGGGACAGTCCCAGTTTTGAAGCCCCTGTCCCATGTCCCCTCGAATTTCCTGTCCCAGTTTTTCGCTAATCTGTTTGTTGTTTTTCTTGAAACTTAATGATTTTTGACCATGTGTACAAATGAAACATTAAAAAAGCTATACAAAGTCTATTTCAGTGAAATTAGACTTGCAATAAAATGCACCATTCAATGTGGGGGGAAAACATATGTGAACCCTTTAGACTTCCTCACATTTCTGCATAAATTGGTCATAAATTGTGGTCTGATCTATATATAGCAAGAATGAGTAAACAGTGTCTGATTATATCACCCAAACAATTACATGTTATCATATTTTTAATGGCCATAATACTGTATGTAAACGTTCACAGGACAGGGAGGAATAAGTAAGTGAACCTCCTAGCTGTGGATCCTCCAAGAGCTAATTCGACAAATTTATGCAGGCATTTAGAGTCAGGTGTGAGCCAACCTGAAGTCCAATCATTGAGCTGTAAAAAATGAACTCTCGATCAAGATATAGTATATAACAACAGGTGAAGCTCAAAAGAGGATGGGTGCAGCAACAAGAAAATGACCCCAAAGCACAAAAGCAAATCCACTTCAGAATGTTTTGAGAAGAATGAAACAAACATTCTGGAATGGCCAAGTCAAAGTCCTGACCGAAACCCGAATGAAATGCAGTGTCACGACCTCAAGAAAGCTATTCACACCAGACATCCCAGGAATCTCACTGAACTGCAACCGTTTTGAAAAGAGGAATGGTCCAACATTCAGGCTGATCTTATATCTGCAATCTGCAACTAGAGGAAATGTCTGGATGAAGTTATTTCTGCCAATGAACGGCCAACCAGTTATTAAATCCAAGGGTTCACTTACTTTTTTCCTCCCTGTCCTGTTTAGATAAGGGTTGGACTAGTTTGGACTGGTTTAGATCAAGTTTGGACTGGTTTAGATCACGTGTAGACTGGCTTAGATCAAGTTTGGACTGGTTTAGATCACGTTTAGACTGGTTTAGATCAGGTTTGGACTGGTTTAGATCACGTTTAGACTGGTTTAGATCAAGTTGGGACTGGTTTAGATTACGTTTAGACTGGTTTAGATCAAGTTGGGACTGGTTTAGATCACGTTTAGACTGGTTTAGATCAAGTTGGGACTGGTTTAGATTACGTTTAGACTGGTTTAGATCAAGTTTGGACTGGTTTAGATCACGTGTAGACTGGTTTAGATCAAGTTTGGATTGGTTTAGATCACGTTTAGACTGGTTTAGATCAAGTTGGGACTGGTTTAGATCACGTTTAGACTGGTTTAGATCAAGTTGGGACTGGTTTAGATCACGTTTAGACTGGTTTAGATCAAGTCTGAACTGGTTTAGATCAAGTTGGGACTGGTTTAGATCAAGTTTGGACTGGTTTAGATCACGTTTAGACTGGTTTAGATCAAGTCTGAACTGGTTTAGATCAAGTTTGGACTGGTTTAGATCAAGTTTGGACTGGTTTATGCTTTTTTGACAACTTTTAGACTGGTTTTGACCCAGTATAGGCTGGTTTATACTGGTTTAGACCAGTTTTAGACTGATTTATATCCGGTTTGGACCTGCTGTTTGTCTCCCAAATGGTTGGAATGTTTTTTTTTTTTCTTTTATGATTGTGGGGATAACATTAAAGGGTTAAGATCAGACAAAAATGTATGACCATTTTAGGCAGAAATCTAAGAAATTCCGGAGGGTTCCTCTCACTGCAGGTCACTTTTTTTTTGTTTAACTCCCACCACAAATTCCCATTAACTTTAATATGGTAAATCTGGTCACCTTTTAGAACAACCAGTTAGTGGTTTGGTATTCTTTGTAAGAATATGTGCAGCATGAGGCATGAGTGATGTGAGAGGTCAATTTCTTTCTCACTATTGAACATGCCTGGATGACTAAGAGCTTACACTGACACCACTGAATGTAAAGTAATGAATGAATGCAACTTTGAAGCATCTTAGGATGAGACAAATCATTAATATTTTCTTTATTATCAGCACAAACTTTCAGATTTTTCCCTCCCTCCAGTTCCTCCAGAATAATGCAAATTTATGTTATGCGTAAAACATAGAGCGGCCTTTGTTTCATCCGTAAGATCTGCCGCCTCCACTGTGGAAGCTCTCACACACATTATGCAGATTGGCGGGAGGCCCATACTCTGCCACCACCACATTTGCATCAGCTTCACCTGCACTTGACGTAAATGAGCCTTTCAAACACATGCAAATCTCCGTCAGTGTCAACACAGCATAAAGAATCATGAGGCCCATTAGGATATGATTAACCCCATGGAGACTATAAACACGATATGGGCATCATGGCAAATCCCTGCACTGTTTGTCAGGAGACATGAGACAAATGCTGTTTATAAACGGCTCAATACATGTTCATAGTCAGGACATGGCGGCTATACTGTAAAAATGATCAAGAATATGCAAATCAGATAGAGAGGGATTTGAAATGCCCACTTTCAGGTTATAGACACGCACTGTTACTCCAGTGCAGGATTGCTCAAACTGCAAATTAGACTGAGAGCAGAAGGAGCCGTTTGTGAAGAGGTGGAAACATCCTCGGCTGAAACAAGTTCAAAGAGCAAAGTGTTTGAAATTAATATTACAAATGCATAGTAAAAATAGCTTCCTTTTCTGTAAATGTAGTGCTTTTGGAAATTGACTGTCGATGGGTGTTGGGTTGGAAAAAAATGTTGTATATTGCATTGTATGTTGATCACGTCTCTGGTGTCTCTAGGCGTAAATTCAACCTGGAAGACTAATTTCAGAGTCTCCTACCTCCAGCCAGGTACCTCCTAGTCCATCTGTGAAGGTCACACCTCCACCTCAGCCTATCAGCGCAGAGCCACAATTTTGTCGCAGCCAATCATCGCCCTCAGTCCTGCGTGTAAGCTCCAGCGTTCATGGCTTGTCCACTTCCCAGCTGTGCTGCGACCCACCTCCGCCTCTTCCACCCACGGCTTCACCCGGCTACATCCTAACGCTAACCTACCCATCTATACTAACTTTAATCCATATATTGATGTCTACTTCCGGTGCCTGATCGCCAAAAACATGTGTGAATGAATCTTTCACATAATTGATTGACTGCGGAATTCTTCCACAGTCAATTATTGGTTTTCATGTTCTTTATTATTATTCCTCTTCCATCTTTTTCCCGATTTTCTAGAGCTTTCAGCACCTTCATGCTTTGTGCAATTTATGCAAGTTATGCATCAAAATGTTCCGCATGTTGAGGAGAAGGGTGCTATTACTTTTGGGACTTCTGCAACTTACGGTTTTTCCGCAATCGGCCAAAATGTCGGAGATTTTTCCCATTGACTTATAATGGGGCTGCCGCAAATCCATGCTTTTCTGCACTTTTTTCTGCATTTTATGCAATTTCTGCACTTTGTGCATGTTCAGCTTATGCAACTTGTGGGTTTTGAGAAAAAATTGGCCTTCTGCAGTTTTCCAGTTTTTTTATACGAGAGTTTGAAATTTTTGCATTGGTGTGTATGGGGGAATCCAGCCAATGGGGAAACTCCAGGCCTTTCAGCCATTTGTGCAGCTTCTGCCAATCAAGCACTGAGGCCATTTCAACAGTTTGACCAGTTTATGGAATATAAAAGTTTATGCAATATTAACAATTTATGCAAATTAACCACTTTATGCATTTTAAACCGTTTATGCAACTTAAGAGTTTATGCCATTTAGGATTTATGAATTTTAAAGAGTTTATGCAATTTACATAATTTATGCAAATTAACCCATTCATGTATTTTACCACTTTATGCAGTTTATACAGTTTATGCAACATGACATTTTATGCATTTTACCAGTGTATGCAAATTTGATTATGCAAATTCAGCAATTTATGCAATTTGAACAGGTTATGCAATTTATGCATTCGCTTCCCGCAATTCCGCAGTCAATCGCAATGGCGCAGCCATTGCATTTCTAGTGTTTTTGTGTATTTTAATTACGGTCACCTATTTATAAACTTCCCACTTCTGGGGATTCCCATTTTACAAAACGGTTCCTGATACGGTCTCTCGGCGTAAATTTAACCTGGAAGACTCATTTCCGAGTCTCCTACCTCCAGCCAATGATCGCATCTGCCAGGGTCACGCCTCCACCTCAGCCTATCAGCGCAGAGCCACACTTTTGTTGTATCGCCCTCGGTCCTGCGTGTAAGCTCCAGCGTTCGTGGCTAGTCTACTTCCCAGCTGTGCTGCGACCCACCTCCGCCTCTTCCATCCACGGCTTCCCCCAGCTACATCTCAACGCTAACCTACCCATCTATACTAACTTTAATCCATATATCGACGTCTACTTCCGGGGTCTGATCGCCAAAAATGTGTGTCATTAAATCTTTGTAATTGTCTCTGTTTGAGTCGAGGCTGAAATAGAAGCACACCCTCTGTACAATTCAAACGGCGTCCAAATGGATTCACATACTGCATCTTGAGATGAAAATTTATGACACATATGGCAAGACGTATGAAGAAAAGATGTGTCATTACTCGCCGAATCTTAAACAGAACGGCAGCCCGATGAGTGAATGTCTCATTGAAACTTGCTGTCCAGCTCCCAATTATAAAATATTGATTTATTTGCCAGAGATCTGCTTTGATAGAAACGTATGTAAGAAGGTTAGTCAGGAGCGGGAAAAGAGCTTAATGGAGGTCCGTCCTATCATTATATTGGTAGGACTGAGACAATCAAAATGAAACGACCCAGTTGACCTTGGAAACTTGATGAATGAATGATGAACTCCTGGGCGACTGAGAGCCAATGCAAACATCACACTACAAAGCCTGTCTTTTTAACATTCAGTTCAGTTCTTTCTAGCACAAGTGTTTACAGTGAATCAAAATGCTCTCAAACAAATATACAGAGCACTATCAAATACATACGCACAATAGGGGGCAGCAGAGGGTGGGAAGGGGAGAGTTCAGCTTCTTGACAGCTTCCTTCAGTCAGTTGAACCTGTCATAGATACACCACAAAAAGTAAATATCAAGCATTGGCTTAAATGACTTGAATTGAGGAAATGTATCTTGTTTTGAGCGGTTTTCACTCATTTAGACGCTTTTCCTGATCGGACCAAGTTTAACTTTGCTTGTTTGAGGACATTTCAGACCAGTTCTAGGGTAAATCTCGCTTGAAATAAGAAAGTAAAATTGCCAATGAGATAAGACCAATTTTTCTAACCCCATTGGCAAAGAAAATTACCTGAAAAAAGGACGAAATGTATCGAAACGAGTCAGAAACATCTCAGAACAAGTGAAATAATCTAGGACAAATGCCCAAGAACTTCTTAACTAGTCAAAACAACTAAAATTTGGATTATCATGCTCAAATTGAGATGATCCCATTATGTAACGCTCATGCACTGCAAAAAGTAATTAACTAGATCAGTATAAACATCTTAATTTGAGCGTAATAATCCAAATTTTAGTTGTTTTGACTAGTTAAGAAGTTCTTGGGCATTTGTCCGAGATTATTTCACTTGTTCTGAGATGTTTCTGACTCATTTCAATACATTTCGTCCTTATTTCAGGTCATTTTCTTTGCCAATGGGGTAAGAAAATTGGTCTTATCTCATTGGCAATTTTACTTTCTTATTTCAAGCAGGATTTACCCTAGAACTGGTCTGAAATGTCCTCAAACAAGCAAAGTAAACTTGGTCCGATCAGGAAAAGTGTCTAAATGAGTGAAAACCGCTCAAAACAAGAAACATTTCCTCAATTCAAGTCATTCAAGCCAATGCTTGATATTTACTTTTTGCAGTGTGTTAAGAGCACTTGTACCGCCATGTTCACTGCACTGTCACTCAACGCAGAGGATTAAACCCGTAATGATCTCGAATCTGAACTCAAAACCAAAACCAGACCCGTTCCCGTAAGCTTATATGCGTCTTCGCAGCTCACATTCCTGTCCGCCGACCTGTTGAATTGAATTGCTTTGTATGAGAATGCCTAAATCATGCATCCCCCCAATGGATCGGTTTTCCCATATCACTTAATATAAAGCCACTATCAAAGTCTAATCAGATTTAATGTCGCTCCCCCCGGTGTAAACCTCCAAGAAGCGGCAGGTTCAGGGCGCGGCTCATTTAAAACGACCCTGAGAGACTCCAGTCCGTCCCCTGTGACCCTCGCCATCTGTTCATCGCTCACCTTTCCTCGCTCACTATGCCTCACGAACTCCAAACTTCTATTAATGGAAAGCCTGACATTGTTCCTCGTAGTGTAATAAAAAAATAATCATCAAAGAGCTTTGTAAAGGCAGCGATATGTAGGAGGAAAAAACAAAAAAATCAGAACAAAGAAACGACCTGTGCGATGGAGCTGCTTAATAGTTCTTTGTCTGTCCTCAACGTGTGATACATTTCTTTCATTTCAATAAAGTGTCGCTGTCTTAAAATGGAAGAAAATAGAATAATTGATCAGGTGACTTTACAATCATGGAGCAGCATCCGTTTTCATCGTCATTAGGAGACCTTATTGTGCAGCCAGAGCAAAGCTGTTGGCTGAGATTTCTGCTGCGAAGAAACTACAAAGCGCTGGCCTGGGCGTCATCTTTCTAAAACTTTTGGCGCCTTTATGTTGTTTCATCCTTGTTTGCAGCTACTGTTGCCATCACAGCGTTTGCCAAAAGTCAGAATAAATCAATTCAAAGTCATATCTGCAGCTCTGGGTGGATCTGAACAGGATTTACTGTCCCTGCTCAAGTCCAAATCGTATTTTTTCTCTTTGTCGCTGGTGCACAACGTATTTTCCTACACATATGTGACACAGGCACCAGCGGACTGGTTTTATGTTGTTTTTAGTGTGTTTTTATGCATGGTTTTAGGCTTTTTTATGCCTTTTTTAAAGCATGTTTTAACACTGCTTTTAACCCCTTAACTCCCACCTGAACCGAGCACATTTTCTCCAGTTTGGCTTTACCCCAGTCCAAAAGCTTCTGGAAAAAAGCTGTGAAAATAGCAACAAAACTGAGACGAAAACAATGATGGAAATGTGACAAAAAAGTGAGAAAACATTGATGAAAAAGTGATGAAAAATTGATGAAAAAGCGGCAAAAATGTCACAAGAAATATGACAAAAAATTGACGAAAAAATGTCAAAAATGGGAGAAAAAAAAAGACAAAAATGTGACCAAAAAATGACAAAAAAATTGACCAAAAAAATGAAAAAAAAATGACAAAAATCAGATAAAAAATTGACAAAAAAATGACAAAATGTGACAAAAAATGGCAAAAATTTGATTAAAAAAATGACGAAAAAAATTACAAAAATTTGACAAAAAATTTGACTAAAAATGTGATGAAAAATTGATGAAAAAATGTGACAAAAAATGACAAAAAAGTTACAAAAATGAGTTGAATACCCAACAAAAAAATGATGGAGAAAAAAAAATCTGATGACGTGAGGAAAAAGATCCTCTCGGTTCAGGCGGGAGTTAAGAGGTTAAAGCAGTACTAAGTAACTCTTGCCCCTAGAGGCCATAAGAGCAACTGCAGGTGTCGCAGCAAGTTACGATTTTTTAACTTATTAATTGTCTTGGAGAATAAATACTACGCTGACAGAAAAGGCGAAGGGAGAGAGGGATATTGTACATCCATTTATACAACTTGGCTGTAAATACTGTTTAAAGTGACGCTAGCCCGCAGTTAGCTTTGCCCATTAGCCTGTTAGCTTCTTCTTCGTGATTCCATTAGTGTGTATTGGTGGCTCCGGTCCGGTGGCAGGAAAGTTGCAAACATGGTTTTCTGGCCAGAAGACACCAGGGGGAGATGAAAGACCCTCCAATCATCCCATAAACACTTGTATTACCCCAGAGGGACCACGGAAAGGATTTATTAAGGTAAACACGTTACTTAGTACTGCTTTAACTACATAAAATGGGTATTTTATCCTTTTTAACCTGGTTTTATCATTGGCTACACCACACCACAACTCAGAGCTCTCCAGAATAGGGACTTTTATCTGTGACATGTACAAGGTGGGTAATGGAGAACACCTTTGTGCCTCATCGTAATAAACATGAGCCCTATACGAGAGTAACTTATAAGCAGAAGTTTGCGAGCTCAAGCCTGACGTTTGTCTCCCATGATTGGTGCTATAGCTCGGTTTTCGATCGCTCATGCACCGCAGTGGTCTCTTTTTTCTCCACAAATGTTTGCAAGCACAATACAAACAAGCAAATAGGGTTTCACTCCACCATGGGTAATCGGTAAAGCCCCTCTTGGTTGCGCAATAGGCATAAAAAGAATACATTTGCATGGTTTTTCTTTGGGGATGTTTGCTACAAAGTCAAAAGGAGTCCTCCTGGTGCCTAATTACAGAATCTAAACCCCGCGGATTTAAAGGGAAATGCGCGGAAGTGCTGATGTAATTGGGAGACAGACTAAAACCCGTATAGCACACAACACCTTTGGGGACATTGTTTCCCCCTGTTTAGATGGCACACGGTCCATTGTTTCTCTACACAAAGACAGAAGAACAATGAAGCCGAGCCACGTAACACAGATTCGCAACCTGTGAGCACAAGTAACAATGATATTTTCTTGTTCGAGGAAAAAAAAAAAGGTCTTATTTTGATTCTTTCCGTTCTTTTGCGTGATTTCCTGGTGCTGAAAATCACTTGTGTTCTTTGACCTTGTATCAGTAATGGATGAATAATGCAAGTGCCGGTAATGATATATATATGCAAGACATGGGAGTAGTGTGATTCTCAAGAAAGTGATGAATGTTCAAGTCGTCGTTCTGTAGCGAAAACGGCAACTGCTTGTCAATCCTTAGCTTTAATTAACAATTTTTTTTTTCAGTATGTTGCTTGAAGGTGACAGTGCTGTGGGAGGAGGGGTGGCGTTGGCAGCTGTCACACTCGCCAACACCTCCCTCTGAGTCTGAGCGGCTCTGATCAGGCCCGCAGTCGAGAGAGAGAGAGAGAGAGAGAGAAATGGACAGAGAGGGAGAGAGAGAGAGGGTGGGGTTCAGGCCCAACAGCTGCCACGGCCCGTCAATCACAAATCTGAGCCTCTCTGCCTCATCTGGACAATGGGCTGCGCCACTGTGGGCATGTGCACCCCAGGTTGCACCTCTGGCATTCAGAGGCAGTTCAGACGTGTGTGCGGAATGTGCATTATCGCTCACTATGTATGAAAACAATGGGCTGCAGCGCATTCATCAGGACTTGTTTCAGAGCCGAAGTTCTTGAAATAATGCGTCTGTAAACAAATGTGTGTAGTAGATCATGGTTCAGAATGAAAAGACCTTAGGAACCTTTTGCCATTCTGTTTCAGTACCCTCCGCCCGATGAGAACTGTGGTACTGGGCCACTTTTAGCCAGACTGTTTTAGCTCCTGCTCTGGGGGTAGAACTTTCCAGTCGAATGTTTGGTGTTGTGGCACTGAATAGCGAGACATGTACAGTATGTAACACAAGCATCACAGGTCTCTTGCCAACTTGCCTTTGGCTGCACCTGCAAAGTGCGAAGAGAGAGGTAAGAAGGTCTCGGGCCCTTTTGTGTTATCTATGTTATCCCCGGGCCTTACTTGACAATACCAAGTATCTGGCAATAGCAAGTATCGATACTTGGTATGTAATTGGGAGACAGACTAAAACCCATGTAGCACACAACACCTTTGGGGACATTGTTTCCCCTGTTTAGATGGCACACGGTCCATTGTTTCTCTACACAAAGACAGATGAACAATGAAGTCGAGCCACATAACACAGATACACAGCCTGTGAGTACAAGTAACAATGATATTTTCTTGTTTGAGGAAAATATTTCGAGGAAAATATTCATCAAGTGTCGCAATACTTTCAATACTTGTGTTTGGAGGCATTTTTATCACAGACGCCTTTGTTTTCCAGTAAAGGCTCCTTCATACTTTACAAGACGCAAGAACTTCTTGTTCTTGCACCCTGAGCTGCTTGAAGACAGTTCCACGGCGACAAGGCAAAGATCAAAAATGACTTCATTTGCTCAGGGTGCAAGAACAAGAAGAACTTGTGAAGTATGAATGTTAATGCACTTTTCAATCTTAAAGGGGGGGTATACAAGGCAGTTTACTAATTTGCTGCAGTTACAGTCCAACAGAAGGTTTGGACATCATTGTAGTGTGATATAGACTGGTGCTATGTGACTGAAAAAAGCATGATACCCCCTCTTTAACACTTCAGTAATTGTGAAATAGCATTTGGTTTATAACTTTAGACATATGAATTTTTACACATTTTAAGATAAACAGGTTACTTTTACTGTAATTACTTACTATGTCGCAATATGTATCGGTCCAGCCCCTGAGCATCGTGATACGTATCGCATCGAGACAAAAATGGATCGTCCCAGCCCTATTCACCTTATTCCGGAAGTTTCTGTGGGCGCTGCCATGAATTGTGCCCGCCCCTTTTCTCCTATCTGTTAACCTCTTACCACCCGCCAAAACCAAATGCATTCTCTCTTCTTTGTCATTGTCGTCACTTTTTATTTCCCTTATGTGTTTTTGTCACTTTTTTATGGCACTTTTGTTACTTTTTTGATGCATTTTTGTCAAATTTTTTGCTGGATTTTGGTCACTTTTTTGCTGGATTTTCGTCTTTTGTTTGCTGGATTTTTGTCATTTTTTTGCTGAATTTTTGACATTTTCTTTGCTGGATTTTTGTCACTTTTTGCTGGATTTTGGTCATATTTTGCTGGATATTTGAATTTTTTTTTGCTGGATTTTTGTCATTTTATTGCTGGATTTTTGTCACTTTTTGCTGGATTTTTGCCATTTTTTGCTGGATTTTTGTGATTTTTTTGCTGGATTTTTGTCATTTTTTGGCTGGATTTTTGTCTTTTTTTTTTTGCTGGATTTTTGTCACTTTTTTGCTGGATTTTTGTCTTTTTTTTGCTGGGTTTTTGCCATTTTTTGGCTGAATTTTTGTCACCTTTTTGCTGGATTTTTGCCATTTTTTGCTGAATTTTTGTCTTTTTTTTTGCTGGATTTTTGTCACTTTTTTGCTGGATTTTTGTCTTTTTTTTGCTGGGTTTTTGTCACTTTTTTCCTGTTTTTTTTGTCACTTTTTTTCCTGGATTTTTGTCACTTTTTGCTGGATTTTTGTCTTTTTTTTGCTGGATTTTTGTCACTTTTTTGCTGGATTTTTGTCACTTTTTTGCTGGATTTTTGTCTTTTTTTTTGCTGGATTTTTGTCACTTTTTTGCTGGATTTTTGTCATTTTTTTGCTGGATTTTTGTCACTTTTTTCCT
This sequence comes from Gobius niger, assembly GCF_951799975.1. Lineage (NCBI taxonomy): Eukaryota > Metazoa > Chordata > Actinopteri > Gobiiformes > Gobiidae > Gobius > Gobius niger. The sequence goes on from NC_136858.1 coordinate 33,284,766, forward strand.
GGTTTTTGTCACTTTTTTGCTGGATTTTTGTCATTTTTTTTGCTGGATTTATGTCATTTTTTCCTGGATTTTTGTCACTTTTTTGCTGGATTTTTGTCTTTTTTTGCTGGATTTTTGTCACTTTTTTCCTGGATTTTTGTCACTTTTATTTCCTGGATTTTTGTCACTTTTTTTTCCTGTTTTTTTGTCACTTTTTTGCTGGATTTTTGCCATTTTTGTCAATTTACATCCTCATTTCTTCTCATTTTTTGTCACTATTTTGAAGAAGCTTTTAGATTTGGAGAATTTAGAGAACAGGAGAAAACATGGGAGTTAAGAGGTTAACATGGGACTGGAGAAGTCCAGATAAAATCAGTTACTACACGAAAACTAAGCCATTTTCAGGCTGCGCAGAGAAACGCCGCAGTGTTGACATGTTGGTGCAAATGAACATCGGACATTTTACACAAATCAATTCACTAAACATCAGATTTGAGCGGCGAACATTTCCCTCGTGCTCCGGAAGTGTTAATACAACGGAAGTGCCGAGACAAAGCAAAAAAGAGGCAAAAGTGGGCGTGCCGGAATAAGGCGAATGTAAAAAAGCAGCATACTTTCTCTTACCTTTTTGACTATAAGGCTGACTACTTGGGAGCCTTGACACCGGCTAGAACCAATAGCCGGAGACCTTGATGGCAGGTCCTTCAGAGAACACTGGACAGTCAAGATGAGGTAAGGTTTCTATAGTTTCAATTGGCAGCCAGTCAACACGGGATACAGGGGGAAACAAACACGCCAACTGGACCACACGATGTTACCGCTTCCCATCTTCACACACAAAAGAACAGAAAGGGTCGCCAGCAACGAAGCGGTCAACGGAAAACTCAAAATACTAATAAAGGGACAGAAAGGTAGCAAGAGTGAACACCTCAACGTACAGGGTGCTGCCAATTGGTACCAGAACAATGACGGAGGGTCCCTCTGCATTGGGCCCTGGGCGAAGCAGTCGTAGGCCCATCCTTTCACCCATGATTACTTCAGCACTGTGGACTTCAGCGCAGAGAAAGCTATAGATTTGGAATTAATGAACCACAAAACGCGTTGAAAGGCGCGATTGGCTGCAAGACTATGGAGTAGATTGAACATTTCCGTACCGTGCTGCAGTGAAGACGCTCGAGAGAGAGGAAGATTTACCACACGATTAGGAACTGGGTGTTTTGATTCCGGCTGTAAACAATATAACAATGTCTGTCTCGAGAGAACAATGGGCTGCAGCGGTGGATGAATGCGAATGGATGATTTACGCCGCGTTCGAAATCAATACTGCCACTGCAACAAAACAGATTTGTCAATATCAAGTTTTGCAATGATTCTTAGAGGTTTTCCTCACATCTCAGGCCCGGCAGCAGTAATATTCTAGCAATTATTATCCGCGCAAACAGATCTATAAATGCCAATAATCAAGTTACTGTGAAATCAAAACAGCGCTTCGAGCCGCCTCCATCTCAGTTTTATGCACAGGCTTCCCACTTAAAATGTGTCTGAAGAAGGCCTCGTTGGTGATATCTGATCTGTGTGTTGGAGTGCACAGTTTTAAGACACAAATGGTGCACTGGAACAGGTCAACTGACTCAAAACACGTGTCTTAAGGGCAGTTTTGTCCAGGGAAGCGTCTTTGTCTTGGTTTTTTCCCATACAGAGTGGATTGTCTTGCAAATGGTTGTGTCTGTTATCAAAAATAAATGTATGCCAACACTGCCCCTTGGTGGACAGACGAGGCAGATCAAGCAGCAAATATATAGTTTACTTCACAGTTAGACTTTTACTAGCTGAGACCCGGCCTTTGGCCGGGCCTCGCTAGTCTCCACATTTGATATTCTGAGATTATGAGTGATTACAAAGAAATGTCCAACCCGTCACACAGTTCAGCTGTAGACCAGTGGTTCCCAAGCCATTCCAAAAACTATGGCCACTACAAATGAGTAAAAGAATGAAGGCAAAAAACAATTTCAAACAAACTGCAATTGGAGTGTTTGATGCACCCGTGCTCCTTTCTTATAAACTACGACAATATTTTTGCTAAACTCGGGGAACAGGATTCAAGAGACAGTGGAATAATTATGGATAAATATTAGGGGTTCAGCTTTAACGGTTTGGGTCACGGTGCAGGACCCGTGGTTTGGTGCATCACGGTAGTGTACAATCAAACAAATAATGAGTAGGTTTTGAACTGAAATAGCCTAATGATCGTTGTTAGACAGTATTTATAACCTTACAATAAAATAGGCAATGCGTTCAAAGCTGCTTTAGAATAAAATGTACCTCTGGGCTCACAATACGTGAAAGCAAAATAGAAAACAAATGGTACAGCAGCAAAGGAAAAAAAAAAAGAAAAAAAACTACGCAGTGCAGGCCATGCGCTCGTTAAGTTGTAGTTTCATTTTCGCTTTTACTCACACGGAGGATAAATCAGTCGGAGCAGCGCGTTTGATTAGAGGCTCGTGTTTGAGCAGGTTTTGGGCACGCACGCACACACATACACACACGCACACACACGCACACATCGCCATGTTTGGATGCGCGCGCACACATACATACACACACGCACGAACACACACACGCGCGCACACACACATCGCCCTGTTTGGATGCGCGCACACGCACGGCAGTCAGATCTCGTGCACTCGCGTTTTTGTGACAGCGGGTTGTCCTCGGACAGCAGCACCACCAACCACGCACACACTCAGTACTGTCGCCAGGCTTCCTGGTGTTCCCAAACGGTCTCCCATCCCAGTCCTAACCAGGCCCTTCCCTGCTTAGCATCCGAGGAACGGTCTCCCATCCCAGTTCTAACCAGGCACTTCCCTGCTTAGCTTCAAAGTCGGTATGGGAAATAAACATGGCGGCGCCCAGGCGGCGGCCATTGATATAGCGTTTTCTATAATAGATTCACAATCACACGCTGTTTTCAATAAAGTTTTTTTTTTCCGATAGGCCAATAGTGTCAATGTTTACTTTTTTAGTGACGTGAAATTATTGTGAGACCCTCAGTCAGTGCCTCGCAACCCCTGAGCCCCACTTTGGGAACCACTGAAAGCACACACTTCAGGTAGAAGAGTTTTAACCTCTTACCACCCGCCTAAACCAAATGCATTCTGTCCTCTTTTGGCTGTGTAAAAACCTCATTTGAAAGCTAAGACCCACAAAACGGGTCTTTTTCCTCGCGTTGTTGCTGTGTTGTGTCACCTTTTGTATGTTTTTCTTTTCTTTTTTTTTGTGTGACATTTTTGTTGAATTTTTGTCACTTTTTGTGTTGAATTTTTGTCACATTTTTGTTGAGTTTTTGTCACTTTTTGTGTTGAGTTTTTGTCACATTTTTGTTGAGTTTTTGTCACATTTTTGTTGAATTTTTGTCACTTTTTGTATTAAGTTTTTGTCACATTTTTGTTGACTTTTTGTCACATTTTGTGTTGAGTTTTCGTCACTTTTTGTGTTGAGTTTTCGTCACTTTTTGTGTTGAGTTTTTGTCACATTTTTGTTGAGTTTTTGTCACATTTTTGTTGAGTTTTTGTCTCATTTTGTGTTGAGTTTTCGTCACTTTTTGTGTTGAGTTTTTGTCACATTTTTGATGAGTTTTCGTCACATTTTTGTTGAGTTTTTGTCACATTTTGTGTTGGGTTTTCGTCACTTTTTGTGTTGAGTTTTTGTCACATTTTTGTTGAATTTTTGTCACTTTTTGTTGAATTTTTGTCACTTTTTGTCACTCTTTGGTTGAGTTTTTGTCACATTTTTGTCACTCTTTGGTTGAGTTTTTGTCACATTTTTGTCACATCTTTGTTGAATTTTTGTCACTTTTTTGTTGCGTTTACATCCTTGTTTTCTTCTCATTTTTTGTGGCTATTTTGGTGCTTTTTTCCCCAAGAAGCTTTTTGATTAGGCTAAAGCCAAACTGGAGAAAATGGGGTCCGTTCAGTTGGGAGTTAAGAGGTTAATACAGCAAACTTGCATTGAGCACGTCTGCCACCTCCTGGAAGTAAAAAGTATTACAACAATAATGCACCCAGTAAGTCCAAGGGTGAGCAAGTTTGATTTGTGGCTCAAAGTAATCCAAAGAATTTACCACAATGTCAGTGTTGCACATCATGTGACCTGACAGGGCTGTACCATTAAACAATATCACTATAGTAAAGAGAAAAAGAAAGTTTTGATGGGCAGCACAACAGAGAGTTACTTGGTTTCAGCTCAAATAAATGATACAAATGTAATGTCATTTGTGAAATAAATTAACATTATTGTTCGGGTTTTTGGTTCAAGATGAAATGTATCCCCTAGACAGCCATTCCCAAAGTCTTATCAATCTGACAATCTCTCGGGCTCCAATAACATTACTTGACTTGACTGACTTTAAACTAATCATTTTATATGATCATTTTACAGATAAAATTACATAAAAAGCAATATTTAGCGATGGGTGTATATATAGTCTGAATACTGGTTTAAAGTTGTACATTTTAGCAAATACATGTATTTCTCCTTTTTTTTCCTCTTTTTTTTTTTACAGAGCTCTTGTTTTGGACAGGCTTTGGAGCCCACTTTGGGAGCCACTGCACTGCCCTTAGAAAGTTTAAAGGGACTGACTATATTTTCAGCATTTAACCTCTTAACTCCCACCTGAACGGATCCCATTTTCTCCAGTTTGGCTTTACCCTAATCAAAAAGCTTCTTGGGGAAAAAAGCACCAAAACAGCCACAAAAAAATGTGAATAAAACAAGAATGTAAACGCAACAAACAAATGACAAAAACTCAACAAACAATTGACAAAAATTCAACAAAAATGTGTCAAGAACTCAACAAAAATGTGACAAAAACTCAACAAAAATGTGACAAAAACTCAACACAAAAATGACAAAAATTCAACAAAAAAATGACAAAAATTCAACAAAAAAATGACAAAAATTCAACAAAAAAATGACAAAAATTCAACAAAAAAATGACAAAAACTCAACAAAAATGTGACAAAAACTCAACAAAGATGTGTCAAAAATTCAACAAAGATGTGTCAAAAAATCAACAAAGATGTGACAAAAACTCAACAAAAATGTGACAAAAATTTGAAAAAAAAAAAACATTAAAAGGTGACACAACACAGCAACAACACGAGGAAAAAATGTCAGTTTTGAGGGTCTTAGCTTTCAAATGAGGTGTTACACAGGTCTATAGCCAAAGAGGACAGCATGCATTTGGTTTAGGCGGGTGGTAAGAGGTTAAGTACCAGATATGTGACCTCTAATCTGTGTGATATTTCTCAAAACTGTGTGGGGGCCAGAGGCTGGAGGCTGGAGGCTTGAATTTTGCCTTTGAGCGAGTCTGATGATGTTTCGTGAACGGCCCGATGTCACTGACATTCATCCTGTGGTTTCTGTTTTCTCCCTGCGTGTTCTAGTTTTTCGGAGGGTCTAAGGACAGGAGATGCCCGGGGCTCATTTCCATCTGCTGCTGACGCCTACTTAGACATTACATCTGTTTGGACATAACATTTGCTCGGACACTACTTTTGCTTGGACGTTACATTGCATTAATGTTTATTGCAGCCCTGTGAGGAAACTCCTGTTGTGATGTTGCACTGAAAAAATTATTCATGATTAAAATTGAGTTGTTATCAAGATTTTTTGCCCCAGATAATTTCACTTGCTCTGAGATGTTTCGGACTCATTTTAAGACTTTTTCTTATTATTTCACAATAATTTATTTTTTCAATGGGGTAAGAATATTGCTCCCATTGGGGCAGTTTTACTTTCTTACTTCAAGCAAGATAACATTTGAACCAAGGCCGTGAGGACCAAAACATCACAGCTAAACTATTTAGAACAAAAATGTGACAAAAATTCAAAAAAAATGTGACAAAAATTCAACAAAAATGTCACAAAAACTCAACAAAAATGTGACAAAAACTCAACACAAAAATGACAAAAATTCAACAAAAATGTGACAAAAATTCAACAAAAATGTGACAAAAACTCAACACAAAAATGACAAAAATTCAACAAAAATTCAACAAAAATTCAACAAAAATGTCACAAAAACTCAACACAAAAATGACAAAAATTCAACAAAAATGTGACAAGAAATCTACAAAAATGTGACAAACTCAACAAAAATGAAAAAAAAAAAAAAACATACAAAAGGTGACACAACACAGCAACAACGCGAGGAAAAAGATTAGTTTTGTGGGTCTTAGCTTTCAAATGAGGTGTTACACAGGCCTATATAATAGCCAAAAGAGGACAGAATGCATTTGGTTTAGGCGGGTGGTGAGAGGTTAAAAAAAAAAAGTTTTGTCCATGAACAAACTACAAGCCTCCGTATATCGAATAGCACATCATCGTCTCGCCGTCCCTCCTCGTTCTGTGATTGGTCCCAAAATGCATGGGAAAATTTGGGCCATGGTCCCCAGGCTGCTGTGCAGTTGGAAATGACTGGAGCGCACACAGCAGGGTATTCCCAGGCTATTGAGGACCCAGGGTGCTGAGGGTACTACAGCACCCCCTGGTGGATGATTTACGCATTACAGGCAATAACAATAAATAATATATAATGCTGCCTTCATGTGGTCACGTAATTACACCACCTCATGTCGTATTTTCCACTGGGAAACTGGGAGATGATTTTGATACCCGAGTCCCCGAGATGAGATAACCTTTGACCTTTCAACGCATCAAAGAGCAGCAATAATACGCACTTAGCTACTCAATCATTTTATACACTTACCATTAAGTCGATCTTTATATTTTCTGGATCAAAGCAGATATAAAGTAGCAGTAGGTCAGCGGTCTGTAGTTAACCTTTTCGTGTGAATTGATTTGTTATAACTGTTTTTCTATATGTTTCACTTTACTACCACTTGAATACAATGCACGAGTATTTTCCACTTCACAACCGGAAAGGATCGTCTTTACCAGAGCATGTGAAGGCTGCATAAGCACAGAAAAAAACTGACTATGAGCTTGTTTATGACATTCACAAATAGTGCTACTGATTTCACACAGGCTGAACCAGATCCACGTATTTAAGGCAGGTTCAGTCCAGTCTTTCCATCGTCTCTAAGGCAGGCCAGCTCCCCTCCTTGCATCCGAGACTCTCACACTAATAACCAAATGTGGTGGTTGCAGGCAGCTTCTGTTTTATCCTTTGACATTATATCCTACAGGGTCTGGGTGTTCTGTGACGTGCTCTAAGAAAAGACTCTCATCAGATATAACTGAGCCCTGGGATGAAGCGGCCTGTTTGAGAGTGATGTGCCCTCTCTGTCCCTGCAGACCCGCCGCTCTGATGAAGTGGTACAGATAAAGGTCTGCAGGGCTCAGTGGGAGATCCAAAAACAGGCATCAGGAGCCACAAAAAGTAGAGCAGGCTTGAACGACAATACAAAACAAAAACAAATAAATGCAGCGGTGTTTTTGATGGCCAAGCAGATGAAGTGCAATGAAAATGTCTTCCTCATGCAATCCACTCAAGTCTCTTTTACAGATCACCAGCCCTCGTTTTAGTCGTTTTTTTTTTTTTTGGGTCAAATTGAGATCGAGAACGTTGTTTAACCCCTTAACTCCCACCTGAACCGTGCACATTTTCTCCAGTTTGGCTTTACCCCAGTCCAAAAGCTTCTGGAAAAAAGGTGAGAAAATAGCGACAAAACTGAGACGAAAACAATGAGGGAAATGTGACAAAAAAGTGAGAAAACATTGACAAAAAAAGTGACGAAAAATTGATGAAAAAATGGCAAAAATGCGACAAAAAAATGACAAAAAATTACAAAAAAATTATAAAAATTTGACCAAAAAATGTGACAAAAAAGACAAAAAATTGATACAAAATTGACGAAAAAATGACAAAAATGTGACAAAAATGACCCAAAAAAAGACAAAAATATGATTAAAATTGGACAAAAAAATGACAAAATTTTAAAAACAAAAAACAAAAAAAAATGACAAAAATGTGAAAAAAATGACAAATAAATGACAAAAGTTACAAAAATTAGTTGAATGCCCAACAAAAAAAATGTGGAAAAAAATCTGATAACGTGAGGAAAAAGATCCTCTCGGTTCAGGCGGGAGTTAAGAGGTTAACTCTACTCTCCAAAATTTTCCTGAAAACCTTGAAATATAGTAATTATGAAATGTTTCACACCACCACCTCAGAGAAATGCTTCACCTTCCAACTACCTCCAGGATGAAATCAGACTAAACCACATCTAGAATAGACTTAAATTGGACTAAATTATGCCTATATGGGACGATAAACAATAATATCGTTAATCGTGATAAATTAATTAATCGATCGCCACATTTATTATCATCATGCTAGAAGATATTCGCTAAATCCATCAGACAACCAGTGCCTGTAGCTTTACCAGGAGGTGGGTACGTCTCCATGGAGATGTAATTAAAGTCAGCAGTATTTGTGATTTCAGTAGGTTAGTTCCTCATCCAAATCCATTCTTTCATTACCCAGCGCAGAAAAAGCATTTTCTGTGTCGAGCTGCTCATTAGCTGCATGTTTTGTATTGATGACAACAGTGTAGTCCAAAATGTTACACAGTGTGCCTTTAACCCCTTAACTCCCGCCTGAACCGAGAGGATCTTTTTCCTCATGTCATCAGATTTTTTTTCCATCGTTTTTTGTGGGTATTCAACTCATTTTTGTAACTTTTTTGTCATTTTTTATCACATTTTTGTCATTTTTTTGTCATTTTTTGTCACATTTTTGTAATTTTTTGTCATATTTTTGTCATTTTTTTGGTCACATTTTTGTAATTTTTTTCGTAAATTTTTTATCATTTTTTGTCATTTTTTTGTCACATTTTTGTAGCTTTTTTGTCATTTTTTGGTCATTTTTTGTCACATTTTTGTAATTTTTTGGTCAATTTTTTATCGATTTTTTGTCATTTTATTTGTCACATTTTTGTCACTTTTTTGTCCAATTTTTGTCAATTTTTTGGTGATTTTTTTGTCACATTTTGTCACATTTCATCAATTTTTTTGTCAATTTCTTGTGACATTTTTGTGACACTTTTGCCACTTTTTCATACATTTTTCATCACTTTTTTGTCAATGTTTTCTCACTTTTTTGTCACATTTCCATCATTGTTTTCGTCTTAGTTTTGTTGCTATTTTCACAGCTTTTTTCCAGAAGCTTTTGGACTGGGGTAAAGCCAAACTGGAGAAAAAGTGCCCGGTTCAGGTGGGAGTTAAGGGGTTAAACACTTTTTGTCTCACTCAATATGACATTTACAGCAGACGATGAAGAGGAATATTTAATAATTGTCCAATCCTCATCATTTCTGCAGTTTCAATGTTTTTTTAAACCATAGGCAAATATCGTGATAATATCATTAATCACAATTATTTTGGCCAAGATAATCGTGAATCAAGAAATTTTCATCATCATCCCATCCCTATAGTGTAAACCATATGATATATGTCATGATTACTTTTTTTTTTTTTTATGGTAAATGGTCTCTTGAACTTGAACAGCACTTTTATCCAAAGCACTTTACAGCAAGGAACCAGTCACCCACTCACACTCTCCAATGCAGACTCTGGAGGCAAGGCGAGTGAAGTGTCTTGCCCAAGGACACAAGGACAGTGTGCACCTGCAGGAGCCAGGATTCAACCCCCCCGACCTTCTGATCATGAGACGACCAGCTCTACCATCGGTGCCACTGTCGCCCCAAATAACCTCTTCAATTTGCCCCAGTGTGTAGTTTTTCCATATGATTATTATGTTTTACACATTAGTCGTCAGTAACAAAGTAAATTTACTGAGGTGTTGTACTTATTGAGCTCTGTTAACCCCTTAGCTCCCACCTGAACCGAGCACATTTTCTCCAGTTTTACCCTAATCCAAAAGCTTCTGGAAAAAAGGTGTGAAAATAGCAACAAAACTGAGACGACAACAAGGATGAAAATGTGAAAAAAGTGAGAAAAAATTGACGAAAAAGTGACAAAAAATTGACAAAAAATGTACAAAAAATGACAAAATTTGACAAAAAATTGACAAAAAATTGAGAAAAATTTGACAAAAAATTGAGGGAAAATGGACGGAAAAGTGATAAGAATTTGACAAAAAAATGCAAAGAATTTGACGAAAAGCAACAAAAAAGTGACAAAAAAATGGACAAAAAAAATCGAAAAAGTGATGAAAAAAAAAAGATCAATTTAGTGTTGTAGGTCTTAGCTTTCAATATGAGGTGTTACACTGGCCTACAGGATTTGGGTAAAGCTGAACTGGAGAAAATGCTCTCGGTTCAGGCGGGAGTTAAGAGGTTAATGAGTTTATGAGGATCTGCAGGTAACACATGCCTAAACAATTGAAGAGTTTTTTTTTTTTTTTTACATATTTCTACTGCAAAGAAGATTGGATGGATGGATGGATGGATGGATGGATGGATGGATGGATGGATGGATGGATGGATTAATATACTTTCTACTCCACTGCATTTCTCTAAAACACATCTCAAACAGTCGCTCACTGTGTTTCACTCCCAACAGTTCAGACAAGAGTAGGTGCTCAAGAGACTAACAGTCCAGATGTTCAAACTGACTCACAACAAGGAAAAATGTTCGTCCCCTTTGTGTTGCCTTGTAAATTCAAAGTCACTCACTTAAACTGATTTGTACTTTCTACCTTGAACACTACTTGTATTTTCAAATCAAAATCATAGTATTATAGGTGCCTTCCGCATGACGTCACGCCAACTAAGTTACTCCATCTTGACGGGATACATGCAAATGAACTCCAGATGTCTTATCTTACTCATGACAATGGGAATATCCTTTCTTTTTGGTTGCCATACAGATGTATTCGAGACCCATCCTGACTCAAAATATCTGTCTGCAGAAAGGCTTTTAAGGGGAGACACTACAGGCAAAACTATTTTTTTTCAGTTTTCAGGTTTTGGGACAAATTGGTCTCTGAACATACAAGCTTTCACCCGGAAACCCAAAATATACCTAATCTTCACAAAAACATGTTTAAATATTGCGCTGATTCAACGTTCCCCCATAGACTTATATGGGACAATGCAATTTCAAGGGCCTTTTTCTCAAAACGCATTTTTCTGTCATTGTGGCGACACTATGTCCACGTCAGTCGGACCTAAAGACTTCAAATTTTCCAGCCTTGGACTGAACAATATTTGGAAGATTTTTTCAGAGGGATTTTTTATTATTTAATCCCTAGCCCCATTTATTGAGTTTTGAATGTCAAAAAATAAGGCGAAAATTATTATTTTTACAAATGTTTCCACTAAAAAACAGCTTATTTTAAAACTAAACAAGAAATCCAAAATCCCCTCTGAAAAAGTCTTGATAACTCATTTATCAATAAAATGAAACCATAAATTTGAATGTAGCTCTATCCATTATTCAGATTTCGTCGCCGAAAAGATGGGAAATTTGGGGCATAAAACACCTTGTTCTTATATGAAAAGATAAAATGACAGAAAACTTGCCATGTATTTTTTTCTCACATTTATGCCAGTGATCGACAGCAAAAGTTTCATATTGATATCTGTAAATATAAATTTTTTCCCTATTCACCTGAAGTGTCTCGTGCTTTTAATGATTTTCCTGTGTATGAAGACGGAAAGTCTATCAAGAAACTATGAACTATGTAAATATCGCCCAACTCAAGTGAAGGTATGTTGACCGAGAACTTCGCATCAGTAAATAACTCGGTCGGAAGTGTGTCTGTAATATCCTTGTAAGTGAGTTGTAACAGATGTAGGTGAAAAAACACTGCACAATTGTGTGTAATCGCGATCGTTTTCTGTTGCATTCGCCATTTTTGTTTGGATTTCTAGTCACGTGACTGGGAGACACCTATAGTGCCTCAACAAATATGAAGGAATTATGAAATGGAAAGGCTCTCACTCCCATCTAGTGGTTTAAAGTGGCATTACAAGCGGGACATGACCCGTGGGTAAAGTCCCGAGAATAACAGATTTGATAAACCCCTCTCTCAAAGTTGAAGTTTTCACAAATGAGGACGGCGCCTTTTATAGAAACAGCATGATTAAATCTGCAAAGCGGCTTAGTGCCATGTGTCAAGAAAAGAAAGAAAAGTATACCAACTACACTTGATGTAGATAGGCCTAATCAGCATGTCTTTGTATCGCACTGCGCTTATTTAGAATGTAAGTTCATCACAAATGGATTTACTTTAGCTTTGTTCAATTCAGATGTTCAGGCAAATCGTCCTGAACTCGCAGATCACCCCAGCGGCATCTGCCCCGTCTCAAACAACAGATTTAGTTGTTTGTCGTAGTGTTTCTCTTGGGAAGCACTAATCTGAGTGAGTCCACTGCACACATGGGGTGAAAAAACAAAAGATTTATTTTCCACCAGCTCTTATCACTGTACAGAGAAACTCACAGTTATTTAAGCCTTAAATGTGTAGATTGGTGGTGGGAGGCTGCATTCATTTAGTTTAGTACAATATTTTTGCGTGCTCACATAAGACTACAAATAAAGTAAAAGTATATGTAACCTCTTACCACCCGCCTAAAGTAAATGCATTCTGTCCTCCTTGGCTATTATATAGGCCTGTGTAACACCTCATTTGAAAGCTAAGACCCACAAAACTGATCTTTTTCTTCAGCTTGTTGCTGTGTTGAGTCACCTTTTGTATGTTTTTTTTTTTTTTTTTTTTTTTTTTTGTCACATTTTTGTTGAATTTTTGTCACTTTTTGGTTGAACTTTTTGTCACTTTTTGTTGAATTTTTTTGTTGAGTTTCTGTCACATTTTTGTTGAATTTTTGTCACATTTTTGGTGAATTTTTGTCACATTTTTGGTGAATTTTTGTCACATTTTTGGTGAATTTTTGTCACATTTTTGGTGAATTTTTGTCACATTTTTGGTGAATTTTTGTCACATTTTTGATGAATTTTTGTCACATTTTTGTTAAATTTTTGTCAAATTTTTGATGAATTTTTGTCACATTTTTGGAGAATTTTTGTCACATTTTTGGTGAATTTTTGTCACATTTTTGATGAATTTTTGTCACATTTTTGTTGAATTTTTGTCACATTTTTGTTGCGTTTACATCCTTGTTTTCTTCTCATTTTTTGTGGCTATTTTGGTGTTTTTTCCCAAGACGCTTTTTGATTAGGGTAAAGCCAAACTGGAGAAAATGGGATCCGTTCAGGTGGGAGTTAAGAGTACTTTAAAAACTGTGATTAAAATGTACCTGTCGTATTTTCGTTGATGCATAACAACTATAGCAAAAAAATAGAAGAGAATAAAAAAAGCAATCAAAAACTTCATGTGGCAAAGCTTGAAAAAGCAGAGAAAAGGTCTGTGCTTTGTGGGAGAGCATGATTATAAAAATGTTTGAAAAAGTAATGTAAAATTGGCAACAATAATGCACGCCCCTAGAGGCCATAAGCGCCACTGCAGGTGTCGTAGCATGTTGCTGTTTTTTACTTATTGATTGTCTTGGAGAGTAAATTCTACGCTGACGGAAAAGACAAAGGGACAGAGGGAGATTGTACTTTTTTTTTCACTCAAACTTGGTGGTGCTAGCCCACAGTTAGCTTTGCCCGTTAGCCTGTTAGCTTCTTCTTCCTGATGCTGTTAGTGTGTATTGGTGCTCCGGCAGCAGCGAAGTTGCAATTGTGCTTTTCTGGCCAGAGACACCAGGGGAAGATTCAAGATTCAAGATTTTTTATTTGTCAAACCATGTGAATGAAGTTATATTTCTTTCATTCTTGATTGTGGAGCAGGGGGTGGGGGAAGAGGGGTGGGAGGGAGGGCAGAGAGTTCAGCTTCCTGATGACCTTGTGTATGAAACTGTTCTTCAGTCGTCTGGAGCTGGCCCGTATTCCGCAGTCTCCTCCCTGAAGGCATTACTTTGAAGAGACTGTGTGATGGGTGCGAAGGGTCCCTGGTGATTCTGACCCCCCCAATCATCCCATTAACACTTGTATTATCCCCAGATGGACGACGAAAAGAATTTATTAAGGTAACGTTACTGAGTTCTTTTGAACCTTATTCAGGCTATTGAGCAACACGGTTACAACACCCAAAAAGCTCCTCCTGAGGTCCTAGAAAGGCTTTGCTCACGACCTCTTGCATAATCCTCTCATCACGAGTGAAAACACACTACTTTATTAACCCCTTAACTCCCACCTGAACCGAGCACATTTTCTCCAGTTTGGCTTCACCCCATCCAAAAGCTTCTGGAAAAAAGCTGTGAAAAAAGCAACAAAACTGAGATGAAAACAATGATGGAAATGTGACAAAAAAGTGATGAAACATTGACAAAAAAGTGAGAAAACATTGACAAAAAAGTGATGAAACATTTATGAAAAAGTGGCAAAAATGTCACAAGAAATTGACAACATTTGACCAAAAAATGGACAAAAAATTGACAAAAAAATGTGACAAAATTTGACAAAATGTGACAATTTTTTTTACAAAAATGTGATAAAAATTTGACCAAAAAAATGACCAAAATGTGACAAAAAATTACAGAAATGTGACAAAAAAATTACAAAAAAATGACAAAGAATGTATGAAAAAGTGGCAAAAATGTCACAAGAAATTGACAAAATGTGACAAAAAATTTATGAAAAAATTTATGAAAAAATGTGACGAAAAAAATGACGAAAAAATTACAAAAACGTGACAAAATGTGACAAAAAAAATTAGAAAAATAATCTGATGACGTGAGGAAAAAAATCCTCTCGGTTCAGGCGGGAGTTAAGAGGTGAATCTCTGTAGAGAATTTTGTTGTTCTCTGCATTTGACCCGTCCTCAATGTCTGAGCAGGATGTGGAGCCAGGCTGGTGGTCAGAAACATTTGGCTATTGCACGTGTTTTTACCACTAACGTACGCAGACACAGGGAGAAAGGCCCCGTCCACGTGGGAATCGAACCCGGGACCTTCGAGCTGTGAGGTACGATTGCTAACCGCTGCTGTTTGAATTTTTTCTCTTCATTGAAACAGCTGCAGGGAGATTGTGTGAAAACCAGGAAGAGAAACTATTGCATATTTTGTTTCAGCTGTTTTTTATTAATATTACCATTTCTAAGACAGTGATGAAGATGTGTTTGCTACCAAATACCTGCAAAAAGCGCAATACCCGCTCTTTAAGATTTGCAAACATTCCCACCAAACAGAATAAACCTTTGAGCGAAATGAATAAATAGCATAAAACTGCAGTTCATTTGTTGTAGACCATCATTTTAGTTTATTGATGAACTTACACAGAAGAAAGTAGTTGAGAAATGCCATTGTTTTAGATTCAGAATGTCAGAATTTTAGATCTATTGCCTGCAAGAATCCAATCTAATGCTTTATAAGCTGCAACTTTGCGACAATTTGGCCCAATTCAAAGCTGTGTGGAAACCCTGAAAATATGTGAATGAAAACACAGATACAGGACAACACGATTTATTGTTTATTTATTTAGAAGCTGGATCGTATTTACTGCGTATCCAGCCATTACCGATCTCACCCCCTCCTCTTCTTTCTCATCAAAAGCCTGTTCTTCGGAGACATGAGAACTCCTGATTATTTCCAGGTTTCTCCTATTTTTAGATAAGCCTCCGCGCGGCCCGAGATGGAGGTCAAAGGCCGCATACTTTCTGCGGAGTCTGGAATCCCAACATAAATTTTTCCATTACCCTCGGCCCAGCGCAGGAGGGGCCGGTTACTGCAGCCTTAGTGCGTCTTTATCAGCATCGGGACACGCTCCTCCTCCCCCCCCCTCTCTCTCTCTCTCTCTCTCTTTCCCCCAATGGGATATCCTGCCCCAACAGCCAACTCTATAGTATTCAGAGAGCCTTTAGTTGTTGTTATCAGGAGGCATGCACATATTTGTCCTGTTATTTTTAGGGGCCGTTTCCATTTGCCAGAGGGAAAGTAAAGTGACGCGAGGGGAATCCACAGGGCAACAGTGTCGTGTGAGATAAGACGTGAATGGGGCTGAAAACACGGGATATGGAGTGTTTAAACAAGGAACTCGAGAGGAAAGAAAGAAAGAAGCAAGAAAAGGAACACGGCGTTATACTGTTTGATGGAATAAAATGGGGTGCAATGTCCAATTCACTCATTCGCTCGTCGTTTTGTTGTTTCTGAAATCGCAAAACTACTAAATGCTCATCTGTCCTGCCTTTACCCACATGCTTTTTCATCACTGCTTCGTAGCCTGTTTTGCTGTGTGCTTTTCAGGTTTTTGTTGCATTTTTTGTCACCTGTTTTTTCCATATTTTTGTCACTTTTTGTTCCATTCTTGTCGCTCTTTTGATGCTTTTTTTTTAGCTGTGTTTTCATCCCCATTTATGTTTAATTTTTGTCGCTATTTTTGATGGTGAACGTGCTTGGTGAAGACGGCGGTTAAAGGGACTATATATACGGAGTTTAAACATTTCAGAAAATAAGTATTTTTCTCCATGTCCTAATGTGTAGAATGAGCTCAGACCTGTTAACCACAACTGCCTCTAAAATCCTGCACTGTCGCTCAAAAAGGTGTTAATTCGGGTCTGAAGTGCCGTCATGCACAAGCTTAATATAGAAGCTGCAGTTATGTCTAAGACCTGAGGTGGCAGTAGCGAGTATAAAAATGACCAACTTGCATCTAGCCTCTTTAACCCCTTACCTCCCACCTGAACCGAGCACATTTTCTCCAGTTTGGCTTTACCCCAGTTCAAAAGCTTCTGGAAAAAAGCTGTGAAAATAGCAGCAAAACTGAGACGAAAACAATGATGGAAAAGTGACAAAAAAGTGAGAAAACATTGATAAAAAAGTGACGAAAAATCGATGAAAAAGTGGCAAAAATGTCACAAAAATGTCACAAGAAATTGACAAAAAATTTGCCAAAAAGTGACAAAAATGTGACAAAAAATTACAAAAATGTGACAAAATGTGACAAAAAAAAGACAAAAAATTGATACAAAATTGACGATAAAATGACAAAAATATGACAAAAATATGACAAAAAAATTACAAAAATGTGACAAAAAAATGACTTTTTTTTTTTTTAATTACAAAAATGTGACAAAAAATTACGAAAATGTGACAAAATGTGACAAAAAATGACAAAAAATGGATACAAAATTGACGATAAAATGACAAAAATATGACAAAAAAATCACAAAAATATGACAAAAAAATTACAAAAATGTGATAAAAATTTGAAGAAAAAAAAATACAAAAATGTGACTAAAAAATTACAAAAATGTGACCAAAAAATGAAAAAAAAAGTTACAAAAATGAGTTCAACATCCAACAAAAAAATTATGGAAAAAGATCCTCTCGGATCAAGCAGGAGTTA